>NC_143254.1:97572795-98197795 GCF_984573655.1 Nuphar pumila
TAATGGCAGTAGCCTATAAATTGTAGTTATTTCTATCAAATTTGATTGGGACTACCGTCACCGCTTCTTTGTTGGTTATAGAACAAAGGAATACAAAGCAAGAGAGAAGAGAGAGGAAGAAGAATAAATACTTGAGCAAAAAGGTTGGTAGGCATGTTTTCAAAATATGCTTGAAAAAGAGTTGAATATCATCAAGGAGTCGATAGTCTCTGATACCATGTCACAAACTGAAGTATATGCCTTGGCCTACCACTTACAGGCAAGATAATACTTGAGAATACGACCTCTTATGGGTTAACACATGAAAACACAAGAATGAGCCAGTTATGGGCTGATAACACATAAAAATGAACAATGTTATTGGGGAATAATCCCTTGAAGAATACATAACAAATGAGAGGGGCAGACCCCTTTATATACAAATTGTTGAGAATAAGTGGTTTTATGTTAAGTAATAGGTGGTTTTATGTTAAGTACTCTTATATTAGAGTCTTTTTGAAATTTTACTCTTATAAGGATTTAGATGTAATTTCTCTTTTTTGCCTCTCTCTATTTAATATAGAGAGAAGCCCTAATCAAGATAAAAGTCATTGAGTTTTCTGTGCAGCCGTCTCTCTCTCGGTCTCTCTCCCTCTCTCTCTCTCTACACAGGTGGCTGCCCCTGTCTACATGGTATCAGAGCTTGCGATCTCGGGAGCGTGATTTCGAAGAGGACTGATCGTCACCAACGAAAAAAAAAATTTTCAGACTGCGAAAAAAAATTATATCAGGTTTGCTATTGCACTAGTGGGAAGATCTGATAACAGATCTGGGATGTCACCCAGATCTGTCGTCAGATCTAAGGATGGATCTTACCCAGATTTGTCGTGATCACCTGGAGCTGTAAACAGATTTTATCTGTTTTTTTTGGATTTTTTATCGCCTGGCGTGATTTTCTGGAGCATGATGAGTTCCTGCTGATGCGTGCATGCTGTGATTGACGTGCTGCTATTTGGGTAACGCAACAGGCTTCTGTGCTGCTGTATCGCAGCCGAGAGTTGTTGGCTGTTCCGGGCTGTTCCTGCCACGCAGCAAGTGTTTGTGATATTGCGTGCCAGCCGAGAGTGTCATATTTTTCTGTGCTGATTGCGTGACTACCGTGATTCTGATTTTTTTTTGCTGCGTGTCATCGAGATATGATTGATCTATTTAATTGTTTGAAGACTGATTGTCAGTTATGCTCTATATGTTTTGGAACCAGCAGTTGTCGTATTCGTATGCTTTGCAACTGAATAGTATTGTTGGTCGTGGTGTGTTTGGGTGCAGCAATGGTCTTAACTCCCTGTTGGGGTGAGTTGTGTTTCGTGCTGTATTAGTTTCAGCTATACATTTGTCGTGGAAGCAGCAGGAGTGATTACCTGCTGGTTGTGGAATGTTTTGTGGAAACAGCAGGGCTGCTTCCTTATAGTGGTGGAAAACTCTACTTAAATACTTGTTGTTCTAGAGAACAGTATGGCTGAAAGTTCGAAATATGATTCGAAAATGGAACAGATTGGGGAGTATAAGGCTTTTGCCAACCCCTTCTCATATGGCTCTTCCGTTAGGTTGAATGAAACCAACTATGCCCGATGGTCCAGAACTTTTATGATGTCGGTATCTGGACATCGTCGAAAACACATTTTGTTGGAAGGCGAACCCACTGAAAAGTTGGGAAAATATGTTACTTGGGATGAAGATAATGACATAGTTATGTCATGGATCATGAATAGTGTTGAACCCCATATTGCAGATGGATTGATCTACTATAATTCAGCAAAACTGATGTGGGACAATCTTCGTGATACATACTCACAAGAAACGAATGTGAGTCGTATCCTGCAAGTCGAACAAGAAATATATAATTTACAACAGGGAAATCAGACCTTGGCCCAGTATTATGCTTCTGTCAAAGCTGCGTTTGAAAGACTTAATGCTCACAGGCCTCTTTGTTGCTCGAAGCAAAAGGATCATCAAGAACAAACCATGGTTGCTCGTTTTCTTACAGGGCTTTCTTCAGATTTTTCTGTTGCAAAAGTTCAAATGTTGACTGGATCAGATGTTCCCACTCTTGCTGATGCTTATAATCGTCTGAGTAGACTTGCGATCTCTCTGCCACAGTCTCAGCCTATAACTCAGTCATCTGCTCTTGTTGTCCCATCTAGTTATGGGCGTGGAAATATTCAGAATATCAGAGGACGAGGACGTGGACGTGGTATGGGAGGCAGAGGAAAGCTTCAATGTACATTCTGTGGAAAATCTGGACATTTAGAAGATCGTTGCTGGGATAAGCATGGTCGGCCAACATCTTCTTCATCAAAGTCATATACTCCTAAAGCAAATGTGACTACTCTCGAGGCAACAAATGTACAAGAGAATATCGCTGAAAATGAAAGTAGTATCACCCTTAGTCGTGCAGAATATGATGAGCTGATAGCTCTTCGACCTCCTGTAGCTGGTGTTGCATATTCAACCGGAAATCATCTTCATCCGACTCATAGTAAGTGGGTTATTGACTCTGGTGCTTCCAGACATTTGTGTGAAAATTCACATGTTTTTTCAGATCTTAAGGATGTTAATGCTCAGCTTGGAGTCTCCTTAGCCGATGGGAGCTCCTCCCCGGTTGCTGGTCAGGGAAATATTTCTATATCCTCCTCATTACAGTTGAATAATGTTCTTCATGCCCCAAACTTTCCTCAAAGTTTACTCTCTGTTAGTTGCCTTATAAAAGAAAAAAACTGTAGAGTGATTTTTTATCAAATGGGTTGTCATTTTCAGGATTTGCTGACGGGGAAGAAGATTGGTGGAGGCTATGAAGAAAATGGAATTTACTACCTACATCATCCAATGGGTTCTGTTAATGCTGCAGTGGAACATTCACTCAGTCCTGTTCAGTGGCATCGTCGTCTTGGTCATCCTTCATTGTCAAAACTTCGGTCGGTCTTTCCTCAGATTCCTTCCACCACATCATTTCAGTGTGAAGCATGTCAGTTGGGCAAGCATCATCGAAGTTCGTTCCCTTCTAGTCAGAGTCAGTCTAGTAATAAATTGTTTGAACTTCTTCATGCAGATGTATGGGGTCCTAGTAAGATTCCTACTAGGACTCAGTGTCGTTATTATCTTGTTATTGTTGATGATTTCTCTAAGTTATCATGGGTTTTTTTAATAAAAGAACGATCTGAAGTTCCAAGTCTTATCAAATCCCTAATTCTTGAAATAAAAACTCAGTTTGAATCTATTGTCAAGATTGTTCGCACTGATAATGCTCTCGAGTTTAAATCAAAAGGTCTGTTACAATTTTACCAAGATCATGGCATCCAACCACAAACTTCCTGTGCCTATTCATCTCAACAAAATGGGGTGGCTGAGCGAAAACATCGGCACCTCCTTGATGTTGCCAGGACCATTATGATTCAATCTAATGTTCCTGCGTTATACTGGGGTGATGCGATTACCACTGCTTGCTATCTGATTAACCGCATGCCTTCGTCTTCTGTGGGTGATCAAATTCCATTACATATCCTCAAACCTAATGCTCCACTTTTTCCTTTATCACCAAAAATATTTGGATGTGTTTGTTTTGTGCACAAACTTGGCCCTGACCGTGATAAATTAGCTGCTCAAGCTACAAAATGCATATTTATCGGTTATCCCAAAAATCAAAAGGGCTATCGATGTTATGATCCTACTTCTCGCCGAGAGTATGTCAGTGCGGATGTATCTTTCCTGGAATCCTCTCCATATTACTCCATTTTTGGTTCCCTGCTGCAGGTTGGTCCAACTGAGTCTTTTCCATTACCTATACCTCATTTTCCTTTGGAATCTGTGCCCTCATTACCAAACCAAACTTCATCCTCTTCCAGATTTAATAATCCACCATTGGTATATGTGCGTAGAGCTCCACTTTCGCAAGAGCCTTCATCTTCTTCTTCTCCTAAGGTAAGTTCTACTGACAATTGTGATCTTCAGGATGATGATAACAGGCCTATTGCTCTACGAAAGGGGACAAGACAATGTACCTTATATCCCATATCTCACTTTGTCTTCCATGCCAGAATTGGACATCAGATGAAGTCGTTTATCTCAGCCTTATCTGCTGAAACTATTCCTCTGAACTATCAACAGGCAAAACTTGATACTCGTTGGAAGTTGGCTATGCAAGAAGAAATGACAGCTTTAGTATCTCAGCATACCTGAGATCTAGTTGATTCTCCAGCAGATGCTGACATTGTTGGATGTAAATGGGTATATACAATAAAGTACAAATCTGATGGTTCTATTGAAAGGTACAAGGCCAGATTAGTCGCGAAAGGGTATACTCAGACATATGGAATTGACTTCTTTGAAACTTTTTCTCCTGTTGCACGGATGGGTACCATCCGTCTTGTTCTCTCAGTAGCTGTTCAGCATGGTTGGAACTTGTGTCAATTAGATGTGAAAAATGCATTTCTATATGGGGATCTATCTGAGACCGTTTACATGCAACAACCTCCAGGTTTCGAGGTTGAGGGGGAGTGTCAGAAGGTGTGCAGATTGAGAAAGTCGATTTATGGTGGCTTGAAACAAAGTCCTCGTGCATGGTTTCAAAAGTTGTTTGACGTGATGTCCAAATTTGGCTTTAATAGATCAACAGCAGATCATGCACTTTTTATAAAGAAAACTAGTTCTGGCATAGTTGTTATGGTGGTATATGTGGATGACATCATTCTTACAGGAGATGATGTGAAAGCTATTGAAGCCACAAAGGCTCATCTTCAAAAACACTTTGTTACAAAAGACCTTGGGTCACTCAGGTATTTTCTGGGTATAGAAGTCGCTAGAAGCCGTGAAGGGATGGTTTTGTCTCAACGGAAGTATGTTCTTGACTTATTAAAGGAAACGGGCATGTTGGGAGCTAAACCAACAAATATTCCCATGGACCATAAAGTTCAATTGTTTGAAGAAGGGTCAAAACCAGTTGATAGCAAAAGCTATCGCTCCCTAGTAGGAAAGTTATTATATGTAACTGTTACCAGACCATATATTGCTTTAGCAGTAAGAAAAGTTAGCCAGTTTATGGATAAACCAACTGAGGTACACTGGAATGCAGCCATAATGATTCTCAGATATCTAAAATCTTCTCCTGGAAAGGGGTTATTGTTCAGGAAAGGTGGAACTCTGGAGATAGTAGCCTATTCTGATGCTGACTATGCTGGATCTGTAGTAGATAGAAAGTCTACCACAGGATTCTGTGTGTTTTTGGGAGACAACTTGATTTCATGGAGAAGTAAGAAACAAAATGTGGTTTCCAGGTCAAGTGCAGAATCAGAATATCGGGCTATGGCCCAAACAACTGCTGAATTGATATGGGTTCGCACTGTTCTTCATGATCTTGAGGTGAAGGTTTCCTCTCCAATGACCATGATGTGTGATAACAAAGCGGCAACATATATAGCAAACAATCCTGTCTTTCATGAGAGAACAAAGCACATTGAGGTTGATTGTCACTATGTAAGAGATATGATTCAAGCTGGGCATATCACTACAAAATACCTAAAGTCGGAAGACCAAGTTGCAGATATGTTTACAAAGCCTCTTGCTAGGCCAAATTTCTCCAAATGTTGTGACAAGCTGAGCATGATTGATATCTATGCTCCAGCTTGAGGGGGAGTGTTGAGAATAAGTGGTTTTATGTTAAGTAATAGGTGGTTTTATGTTAAGTACTCTTATATTAGAGTCTTTTTGAAATTTTACTCTTATAAGGATTTAGATGTAATTTCTCTTTTTTGCCTCTCTCTATTTAATATAGAGAGAAGCCCTAATCAAGATAAAAGTCATTGAGTTTTCTGTGCAGCCGTCTCTCTCTCTCTCTCTCCCTCTCTCTCTCTCTACACAGGTGGCTGCCCCTGTCTACACAAATGAAGACCCATAGAGAGCCATTGGGACCTACCCAAATGCTAGAATTCTAGCCATACCCAAATGCTAGAATTCTAGCCATTGGGTAGGGTCCAACGACTCCCTACCAAATACCCAAAAAGCCCATCATTGCTGGGATTTATTACAATAACGAAAATAAATACAACAACAACAACAACAACTACGCCTTCATCCCAAAACAGTTGGGGTCGGCGATATGAACCAAAAAAAGAAAATCATTCTGACATGTAAAAATATAAAAATACAAAGACACTAATTTCTGACATGTGAAAAAACCAAAATACCCCTGAACTATAAATATACAGAAAATGTACAAAAACATGTATATATATATACATATGTTTACATTTAATGGCCATATCAAAGGGTGGATATTCCTATTATGTTGTTTTCATTGATGATTTTACAAGATATGCATGGGTCTACTTCCTTAATTTGAAATCTGATGTCTTTTCTTTATTTGAAGAATTTCACATGATGGTCAAAAATCAATTTCAAAGTGATATTTCTATTATTATATTCGACTCGGGTGGAGAATATATGTCAAAACAATTTCAAAATTACTTAAAGAAAAATGGTATTTGTCATCAAAGATCTTTCCCTAAAACTCCTCAACAAAATTGGTTGGTAGAAAAAAAAACATAGTCATATCATGGAAACCGCTAGAACCTTATTTGCAAAAATGTTTCTAAGAAATTTTGGGCCGAAGCTGTTTTGACTTCAACATATTTAATAAATAGAATGCCTTTTTCTTCTTTGCAAAATATTTCTCCGTTTGAAAAATTATTCAAAATGTCAATCGATTTCAAAAGATCACGTATTTTTTGTTGTAAATGCTTTGTACTTTCTTACAAAAATGATAATCTATCTCCAAAAGCAGTTGAATGTCTTTATGGGATATGGTGATGAACAGAAAAACTATCGTTGTTTTGATTCCAAAAGCAACAAACTTTATGTGTCCAAGGACATGACTTTCTTGGAAAAAGAAAGTGGTTTTGATAAAGAAAGAAACAAGGAAGAAGTAGAGTATACATTCTTGTTTGATCTCTTGCCAAGGCCAGATGTGGATTCTCATGAATCAAATGATTGTGACTTAAATCATGATAATGATATTTCTTTGAAAAATGATCATGATAGTAATGTTTTGGAATTGTTTCACAATAATGTCAATTTAGTTAAAAACTCCTATCAAAATATTTAAGTTTATAC
Source organism: Nuphar pumila (assembly GCF_984573655.1). Taxonomy (NCBI): domain Eukaryota; kingdom Viridiplantae; phylum Streptophyta; class Magnoliopsida; order Nymphaeales; family Nymphaeaceae; genus Nuphar; species Nuphar pumila. The sequence continues at coordinate 97,579,936 of NC_143254.1, forward strand.
CTGGCTTAGTCAAGAAAACCAAACAAGTGAAAAATATTCTCAAGATATTCCTATAGAAGAAAACCTAGTCATGATTTGTCCCTATACTCCATTCTACCAAATAGGTTTGTGTCCTACGAATCTTTCTCACCAAGCTCTAGGACATGTCTTCTAACTATTTACTCATATCATGAACCTTCTCATTATAATTAAGTCAAAGATTGTCCGCATTGGATTGATGCTATGAACTTAGAGCTATGAGCCCTTTATAAGGCCCATACCTGAGAGATAGTGAATTAACCTTTAGAAAAGAAATCTATATGATGCAAATGAGTTGTTTAAAGTTAAAACTACAAGTGATGGAACCCTATGGAGGTACAAAACTAGGCTAGTTGCCAAAGGTTACTCTCAAAAGTATGAAATTGATTATGAAAATACTTTACATCTGTAGCTGGGATAACTATTGTCGGTAACTGGGATGACTATTGTTAGAACTCTAATAGTTGTTGCATCCACCAAAAATGGCCTATTTTCCAACTAGATGTAAAAAGTATTTTTCTGAATGACGATCTTAGTGAGGAATTATATATAGATCCTTCATCAGGACTTGATATTTGAAAAATAAAAATTTTAAAACTAAGAAAGAATTTATATGGTCTTAAACAAACCCCTAAGGCTTGGTATGGCAGATTTGGTGTTGTTATGATAGATTTGGGCTTTCAATCTTGTTATTACTAACATTGTTATCTTTTTTTAAGCATATAGATACAAACATTATGATATTGTTGTTGTATGTTGATGGTATGATAATTACAGGGAGTGATAAAAAGGGAGTTAGTGAAATTAAAATTGTTTTAAAAAAAAATTGATATGTTTGATCTGGGTTTCTTGAAATATTTTTAGGTATTAAGGTAGCTTATTCTTCCAAAGGATGTATTTTATCACAGATGAAGCTGACAATTGACATTTGTGCGAAGTTTAAAATTTTTGACGATAAGAAGGTGGAGACTCCTGAGGTTGTTAATGCAAAATTGAGACTTGGAGATGAAACACTACTTGAATATCCTACACCTTATAGACAGCTGATCGGATCCCTCATGTAACGCCCCAAAATTTCGACTTGTGATTTCGAAAACATTATCGAAAAACCTTTCAAAGATTTAAAGTTTTAACTTTTAAAAACGACAGCGAAAGACATTTAGAAAGGAGCACAAGTCAACAATCCTAGGTACGTTAGCTGAAAAACCATCATTCACATGCACAACAACTTAAAAGAATTGAGGAAATAAAGCAATAGATTAAAAATCTGCAGTTTATTACAAAATGAGCATTTTCCCAAAGTTCAATAATCTAAAGAAAAACTCAAAAAGACTCAGAGCCAAGCAAGCCGTCAGCAGAAAGAAGGTAAATCTTGAGCCATATTGCACCACGCCATCGGCCGCCTGTGAAGTCCTACTCCTCACCTGCGCATGAAATGGGTCAGTTTCATAACAAACCAGTAGGTGCACGAATAGATAATTAGAATGAAAATAAAGTAGAACATTGATGAGATAAACAATTATTATATTAAAACAATCAATACAATTATAATCTATTCTAACAAGTGTAACATGTGCAAAGAGCTATTGTTTTAATCATTTCAAGCAGTGTAAGTCTCAATCATCTACAACTATTCAAGAAGATATTCTTAAGTTCTGATATTAACTGGCCTGTAGGTACGCACAGACGCGAAACGTAGAAACAACCGAGACCGTTCCGGGGGTTTATTGTGTCAGGTGTTTTCATTAACCCGGATGACTGACTGAGTCCGCTCCTAAGGGGATGGTCAGTGACCAAAAGAGTAAATCCCCAAAGGCATTCATGGCCCATGGATGCATCCAATTTCTGCAGAAGTACCTGGGAGTTACCACCTAGGATAATTTATGGTAATCTCATTTCCCCTAACTCCGATGATTGGGGAAGCTGAGTCTTTTGCCCGTGGGGTGGTTGTTAACAACCTGTCCATCGGAGTTTTTGTACCATCCATCCTCTCCCTTGATGAATCGTGAAGGTCGAATTGGTACGACGGGGGTTTCTTAACCGTCGCCCCATCCTACATGCTCTGGTCTATTAGACCCACTCAAGCATCTTGCATGTGAAGGCGAGTTGTCACCATTTATGTGATCTCAGCATTGTGCTAAATGCACGCATCGAGGTTGCTACAACCTCATTATCCAACCATCGTAACCCACATGGGATGTACTTGTCCAAAAAGTACGATCGTACCTTCCTAGAGGTACAACTACGATGAGAGGGCACCATATAATGTTTTATGATTCTTTTGGTTCACACATGACATGTATTGCTCTTTTAGCAATTGGCCTGTGGAGGCCAGTATTATCTCATTGATATCAATAAAGTGTTGATGGTTCACTTCGAGGTACTCAATAACCTCCCGTACTATTTGTATCATACCTGCCTTAAGGTCTGATTACGATAGTAAGTTCGTGGGTTTCTCGATAGATAACCCATCACAGTGTTTCATAAAATCAGTATTTTACTTGGCATGCTTGAATACTAAGAAGCAAGAAGTCTCATACAAGATTCACCAGGCAATAACCAGTAAGGCATCTACAGTAACTTACAACAGTGAGTAAGGCGGAAATACAGTAATAAGATCTTTCTAGCAACGAGTTTACTCGTAGAGCTCACAATAAGCATGTAATTTCAAAGAATACGGATGCGAAAACACAACACAGACAATCACCAGTTAAGTAATCATATAGGTAAGCATGTATGCCAAATAAACCATTCGATCATAAAATCCTTATATCTTATTTCATTCATACAAACTCTTCGTGCGACTTTCCCCTACCTCGGGATGTCGTGCAGCTGTGTGCGTCTACGAGTGTAGATGATACGAGGCTCAGGCCGTGGAGCCAGAGCGGGGTTCGATGCGAAGTCTGCAAAAGTGAGTATTCAGCGCTACATTATTTATCATGCGAAGAAAAAACAGTCAGGCCTGTCGATCGAAAAAGAGAGAGGCAGCAGGGGTGTGCCCCTGTTGGCCGAAAACAGACAAGCGACAGGGGGCGAGCCCCTGCCTGCCGACAACAGCGGGGTGACAGGGGATGAGCCCCTGTCGAAAACAGCGAGGCGACAGGGGATGAGCCCCTGTCGAAAACAACGAGGCGGCAGGGGGCCAACCCCTGCCGACAGCAACAAAGCAGCAGGGGCTGGACCCCTGCCGACAGCCACGAAGCGGCAGGGGCTGAGCCCCTACCGACAGCCATGAGACGGCAGGGGGCCAGCCCCTGCCGACAACATCGAAGTGACAGGGGGCCCACCCCCTGCCGACAGCACAAGACGGCAGGGGGCCAGCCCCTGCCGACAGCATCGAAGCGGCAAGGGGGGGCAGCCCCTACCGAAAGCACAAGACGGCAGGGGGGCCAGCCCCTGCCGAAAGCACAAGACGGCAGGGGGACAGCCCCTGCCGACAGCAACGAAGCGGCAGGGGCTGAGCCCCTGCCAACAACATTGAAGTGGCAGGGCCTGAGCCCCTGCCGACAGCCAAGAGACGGCAGGGGCTATCCCCTGCCGACAACAACAAGGAGGCAGGGGCTAGCCCCTGCCGACAACAACAAGGAGGCAGGGGCCAGCCCCTGCCGACAGTCGAGAGGCGGCAGGGGGCCAACCTCTGCCGACAGAGAGAGGGAGAGAGATCGGGACGGGGGTGACAGGGGGCAACCGACCTCCCGTCGGTTTCCCTATCACCCACAGGGGTGAGGGGGTGTCGCAGGGGCCATTGGTCCCCTGCCGGCACTCCGGCGCACCCCCAGAGGGAAAAAGCGGACGACAGGGGCCTCGTAGGCCACCTGTCGGGCCTCCGATGGGCACAGGAGAGGCGGGAGGGCGCGGCAGGGGCCGTGCGCCGCCTGTTGGCCTCCCGACGAGGTGACAGAGAGGGGGGGGGGGGGGGGTGAGGAGGAGAAGAGGGAGGAGAACAGTGTACCTGGGAGGTGGTGGCCGGTGTCGACGTCGGCGTGGGTCGCAGTGACAGCGGCGCTGGTGGCGTGCGCAGGGAAGGGGGAGGTCGGCGCAATGGGGGCGAAGGGCTGTGTGCCTCCCCTTGCCCTCCTGCGGCCTCGGGGGGGGGGGGGGGGGGCGATGAATGGGGAAACCCCGATAGGTTTCCCCTTATCTTCCCAAAATCGCAGGTGGAGGGGGGTGTTGCGGCGCTCGGGAAGAGGATTTAAAATCCTCTTCCTGAGTCGGGTTACTAAAACCCTAATGATGAGGGGCCCGGGTCAGGTCCAATACAATATTTTTTTTTTGAAACATTGGTTTTACACCTCACCTACCTATCCATTACCAGACCCGACATAGACCATGCGGTTCATGTAGTCAGCCAATTTCAGCATGCCCCCATGACTGTGCACATGAGTGCAATAATGAAGATTATTAGATACATTAAGAACTCAATAAGCAAAGGACTTTTCTTATCCTCATCTTTTTTAGATTTGCTTGTTTATACTAATGTTGACTAAGGGGGAAACCCTTATGATAGAATCTCAACTACTGGTTTTTGTGTTTTCTTAAGGGATTCTTTGATTTCATGGAGATGCAAGAAGCAACAAAAAGTATCATTATCCTCAAATGAAGCTGCATATCGGGTGATGGCTATGACGACAATGAAACTTATGTGGCTAAGAAGTCTTCTTAGAGACATAGGAGTAATCATCTCAAAACCTTCGAAGATGTGTTGCGATAATAAGAGTGTGATCTAGATTGCAAGCAATCACACCTTCCACGAGTGAACTAAACACATTGAGATGGATTGTCGTTATGTATGCGATGAATATCTTAGAGGGACTATTGAGTTGTCGTATGTTACATCAGAATACCAGCTTGCAGATTTATTTACTAACGCTCTTCCTGCACCTCGGTTTATTTTTCTCCTTAAAAAACTTTCGGTAATCTCACCATAAGTTTGAGGGAGAGTGTTAAAATGTATGCATATATAGTTATATATATACATATATTTAACTGTATTTATTAATGTTTCTTGTATTGGCTCACCAAGGGCATTTTGATAATTGTATTCTTTATAATAGGGACTGTCTACTAGGGACATATTAGTTTTTTTGTATTTATTTTTTTGTTTTTCCTTTTTATGTCTTTTTTACAATATGTAAGTGCACAATGGTCAAATGACCATAGAGCCGTTGGGAGCTCCCCAAGGCCTCTCTCATGTACATAAATAGGGGCTTCACCCCTCTCTTGCATTCTATGCTTCTCTTAAGCATTTGTGCTCAATAAAGACTATTTTTTATTCTTATGTTTTCTTTTGACTCTTTGGAGTTGTATATACGCACTTTGTGGTTGTGTAGTGACTTAGTGCTTTTGTATTGTCCTTTATTGGACTTTTAATAGTGCTGTGCACTTTGTATTTACTTTTGCGCATACTTTATTACCATTCATACCGACAACAAGCTCCACTGAAACCATCATTTTCCCTACTTCCTTTCTTGACCTAGCAATCACACGACCAACCTTTCCCCCAAATCACCACCATTGCCACCAGAGGTCTGTCATTTTATTGCCAAGCACCCCACCAACATCATTTCCTTGATCTTCATTATTTTTGTCCCCTAACCAAAAGAAATCTGAGGGTAATCTGTAATTTTGCTTTGGCTTACTACAGGTTAAATAAAAATAACCACTGTTAATATGATGGACTTAACAGCAGGTCCCCCTTGTCCAGTTTTCAAATCTTTACATCTTAAAGTCTTTTTTAATAAATTAGGACTATTTTTTGGAATATTTGGAAAAGGTGGATTCCTGTTTGAAAATTTGCCTTTATCTGTGTGTGTACCTTTTTCATTTCATTTTGGGAGGTTTGCGTAGAACATGGGGATTATGTCCTAAAGGCATTTATTCTCATGTTTCATTAATACTGTAGTCATTTGCTGTTGTAAGGTTAACATTTCATTAAAACATGAGATATCCTTTGCAGACTAGATCTTCAAACTAGTCTTGTGGAACACTACTAAAAGTACAATGCATTTTTTCTGCAGTGGAATCAAGTTCTTTTGATTCAAGTCCTAGAACTGAAAGAACACCAGCAAGCCCACTTCGTCGTGCACCACCTAGTCCAATTCGATTGCCACTCACTCCACAATTGAGCAGAGTTGGATCAATACATTTTTCTATCGACCAAATTATTAGAGCTACTAATAATTTTTCACCATTACTGAAGATAGGCGAGGGTGGTTCTGCAACTGTATACAGGGGTCTGCTGCAAGATGGTCGGGTTGTGGCTGTTAAACGGGCAAACCAGGTAGTTCTTTTTTGTGGCTGTTGCCTATAAAAGTGTAACTGGTTTTATATTTTTATAGAGTATTATGAAAAAAATATTTAACATTATTAATTGTGACTGCTTAAAATCTCTTTTTTTTTTACCTTTATGTTCTTTAAAAAAATTGTGTGCTAACAAATTAGGAAATTTTGACTGCATGTTGTGAATAAAGAGGTAACAAACTTGTACTTGGGGAGGATTGCAATATCCTGTGTCCTTTATCGAGCAATGACCATGTCAGAAGTGTGTATTTTGTATTCTTTTGCAAATGACCATTTTGAGAGCAACTGAGGAGATGGGGAGGAGGGAGAAAGAGTAGTGTGGGGATATCTGAGATAGCAGAAAGTCAATGTTCCAATATTTCTCTGGTTCTGGAGTACCATATTCAGCACACGTGCCATCTAATATGCTAGGGAAAACTGACTCATGGGTCATATGTTGGTCTAAAATAAAGAATCTGGCCACTCTAGGCTGAGCATTCCATATTTGTGTTACAGGCTTTGTGGTACACTGCTATTGTGTTTTGAGCCCTTTGAATAAGTGTATTATATATGTTGAAATGATGTGCCATATTCAGCACACATGTGCCATCTAATATGCTAGGGAAAACTGACTCATGGGTCATATGTTGGTCTAAAATAAAGAATCTGGCCACTCTAGGCTGAGCATTCCATATTTGTGTTACAGGCTTTGTGGTACACTGCTATTGTGTTTTGACCCCTTTGAATAAGTGTATTATATATGTTGAAATGACGTGCCATATTCAGCACACATGTGCCATCTAATATGCTAGAGAAAACTGACTCATGGGTCATATGTTGGTCTTAAATAAAGAATCTGGCCACTCTAGGCTGAGCATTCCATATTTGTGTTACAGGCTTTGTGGTACACTGCTATTGTGTTTTGACCCCTTTGAATAAGTGTATTATATATGTTGAAATGACAAAGAAAATAATAATATATGCAGAGCCTCACGGTAAAGATGCAGATAAATAATATATTTTCTTGGCCCCATCACCTGCATCAACTTGATGTGGAAAGAGATTAATGGTTCAGAGTTTATAAGTGTAACACCCCGATCCAGGACCTCTCGAGTCTGGGTTCGTAGGTATTATTACTTCACAGCGGGAAGAATGTTAAAATGTACCTATTATATATATATATATATATACATATATATATATATATATATATATATATATATATATTCTGTTTATTACATCAATACCCGATAGGGGTATTTTTGTAATTTCACAGTTGTTTTAGAAAACAACTATTTTTTCCTTTTTGATCAAATGTAATTTTTATTATTTATTTTTTTTATTTTTCTTTTTATTATTTTTGAGGACCAAAAGGGGCTCCAACATAGAAGTCGTTGGAGCCCCCAACGGTCACAAATGTGACCGTTGGGGGCTCCCAACGACTCTATGGGAGCCCCCTTTTGGCTCTCCTTTTGAGGCCCTTTGGCCCTCCTTTTTCCTCCTCCTTCTCTTGTATAAATAGGGGTGATCCCCTTGTGTATTTTCATCTTGGAGAGCTCTTCTCTCATTTCAATAAGAGGCTTTGTATATTGTTGCCTTCTTAAAGGCTTGTGCTTGTATTGTCCCTTCGTGGACTTGTGATATTTTCTCTTTTATTCATTGTTGTATGTGCTTGTATGCACTCTTTATATTTCCGCAATATCTCGTTACATGGTATCAGAGCCACTCGATTCTTGAAGGAAAGGTGTGGTTCGTGTATCTCTTATTTTGGTGGACATCTTCTCACTTCTTGGCAACATCATGGAGACAAAGATTGATCTTTCTTTCAAACTCAATGGAAAGAACTATATGATGTGGGCATCGGCAATGGAGAATAATCTCAAAGGGAAGAAGCTTTGTGGTTATGTCATGGGGACCGTTCCGGAACCGAAGCTTATGCTCACAAAAATGGAAGAAGATCAAGAAAAAGCTCTTGAGGGAGATGCTCGTCTCAAGGCCATTGAAAATCATCAAAAGGAAGTAGAAGATTGGGAAAGCAATCACGCAAAAATCCTTGCGTGGTTTATGAACAATGTGAAGCTTAAGGTATGTGCTAATATAGCTAAATTTCGTCGAGCCAATGAGGCTTGGTCCTTTATGAGGGGTATGTATACCCAAAAGGATCTTGCAAGAGCATACTTCTTGCAAGAAAAAGTTAGAACCACCAAGCAAGGTGATTCTAGCATTCAAGACTACTATAGTGCCCTTAACCCACTATGGGATGAATTGGCTCTTTTAGAGCCAAAGTGGGTTTCTATGGAAGATGTTGATTTAAGACAAAAACAAATGGAACAAGAGCGATTGTTTCAATTTCTTTTTGGGCTACGCCCCGAATTTGAGCAAGTGAGATCCTCACTTCTCCATAGATCTATTTTTCCTCCTATTGAGGATGCTATTGCCGAAATCACTCAAGAGGAGACAAGGCTTGGCATGAGTAAGCATGTTGATGAAGTCCTTGCCGTATCCAAACCGGGTAACAATGTTAGAACCTATAAGCCTCCTCATTTTGGGAAACAAGGGAACTACAATGGAGGAAGAAAAATGATTGTTTGTCATTATTGCAATGAGCCGGGTCACATTAGACCCGTTTGTCCAAAGCTTATGGGAGCCTTCAAGCCTAAAGTAGCCTCTCTTGAAGAAACCACCTCCAAAGAAGATGAAGGCAAAAACAATGACATTAAAGAAACTCTTGGACAAATATCTATGGCTCTCCAACAAATGCTTAAAGTTTCTTCCTCCACATCGGGTGCGGCCATTGCTTCGACATCATCACCCGGTACGTATTCTTGGATCCTTGATTCCGGAGCTTCTTTTCATATGACCCCTCATGAGAATGCACTTAGTGATGTTTGCATCAATTCAAAGGACTCTTGTGTCTCAACGGCCGATGGAACTTTTTTGAAAATTTCAAGTATTGGCTCTTTTAAAGATTCTCAAAATTTTTGTGTTCCAAAAGTAAGAGTTGTTCCCAAATTAAATTTAAACCTTTTTTCGGTTTCTCAAATTGCCGACCATGGATGTGAAATATCTTTCTCATCTAATGGTTGCTTTGTGCAGGATCTCCGGTCCGGGAAGCGGATTGGGCAAGGCCATAGAAAGGGAGACCTCTATTATATGGACCATCTTGATCTCCCTACAAATTTTTTTTGTTCTTATGTCCAAGAAAAAAATATGGAAACTTGGCATAAAAGACTTGGTCATCCAAGTTATTTCAAAATGTATCTCTTTCCTTTTGGAAACAAATTTTGTAAGGAAAAAGAAATTAATTGCAAAGATTGCATTTTTGGAAAAATGAAGTCTATTCCTTTTCCAACTAGATCTTTTTTCTCATCAAGGCCTTTTGAATTGGTGCATTCGGATGTTTGGGGTCCTTCTCCGGTTATGTCTAAAGGGGGTTATTCATATTATGTTACGTTTGTTGATGACTTTACTCGGTATGTTTGGATTTATTTCCTTAGTCATAAGTCGGAAGTATTTACTTTCTTTAAAGATTTTCATAAAAAGGTTCAAAATCAATTTCAAAGTAACATATCTATTTTAAGATCCGATTCCGGTGGTGAATACTTATCTCACGAATTCCAAAATTATTTAAGCCAAAATGGCATTTGTCATCAAAAGTCATGTCCTAGGACTCCCCAACAAAATGGCCTAGCGGAAAGGAAACATAGGCACATTATAGAAACCGCTAGAACATTGCTTGTGTCTAGAAATATTCCAAAAAAATTTTGGGCGGAAGCCGTTCTTACCTCAACCTATCTAATCAATAGAATGCCCTCCTCTAAGTTAAAAAATGCTTCTCCCTATGAGAAACTCTTTAAGTTTTCACCCGATTTTAATCGACTTCGTATTTTTGGTTGCAAATGTTTTGTCCTACTACATAAAAGGGATAAGTTATCTCCCAAAGCAATTGAATGTGTATTTTTTGGATATGGTGAAAATCAAAAAGGGTATAGATGTTATGATTTTAAGAATGATAAACTATATGTTTCAAAAGATGTAACATTTCTCGAAGACGAAAATGGTTTTGATAAAATAGAAGAGACAAATGAAATTGATTATGTATTCTTATATGATCTTATTGATGACATACAAGAAGATTCTCTTGAAAACATAGATGACACTCACGAGGTATCCCCTCTTGACATAACACTCTCAAATGATAATAATTCAAATACAAATGTTCATGATAGCAATGCCAATATAAATGTTTACTCAAGAAGAAATCAAGAAAAACCTATTAGTGCCCTCGAAAAATACTCTCAAATTTCCGAATCCATTGAGGAACCACAAGTTAGGCATTCTTCTAGAATATCAATACCCCCAAATAGGTTTGTCTCCTATGACTCTTTAACTCCCAACTATCGGGCATGTTTGATAACTCTACACTCTTATTTTGAACCAACCCACTATAATCAAGCTAAATCTATACCTCATTGGGTTGAAGCAATGCAAGTTGAACTAAATGCTTTAAAAAATGCCAATACTTGGGAAGTAGTTGATCTACCCTCACACAAAAAACCTATTGGTTGTCGTTGGGTCTTCAAAGTTAAAACTAAAAGCGATGGCTCGTTGGAACGATATAAAGCAAGATTGGTTGCTAAGGGATACTCCCAAGAATATGGTATTGATTACGAAGAAACATTCGCCCCCGTAGCTCGTATGACAAGTGTCAGAACCTTAATAGCTGTCGCATCAACCAAAAAATGGCCTATTTATCAACTTGACGTAAAAAATGCTTTTTTAAATGGAAGTTTAAGTGAAGAAGCTTATATGGATCCACCACCGGGAATAAATATTAAGCAAGGTCAAACACTTCGGCTTTTAAAGGCATTATATGGTCTTAAACAAGCTCCTAAGGCTTGGTATGATCGTTTTAGTGATATCATGATAAAATTAGGATTTCATTCTTGTTATACTGACACTGCTCTTTTTGTTAAAAATGCAGGTTCTAGTATCGTAATTTTGTTGCTTTATGTTGATGATATGATTATCACTGGAAATGATCAAAGTAGTATTATTAATGTTAAAAATATGTTAAAAGATAATTTTGATATGTCTGATTTAGGTTTTCTCAGATATTTTCTTGGAATTGAGGTTGCATATTCTCCTAAAGGATATATTTTGTCACAGATGAAGCTTGCTGCAGATATATGTTCTAAGTCTGGGATTTCTGATGATAAGAAGGTAGAGACTCCCGAGGTTATTAATGCCAAGTTACGGTTAGAAGATGGGGTTCTTCTGGAAGATCCTACACCGTACCGACAACTCATTGGGTCTCTTACATATTTAACCATCACCAGACCAGATATCACTCATGCGGTTCACTCAGTCAGTCAATTTCAGCATGCTCCTACAACCGTGCATATGAGTGCGGTTCTCCGAATCATTCGCTACATTCGGAATACCATCAATAAAGGGCTATTTCTATCCTCCTCTTCCCCTTTGAATCTTCTTGCTTATACTGATGCAGATTGGGGAGGTAATCCCAATGATCGAGTCTCAACTACTGGTTTTTGTGTCTTTTTAGGGGACTCATTAATTGCCTGGCGATGCAAGAAGCAGCAGAAAGTTTCACTCTCATCCACTGAAGCTGAGTACCGGGCAATGGCAACCACAACAATGGAACTTGTATGGCTTCGCAGTTTGCTTAAAGATATGGGAGTTGATATTACTGAAGCCTCCAAGTTGTGTTGCGACAATAAGAGTGCCATCTATATCGCAAGCAATCATACTTTTCATGAACGTACGAAGCATATCGAAATGGATTGCCACTATGTTCGTGACGAATTTTTACGAGGAACTATTGCTCTGCCATATGTCACTTCAGAATATCAGTTGGCAGACTTCTTCACCAAAGCTCTTCCAGCTCCTCGGTTCATGTTTCTTCTCGGCAAACTTTCCGTCCTTCCCCCGTAAAGTTTGAGGGGGGGTGTTAAAATGTACCTATTATATATATATATATATATTCTGTTTATTACATCAATACCCGATAGGGGTATTTTTGTAATTTCACAGTTGTTTTAGAAAACAACTATTTTTTCCTTTTTGATCAAATGTAATTTTTATTATTTATTTTTTTTATTTTTCTTTTTATTATTTTTGAGGACCAAAAGGGGCTCCAACATAGAAGTCGTTGGAGCCCCCAACGGTCACAAATGTGACCGTTGGGGGCTCCCAACGACTCTATGGGAGCCCCCTTTTGGCTCTCCTTTTGAGGCCCTTTGGCCCTCCTTTTTCCTCCTCCTTCTCTTGTATAAATAGGGGTGATCCCCTTGTGTATTTTCATCTTGGAGAGCTCCTCTCTCATTTCAATAAGAGGCTTTGTATATTGTTGCCTTCTTAAAGGCTTGTGCTTGTATTGTCCCTTCGTGGACTTGTGATATTTTCTCTTTTATTCATTGTTGTATGTGCTTGTATGCACTCTTTATATTTCCGCAATATCTCGTTACAAAGAATACAATTTATCTAGCCGCCTATAGACACCTGCTGAAACAAGGGCTACTTCGATCAATCTCTGGTTGATCACCTAGAACCTACAGTTGTAATTATTAAAAGGGAGTGAGTCTACAACTCAGTAAGAAACATTTATAAGCAACTAAGGACTTTGACTTACAACTGTAGCGGAGCTCTAAGTCCATAATCTTAGTTTAGTTTTATATCACATAACACACATGTTTGTTTCTTTTTACTCTCTCAATTAATTTTCTTCGTACTTATAAGTTAGCACTAACTCAAAGCTAACTATTTTCTCTATATTGGCTATACCGGTAATAGCCTACTATGGGAGTAGAAACCTGTGTAGAATACTTCAATTCTAAGACGTTGACCAAACTGTGAACCAGTTTTTGTGATCCCACGAAAGTCACGAGGCACTGCAGTGAAAGAGAACTTGTTGGTAGCTAACCGGAGAGTCAGACTAGAGAGTTATACCTGCTCCTCAAGGTTCGTGGTTCATACAACATCCTGGTCTGCCTATAGTCCCAATCGTTGTGTGAAACATAATTCCTAGGATCATAGGCGGAGCGGGGGGGGGGGGGGGGGGGGGCTGTAGCCCAGTCCTGCCTCCCGGCCAGTTAAAAAAAAAAATTTAAAAGCCCAGTCCTAGCCTCCCGGCCAGTTAAAAAAAAATTTAAAAGCCCAGTCCTGATTTCATATGAAATAGATTTTTATCCATTTTTGTAGCCCAGTCCTGACTGCAGCAAATAGTTTGATTTGTCCATATGAAATAGATTTTTGTTAATAATTGTAGCCATTTTTTATTTTATCTCAAAAAAAAAATTTCGGGGGCGCTGCCCCCAAACCCCAAACTATCACACCAATTTTTTTTGCTATACCCCTGTTTGCTCCCCCCCCCTCACATGAATCCTAACTACGCCCTTGCCTAGGATGCTTTATGCAACTCATTGCTTTCTCATATGAACTACCTCAAGTTCATTATTTTCTCTATAACTTAACTAAGTTTTTTGAGTTCTTTCTAGGGTTCTAATATTCACTAAAAATCTAAGTATGCAGAAGATATAATGTCTCTAAATCAATAAATCACCGACGGCCCATGCTTATGGTAGCTCTTACTCTGACGGCCATTAGGTAGCCCTTTCCATCCATCGCCTCTTCTGGAATTTATGAGGTTATATCTAGCATTCTAAGATAACTTAAACTTTCCATAACCTAACTGAAAGAAGATACTCAAGGAACTTTGCTTAAATACTCAATTTTGTTCTCATGCATGGAGTTCTACATTCTTTGTATATGTTTTTGTCTAAAATACAATATCTCTTTAACATGCAAATTATATTGAAACTCATAAATATATAAAATCATTCTTGGCATTACAACAAACTCATATGCATTCATTTTTATCTCTCATGTAGCATAAAACACATATCTAGAATGCAACTATATCACATACAAGGTACAATTATGTTCTCAAACATACATAATTTCATGTAAGCTAACTCGTATAAGTAACAAACAAATTGTGTATTATTAATTAAACATTCTTATAATATCCCTTACCTTGAATTCTAGCATTGTACTCTAACCTGCAGTCGAGTCTCTCGTGGTAGTATTAGGATCTCTTCAGTACATAAAGATTCAATTGCTGAACAGACATTTCTCGTATTTTCATAAAATTACCAAACAACCTCTTTCAAGAATGGTCTGTCGATACTCATTTTTTTTGTGTTCTGTGTTTAGTCATGAAAATAGGACAAACAAATTCCTCTCTGCTTCTCGAATCCAATGCACCAAACCTTACCCGATTCTGAGTTTGGGTGCGAAGTTATAATTGTTTTTGGTCTTTTACTAACCTGACCCAGTCCAGGTTAGAACAGGGCTCAACCTAAGCTCGGTCCATACTTTACTGACTGAACCCAGTTATATATATATATATATATATATATATATATATATATATATATATATATATTCATTCATACAAGTATGTATGCGAATAGAGTTTGACCCACCTCAATGTGAAAACACGTGTGAGAGAGAGAACCTTTCTTGTGAAATCGGCAGCCCAATCTGTCTCGGTTGCTGCGCTAGTCCTTCATTAGTATAGGGTTACGAAAATCTTTTACAAGGACAACATTGCCCCTTATAAGTAACACATGTTACATTATAATACAACTTAAAGCAAAACTCGTGGATGGATATGGATCCGATATCGGATCCATATCCAATCCATATTCCACATTCTAATACCCCCCCTCAAGTTGTGCATGGGGTTGAACCATGTGCAACTTGTTCTTCAGATACCAGAAACGATGACTTGTAAGACCTTTTGTAAACATATCAGCAACTTGGTCTTCTGAAGGCACATAAACTGGTTCAATCTCTTTGTCGGCTATCTTTTGTCTGATGAAATGTTGATCGATTTCAATATGTTTAGTCCGACTGTGATGGATTGGATTGAATGCAATTTGTATAGCACTTCTATTATCACACATAAGTGTCGAATTTGAGATATCCTCTCCCATCTCTGTAAGAAGGTGCCTAATCCAGGTCACTTCTGCTGTGGTAGCTGCCATAGATCTATACTCTGCCTCTGTGCTAGATCTTGCCACAACCTTCTGTTTTCTGCTACTCCATAAGACAAGATTTCTCCCAATGAAAACACAGTATCCTGAAACAAACCTTCTCTCATCTGGATCCCATGCCCAGTCTGCATCTGTATAGGCAAGTATGTCATGTTTTGGTGATTTCCATGAAGATTGAGTATATGTGAGTCCATCACCCACCGTTCCTTTTAGATAGCGAAGAATGCGTTTGACAACATCCATGTGACCAGTCTTTGGTTCATGCATGAATTGAGATACTTGATTGACAGAATACACAATGTCTGGTCTAGTGAAGGTAATGTATTGTAACATACCTACTAAACTCCGATACTTGACAGCATCAGGATATAACTCACCATCACAGATACTGAGCCTTTGATTAACAACACTGGGTGTGGGTAGAGGTTTACAATCTGTCATTCCTGCTTTAGCTAGAAGATCAAGAGTGTATTTATGTTGAGTTAATGACATTTTATCACCTTGTCTATCTACCTCTACTCCAAGAAAATATCTCAGCTCCCCAAGGTCTTTCATTTTGAATCACATACTCAATAGAACTTTAATTCGTTGAATGTGGTATGGAGCATTACCAGTGATAACAATATCATCAACATATATGAGTAAGAAAACTACAGTGGTACCGTTCCTATATATGAACAGAGAATGGTCAAGTTGGGAACGAAAGAAACCATGTTTATGGATTTCTAAGGAAAAGCTTTCAAACCATGACCTAGAAGCTTGCTTCAATCCATACAAAGCTCTGGTTAACTTGCACACATATTCTTTTGGGCTTCCCTCTGTATAACCTTGAGGTTGCTCCATATAGACCTCTTCCTTTAAGTCCCCATGAAAGAATGCATTTTTAACATCAAGCTGACTGAGGATCCACCCATGTTCAATTGTCAGGCCAAGTATAATGTGAATAGTTCCCATTCTCACCACTGGGCTGAATGTCTCATCATAATCCTGACCATATTCTTGAGTGAAACCCTTGGCCACAAGACACGCCTTGTATCGTTCAATGCTACCATCCGGTTTATATTTAATTTTATAAACCCATTTGGAACCAACAACATTTTTGTCTGGAGGACGGCCAACTATCTCCCATGTTCGACATTCATGAAGTGCCTCGATCTTCTCATTCATCGCTTCAATCCATTTGTTTGATTGGATAGCTTGATGAAAACCAAGTGGTTCATCGTGTTTTTCAATCTGGGATAGAAAGATCTGAAAGTCCATAGAAAAGTTGTCATAACTAACCCACTTTTCAATAGGGTGCCTTATCCTGCCTGATCTTCTTGGTGCTTCTCTGTCATTAGACAATGCAATGTGTTCTTCAACAGGTACATTCATTTGCTCTCTAGATCTCCTGGTATACACATTTCCTTTGTATCTTAGACACTCTGCTTGTGATACATCATCTGAAACTATCTCACCATGTATGCTTTCAGGAGACAGAATAGTATGCTCGGCAACATGTGAAATAAGTTCAGCACTAAGCCATGAATCATACCAATTAGCAACTGAACCAGTAGGTTCACGATTGGCATCTATTTCTTTTACCAGAAAATTATTTTCATCAAAAACAACATTTCTGGAAATTCTAATCTTCTTATTTGCAGGATCATAGCATCTGTAACCCTTGTGTTCATCTGCATAACCTACAAATTGGCATATAGAGGCTTTGTCTTGGAATTTAGTCCTCATGGATTTGTCAATATGAACATAACATGTGCACCCAAAAACTCGTGACTCATTATAATCGGGATGTGTGTGCACCAAAGAGAACATAATAGGGAGATTGATTTTCAAGAATAGGCATAGGAAGGCGGTTTATCACATGAGTGGTAGTGTGAAAGGCTTCAGACCAAAGACTAATGGGTAAGTTACTCCCATGCATCATACTCATTGCACTTTCCACAATATGTCTGTGTTTACGTTCAGCAATTCCATTTTGTGGTGGAGTGTACGGGCAAGAAACTTTACGATGCATCCCATTATCTTGGAGAAAATCTAAAAATTCTTTAGAGAAATACTCACCACCTCCATCACATTGGAGAATTTGGATATTTTGAGAGAATTAATTTTTAACATAGGCATGAAAGTGACGGAAAATGAAAAAGACCTCTGATTTGTGTTTCATAAAGAATATCCAGGTAAAACGAGAGAAACTGTCAATAAAGGACACATAATATTTACTTCCAGAAGATGAAGGATTAGGAGCTGGGCCCCAAACATCTGAACATATTATCTCAAAAGGTATAGAAGCTCTTTTATTTATTTGATGAAATGGAAGTACATGACTTTTGCAAACCTGACAACTGGGACATATTTTATTCCTCAATAAAGGTGAAACAGACTCTGAAAGATGACCATTGGACACTAACTTTTCAATAAAGACTTGACTACAATGACCAAGACGAGAATGCCAGAGATCTGACTTATTACATTTGGATGTACTTAGGACACTTTTGGAGACGAGATCAGACTGGGGCTTCAGGACACTGGAAGCTGGATCTTCATTAAAGACATAGATGTCTCCATGTCGCTCTCCTTTAGCGAACATCTCCTTCGTTTGAAGATCCTTGACAAAGACAGAAGTAGGAGTAAATTCCACAGAAGAATTGGTAGAATCAACAAGCTTGGAAACAGATACAATATTTTTCTTTATATTTGGTGCATGAACAACATCAGATAAAGGAATAGATGACTTAGACAAAGGAATGACGACATTGCCTATGTTCGAAATAGGGTGGTGAGTCCCATCTCCGGTTATAATATTAGATTTTCCGAAATAGGGAGTCAGAGTAGAGAACTTACCTGCATTACCAGTGACATGGGTTGCTGCCCCAGAGTCAACATAGCATATTCCATCATCATTTTGCTTCAGATTCAAGTTGGCCATAGCAGATAGAAGGAGATCCTTAGCATCTTCACTGACTCGGAACGTACCTGCAGTTCCTGATGTACCAACATTTCTGGTGTTTTGCATTCTATTCCGATTTTGTGGGTTGAACCAACAGTTGGCCTTGATATGACCTCGCTTGTTGCACTGATAGCATGTGGGAACATTCTTTGAAAAATTGGCATTAGAATTTGGTGTAGGTAGTAACCCACGTCCACCCTAGATTGGATTTCCCTTGCCTCTGCCACACCCTCCCCGTGTACGATCAGCAAACGTCCCTGTGACAAGAATCTCATGCATAGATGGTTGTCCTGCTGAAGCATCAGATATGCTTTTCAATGACATCTCGTATTGGAAGAGTTTAACACGTAATTCCTCAAAACTGGGCAACGAAGGCAAGCATAATAAAGAAGTGACAAGTACATGATACTCTGATCCCAGGGCATTCAGTGTTTGTTGCACCTTTTCTTTGTCGGACACTGGATATCCAACAAGGGCTAATTGATCTGTGATGCTTTTGACTTGATTTAAAAATTCAATAATGGTCATTGCTCCCTTCTTTAAAAGCTGAAATTCACGCTTGAGAAACAGCACCTTAGCCTCTGATATCTGAGAGTAGGTTTGAGCTAAAGTTTCCCACAATACTTTAGATGTGCAATCATCAGGGATAGAAACCAAAACTTCTTGCGACAGTGTGGAAGTGATATATGCGACGAGAGCCTGATCACGTTTCATCCAAGCAGTAAATACAGGATTGCGAATGGTGCTTGACATTGCTCCATCCCCTTTTTCTTCGGTGGTGACAAATTCCGGAGGTATTTGAGTGGAGCCATCAAAGTGACCTGAAAGATCTTGACTGCGAATAAAAGGGGTAATCTGCCTTTTCCAAGTCAAATAGTTATTTGTATTCAATTTTTCCGAAACCAGCTGCCCCAGGAAGTTGGAGGAAAGACTAGAATCGCCTGAAGAATCCATTTGTAGGCTTATGACAGAAATGTGACTGAAAACAAAGAATAGAGTGACGCAGCTTATAACAGAAATAGGTACCAGAAGAAACGAATTCAGCCTTTTTGTGTAAACTGAGAATGAATGAAGAAGAAAAAAAAATGACCTGCAGTTGCTGTGGGTAAATTAAGAAAAAGAAGTGCAACAACTAACCCAGTTATGACAAGTTGCTGTGTGTGGATAAAAAAAAACAGCAGGCTGTGTGTGGATTAAGAGGAATAAAAAAAAACTGCAGCAGGCTGTGTGGATAAAAAAAAACTACCAGTTGCTGTGTGTGAATAAAGAGGAATAAGGAAAACTATAATAAAAGAAGGTGAAATCAATAAGAAAAACTATGAGAAAGGAAGGTGAAATACCAGTTGCTGGAAAAGGAAAATTGAAGAAGACAAATTAGGTAGCAGATGTTAACAGAGAGGGGAGAGAACCTGATTCACGTGAACAAATTCACGTTGCTGAGGAGGACCAGATTCACGACTTCTGAAAGAAACGAGAAGAACACGTTGACAGAGAGGGGAGAGAACCTGATTCACGTGAACAAATTCACGTTGCTGAGGAGGACCAGATTCACAACTTCAAAAAAAAAACAAGGAGAACTCGGCTTTTGCTTGGCTGTTCACGTCCCTGAGGGAGAACTCGGCTATTGCTTGGCTGTTCACGTCCCTGAGGAAGATCCTTTTTTTACCCAGGAATACAACCTGGCTCTGGTACCATGTGAAAACACGTGAGAGAGAGAGAGAAAGAGAGAGAGAGAACCTTTCTTGTGAAATCGGCAGCCCAATCTGTCTCGGTTGCTGCGCTAGTCCTTCATTAGTATAGGGTTACGGAAATCTTTTACAAGGACAACATTGCCCCTTATAAGTAACACATGTTACATTATAATACAACTTAAAGCAAAACTCGTGGATGGATATGGATCCGATATCGGATCCATATCCAATCCATATTCCACATTCTAATAGTCAAGTGGGTCCAACCTGTTTTTTTATTTTTTTCATTCTTACTTATTCCTGAATCTTTACCAGTCCCAACTTGGTATGGGTTCGGTCCCCTAATGATCCTAGAAGGATTCAGCTAAAAAACCCTTTTCTAGCAAACTGGATCCATATCCAATTTAATACAAACCGGATCAGAACTAGTTTGGTCCCCATATGGTACAACCTAACCCAAAACCTTTTTGGTCCCTGTTTAGTACCAACAATATCCAGACTCAGTCCAGTCTAATTTTGGTCTGAACTGGACCCAAACCCAACTGGACCTGGGATCTCTCTGGATAACTGGACCGAGACCCGTTCTATCTAGGTTTGGTTCATGACAAGAAAAACCGAAATGGTCTTATCTTGGTTTTTTTTTCCTAGCCACACTTGGTATGTGCCACACCCTGACCGAGTTGGTCTAGTGCAGGCCCACCAGATCGAGTTGGTCTTGGCCGGATTGAGTCAATCTGGGTTTGTTTGAAAACCTGCGACAGAGGGCTATGCAGGGTGCCACCTGAAAGATTTCCAATGCTCAAATCCTTCCATGCGTGAAAGCTGAGAAACAGAGAGAGAGACTGCAGAGAAAACCGATACCCAAAATTGTATGTGTGTCGACTGCTATTCTAATCCCTTTATAATAACATACTAATACAAAGATTAGGGTACTAAAGTACCCTTATTACAAGAGAATAAATTACACAGTGCCATTAATGAAATGGCAATGATCACGGGTTTGGATTTCCTGACCCGTGACCCGTAACAAGGGATACACTTCTTTTCACCCTCCCTCAAGTTGTGCATGATCTTGAACCATGAACAACTTGCCTTTTAACATCCAAAATCTGTCAACCCTTTTGTAAATATATCTGCCACTTGATCTGTAGTTTGTACAAATTCAGGCTCAATCTCTTTCTCTTCTACTTTTTGTCTCACAAAATGCTGATATTTTTCAATATGTTTGGCACGACTTAGATGGATTGGATTAAAAGACATACTAATGGCACTCTGGTTGTCACACAAAAGAAGTGATCGAGAGATCGATTCTCCTACTTCTGTCAGTAAGTGTCTAATCCAAGTAGCTTCAGCAGTGGCGGCTGCCATTGACCTGTATTCAGCCTCTGTACTGGATCTGGCAACAGCCTTTTGTTTCTTACTACTCCAAGAAACCAAATTCATCCCAACAAACACACAATAGCCGGATACTGATCTGCGTTCATCTGGATCTCCCGCCCAGTCCGCATCAGAATAAACAGTGATCTCATGTGCATTTTGCCCATTGGTCTTTCTCTTATATAAGAGGTCATCCCCAACCGTTCCCTTCAGGTATCGAAGTATCCGTTTAACTGCTTCCATATGCCCTTCACATGGTGCATGCATAAACTGAGATACTTGATTCACAGAGTAAACTATATCAGGGCGAGTAAAAGTGAGGTATTGTAACATACCCACTATGCTACGGTACTGTGTGGGATTATCAAATGGATCCCCATCTTGAGAGCTAAGCCTTTGATAAAGAACGCTAGGAGTTCCCAAGGGCTTGCAGTCTTTCATACATGCTTTATTGAGAACATCAATGGTATACTTATGTTGAGTGAGAGTCATCTCTTCAGGGGTACTGTCGGCTTCAAATCCCAGAAAGTATCGTAGTTTGCCAAGGTCCTTCATTTTGAATCTCTGATTCAAGAGATGTTTGACTTCTTCAATGTGCTCATTGAAATTACCAGTAATGATAATATCATCTACATATATCAACAACCGAGTAACTGTGTCTTGGTTCTTAAATATAAATAAGGAGTGGTCAAGAAGAGATTTCTTAAAACCATATTTTTGTATTTCAAGAGAAAAACTATCGAACCAAGATCGAGATGCCTGCTTCAATCCATATATCGCCCTTTTTAGTCTGCATACATATTTTGTAGGATTGCCTTTTGCGTAACCAGTGGGTTGTTCCATGTATACTTCTCAAATTTCCATGAAGAAAGGCATTCTTCACATCAAGTTGGCTAATAGTCCATTGATGTTCAATAGCTAAAGAAAGTATGACTCTGATTGTCCCCATCTTCACCACTGGACTAAAGGTTTCATCATAGTCCTGTCATTGCTCCTGTGTAAAACCTTTGGCTACAAGTCTCGCCTTGTATCGCTCTATAGTCCCATCTGGTTTATACTTTATTTTGTACACCCATTTCGAACCAACAACATTTCTGTCAGGTGGTCTTGGTACAACATCCCACGTACCACATTCATGTAGACCTTCCATTTCCTCATTCATTGCTTCAATCCATCTTCTGGAATTTGATGCTTGGGAGAACGTTGTGGGTTCATCTTCTTTACTCAAGGCTGTTAGAAAGAGTTGAAAATCTAATGAGAAATTTTCATAACTGACCCATCTTTCAATTGGATGGCGAGAACGAGTGGATCTTCTAGCATCAACGATGTTGGATGTAGAGGATGTGTCTATTTCTAGATTAACTATGGTGGGCGGCTCTCTTTCTCGTCGAGTGTAAACAAGGCCTTTATACCTTTCTGGATTCAAAGTTGGGTCTGTATTTTCATGGGCAATCATTTCATCAATAGGCACAAATTCCTTATCCTTTTGAGTACAATTTGAGGGGCAGACATCACTAGCTTCGGAGAAAAGTTCATAATTTAGCCAAGGATAATAAGCCTCGATTTTAGAATTTGATTATGAAGAACTAGTACATCGATAATCAAAATTCAATTCATTGAAGATGACATTTCTTAATATTCTGATACGCTTGCTCACCGGATCATAGCACCTATACCGTTTATAGTCATCAGCATAACCCACAAACCTGCACTTCAGGGCCTTGTCCTGAAACTTATGTCTCATTGAACTATCAACATGAACATAGCATAAACAACCAAACACACGCAAATCATGGTAGTTGGGATGTGCACCAAAAAGGGACAAGTAAGGAGACTTGTTTTCCAAAATAGTCATGGGCAATCGATTTATCACATGAACTGCAGAATGAAAGGCCTTTGTCCATAAAGTAATCAGAAGATTAGTATCATGCATCATGCTCATCACACTCTCAACAATATGGCGATGCTTCCTTTCAACAATCCCATTCTGCTGAGGTGTGTGTGGGCAAGACACCCTTCTCCTTATCCTGTTACTTTGAAGAAAGTTAGTAAAGTCAATGGAAGAAAATTCATCTCCTCCGTCACATTGGAAACTAAGGATGTTTTCAGAAATTTGGTTTTTGACAAAGGAATGGAAGTTTTGAAACAACTTGAAAGTCTCAGATTTGTGTTTCATGAAAAATATCCAAGAATAACGAGAATAACTGTCAACAAATATAAGATAATATCTAGTTCCAGATATGGAAGCAACTGGGGCAGGCCCCTAAACATCAGAACAAATAATTTCAAAAGGTCTTGAAGCTCTTTTATTTATAGAATGAAAGGGTAAGACATGACTCTTACATAAGAGACAACTAGAACATTTGTTGTCATTGACATTTATTCCTAAACTTGACTTGGGAATGAGGTTATTTGAAACAAGCTTTTCAATGAAACTACTATTGCAATGACCTAGACGACCGTGCCAAATATTTGGCTTATTGATTTCAGAGACACTAAAAACACAGGTAGAATTCTCAGAAGGCAACGATGAGTGGAGCTTCAAGTTTGGGTCTGCAGGGCGAATATATGCTGAAGGATCTTCTTGAAAAACATACATATTGTCTTGCCGTTTTCTTCTAGCGAACGTCTCCTTCGTGCAGAGATCCTTGACAAGAACAGAAGAGGGAGTAAATTCAACTGAGGCTTTTATATCATCAACAAGTTTAGAAACTGAAACAATGTTTTTCTTGATGTTAGGAGCATAAAGAACTTTTGAAAGGTTGATAGAAGATTCAGACAAGGATATAATGGAGTTTTCAATATGAGAGATAGAGTGGTGTGATCCATCCCCAGTAACTATACTACTTCTACCAATGTAAGGAACAAGTTTTAGGAGCTTACCGACATCACCAGTAACGTGAGTTGCTGCGCCAGAGTCCACGTACCAAGTACCTTGCTCATTCTGTTTCAGATTCAATTCTGCTAAAGCTGACAACAATAACTCCTTTACTTCTCCGCTGGTCCTTGTACTGTCTGTGCCTCTTTTTGCTTCAGTTTGTGTCGATTTTCCTTTATTTTGGGGATTGAACCAACAGTTAGCTTTGATATGCCCCTTTTTTATTACATAGAAAGCAAGTAGGAAACTCCGCCTGTGTAGTTATACACTGCCGGTCCCAAGCCCGGATAAAGGAGGAGGGTTGCGGTAGGCCTGTGACAGCCAGCATAAAAACTTTGTCATATCTTATGAAAATGAACCAATATGAGAATTTCGTTGGGGCGTTCACTACTGAGCGACGCGCTGTACTCTCTAGGCCCGGAGGCAGTGATAAATGTGCAAGGGTTGCTAGGTCGTCGCCCAGAAGCGACGCGTCACACCGGCGCCCGGGTGTGGTGTCAAATAGGCAAGGGTTCCCTCACTTTGTTGGACGGGTGGGGGTAAATAAGTTAGTCCAAGACCATAAAATTAGGTTAGCCACTTGGAACATAGGGTCTTTAACTGGTAAGTTGGTAGAGTTAGTAGATGTTATGTGTAGGAGAAAGATTGATATTTTATGTCTTCAAGAGACCAAATGGGTAGGTGAGAAAGCTAAAGTGATAGAACCTTGGGGATATAAGATTTGGTATACAGGAATAAATAGGAATAGGAATGGAGTAGGGATTGTTATGAGTCGTCAGTTTATAGATAATGTAGTTGAGGTCCGTAGGAAGGGTGATAGAATTTTACTTATTAAATTAGTATTAGGTACGGATATTATTAATATTATTAGTGTTTATGCACCTCAAGTAGGTTTAGATGATTCCATTAAGCATCAATTTTGGGAAGATTTAGATGGAGTAGTACAAGAGACATCTTATGGAGAAAAGCTTTTCATCGGCGGTGACCTTAATGGACATGTAGGCATTAGTAGGGATGGATTTGAGAATATTCATGGAGGCTATGGTATAGGAGAAAGAAATGAAAGTGGAGAAAGGATTTTAGATTTTTGTTTGTCCTATGATATGATCTTAGCAAACACTTGGTTTAGGAAGAGGGAGTCTCACCTAGTAACATTTAAAAGTGGGGTTAATACGAGTCAGATAGATTTTTTCCTACTTAGAAAGAGAGATAGGGGTTGTTGCATCGATTGTAAGGTTATACCAGGAGAAAGTGTAGCTACACAACATAGAGTCTTAATTTTAGATCTTAGAATTAGACAATGCCGCAAAAGGGATAGACATAGGATAGATCCTAGAATTAAGTGGTGGGCACTGAAAGGAGCTAAACAAGGAATGTTTGTAGAGCAGGTAGTTAAGGAAGTTGATTGGTGTCTCGAGGAGGATTCAGAATCAATGTGGAATAAGATAGCGGGTGGTATGAGAAAAGTAGCTAAGGAGGTATTGGGTGAGTCTAAAAGCGGTGCACCACTAGGTAAGGATACATCATGGTGGAACGAGGATGTCAAATTAGCTATTAAGGTTAAAAGAGAGTGTTATAGAAATCTAAGTAAGAGTCGTGATAATGAGAATTTGGAGAAGTATATGATAGCAAAGAAGGAAGCTAAAAAAGTTGTTCGAAACGCGAGGGCTAAGGTATATAAGGAGGTTTATGACAAGTTGGATACCAAAGAAGGCGAGAAGGATATTTATAGGCTTGCAAAGATGAGAGATAGGAAATCGAAGGATTTGGGTATGGTTAGATGTATCAAAGATGAAACGCAAAGGGTTTTAGTCAAAGATGAGGAGATTAAGGAGAGATGGAAAGATTATTTTGATAAGCTATTTAATGATAGTCATGCTCAAGATCTTGGAGACTTCTCCATTCCTTTTCATGAGATAAATCGTGACTTCATGCGCAAGATTCAAAAGAAAGAAATTGCAGAGGCTTTGAAGAAAATGAAATCAAGAAGGGCAGTTGGCCCAGATGGTATACGTATCGAGGCTTGGAAATGCTTGGGAGAGAAAGGTTTAGAATGGTTGACAAATCTTTTTAACTTGATTTGGCGAACAAATAAGATGCCTAATGAGTGGAGGAAGAGTACTTTGGTGCCTTTATATAAGAATAAGGGTGATATACAAGATTGCACAAACTATCGTGGTATAAAACTCATGAGTCATACTATGAAACTTTGGGAGAGGGTGATTGAGTCTAGGTTGAGGAAGGTTGTCATGATATCGGAGAATCAATTTGGTTTTATGCCTGGAAGATCAACTATGGAAGCTATACATCTTCTTAGACAACTTATTGAAAGATATAGAGAGAGGAACAAAGATTTGCATATGGTTTTTATTGATTTAGAGAAGGCATACGATAGAGTACCTAGGGACGTTCTCTGGTGGACAATGATGAAGAAAGGTGTTTCTCTCAAGTACATTAGTATAATTAAAGATATGTATGAAGGAGTAGTAACCAATGTCCGCACTTGTGGAGGGGTGACAACCAATTTTCCGATAACGGTTGGGTTACATCAAGGATCTGCTTTAAGCCCTTTCCTATTTGCGATAGTGATGGATGAGCTTACGAGATCAATTCAAGAAAATGTACCGTGGTGTATGTTGTTTGCTGATGATATTGTTTTGATTGATGAGTCTAGAGCTGGGGTTAATGCTAAGTTAGAATTATGGAGACAGACATTGGAAGCTAGAGGTTTTAAGTTGAATAAGAGTAAGACTGAATATATGGAATGTCGGTTTAGTAAGCAACGAAGTAGTGATGGGAGTGTAGTGAAGCTTGGTGAGCAAGATATACCGGTGAATGATTATTTCAAATATTTGGGATCCATCATTCAAAAGTATGGAGAAATTGATGGAGATGTAAATCATAGGATAAAGGTTGGGTGGATGAAATGGAAAAGTGCTACTGGAGTGCTGTGCAATCGTAGAATGCCATTGCGGTTGAAGGGAAAGTTTTATAGGACGACTATTAGACCCGCTTTACTATATGGTACGGAATGTTGGGCTGCCAAGAGACATCATATTCAAAATGAGTGTAGCTGAGATGCGGATGCTTAGATGGATGTGTGGAAATATAATAAAAGATAAGATTCGGAACGAAGAGATACGTAAGAAGGTAGGTGTTGCACCCATTGAAAATAAGATGCGAGAGAATCGTTTACGGTGGTTTGGACATATTCGGCGAAGGCCTAATGATGCTCCAGTTAGAAGGTTGGAGAAATGGGAAAATATATTAGTTAAAAGAGGTCGGGGTAGGCCTAGGAAGACTTGGATGGAGATGATAGGAAAGGATATGAATGCTTTGAACCTCACCGAGGACATGGCGTTGGATAGAAATGATTGGAGGAAAAGGATTCATGTGGAAGACCCAAAATGAATTTCTTTTTTGGTTCATATCGCTGACCCCAATTGTTTTGGGATGAAGGCGTAGTTGTTGTTGTTGTTGTTTGTTGTTTGTTGTAGAAAGCAAGTAGGAATTAGCCTCTGTCTTTGTGGATTGATATATGTGTTGGGTGTAGGCAATAATCCACGACCTCCTTGACCACTTCTCCCTTGTCCTCCTTTTCCCTTGATATCATAGCTTCCTCATCCTCGTGCATAAGTAATCCCTGTAGCAAGAACTTCTTGTGCCCCAGTATGCATAGATGATTCTTCAGAAAATCCCTTTAGGTTCATCTCATATTGTAATAATTTTGCACGCAGATCTTCAAAGTTGGGCAGCTCAGGTAAACATAACAAGGAAATAACAATCATATGATAGTCGGGTCCCAATCCACTGAGAGTTTGCTGTACCAAATCTTTATCAGTTACTGCACATCCAACAACTGCTAGTTGATCTGTGATAACCTTCATTTTGTTCAAGTATTCCATGATGGTCATGGAATCCTTTCTTAACATTTGAAATTCTCTTTTAAGAAACATAATTCTGGCCTGAGAAACCTGTGAGTATGTCTGAACAAGTCTGTTCTAAAGTTGCATGGCAGTGCAATCATCTGGAATTGCTACGAGCACCTCTTGTGACAATGTAGATGTAATATAAGCAACTAGCGCTTGGTCTCTTTTCATCCAAGCTACAAATTCAGGATTTCTAACATATACCGTAGTAGATTCTCCTTTGTTGTCCCTTTCTTCTCGTGATATGAACTCGGGAGGAACTGGAACAGATCCATCCAGATGTCCGGAGATATCCTGACTCCTAATGAAAGGTATGATTTGCTTCTTCCAAGTCAAGAAGTTACAATTGTTTAATTTTTCAGACACGAGTTGACTGAGGAAGCTTGAAGAAAGGACCGACTGAGTAGAAAGTGAATCCATGTTTCACAGTATTAAGAGTGTGTCTAGCACAATCTGTCTACAGTTTCTGTAACTCCTTTTTTTTTTGCAGAAACTAATTCAGGTCAATGGCTGATTTAAAACAGATATTGAATATCTATCAGATTTTTTATTTTCATAAGAGAATGAATATTGAATATGAAAACCACAAAAAATGTGAATAGGAATTCACACTCGATATTGACACAGTGCTTTCAAGCTAAAAGAGATAAAATGGTAGAAATGAGGGTAACATCAGATCTGCCTGGTCAGATCGGATCAGGGATGTAGCTGGATCAAATAAGACCCCGATTACGTGATTAGATCAGGCTCTGATCGAAAACAATAAACAATATATATTGACGACAGATTGAAGAATGAGAGAAGGGATTCAATGAAGGGGTTGAGATCGAAAACCTGAACTGAGTTAACTCAGATTAATTAGAGAAGAAAGTTTGATCAGATTTGATTAACGTCAGATCTGATCGAGATCAAGAGACAAAGAAAAGATAAGGTGAGACAGATTTGATTAACCTTAGATCTTATTACCGTCAGATCTGATTCACGTCAGATCTGATCGAGAAGAAAAATGAGGAATAAATATTCAGACGAGGTTGAGGAAACAGACAGAAGAAAAAGAAATTTTCTTGACTTAAAAGAGAAAATCGAGAAGAGACAGGTCTTTCAGACGTACCTTTGAGATCGATTCCAGGTCCAGCTGTAGCGTGGCTCTGATACCATGAAAGATTTCCAATGCTCAAATCCTTTCACGCGTGAAAGCTGAGAAACAGAGAGAGAGAGAGACTGCAGAGAAAACCGATACCCAAAATTGTATGTGGGTCGGCTGCTGTTCTAATCCCTTTATAATAACATACTAATACAAAGATTAGGGTACTAAAGTACCCTTATTACAAGAGAATAAATTACACAGTGCCATTAATGAAATGGCAATGATCACGGGTCTGGATCTCCTGACCCGTAACCCGTAACAAGGGATACACTTCTTTTCACCACCACCCCTCCCTGTCTGCTCTCTTCGGACGCCGATGCCACAGACAACCCCTCCAGTGGCCGACGGCTGAGACAAGGGTGGTGCCCCCTGTCTCATGCCTTCCTCTCTCTCAAGTCTCAACTAAAACCTCATTGGCAACCAAACGGTTGTCTGTGGCAGGGGCGCTCTGCCCCCTATTTGTTACCGTGGCGGTGCCGGCAACCCGGTCTAGTTGTTGGCGGCTGCTGAACATAGGGACGGAGGCTCCGCCTCCACCCCGTCTGTCTGCAGCGGAGCTGCACGCCGGAGAGGGTGGCTCCACCTCCCTCTTTCCTCTCTCCTTAAACTCCAAGGCAGAGGGTGCACCCCTCCTCTGCCTTGCCTCTCTTCCTTTGTGACAACACCGGCAACCTCCTTGGTTGCCGGTGTGCTTGTTAAAATGAAATGGGAAAGGGGAGGGTGGGCGACCTACCTGTTGTCGCTCTCCCTCGCCGGACGGTGCCGCAGCCGAGGCTCCTCCTCCTCTCTCTCTCTCTAAAAAATGGGAAGAATGAGAGAGCTCGTGGGCTCTCTTATAAAGCCCACGAGAAGGTGGGGGGTCACCTCCCCACTTCTCTCATTTAATAGCGAGGAATGGTTTCTCACTTGAAACTTCCCCCAACTCTCCCACTACCTATTATCGTGGGAAGAGGGAGGGACTGTTCAATGAATGGTTTTATAATAAGCTAGTGATGTCAAATATGAGAGCTTTAACAGATATACCACATAAGTCTGGTGCTAACAAACCTGGGTTCTATTTCTGGATACTCAACTTTCCCCTTTACATAATGTCAAACTGTATAAATATGTTTGTTGTTATCCTGTTGAACAGTATCCAGGGATGAAGATATAACATTTTGAATGTGTAACAGAGGAGTGATCTGGATATTGCAATTTGTAGATCAGTGGGAAGCTGATAGATCCGAGAGGTCTCGACGACATATGCCATGCTTCATAATCAGCTTGTGCTGGACCAAGCTACCATTTCTTTTTATAGCTGCTCCTTGGTATTAGATGAGATCCCAGAAAAGCACAACCTCATTTTGGGTGCCATGTGCCCAGACCACATCCATACGTGCAGCAATGAGCATAGTGCTCATTTAAATGTATGTTCAGAATGGAAATAAATCTTTCCGTGTATGATAGTTATTTGATCTATTGGGTATCAAGGTTGATTAACTTTTTAAGCCATACACGGCCTATTAAAAACTATAGCAATAAGGAGTTATGTCTAATTACACCATTGTTCAGAAGTATAGCAGGCAGGCAGATCATATCTATTTGTATCAAGCTGAAGGGTATTTGCTGCCATAGGCATCTATAATGTTTTGGTAGCTTGTCATGCCTGTGCATTGTAGCATTCCAAGGGCACAACTGTACTTGTTTTGTTACGGAAACCTTATGGGAGATGCTTTTGCTCTTGTTTCTTGGGAAGGTATTTCTTCTTAACGTCACATTCTGTCTTGGTATTAGTTCTATATGTAATTAGTTGGAAAAAACCCATGAGATAGCCATTATTCACAATCACTTTTTATCTGTGGTTCAACAATTTCATCATTTACATCTCCTTGTTTCATTTCCAGCCAAGGAGTTGTCCTTAAATAAGTTTTGAAGCCTGGGAAATGTCAGGAGAACCAATGCAGTGGTTTCTTGAGCATGATTAATTGACAAACATTTTTGTTAGTAATGGACTGCAGTTATAAAATTCAACACATGCCAGCTGGAATGAATCAAGAAAATCAACAGGTTTTGATCAGTCAATCAAGATGCATGCTGAAACTTTGCAGTCCATGGCCAATGAAATGATAAGCACCCGGATCTGAGCATTTAGACTGGTCCACTTGATGCTTTATAAATACAGCCATCTCAGATTGCCAATCCTCTGGATGCACAAAGTCTCCATCTATCCTCTAAAGTTAAGTTTTAGTATCTATAACCAGAAAGAAGTGCTTTGTGGACCATTACTGTGGACATGCATATTATTGAAACTATTTATTTTTTAGGCACAGGATCTACCCAGTGAATGCAGGGTTCAACAGCCCTAAATTAACTATACTCTGGAAAATAGGCTATCTCGACCTCCTCTACCACCAGACATGCTCTTGCAAGGGCGTGGGGCAGATTCAGTCTTGTAACAAGATGGTAAAACTCAATTTCATGCAGTTATTTCTACCAGCTTGCAGAACGAAACAAGAAGTGGGAGCGAGAAGCGAGGTATTTTAAATTTATAAGAAGTGGGAAGCGAGGAATCAATTTAAAAACAAAAGTAAGAATAAAAAAGAAAGTGATATGAGATTGAATTGGAAGTGAAATACTAATCGAACAAGAGAATAAAAAATAAAATGAAAATGTGGATTCTTAAACTTCATGATTTTGTAGTGTAAGAATTAAATATTTCTCAAAATCTAAAAATGATGAATGCCAAGTTAGAGAAAGTACATGGGAAGTGAGTGAAGCGTGAAAGGAAGCACATGGAAAACATCAAAAGAAATGTGATAGAAGTGCATAAGAAGCATGAAAAAATGTGTGGGAAGCATAGGAGAATCGAGATTCCCATCAAGTTTCGGAAGCGATGAGTTTCGTGCTTCTGAAGCGAGTTTGTGGGAAGCATGTTTCCCACCTATTTATGAAGATTCCAGTAACTGTGGTTAATTCCATGAAAAGTCCTGCTACCAAGAACCAGGCATGCTCTTGTAAGGGTATAGGGCAACTTCAATCTTGTGACAGGATGGTAAAACTCGATTTCATGTAACTGTAGAGACTTGAAAGAGGTGCACCAGAACCGAGGCAGAAGGAGAGAGAGAGAGAGAGAGGTCGGCTGGGAGAGAACTCGTTAATTCAATTAGGGCTTAATCTCTTCTAAGTTAAATAGAGAGAAGCCAATATAAAAAATTACTTGCAGGTCCTTCCTTATTTATGAAATATCCAATAACCTACCTTTTTAAGAAAACTTAAGCTTAAAACCTCAATAGGACCATTAATTCTAACACTCCCCCTCAAGCTGGAGCATAGATATCAATCATGCTCAGCTTGTCACAACATTTTGCGAAATTTGGTCTAGCAAGAGGCTTTGTAAACATATCTGCAACTTGGTCCTCCGACTTTAGATATTTGGTAGCAATATGACCAGCTTGAACCATATCTCTTACATAGTGGCAATCAACATCAATATGTTTTGTCTTCTCATGGAAGACTGGATTGTTCGTTATATATGTGACTGCCTTGTTATCACACATCATTGTCATAGGAGATGAAACTTTCACCTGAAGATCATTTAGTATTGTTCGAACCCACATTAATTCAGCAGTTGTTTGGGCCATAGCCCTGTATTCAGATTCTGCACTCACCTAGCAACCACATTTTGCTTCTTACTTCTCCATGAAATTAGGTTATCTCCCATAAACGCACAGAATCATGTGGTAGATTTTCTATCCACTACAGATCTTGCATAGTCAGCATTAGAGTAAGCCACTATTTCCAGGGTTCCACCTTTCTTGAATAATGACCCTTTTCCAGGAGAAGATTTTAAGTACTTGAGAATAATTATTGTTGCATTCCAGTGTACCTCAGTAGGTTTATCCATAAATTGGCTAACCTTGCTTACTGTTAAAGTGATATCAGGTCTAGTCAGTGTTACATATAATAGCTTCCCTACCAGTGAGCGATAGCTTTTGCTATCAACAAGTTTCGACCCTTCTTCAAACAACTGAACTTTATGGTCCATGGGAATATTTGTTGGTTTAGCTCCTAACATTCCAGTCTCTTTTAATAAGTCAAGAACATACTTTCGTTGAGACAAAACCATCCCTTCACGGCTCTTGGCAACTTCTATACTCAGAAAATATCTAAGTGAACCAAGGTCTTTTGTAACAAAATGTTTCTGAAGATGAGCCTTTGTAGCTTCAATATCTTTCATATCATCTCCTGTTAGAATGATGTCATCCACATATACCACCATAACAACAAACCTATTGAAGCCAAAAATTGATATCACTTCAAACAACTTTTGAAACCATGCACGCGGACTTTGTTTTAAACCATATATCGCCTTTCTCAATCTACACACCTTCTGACACTCCCCCTCAACTTTGAACCCAGGAGGTTGTTGCATGTATACTGTCTCAGATAGATCCCCATATAAAAATGCATTTTTTCATATCTAATTGACACAAACTCCATCCGTGGTGAACGACAACAGAGAGAACAAGATGAATGGTATCCATCTGTGCAACTGGAGAAAAATTTTCAAAGAAATCAATACCATAAGTCTGAGTATACCCTTTTGCTACTAATCTGGCCTTGTACCTTTCAATAGAACCATCTGATTTGTACTTTATTGTATATACCCATTTGCATCCAACAATGTCAGCTTCCATTGGGGAATCAACTAGATCCCATGTATGTTGAGACAATAAGGCATCAATTTCTTCTTGCATAGCCTGCTTCTACCTGTTATCGAGCTCTGCCTGTTGATAGTTTAGAGGAATAGTTTCAGCTGATAAGGCTGAAATGAAAGCTTTCATCTGATTTCCAATTCTGGCATCGGACACAAAATGAGATATGGGATATAAGGTACATTGTCGTGTCCCCTTCCGTAGAGCGATTGGCCTGTTATTATCATCATGAAGATCACTGTTGTCAGTAGTACTTACCTCAGGAGAAGAAGAAGATGAAGGCACTGGAGGGGGTGGAGCTCTACGCACATATACCAATGGAGGATTATGAAATCGTGAAGAAGATAAAGTTTGGTTCGGTAATAGGGGCACAAATTCCAAAGGAAAATGAGGTACAGGAAGTGAAAAAAACTCAACTGGATCAACTTGCATCTGAGTACCGGTACTAGAGTAATATGGAATGGATTCCAAGAAAGATACATTTGCACTGACATACTCTCGTCGAGAAATTGGATCATAACATCGATATCCCTTTTGATTTTTAGGATAACCTATAAACATGCATTTTGTAGCTTGAGCAACTAATTTATCACGGTCAGGTCCAAGTTTGTGTACAAAACAAACACATCCAAATATTTTAGGTGAGAAAGAGAAGAGTGGGGCATTTGGATTTAGGATATGTAATGGAATTTGATCTCCCATGGAAGATGAAGGCGTGCGGTTGATCAGATAACAAGCAGTGATAACCGCATCACCCCAATATAACGCAGGAACATTTGATTGAATCATAAGGGTACGTGCAACATCAAGAAGGTGCCTGTGTTTTTGCTCAGCCACACCATTTTGTTGAGAGGAATAGGCACAAGTAGTTTGGGGTAGAATGCCATGGTCTTGATAAAATTGCAACAAGGCTTTTGTTTTGAACTCAAGAGCATTATCAGTGCGAACAATCTTGACAGCAGATTCAAACTGAGTTTTTATTTCAAGAATTAAGGATTTGATAATACTTAGAAATTCAGATCCTTCTTTTATTAAAAACACCCATGACAACTTCGAGAAATCATCAACAATAACAAGATAATAACGACACTGAGTCCTGGTAGGAATCTTACTAGGACCCCATACATTTGCGTGAAGAAGTTCAAAAACCTTTATTAAAATATGATATTATTTCAAATATTTTTTTACATTTATTAAAAATAGCCAATTCAGTTTAGTATCAAATCAAATTTATGTCGATATTTTAAATATCGATTGATACTGACAACGTTGCTCTTGCCCTTTTGTGCAAGAGATCATGTTTAGGGGTGACAATGGGTCGGGTTTGGTTCAGACCCAGGTGGAACCAGACTTGAACCAGATTTTTGGGTATGGTATCTGGTTTTGACCAGGGTCTAATCGGATCCACTATAAGAAAAATCATACCTGGACCCAATAAGAACTACATGAACCAAAACCGGTAAAATCATATTTTTTATTATTTTTACATTGAAAATTTTTGGGTCAGGTCTTGGTATTTATCACCATACCCAAACCCTATAGGGTTTGGTTTAGGTCGGGTCTGGGTAAACCAGGCCCGTTGACACCCCTAATGATGTTGTGCATACATGAACATTTAACTCAACTGTTTGTAGTCCAAAGGACTACCTTGCCTAATTGTCCTATCTAAGATAGAGGCCCTTTATTAAAAAGAAAAAATTGAAAAAGCTCAAATCCTTAAATATATATATATATATATATATATATATAATCTTAAAGAAAAAAGTAGGAAAACTTGAAAAGAAAAGAAAAATCATAAGATTGTACAATAAAAGGTCTATTAACAAGAAAAAATGTTTGTAAGTATTTGGAATAAAATCCCATTGTATATAAAGCTTTTCTAAAAAAAGTTCAGAAAAATGGTTAAAAAAGAAGTGATAAAAGTACGAGACAAGGCAATGACAAGGTAAGATATCATTAAAACATGTCTCAAACTCATTCATCATCTCCTATGAATGCTATCATTGAGTGTCGGTCTTAGTTCTTTTCTTTCATCTTATTAAAAAAGAAATGTAGGATGTGAGTATTACCACTACAATTCACGTTTCTTAGGACGAGTGTGAAGGGCTAGAGGAACATTGATGAGCGTTGAAGGCCTTTGAGTGAATGTTTCATGCAAGTGTAGTCCAAGCAATACTCTATAGTAGTCTCCTCAAACATTCCGTTAGTAGAGCACCTTGGACACTTCTTTTTGGCCAATAGCCAATAGCTCTTTTTTATTTTCTTCTTTTTAACTTTAGACATTGAGGCCTGTAGTGCCCCGGTTTATGACAATGATGACAAATGACTTTCTTTTGTCAAAGTCACCATTTTGCCTTTCAAAATGAGGCAGCTTGTAAGTGCGAGTATGATTCTCCGGTCTAGACACAGCTAAAACTGAGTCATCATTAATTTTTGGAGTATTTTTTCTAAGTGTATTTTCCTCCATAGTGAGCTTTTCTATAGTATCAACAATAGAAGGAATTTTTCCATGATGTAAAAGGGTCGATTTGGTGGATTCAAACTCCGGCCTTAGACCATTCACAAATTGATAGAAATGTTTCATATCGAGTTGCTTTTGGCGAAGCTCGATATTTTCGGCACAATGCCATTTGGGCTCAAGAAGAGTCAACTCTTCTCAAAGTTCGGACAACTCATTGTAATATTCTCGAATAGATTTATCTTTTTGAGTCATTGTCTAAACTTTGTCTTGTAAATTGCACATGCGCAATATCTTTAAGGGAATACATATTTTTAAGGTATTCCCAAGCCTTATCGGCATGCTCAAACTTAACAAGACTAGAGCATTTTTTAATGTCTACGCTATCAATTAGCCATGACATAATTTTTGCATACCCTATCCTCCACTCTTTCCATTTCTTTTCATAAGTGGCTAACGCCTTGCTTTTCTCCTCTTTCGTTAGAGGAACCTCTTTATCACCCCCTTTCTTGGTAAAGATAGTTTAAGTTTCGAATCAGAACCATCCACTATACCCCATAATCATTTTCCTCAAATGTAGTGCTTCATAATTGAAGCCCACATTACATAATTAGTATCATTTAGCTTCATGGATATGATGGTGATCTTATCATTGTCATCCATCTTTTACAAGGATAAGAGAGGATTAGATGAGAGAAGAGAGAGAGAGAAAATGAATAGACAAGAGAATAAGAAAGAGGATACAAAACCAATTTTTATAGCACAAGTCCTCATTTCTTCAAACAAATCTTCTTGAGCCAAGAACAAGGTGATGAAACACCTTTTGCAAATGAGGCACAGAAATCGAGGCAGAAACACTTCAAGATCTAAGGTCTCTGCCGCTTTAATACCATATAATAAAATAGTGGTCTTCCACAAATGCACAAACAACTCACAAACATGTGTCTATTGGAGACACTACAAGCATGACCCTTGAAAAGGTATAAATAGAAGAATACTTGAAATAAATAATAATGTATTCATACATAAAAAACTTAAGAAGCAATGCTTTACAAAGGAGGAGTTCACCCCTATTTATACAAGAAGTAGAGTGAGGAGGGGAAGAGCTCTTCCTAAGAGTCGTTGGACCTAGTCCAACGGCTCTATTTGTAGCCGTTGAACCTAGTCCAACGGCTATAGATATGGTTAAGATCTAACAAGATCTTGACCATGTAGTTCAAAGTGAACTAGAATTTTTTTTTAAAGAATATAAATATATAATATATATATATATATTATTTTTATAATATATATTATATATGTATTTACATGTTACATTTTAACACCATTCTACATATAACCTCTCTACCTACTCTCATTCAAACCCTTTCTGAGCTCATAGCAGAGGAAACCAAGATTAAGTCTCTTGGTACTCGATCATCTGAGGAGTCAGTGTTGGCTGAGGAATGAGAGGTGGAGTTGCATATAGGGTTAGCTGGGACATATAGAGGAGACATGAGTAGTGTGAGATGCCTCTATTGCGAAAAATTGACGCATATGAAGAATACATGCCCAGCTCTTAAGAAGAAATTTGGAGCAACTCTACTACTTTTGGTGGTTTAGGGGGTGAGAGGATTGGACTCCAGGGAGAGAGGATGTAGTCCCTTCAGTTACAGCTACTTCTGGTCCACAGAAGGCTGCTCACTCTTGGCTGTTTGAGGAGATATAGCAAATTCGTCAGCTCTTAGCTCAGTCATCCATTTTAGCAGCCTCTCCTTTTCTTGTCCAGTCATCCCATACTTCCTCTACTTCTGGTAGTGCTTTTGCAGGTACTCTTAACATGTATTCATGTTGGTTAATAGACTCGGTGGCTTCATGTCACATGACTGCCAATGAGTCTTTGTTAACCAATTGTAGAGCATGTGGAGGAGCATTTCACATTGTCAATGGGTCTATATTGAATGTATCAAAGATTGGTTCTATCACATCTGCTTTTAATTCCAAAAATAAGTTGAACATTTCTGAAGCTTACCTTGTTCCTTCTCTTGCTATGAATTTAATCTTTGTTGGTCAAATTACTCAAGAAAATTGTATTGTTATTTTTCCTCTGTTGATTGTTAAGGATCGGTCTATAGGCTGGAAGATTGGGACTGGGAGTAGAAGGGGACACCTCTACTATGTGGACCATCTTGATATGAGGCCACAAAGGATGGTGGAGTCGAGTCTTGGTGTTGCAGTTTTGGATCCAGCAGTTTTGGATCCAACAGTTTTGTGGCATCGTCGATTATGATATATTTTGACTTTCGAGTTTGAGGTTATAGTATATGATGTCTCATGATATTCAAGGGGAGTCTGTACCCTTAGAGTATGACCATGTTAAATGTTGTGAGAGTTGTAAACTGGCCAAGAGCCACGCTCTTTCTTTTGTATCTAGTGAGTTTGAGTCTAGTAGTCCTTTTGATCTTGTACACTTTGATATTTGGGGCCTTCATCCTTGGGGTCTGAGGGTTCTACATATTTTGTTACCTTCATAGATGATTGTTCAAGATTTACTTGGATATATTTTATGATATACGAAAGCAATTTTCTTGAAGTATTTAGAAAATTTTGCATTCTATTGAAACTCAATTCTCTACTAGAATTAAGAACCTACAATCAGATTAAGGGGGAGTGTACATTAGTCATGTATTTTAGAATTTGGTGTGTGAAATGGGAATTATACATAAAAAATATTGTCCTTATACCCATGAGCATAATGGTGCTGCAGAAAGAAATAGCAGACACATACTTGAAACCACTGAGTCTCTTTTGTTTGTTATTTGTGTACCAAAGATATATTGGGCTGAGGTTGTAAGAGTCATGGTTTAACCGATCAATCTTATGCCATCAAGTGTTCTTGGAAAAGTAACTCCTTTTAAGAAACTATATGGTAAGAAACCTGATTATGACTCTTTGAGAGTATTTGGGACTACATGTTTTGTATTTGTGCCTCCTCATCAAAGGGATAAATTGTCTCCTAGAGCTGTAAAATGTTGCTTCTTAGGATATCTTGATGGTAAAAAATGATACAAGTGTTATGATCATGTTTCATAGGGGATATGGATATCTAGACCTGTGGAGTTTGTTGAAGATCAACCATATTTTTGTTAAGAGAAAGAAGAAGATAAAAGTGTATTGGATTTGTCTTTTCTAATTCCCTTCCCTGAAAGTATTGAAGTTGAAAAGGAAAACAGGGTCATGATCTATAATAGGAAGGAGTCTAAAGTTGAGTGGACATCGTGTTATGAGCAGCATGCTCAAGAGGTGGAGGATCCTTCTCAACAAAGTCCAAATGTTTCTTCTATCGATCCTGAACAGACAGCACATGACCCTCCTCCAGTACAAGTGTGTCGTAGTACTTGGCCTTCTGGACCTCCCACTCAGTTTGTTTCCTATGATCTCTGCTACTCCCAAGTTTTTCTTGTTTTAGTTTATTCTTATTATGAGCTCAAGATGTATGATGGAGCTACTGCAGATCCAGAATGGCAACAAGCAATGGGTGAGAAATTAAATGCTTTGAAAAAAATGAAGAATTGGGACTTAGTGAAGCTCTCTGAAGGAAAAAATGTGGTTGACTGCAAATGGGTGTATAAGGTAAATACTAAAGCTGATGGAATAATTGAGCGATATAAGGTGAGGCTTTTAGGCAAAGGCTATATTATTTGCAGTGTTTGCAGTTAAGGGCCCGAATTTGTGGCAACTAGATGTAAATAATGCATTCTTAAATGGGGATCTTGAGGAAGAAGTCTATATGAAATTGCCTCAGAGAGTGACTGATAAAAAAATAAGAGTTTGTAGACTCAAATGAGCTTTATATGGGTTGAAGCAAGCTCCTCGAGCATGGTTTGAGAAGTTTAGTAATGCGGTAAAAAACCTTGGTTTTAGACAAAGCTTCTATGATCTGACCTTATTTGTATCCTTATCTAATATTGGGCATTGTCTATTGCTATCATATGTAGATATGATTATTGCAAGTGATGATCCATTAATTATTGCATGCAAATGTGAAGAGGAAGCTTGATGATGTGTTTGAGATGAAAGACCTACGAAAATTGAAATACTTTCTAGGTCTTGAAGTTGCTCATGCTAAAAGCGGATGTCTCCTGACTCAACACGTGGCTGAATATATAGTTAAGGTCAGATTGGTGGATGACCGTAAGCATGTTGATACTCCCATAGAAGCAAATGCTAAGCTCAAGCATGATGATGGAGAACTATTGGAGGATCCTGTGAAAATGTATTCAAAGTGCACAAAAAGTGTCAACTCCTCAAAGAGTGATGTGCACAAAGGCACAGGAAGAACACTTGAACAAGTGTGCTTAAAGGCACATAATAAATCACAAATGCACAAAGACATAAAAATAAGCAATCTTTATTAAATAATGGAAGTGCTTTTGCTCAAAGCTTAAAGAATTATAAGGGGGAGGACCCCTATTTATAATACATTGAATGGAGGCCTTGGAGGGGCTCCATATAGATGTTTGAGGGGCCCAACGTCTATATGGTGGGACCCCAAGGCCAAAAAAGAAAAAGGAAAATAAAAGAAAAAAAGAAAAGAAAAAGTACAATCATATTCCAAGGGAAATATGCGTAAAAAGAAAAAAGACACTTTTACATGATGGCGTAATGCAACCTGCACATAAATGTGAAATTGTCTACGAAGAGACAATACGCATACAAGCATAAATACTTTATAAAAGAAGTGCACGAAAACACTCTCACAATACTTGAACAAAATACGCGAAAAGCGTAAAAGTAATAAACATGCAACAATGCATGTATTTCATAAAAAGAAGCAAATGCTTGAGACTCTTAAGCTTAGGAAATAACAAGGGGAAACACCCCTATTTATACAAGAAGAGGGAGGTGCAAAGGGGGGCTCCCAAAGGAGTCATTGGGGACCGTTGGGGGCCCCCCAACGACTCTATTGGGGGACCCCCAATGTACCTTTTATGAAAAGAATAAAAACAAAAATAAAGAAAAAAGAAATACAAAAAATAAAGAAGAAAAATTACAACATATTCCAAAATGGAATATGCGCAAAATAGGAAATTACAAGAATACCCTTTTTGGGTAAAAAGGAAATAAAAAATGTATATAAATATATATATTTATATATATGGAGATACGTATACATATAATAATTATATGTATATGTATCTCTATGTATATAAGTATATATATTTATACTTACAACACAGATTTTGCATAGTGCTTTTGTGAAGAAGTCTGCAAGTTGATACTCAGACGTCACGTATGGTAGATCAATGACCTTCCTCAAGTATTCTTCTCTGACATAATGGCAGTCCATTTCTATATGCTTTGTTCGCTCGTGAAAGGTGTGATTCTTGGCAATATAAAATGCACTTTTATTGTCACAGCACAACTTTGTTGGTTCTCTGATAAATATTCTCATATCTTCCAAAAGGCGTCGAATCCATACAATTTCCATGGTGGTGGATGCCATGGCTCTATATTCGGCTTCAGTGGATGACACAGAGACCTTATGTTGCTTTTTACATCGCCATGAAATTAAAGACTCACATAAGAAAACACAAAAACCAGTGGTGAAGTGACAGTTACTAGGGTCACCTCTCCAATCTGAGCCAGTATAAGCAAGTAATTTTAAATCAGAAGAAGAAAATAAAAATACTCCCTTATTTATTGTGCCCTTCAAGTATCTGATGATGCGAAGAACAACACTCATATGAACGGTTGTGGGAGCATGCTGAAACTGACTCGCGATGTGTATAGCATGTGACAAATCAGGTCGAGTAATGCTAAGATACATTAAAGAACCTACCAACTGCCTGTAAGGAGTAGGATCGGTTAAAGGAACACCATCGTCAATCTTCATTTTTGCTCCCACAACTTCAGGAGTTTCGCATACTTTGTCATCAGAAATCCCTGATCTGTCAATAATCTCACAAACAAGTTTAAACTGGGATAGAAAATAACCACGTTGCGAATAGGCAACCTCAATTCCAAGAAAATATGTCAAAAAACCTCAGTGTGACATCTCAAATTTTGAAGTCAAGACGGACTTAATACCCTTGACTCCTTGAACATCATCACCTGTAATTAACATGTCATCAACATAGAGTAATAATATCACAATCCCTACATTAGATTTTTTAGTAAATAGAGCAGTGTCAGTATAACATGAGGAGAAACCATTTTCCAGCATTACACTGGTAAATCTGTCGTACCAGGCTTTGGGAGCCTGTTTTAAACCATAGAGAGCCTTTCGAAGACGAAGAACTTTATCTTTAAGAATCTTCATGCCTGGTGGAGCATCCATATACACTTCTTCGTTAAGGTCACCATTTAAAAAAGCATTTTTTACATCCATTTGAAAAATGTTTCAATTTTTAATAGATGCAATAGTAATAAAGCATCTAACTGTAACCATTCGGGCTACAGGAGCAAAAGTTTCTTCATAATCAATTCCTTACTCTTGCCCATACCCTTTTGCAACTAAGCGAGCTTTATACCTTTACAGGGATCCGTCGCTCTTAGTTTTAACCTTAAAAACCCATCGACAACCTATAGTTTTCTTTCCTATGGGTAGAGTTTGGAAATCCCAGGTTTCAGCCTTTTTAAGAGCATTAAGTTCATTTTGCATGGCTTCTTGCCATTCTATACATTTTTTAGCTTCTTCAAAATTCCTTGGCTCAAAATAAGAGTAAATGACACTAAGACAAGCCCTATACCGGGGTGAAAAAGAATCAAAAGAGACAAAACGAGTTGGAGGTCTCCTATTCCTCTCAGATCTTCAGTGATCGAGAGCAGGAACAAGCTCACTATATTGGTCAATGGCA
The DNA here is from genome assembly GCF_984573655.1 of Nuphar pumila. Lineage (NCBI taxonomy): Eukaryota > Viridiplantae > Streptophyta > Magnoliopsida > Nymphaeales > Nymphaeaceae > Nuphar > Nuphar pumila. Next base: position 97,623,273 of record NC_143254.1, read on the forward strand.
CTTCTAAAGGTGTCTTGGTTTCTACGTGAGTAGGTTATTGGATCACTTGAAATCTTGTTTTCTTGTTCATTGAGTGGGTTTTGTTTTTCAACATCACCATCATTTTCCTCATCATGGTTTGATGATACATCATCATCACTAGATATATCATCATTACTAGTCAATAAGTTAAAAGGGAATGAGTAATCAAAATTTTCTTGTTGAGAAACATTTTTTTCAAATCCACTTTCATTTTCTAAAAACGTTACATTTCTAGAGACATAACTTATCATCTCGAATATCATAGCAACGAAACCCTTTTTGAATTTCGGAATACCCAAGAAAGGCGCAGGGGATAGCTTTGGGAGAAAGCTTGTCATTTTTATCCGTAAGTATAAAACACTTACACCCAAAAACTCGTAACCTATTATAATCAGGTTTAAGCTTATATAAGATCTCAAAAGGGGATATTTTTCCTAATATCCTAGATGGTAAGCGATTTATCAGATAAACAGAAGCAAGGGCTGCTTCAGCCCAAAAATTTTTAGGAATGTTTTGGGAAATAAGAAGGGTCCTAGTAGTCTCAATGATGTGCCTATGTTTTCTTTCGGCCAACCCATTCTGTTGAGGGGTTTTAGGACAAGACCTTTGGTGAATAATTCTGTGATCCTCAAGATATGCTTTAAATTGGTTGGAGAGATATTCTCCTCCAGAATCACTTCTAAAAATCTTTATATTACTGTTGAATTGATTCTTGATCATTGAATGGAAGGTTTTAAAACACGTAAAAACTTCATGTTTGAACTTAAGAAAATAGATCCATGAATATCTGGAGAAATCATCCACAAAAATAACATAATAAGAAAAGCCTCCTTTTGAAACAACAAGTGTGGGTCCCCAAACATCGAAATGAACAATTTCGAAGGTTTTAGTTGAAAACATAGTTCTTTGCTCAAAAGGTAAACTTTGCATTTTTTCGAGAATACAATCATTACAGGAAAACAAACTTTTACATAGATCCTTCGCAAAATGTAAATAAGATAACTTGGTGATATTAGGATGACCAAGTCTTTTGTGCCACATATTTATATCTTTGTTTTGGGCAACATTACAAAAAGATTTTGGAACTTGAAGAGATTCCATATAGTATAAGTCTCCTTTTCTAAAGCCTTCCCCAATCAATTTCCCGGACCGGCGATCCTGTATTAAACATTTATCACATGAAAATTTAATATCGCAACCATGGTCCGAAAGTTGAGAAACAGAGAGAAGGTTTAAATTTAGTTTAGGTATAAATCTAATTTTTGGAATGAAAAAATCTTGAGTTTCAAAATTACCTATTCCTTTAATTTCAAGAGAGGTTCCATCCGCAGTGGAAACAAAGGATGGAGAAACATTTTTTGAGTAATCGGAAAGTGAAAACATGTTTGGGGACATATGAAAAGATGCACCTGAGTCCAAAAGCCAAGAAACTTTACCAAGAGACTTTACTTGGAATGGAAGAAGTAGACACGGCGGCACCGGATGTAGCTCCCTTGAGAAGAGGTTGAAGGGCTTCCACTATTTGATTTAAAGAGAGTGACCCACTTGATGATGCCTCTTCCTTTTGTGGTACATCGGTGGTAGCCATGGCGAGAAGCTTCTTCCATTTGGGACTTATGGGCTTGATATGCCCCGGTTCTTTACAAAAATGACAAATAATCTTGCTATAGTCCCTCTTTCCTCTTTGTCCACCATCTCCTCCTTGATTTTGGGATTTGAAATGAGGAGGATGATAGGTCTTTACATTATTTCTGGGTCTTGATACGGCATTGACCTCATTGTTTTCTTCATAATTACAAGGAACTGCAAGAACATTTGATCCTTGTTTACATAAACTCATATGAGTCTCCTCACCACTTAATTTGGTGAGAACATCTTCAAGAGAGGGAGGAGTCAATGAGGATAGAAGTGATGACCTTATTTGCTCAAATTTCGGTCTTAACCCATTCAAAAAATTGAAGAACCGATCTTCTTCAAGTTGCTTGTGGCGAAGTTCAATTACCTCTCCACTCCATTTTGGTTCAAGCATGGAAAGCTCATCCCAAATGGAGGAAAGGTCTGCAAAATATTCCCTAATAGACATTTCACCCTGAGTAAGGGAGAGGGTCTTCTTTTGAAGGTAATACTTATGGGATAGATCTCTTGATGTATACATTTTCTCGAGATAATGCCAAGCTTCCGATGTTTTTTTGAACTTGATAATGTTGGCATTAATCTTTGTTTCGACGGATGCGAATAACCAAGAAAGAATCTTGAAGTTCTTCATTTCCCATTCGTCGTGCTTCTTGGAGTATTCTTCAAGAGCTTTGATCCTTTCCTCTCCCTCAAGAATCTTGATTTCACTTCCGTCCATCATGGTTATTTTGGGTTCCGGTTCCGGAATTGTGCCTTGCACATAACCCCATAATCCTTTTTCTTTTATGTGAGCCTCCATGTTCCCGGCCTAAATATGATAGTTGGACCCATTTAACTTGAAGCCAAGAGCAAAGTGAGACTCTTTCTCACCCATTAAGGAGTAAAGAAAAGGAGAAAAAGGGCGTACCAACACAATGTTTCAACTTCTAGCTTGCACAAGATCCTTCTAAAATATTTGAGAAGCGAGATCCACCACTTCAACCTCTAAAAATCTGAAGGCACGGTTTTTGTGGCACTCGAAAAAAGGAGAATCCCACGATCTTCAATCACCAATCGAGCTCTGATACCATGTGAAATTGTCTACGAAGAGACAATACGCATACAAGCATAAATACTTTATAAAAGAAGTGCACGAAAACACTCTCACAATACTTGAACAAAATACGCGAAAAGCGTAAAAGTAATAAACATGCAACAATGCATGTATTTCATAAAAAGAAGCAAATGCTTGAGACTCTCAAGCTTAGGAAATAACAAAGGGAAACACCCCTATTTATACAAGAAGAGGGAGGTGCAAAGGGGGGCTCCCAAAGGAGTCATTGGGGAGCCCCCAACGACTCTATTGGGGGACCCCCAATGTACCTTTTATGAAAAGAATAAAAACAAAAATAAAGAAAAAAGAAATACAAAAAATAAAGAAGAAAAATTACAACATATTCCAAAATGGAATATGCGCAAAATAGGAAATTACAAGAATACCCTTTTTGGGTAAAAAGGAAATAAAAAATGTATATAAATATATATTTATATATATGGAGATACGTATACATATAATAATTATATATATACGTATCTCTATGTATATAAATATATATATATATATATTTATACTTACAACACAGATTTTGGAGATACATTTTAACAATAAAATGGGTCAGCTTCACTAAAAATTGGTAGGTGCACAGACAGGACAATATAGAACATAATTAAGCAGAATAATTTAATATGTCAAGTAGACAGGCAATTAAATAGCAATTTGCTTTCAACAGAGTCATGGAGCAAACTATCATGAGCACAATGCTAAAATTATTACAAACATTTTACTGGCACAAGTAGGCTAACTATTACAAGCAAAGAACTTCATAAGAAATTTAACTAGCAAAATACAATGTTACATCAACCACACCCACAATTCCATAAGTATTGAAACTCGTTGCATGCTATAACTTTCATAAGTGCATAACTCAACACATTGTGTGATCAACTTTAAATTATATTTCGATATTAACTGGCCAAGCGGGTACGCAAAAGGCACGACTCTAGAAACAACCTAAACTGATCCGGGGGTTTATTATGTTGTGTATTTTATGATAACCCGGATAGCTGACTAAGTCCGCACCTAAGGGGACGGTCGATGACCAAGAGAGAAATCCCCAAAGCAGCATAAACAATGGATGCAGCCTGAACATGGAGAGCTACCACCTAGGATAATTATGGTAGTCCCCTTCCCCTAACTCCGATGACTGGGAAAAGCCGAATCTTTTGCTCGTAACTGCCATTAATGGTCTGTCTATCGAAGTTTTTGTACCTTCCCGTCCTCTCTCCTAACGGGAGTCAGCGGTTCGAATGAGTACATCAGAGGTAGTTAACTGAAGACCCATTCTTCATACTCTGGTCTTTCGACCCAACTCGAGCATCTTGCCGGTGAAGGCGGAATCATCACCTATTTAGGTGATCTCAGCATTTTATTATTTGCACTCATCGAGGTTGCCACGACCTACTCATTCAATCATCGCAACGTAAGAAGACGTACTTGTCAAAAAGTACGAACGTACTTGTCAAAAGTACGACTACGATGAAAGGAAAATGGTTTCACCAAAGAAACCCCAACAGATATTATCTGCAAAAGAAGTAATACGGCACAGTTTTGGCAAGATAAGTCTTGAAATCATTTCAACAATATTTTGCATATTTCCTGATACAAGGTCGTCTCGGATCTCTCGTCCGATCAATAAAGTACTTAACATGTTATGCATGTCTAAAAGTACGCTACACCAAAAAGGGGAGTGCGTAGGCTTCTCAACAGGAACCCCCAACACACAACTTCATAACGATCCAAAGAATACAGGAGTGCTCATTTGGCACGATTCATCCTTAAAAGCCACAATGCCACATTGAGTCATTTACACAAGGCACATCACTATCGATCTTGCATCCAAAATTTATCTTAGTATCGACATGATTCACACGACAAACGACACTAGGTTTAATAAGTGAAGAATGGGTCCTTCAACAGAACCCCACTCACTCCTAGGCTCATGCCCCTGATCGGGGTTATTCGAATTGGGTCGCAACTCGAATCGGGGTTATAAAACATTCTTCCCAAGTGTGCGGACTTGGGAGGGTCCAAATGTGACTTCGCAATCCTGCAAGACTTAAAGCTTAATTTTGCAAAAGCTGTGTATTTTGAAGAGCACCGGGTTCGCAGAAGGAAACTCGCTTTTAAAGAACTGCAATGCACAAGCACAACTTCTAGTGTTTTGAAAACAAGTGAAATCAGGATAGGCACAAGACTACATTTATGTAAGTACATATTTACCATACATGTGAGCATATGCAGGTTATAACACGACAACAAGCAACTCTCGACTTGCGATGCCGCACATCGAGGAAAAAGCACATAAGTAATACACGAGGTACCAAAACCATACCTTGGTCACTTAGATAGGCAAACACATAAGGTCATAAGTAATACATGAGACATGAAGTCGTACCTCATTCAAAGGAAACGTGCAGGCAAAAATGTATGCAAGCAAACAAGGGCATAGGTATTTCAAGAAGTTTGAAACCACACCTCAAACTCATAAACAACTACGCAAAATAATAATCGAAGAATGAAATTGTACATCGACCCATGTGCATGCAAACAAGAAAATACGCAATGCAGAAGTAATATGACTCTAAGCATGTCTAGCATGGGCATCTTAATTATTTCAACTTAATTAGGTTCATCTATTGCCCTTTGAGCGACTTTACCCTACCTTGGGAAGTTGTGAGGTTGCGATCATTTTTTAGAGTAGGTGAGGACGGCTCGAGTCATGGGGCATGCATGAGCTATGTTGTGCGACCTGTGAGCGCAAAGATGTTAATATGACATGATCCCAAAACAAGAGGCGGGTCTGGTAAGACCCAAAATGGTCGACAGACCCGACCCTGATGCGAGGACAGGCAAGGGCTCTCTCTGCCTGCAGGGGGCACTGCTCCCAGCCGAAAAGTTGCAGAGGCATAGCCCATGCCTAGCAGGAAATGGTAGAGGCAGGGAGGCATATTCCCAGATGCTAGAGATGCGGAGGCAGGAACACTACACCCTGCCTGCAAGGGTGCAGGAGGCAGGGGCCTCACCCTTGCCGACAAAAAGACACAGAGGCAGGGAGCTCATGCTCCCTGCCTGCCAAGACAGAGAAGGCAGGGGAGGGAGCAGAGGCTCCCTGCCGAACCTACCTCAACATGAAACAAGGCAGGGGGCGCAACCCCCTGCTGGAAACGAGATAGGCAGGGGCTCTGCCCCTGCCGGCAACAAGATCAAGGCAGGGGGGTGAAGCCCCTTGTCGGATAAACAAATGAGATGCAGGGAGGCTTCGCCCCTTGTCCGGAATCAGGAAGAAGGTGGGGGAGGCTTTGCCCCCCGCTGGGAAACCAAAGTAGGCAGGGGGAGCTTCGCCCCCTGCTGGCAAAACACAGGAGAGCGGGGGGAGCTTTGCCCCCTGCCGGGAATCACAAGGCAGGGGGGCGAAGCCCCCTGCTGGGAAAACACACGACAGGGAGGCGAAGCTCCCTGTCGAGAACAACAAAAGCAGGAGAGCCTCGCCCCCTGCTCGAAAAACCACAGGAGGCAGGGGGCAGACCCCCCCCCCCCCCCTCCCTGACGACAAGAAAACAGTACGAGGCAGGGGGCTCTGTCCCCTGCCGGAAAAACAAGGAGGTAGGGGTTACTTGAGGGGAGTCACCGACAACAAGCAGAGAGAACACGGGGGAGAGGGTTGCGGCTCATGAGAGGGAGCAAGGACAGGGAGGTTGTCACCCTAAGGTGGTCGCTGGTGACGGCAATGGCTGGGATGTACCACCGAGAGGGAAGAGACGGTGGCCGACGACAGGTGGTTGCTTGCGTTGGTCCCGGCAAACAGAAGAAGAGGGTAGAAGGAATGGAGCGTCGACGGAGATGGGGGTTCTCGCGGTCGTTAAGGCGTCTGCCAAACACAGGGAGGAAGAAGACCGAGGGGGTGGAGGGCGTACCTGGAAGGGGAGGGGCGTCGTCGCCGATGTCGGGCTCCCTTGCGAGGTCGCCGGTGACGACGATTGGAAAAATGAGTCAGCAACGTCGGGGCTTGCTGGAAATCGCAATGAGAGAGAGACGTCGGGAGGAGAGGCGGAGGAGGAGAAGGGGCCGCGTCCATCCTCCCCTTCTGGGATGCTCTTAAAGAGCTCGGGGGCGATCTTCGAGGAAACCCTAAAGGGGTTTCCCTTAACCTGTCGAGGGAGTGGAGCGGCGCGGGTGGGGTGCGACGCACAGGGGAGATGTGTCGGGTTTTGAAAACCCTAACGAGAACGGGCCTGGGTCGGGTCTAGACCTGACCCGGCCCGGGTCCGATATATATATATTTTTTACGTGGGTTTTACACTCAAACTTACACTGTGATGATCGAAAGTTTGCCTAGAAAATTAAATCTAGGTGAACAGAGCGCCTTGGTAAAGAAGTCAGCGAGTTGATATTCTGATGTCATATAAGGGAGATCAATGACTTTCTTCAGGTATTTTTCTTTAACATAGTGGCAGTCTATCTTGATATGCTTTGTGCGCTCATGAAAAGTGTGATTTTTGACAATATATATTGCATTTTTGTTGTCACAACACAACTTTGTAGGTCCTAGAACATGAACACCCATATCTTCCAACAGTCGTCGAATCCACACAATTTTCATGATTGTAATTGCCATGACTCGATACTCAGCCTCGGTAGAAGATAGAGATACCTTCTGTTGTTTCTTTCACCTCTGAGAAACTAATGATTCCCCTAAAAAAATACAAAAACCAGTGGTAGAGTGATGATTATTTGGGTCACATCTCCAATCAGAGTCAGTATAAGCAATTAAATTTAATTTGGAAGATGAAGATAAAAATATTCTCTTGTTTATGGACCTCTTTATATATTTGATAATTTGAAGAATGACGCTCATATATACTGATGTAGGGGCATGCTGAAATTGATTGGCAACATGTACTGCATGGGAGATATCTGGCCTGGTAATGCTAAGATACATCAGTGACCCAACAAGTTGCATGTAAGGAGTGGGATCTTCTAGAGGAATCCCGTCATCATTCTTCATCTTTGATCCTACTACTTCAGGAGTTTCACAAATTTTGTCATCAGTAATTCCTGACCTGTTAATAACATCACAAGAAAGCTTAGTTTGAGACAAATAATAACCCTTGTGAGAAAAGGCAACTTCAATGCCCAAAAAAATATATCAAAAATCCTAAGTCCGACATTTCAAACTTTACTGCTAATGTACATTTAATTCTCTTGATTCCTTTAACATCATCATCTGTAATCAACATATCAACATATAATAGCAAGAACACAATTCCTACATCAGATTTCTTTGCAAACAAAGTAGTGTCAGTATAACATGAGGTAAATCCATTTTCTATCATTAAATTGTTAAAACGATCATACCAAGTCTTGGGAATTTATTTTAGTCCATAGCGGGCTTTTTGTAATCGAAGAACTTTACCTTTAGGAGCATTCATTCCTGGAGGAACATCTATATACACTTCTTCGTTTAGATCACCATTTAAAAGGCATTTTTGACATCCATTTGATATATGTTATATTTTTTAATTGAAGCAATTGCAATGAGGCACTTAACAGTGACCATATGCGCAACGGGGGCAAACGTTTCATCGTAGTCTATTTCATATTCTTGACTATACCCTTTGGCAACTAGACCAACTTTATATCTTTCAAGCGACCTGTCACTTTTAGTCTTGACCTTAAAAACCCATCTACATCCTATTGTCTTCTTACCTTTAGGTAGATCTTGAAATTCTCAAGTTTTGGCTTTTCTAAGAGCTTTAAGTTCACTTTCCATTGCATCCCTTCATTCAATAATTTTTTTGGCTTTTTCAAAGGTTTTAGGTTCTACATACGAATGAATGACACTAAGGCGTACTTTATATTTAGGTGAGAATGATTCATAAGATATAAATTTAGAAGGAATTCTTCTAACTCTTTCGGTTCTTCTAAGATTTAGGTTATTTGTGGAGGAAGGCTCACTGGATTCACTATATCTTCAATTGCACTTTTAAAAGTATTTATATCTCTATGTATGTAGATGATATGATCACTAGATGTTCTTTTTTCGATGGGGTGATTAATGGATTGATAAGAAGAGTTGTTATTTTCCTCTATATTTTCATTATCACTAAGATCATTATATGCTAATTCATCATCTCTAGAAATATCCTCATTTCTAGCTAATAACTCAAATAAAAATGAATAGTCCACATTCTCTTTATGAGATTCACATTCTTCAAAACCACTAACATTTTCCAAAAAAGTTACATTTATAGAAGCGTATAATTTATCATTTTTAGTATCATAGCATCTAAATCTCTTTTGTGTTTTCGAGTATCCAAGAAATGCACAATGAATGACTTTAAGTGAAAGTTTATCATTTTTGTCAGTAGGAACAAAACATTTACATCCAAAAATTCTTAGTCTACTATAATCGGGCTCCTTTTGGTATATAATTTCAAAAGGTGATATTTTATTCAAATTCTTTGAAGGAAGGCGATTTATAAGGTAGACGGATGCAAGAGCCACCTCGACCCAAAATCTTTTAGGCATTTTTTGATAAATAAGTAGAGTTCTAGTGGTTTCAACTATATGTCTATGTTTTCTTTCGGATAAGTCATTTTGTTGGGTTGTTTTGGGACATGATTTTTGATGAATAATTTAATTAATTTCAATATAATTTTTGAAATCATTTGAGAGATATTCTCCTCTGGAATCGGTTCTAAGAATTTTTAACTAACCATTAAATTATTTTTTTATCATCATGTGATATGTCAGTCCCAAGCCTGGATAAAGGAGGAGGGTTGCGGTAGGCCAGTGACAGCCAACATAAAAACTTAGTCACACCCTATGAATATGAACCAATATGAGAATTTTGTTGGGGCGTTCCCTACTGAGCGACGTGATGTACTCTATAGGCTCGGAGGCAGTGATAAATGGGCAAGGGTTGCTAGGTCGTCGCCCAAAAGCGACGCGTCACACCGGCGCCCGGGTGTGGTGTCAAATAGGCAAGGGTTCCCTCACTTTGTTGGATGGGTGGGGGTAAAGAAGATAGTTCAAGACCATAAAATTAGGTTAGCCACTTGGAACATAGGGTCTTTAACTGGTAAGTTGGTAGAGTTAGTAGATGTTATGTGTAGGAGAAATATTGATATTTTATGTCTACAAGAAACCAAATGGGTATGTGAGAAAGCAAAAGTGATAGAACCTTGGGGATATAAGATTTGGTATACAGGAATAAATAGGAATAGGAATGGAGTAGGGATTGTTATTAGTCGTGAGTTTATAGATAATGTAGTTGAGGTCTGTAGGAAGGGTGATAGGATTTTACTTATTAAATTAGTATTAGGTACGGATATTATTAATATTATTAGTGTTTATGCACCTCAAGTAGGTTTAGATGATTCCATTAAGCGTCAATTTTGGGAAGATTTAGATGTAGTAGTACAAGGGATATCTTATGGAGAAAAGCTTTTCATCGGTGGTGACCTTAATGGACATGTAGGCATTAGTAGGGATGGATTTGAGAGTATGCATGGAGGCTACGGTATAGGAGAAAGAAACGAAAGTGGAGAAAGGATTTTAGATTTTGGTTTGTCCTATGATATGATCTTAGCAAACACTTGGTTTAGGAAGAGGGAGTCTTACCTAGTAACATTTAAAAGTTGGGTTAATACGAGTCAGATAGATTTTTTCCTACTTAGAAAGAGAGATAGGGGTTGTTGCATCGACTGTAAGGTTATACCAGAAGAAAGTGTAGCTACACAACATAAAGTTTTAATTTTAGATCTTACAATTAGAAAATGCCGCAAAATGGATAGACATAGGATAGATCCTAGAATTAAATGGTGGGCACTGAAAGGAGCTAAACAAGGAATGTTTGTAGAGCAGGTAGTTAAGGAAGTTGATTGGTATCTCGAGGAGGATTCAGAATCAACGTGAAATAAGATAGCAAGTGGCATAAGAAAGGTGGCTAAGGAGGTATTAGGTGAGTCTAAAGGCGGTGCACCGCTAGGTAAGGATACATCATGGTGGAACGAGGATGTCAAATTAACTATTAAGGTTAAAAGAGAGTGTTATAGAAATCTAAGTAAGAGTCGTGATAATGAGAATTTGGAGAAGTATATGATAGCAAAGAAGAAAGCTAAAAAAGTAGTTTGAAACACGAGGGATAAGGTATATAAGGAGGTTTATGACAAGTTGGATACCAAAGAGGGCGAGAAGGATATTTATAGGCTTGCAAAGATGAGAGATAGGAAATCGAGAGATCTAGGTATGGTTAGATGTATCAAAGATGAAACGCAAAGGGTTTTAGTCAAAGATGAGGAGATTAAGGAGAGATTAAAAGATTATTTTGATAAGCTATTTAATGGAAGTCATGCTCAGGATCTTGGAGACTTCTCCATTCCTTTTCATGAGATGAATTGTGACTTCATGCGCAAGATTCAAAAGAAAGAAATTGCAGAGACTTTGAAGAAAATAAAATCAAGAAGGGCATTTGGCTCAGATGGTATACCTATTCAGGCTTGAAAATGCTTGGGTGAGAAAGGTTTAGAATGGTTGACAAATCTTTTTAATAATATTTGGCGGACAAATAAGATGCCTAATGAGTGGAGGAAGAGTACTTTGGTGCCTCTATATAAGAATAAGGGTGATATACAAGATTGCACAAACTATCTTGGTATAAAACTCATGAGTCATACTATGAAACTTTGGGAGTGATTGAGTATAGGTTGAGGAAAGTTGTCATGATATCGGAGAATCAATTTGGTTTTATGCTTGAAAGATCAACTATTGTAGCTATACATCTTCTTAGACAACTTATTGAGAGATATAGAGAGAGGAACAAAGATTTGCATATGATTTTTATTGATTTGGAGAAGGCATACGATAGAGTACCTAGGGATGTTCTCTGGTGGACAATGATGAAGAAAGGTGTTTCTCTCAAGTACATTAGTATAATTAAAGATATGTACGAAGGAGTAGTAACCAATGTCCGCATGTGTGGAGGGGTGGCAACCAATTTTCCTATAACGGTTGGGTTACATCAAGGATCTGCATTAAGCCCTTTCCTATTTGCTATAGTGATGGATGAGCTTACGAGATCAATTCAAGAAAATGTGTCGTGGTGTATGTTGTTTGTTGATGATATTGTTTTGATTGATAAGTCTAGAGCTGGGGTTAATGCTAAGTTAGAATTATGGAGACATACATTAGAAGCAAGAGGTTTTAAGTTGAGTAAGAGTAAGACAGAATATATGGAATGTCGGTTTAGTAAACAACGAAGTAGTGATGGCAGTGTAGTGAAGCTTGGTGAGCAAGAAATACCGGTGGATGATTGTTTCAAATATTTGGGATCTATCATTCAAAAGTATGGAGAAATTGATGGAGATGTAAATCATAGGATAAAGGTTGGGTGGATGAAATGGAAAAGTGCAACTGGAGTGTTGTGCGATCGTAGAATGTCATTGCGGTTGAAGGAAAAGTTTTATAGGACGACAATTAGGCCCGCTTTACTATATGGTAAGGAATATTGGGCTGTCAAGAGACATTATATTCAAAAAATGAGTGTAGCTGAGATGCGTACGCTTAGATGGATGTGTGGAAATACAATAAAAGATAATATTCGGAACGAGGAGATACGTAAGAAGGTAGGCGTTGCATCCATTGAAAATAAAGTGAGAGAGAATTGTTTACAGTGGTTTAGACATATTTGGCGAAGACCTAATGATGCTCCAGTTAGAAGGATGGAGAAATGGGAAAATATATTAGTTAAAAGAGGTCGGGGTAGGCCTAAGAAGACTTGGATGGAGATGATAGGAAAGGATATGAATGCTTTGAACCTCACCGAGGACATGGCATTTGATAGAAATGATTAGAGGAAAAGGATTCATGTGGAAGACCCAGAATGATTTTCTTTTTTGGTTCATATCGCCGACCCCAATTGTTTTGGGATGAAGGCGTAGTTGTTGTTGTTGTTGTTGCGTGTGATATGTCTTGAAAGTCAAAAAAACTTCATGTTTATGCTTGAAAAAGTAGGTCCAACAAAATCTAGAATAATCATCAACAAAAATAACATAATAAGAAAATTCTCCTTTAGATCCAATGGGTGTCGGTCCCCATATATCCGAATGCACAATTTTAAAAGGTTTTGTTGTAAACAGTGTTATTAAAAACGCGCCTCAAAGCGCAAAAAGCGCGCCTCGCCTCAAGGCGAGGGCCTTTGTGCCTTGAGGCGCAGGTATAAAGCGCAATACCTTTGAGGTGTGTGCCTCATAGGCCTTGAGGCGCACGCCTTGAGGCGAGACGCGCCTCAGACTGAGGCGCACACCGCCGCTGTCATCGCTGGCTTGAACATGATGTGTATCATCAACGAGCCCACCTCCACTGCTATCGCCTACGGTCTAGACAAGAAGGCCACGAGCGCGGGCGAGAAGAATGTCCTCATCTTCGATCTCGGCGGCGGTACCTTCGTCGTCTCTCTTCTCATCATTGAAGAGGGTATCTTCGAGGTCAAGTCCACGGCGGGAGACACCCATCTTGGTGGGGAGGACTTCAACAACCGGATGGTGAACCACTTTGTTCAGGAGTTCAAGAGGAAGCATAAGAAAGATATTACCGACAACCCAAGGGCTCTCAGGCGACTAGGATTCTCAAGGTGCAGCAGTTGATGGGAACAAGCTCTGCAAGAGCATCAACCCTAATGAGGCCGTTGCCTACGGTGTTGTTGTCCAGGCCGCCATTTTGAGCAAAGAGGGCAACGAAAAGGTGCAGGACCTGCTTCTTCTCAATGTCACCCCTTTGTCTCTCGGTCTTGAGACCGCTGGCGGTGTCCTTGGGGAAATTTTTGATACGCGTGTTTGACAGTGAAAAAGATATAATATGTTGAAATCACCGCCATGTCTAACTCGATTTCACCTAATTCCCGTCTGTCTTTGTTGTGTCAGGATCCTTAGTCTGATCCTTACTGAGCCATAATGTATTCAGGTTCCCAGAGAGTCTGACTGGACCAGATCTGGATCTGATTGAAAAACTAGGCAGACCTTATCAAAGTTCCTTTCCAATCAGGTTGAGCCAATAAATTCTATTTGATCTGCTTGGCTCATTCTAGGTTTGGGCTTGGACAGATTAAGAGGAGAACCACTCACTACAAGAAAGTTTAGAGTGATCCAGATCCAGATTTGACCCAGAATCAGCGGGTTTAAGAATATTGATGCCATGCTCATATCTTATGAGAAAAAAACTGAGATGGGAGATATCCGAAATGGATGCACATATATTTACCAACCCCAGAAGGACCAATCTGGGAACATGATATCTTGTTTGGCGTCGTCCCCACAGTAATGAAACACGGGCGGCGGCACGAGCCCTTTATCTCCATAGTCCCGTCTCGGGACCACCGGGACATCGCCACAGTTGAACATGAGATCCAGATCCGGAATTCTTCCTGAATACTGACGGAGGAGCTGAAGGATGCCCCATATTGTGAACACATCCCTGGTCTGGAATGATCTCCGGTACGTCTCCACATACACCTTCTCGGCGATCTCCGGTACGTCTCCAAGTATTCGGGGCAGGCAGGACCCAGCGGGAATTCCTTGAATGTTGAAGGAGTCAGATTGAGGCAGATGCCCCGACCCTTTTCAGCAAGGCATTGTAGTAATTTCTGGGTTGCAGCAGCCCACTTCAATAGGTTCCGTAGGACCCGGTTGCTTGGTAAAATGGATTGCACAAATTCATACGAAAATAAGAAACATATGTAAGAAGTGTCACAAATCTCATAATTTTCTTGGCAAAGAAAACACAATAATTTTTGACAAAAAATTGTTTTATGAAAATTCGTTTGTTTTTCTGCAGTTCATGCGCAGAATAATTCGTTTTTTTTTCTCATATTTTTTCAGTATTTATTTGAGATTTTTTATTTGCGGTTGGTTGTTGCTTCATCAATAAAGATTTTATTTATTTATTTATAATTTTAAATATTTTTTTATAGTTTTTTTAAGCTTTTTTTTTTTTTAAAAATTGAGGCTTACGCTTTACGCCTCGAGGCTTACGCCTCACCTCAGATTTTGGTGGAGCGCCTCGCTACGCCTCAACGCTTTTCACAACACTGGTTGTAAACATAGTTCTTTGTCCAAAAGATAAGCTTCTCATTTTTCCAAAAATGCAATCATTACAAGTGAAATCATCTTTACATAGATCTTTAACAAAATATAAATATGAGAGCTTGACAATATTGGGATGCCTAAGTCGCTTATGCCAAATATTTATATCTTTATGTTGGGCAATGTTATAAAAAAAGTGTTTTGGAATTCGGAGAAATTCCATGTAGTAAAGATCCCCTTTCCTAGAGCCTTCCCCAATCAAACCGGCGATCCTGTATCCAACATTTATTTTATAAGAATTTGATATCACACCTATGGTCCAATAGTTGAGAGACCAAAAGAAAATTTAAATTTAACTTAGGTATAAATCTAATTTTAGGAATAGAAAAAAATTGATTTTTAATGTTTCCAAATCCTTTAATTTCAAAAGAAGCACCATTGGCGGTTGAGACAAAAGAAGGAGATGAATTTTTTGTGTATTCGAAAAGAGAAAAAATATTTGGAGTCATATGAAAGGAGGCACCCAATCTAAAAGCCAAGGAATCTTACCGGGAGGAGAGAAAGTTGTCATTGCAACCCCGAAAATAGATCCCTTGAGAAGAGGTTGGAGAGCTTCCATGATTTGATTTAGTGATAGAGATCCATTGTTGAATATGGATGGTCCTTTCTCTTTATTTGGTTGAAATGTTGTGAACATAGCCATCATTTTCTTCCATTTTGGACAAACCGGTTTGATGTGACCTGTTTCTTTGCAAAAATGATAAATAATCTTACTATAGTCTCTTCCTTGATATCTTCTATTTTGGCCACCATCTTCTTTTGCTCCTTGATTTTCAAACTTGTTAAAATGCGGGGGTTTATATGTCTTCAAGTTATTCCTCGGTCTAGATACGGCATATGCTCATTCATTTTCATCTTTATTTGGAGGCATAGCAAGAACACTTGGATTTGTTTTACTCATACCCAATCAAGTTTTTTTTTCACTTAGTTTAGTAAGAACATCTTCGGTGGAGAAGTGAAAGAGGACAAGAGGGAAGATATTATTTGTTTGAATTCGGGTCTAAGCCCGTTTAAAAAGTTAAAAAACCGATCTTCTTTCAATTGTTTGTGTCGAAGCTTAATGGCTTCCCCACTCCATTTAGGCTCAAACATGTCAAGCTCATCCCAAATGGATGATAATTCGGCAAAATATTCTCTAATAGTTAATTCGCTTGTTGAAGGGTCAAAGCCCTCTTTTGGAGATAGTACTTGTGGGATAAATTTCTTGAGGTATACATCTTCTCAAGATATTTCCAAACTTGAGACGCTTTTTTGAATTTCAAAATATTTGCATTGATTCTAGTTTCAACCGAAGAGAAAAATGAGAGAATTTTATAACTTTTCATCTCTCATTCTTCATGCCTTTTGCTATATTCTTCAAATGCTTTTGTTCTTTCTTCTCCATCAAGAACTTTTATTTTCCCTTTTTCCACTATAGTGATTTTTGGTTCGGGCTTCGGGATCATACCTTGGATGTATTCCCAAAGACCCTTTCCCTTGATGTGAGCCTCCATATTGCCAGCCCAAACATGATAGTTTGACCCATTGAGTTTGAAACCAAGGAAAAAGTGAGAATCTTTTTTCACCGTGGAGAAGCTTACGAGAGAAAAGACAAGACTTCAAGAATAGAAGCACTTACCACAACGGGTCTTTTAAGCTCACTTGATGTGGTGTGTTGCACTACAAGTGGATTGCAAGAGCTCTCTACGCCAAAGAGCAAAGATTGAGGAAAGAGTATGCTTTTCAAGGCGACCATACCATGTGAAAATGTCTTCAAAGAAACGTGTACAAAAAGTGCCAACTCCTCAAAGAGTGATGTGCACAAAGGCACAAAAAGAACACTTGAGCAAGTGTGCTCAAAGGCACATAATTAATCACAAATTCACAAAGGCATAAAAATAAGCAGTCTTTATTGAATAATGGAAGAGCTTTTGCTCAAAGCTTAAAGAATTACAAAGGGGAGGACCCCTATTTATAACACATTGAATGGAGGCCTTGGAGGGGCTCCATATTTTGGAGCCCCTCCAATGGTCACAATTGTGACGGTTGGAGGGGCCCAACGTCTATATGGTGGGGCCCCCTAGGTCAAAAAAGAAAAAAGAAAAAGAAAAGAAAAGAAAAAGTACAATCATATTCCAAGGAGAATATGCGTAGAAAAGGAAAAAGACACTTTTACCCTTATCAGGTATTACAAAATTTATATATAATATATATATCTATATATAGATAGATACATAGACATATATATACAATATATATGTCTCTCTCTCTCTCTCTATATATATATATATATATATATAGTACATTTTAACAGATCCTACTATATATAGACAGCTTGTGGGTAGTTGGATCTAGTTGACTATTTCTAGACCAGATATCACCTTTGCAGTGCATGTGGTGAGCCGATTCATGAGCGCTCCCAGATCTGTCTACTTGGGAGTTGTTCTCAAGATCATTCAATATATTCGTGACACTATGCACCATGGGTTGTTTTTCTCATCATCATCATCAAAGCTGGAACTAAGAGCATATTGTGACTCAAATTTTGGAGGATCATCCAAAGATAGATATTCTATATGGGGAATCTGTATTTTCTTGGGTGATTCTTTAATATCTTGGAAAAGCAAAATGCAACAAAGAGTAGCATTATTTACCACTGAAGTTGAATATAAAGCAATGACTTGGGCTACTGCTAAGATAATATGGTTGAGATGGCTACTTGAAGATATGGGAGTGAAGTTGACTAGTGAGACAGAATTGTATTGTGACATCAAATTGCTGTTCATATAGCAAAGAATCCAGAATTTCATGTGTAAGAATCATATCGAGATTGATTGTCATTTTACTAGAAGAGCACACTTGGATGTTATTATTTCTTTGTCCTACATTGGTTTGGCACAGCAGATAGCGGATTTCTTTACCAAAAGCTTGTCTACTTCTCTTTTTAGAACATTCCTTGCCAAACTTGGGATGATTTTCACCTCTTCTCTAGTTTGAGGGGGAGTGTTAGAGTATGCATGTAATTATAATGTTGTATTAGTAGTGTAAGTTGTATGGTCAAATCTGTCCTCATAGTCTTGTACAGGTCAAAACTGTAACCAGTTATGTTATTCAGGGTATTTCAGTCCAGAAAAGTGTATTAAGGGGAAATCGACCCGTATATGCTGTATCATGTTTTTCTCTTGTTGCTCTAATGAAGTTCTTTCTTCTCCCCTTGCTTCTCTTGTGGTAATATTCATCAGGTAATAGCTTTTCCATATAGTTGTGATTCATCTTATTAATCTTCCCTGGTTTCATCAAGAGTCCACTATGTCCCTGTTTGGATTCCATAAATTTCATATGCTTAATGAATTGCATCAAGCATAGCTCTTTCTATGCGTTATAAATGATATCCCTATTAGAAACTGTAAACACACATGACACGTTTATAAATGCATGCACAAGCAAGTTGCAATTAATAGTATGTATGCAGATGACTTCCTCTTTGAAAGGAGGTATATTTCCTTTGTTTCTGGCATTGGGTGGCTGCTTTGCTAACTATAAGAAATTTTGAATGTTCTCTTAGTATTGCTTCTAGCTTTCTACTTCCAGAATATTCTCCAATGTCATGCTATGCTGATGTGTTTGCAGGGTATGTTTGAGACTCTAGTGACAGAATTCAGTAGTGAACTTGGAATGCTAACAAATATTGAACACCGAAATCTTGTAAAGCTGATTGGTTTTGTTGACCAAGACAATGAACGCATAATTGTTTCTGAATATGTCCCAAATGGTACTCTTCGACAGCATCTGGATGGTAAGATACATAATATGCTTTGCTGAATATCTCATTTGTAACTTGAACTCATAATTTATACTTCATGCTATTCAGGTCAGGATGGAAGAATTTTGGATTTTGCTCAGCGACTAGAAATAGCCATTGATGTAGCTCATGGTCTAACTTATCTTCATATATACTCAGGTAAAAGAAACCATTGAAATTGGGCAGGTTTGCCCTTGGACAAAATGTTGAATTCTATCTATAGGTTTTTTTTTCCTGGGTTTTCCAGGAGTGTTCATACATCTAGCTAGGGCTGGGAAACGAGATGAGCTGTTCGTGGCTGAACTCTTAAAGAGCTCGTTCGAACTCGTGAAATAGGCTTGCGCATGAACAACCAATGTTTGTCTTGTCTCGGCTCGTTTATTAATAATAAATACATTTTACATATATTTTATATTATAGAATGAAGATGGTTGAAGTGTTTGGCCTGCAAGAAATAAGTTTGGAGTTAAAATCCTATTGCTTACAAGTTTGAAACAATTATTTATTTTGTAAATGAGCTAGTTTGAGCTTCACTTAGTAGGTTTAGGGTCCAAATTCTATTGTTTTTAACTTTTAAAAAGTATATTTTTTGTGAATGATTTAGCTCAGGCTTTTCATGAGTTCAAGCTCGGCTTGGATCGACACAAGAAACATGCCAAGCTTGAGTGTCCTTTGTTCGGTTCGTTCAGCTTGTTTACGAGTTCTACATCTAGCTGATATCATTTTTTGTGATATTGAAATTCATGACTGTAAAATGGTTGCTCTTCTACATCATGTTTCTTCATATTAGAATCTTGGTCATTCTTGGTCGCAAGTTTCCCTGGTTTCTTGATTATCTGACCTAATTTATTATTAGTAATTATGGCCTTTAGTTTATCTCTAAAAGACTGCATATATGTTTGCTTTTGTGCATGCAAGTGAATGCAATCATGCATTTGCATGTCTAAGTCCTGTTCGGAAATCCATCTGTTTCTTTTGTTTGCCTAACAGGAAAGTCCATCATCCATCGTGATGTCAAGTCATCAAACATTTTGCTGACTGACAACTTGCATGCCAAGGTTGCCGACTTTGGGTTCGCAAAAGCAGGCCCAACAAACGAAGATGAGACTCATATATCCACTAGGGTGAAAGGAACAGCTGGATACCTTGATCCTGAGTATGTGAAGACCTATAAGCTAACACAAAAGAGTGACGTGTTCTCCTATGGCATTTTGCTTCTTGAGATCTTCTCTGGACGGCGTCCCGTGGAGATCACTAGAGCTGCCAATGAAAGAATCACTGTTAGATGGGTAAATTACGAACCCCTGAATGTAAACATTTTCCATTATATTTGCTGTTGATTTTAATTGTTCTAGGAATTAACTAGTTGGTTATTCTAGGCCTTTCAACTGTTTGGTGAGGGAAGACTAAGAGAGATTCTGGATCCAACGCTAACGGCACCAGATTGGGAGATACTGGAAAACCTATTTAGTTTTGCATTTCACTGTGCTGCTCCTGTTAGATCCGAAAGACCGACTATGAAAGAAGTACAAGAGCAACTGTGGTTGATACGCAGAGAATATAACAGGAGATTGAGATCCATATGATGTTATATAATTAGCTGTAACTGCATTTTTCTTTTTAAGAGCAAGATCAAGTTTGTTGTGTGTTATAAATGAGCAAGTTTGTTGTGTGTTATAAATATAGCCCATCTGTGTTTCACGATTATGAAATAAATTTGTCTGCCCACTTTTCAACCAGGAGTTTTTTTAGGGTTTTCTGCTGCTGTTTCTTGGAGGCGGCAGGGGCTTGCTCTGTCGGTTCCATCCTACATCCGCTGTTCTTTTTTAGGCTTTTCGCGGAGGAACTGCTCGACGGATGGCAGCTTGTTCCGTCGGCGTGGTAACCGTCTTTCAGTTCTGTCATTGGCAGGGCAGAAATTTCACGAGTTCGGAGGGCTGATTGGTGGTGCTCGGAATGCTTATCGTTGAATTTTTGCAGCCGCAGCGGTTGTTTCCATTGTGGGTGCGAGCGTCAGGGATGCAGACACTCTTGTTTGCTGCGCCCGACGAAGCTTTCGCCGTTCTGCTCATTTGCCTTCGGATTCGGTTAATGTGTTGTGCGAATCACTAAAGAAGGTTACCTTCAACAATCTGTAGGAGTTATGTTTGTTCGAATCTTTCGAGCCCCCGTTCCAAACCTTTCGAGTGGGATCCATCTGAGTTCCCGTCCGTCGGACAAACTAAATTCTCATTGAAAAGTCAACAATATCGTCGAAACTTGCGTCTTCAGTGGACGATCGTTGCGAACTCGCGATGGAGCGGTCATCACAGTTTCCCATAATATCGGAGGCCCCATTTGATACTTGGAGAAAAAATCTTCTCGTGAAGATGTTAACAGCATTACTCGCTCTGCGCTAGAGGATCAGGTTTATGGCTACTTAGATGTTGTGATCCCTGACGCTTCGTATTCTGCCTGCCCTGTTTTGAAAACTTGCGAGAAAGCAGCTTCTGAAGGACATGTTGTTTTCGGTCAGTGCATAGATATTTCATTTTTATGCCATGTCGTTTTCTCGACGGTTGGCAATATAAAATATATCATGGGACCATTTCAGATCATCTTGGAAACTCTTACGACCTACATCTCTTCTCTCACTTCTTGTTTTGGAACAAAAGTTTTTCCTTATCGGGCGGATATGGCTCCCACCTTAGTTTATGATGGGGGGACCATGACTTTTTCGGGGCTCCTCAAGCGGTGCAAATAGACATTGTGCACGAAGTCAATGAAGGCAAATCCTTAGGGGGAAAGGGGGATGATGATCGATTGCTTTCTCAAGTGATGGGCTTTAATGTCACGGTGACAACACAACTACTGGGTATCGAGTTATCTGAATCGCAACTACATGAAATCTCGCAGGATCTTACGGTTTGTGCTACAGTTGTGGTTTCATCAGTTAATCAGCCTTCTCCGGATAATGTGTCTTCAACGCCCTCTCGTTTGGGGTATACACAAAATGGAAGGGATGTAAGCATGACTATATCTCGTGTGCAAAGGAGAGATGTTGTCTCGCTGCGTCGTTCACCCCAGACATGCAGACCTCAGATTTGTCCATATTGTGTCCAATGAAGATGGCTTGCTGGAATATTCGGAGTCTAAACTGCCTGACAAAACGCTTATTCTTGTCTAATTGGATTAGATAGGAAAATTTGGATGTGATTGCTATTTGTGAAACAAAGATGCAAGAGATTTTTATTGCTTCGGTTTCAGAGTTGTGGAGGGGTGCGAGTTTCTATTTTAAAGCGGTTGTTAATCATGCTGGGGGTATTTTAATTTTGTGGAAGTCTTCATTGGGGGCGGCTCAGGTGGACCTGGGTCAGTTTTCGATTTTCATTGTTTTTCCTGTAGAAGCTCTTTCATATGGTCGTGCTTACTGCAACGTATGGCCCAAATTGCGCTTCTAGGAGATTATTGTTATGGAAGGATCTAAATCGAGTGCTCACTCTGGCTGGTGATTGCTATATTCTATTGGGAGATTTTAACTGTTTATTATCCATTCAAGATTTAAACAATCTAGTGATGCCCAATCCGTCGATCAGAGGATTTCAAGATTTTGTTGCCGCTAATCAATTATACCCCATGCCATTGTCTGGAGAAAGGTTTACTTAGTCTAACCGGCGGGCACGACCATGTTGTAGGGTACTAGATAGAGTCTTAATTTCAACTGGATTTCTCGAAATCATCCCAGATATAAAGGGGTGGATTCTTCCCCCAACCGTGTCTGACTATGGTCAAGTGATCGTGCAATGGGGAGGAGGCTTTAGATCAGTTCATCGATTTTCTTTCGAGCAGTGGTGGTTAACTGAACCAGAGTTTCATTCAGTGGTTGAGGGGTCATGGAGTTCGAGGGTTCATAAAGAGAGGGCTGCTATCCGATATCAAAAGAAGCTTTTGCGCCTAGCTAAGGATATTAAACTTTGGTTGCAAAGGCGGTCTGTGAGTAAGTTTCATGAGATAGTTGAATGAGAGGCTGAGATTTCATCACTGTTCACCCTATTATCTTCCATCGAAGGATTGTCGGACGCACAGTTAAAGGGGTTGCAAAGCAGACTTGCTGATCGGACGACGTTATTGAAACGTTGGAGGATAAAAGAGGAGTTGAAATGGAAGTAGCATGCTCGGGTGAAATGGTTGGCGGCAGGGGATGAAAATACTCATTTTTTCCATTCATTTGATTTCGATCGGTTTAGACGAAGTATCCTTCAATCGATCGAAATTGATGGGGTGTTGTGGGAAGGGCAGAATCTTATGCTGACGGTCTCTAACTATTTTGAGAAGCTTTATTCTATTTTGCCAAATATGGGGGGTAATATTGGGCATGAGTTGTTTCCTTCTCTTCAACCGGATTAGATCTTAACCTTGCAACATAGGTTTTCAGAAGCAAAAATCATGAACACAATTAAAGATTTGTCGAGTTGGAAGGCATTAGGAGTAGATGGTTTTCCTGTAGATTTTTTTAAAGTTTTTCTAGAGTAGTGGAGTGATTTGTGTACAGTGTTTGATGAGTTTCATCGTAACTCTAG
Organism: Nuphar pumila; assembly: GCF_984573655.1. Classification (NCBI taxonomy): domain Eukaryota; kingdom Viridiplantae; phylum Streptophyta; class Magnoliopsida; order Nymphaeales; family Nymphaeaceae; genus Nuphar; species Nuphar pumila. The sequence goes on from NC_143254.1 coordinate 97,646,508, forward strand.
ACTGCCTAGGCAGTGTCATGTTGGATTAATCTCCCTTATTTTAAAAGAAAGCGTCGCCACAGATATTATGCGCTTCCGTCCCATTTCCATAATGGGAGCCTTGTATCGTATAGTCGCAAAGGTCTTAGCATCAAGACTAAAATTGGTGGCATGTAATCTATTTTCTGATTTTCGGTTTACTTTTATTCTTAATAGGAGTGTTCAACAAGCATATATCTCGGCTTCAGAGGTCATTCATTCCATGCACGCGAGTCGTACTCCTTACTTTGTATTGAAGCTTGATTTTAATAAAGCATATGATTCTGTGTACTGGCCTTTTCTTTTGCAAGTGGTGAATCACATGGGATTCAACAACCATTTTTTCATATGAGTGTCAGAATTCCTTACCAATGCGCAAGCCATGGTGTTCATTAACGGGGTAAAGGGTGAGCAGTTTTCATTGCGGCGCGGCCTATGACAGGGATGTCTGTTATCTCTGCTTTTGTTTAATACAGTGGCAGAAGGACTTGCGGTGGTTCTTAGACGTGCGCAGACAAGGGGTTTTGTACAGTCATTGGATATCCAAGGTTTTTTTTGGCATATTATACAATATGCTAGTCTTTGGAAGGGCTTCACTATAGCAGATGCTTCAAGTAAGACTTATTCTCATATTTTTTGCAGCTTTGTCCGGGCTGAGGCTCAATGAAAGTAAGTGTTCGGTCACGCTTCTGAATGGCGATCCGACCAATCAAAACGCGACAGAAAAAATTTCAACTGCGCTTTAGGGCCATTGTCGATCAAGTACTTGGGGCTCCCCTTACAAGTCAAGCCAACCTCTAAAACATCATGGGCACCGGTTGTTGACAAGGTGTGTCTTAAGCTCCAGTCTTGGCGTGCCAGATATTTGTCTCTTACAGGCAAAATTACTTTGATCAGGCATGTTTTGTCAGTGATTTCGGAATTCTTCATGTCGATTTGTGTTATGCCAGTCAACGTTGAGCAACAGCTTAAGTGTGTTTTGTCAAGGTTTTTGTGGCATGGTGTAAATTGACCTTATAAGAGGCACTTGGTGGGATGGGATTCCATCGTTATGCCAAGGACTATGGCTGGCTTAAGAATTTTTGCTTTGCGTAAAAGGAGCGTGGCATTGGCTGTGAAGCAGTGTTGGTTGGCTCATACTTCACAAGATGCATGTGCAAACTTCCTCCAGCTGAAATATGGTCTAATCAATTCGCTTGTTGTTCGTCGGGGGGCTCATGGACCATACACATCACATTTGAGGAAAATGTGGTTTAGAGCATTGCGTTTGTTTCTTGATAATGATTTGAATGTGGGGGTAGACAGATCTTGACTTCAATGGGCAGTCTTAAATGCGGGAGTTTTCCAAGTCCACAAGGTCTATCGTTCTCTTTTACCTCCAGGTCCAGGCTGGATCCCCAAAAATGTTTTATGGTCGAAGGGACCATCTCTGAGGACCAAGGTATTGGCTTGGTTGATTCTTCATGAACAGATACAAACTCATAACAATATCAAGAGGATGGGGTTTCAGTTTCTCAGTTGGTGTGTGCTTTGTCGACAGGCCGAAGAAACCATACATCTTTTTTGGTCATGTGAAGTATTTTGAGAATTGTTTTCTAAAACTTGGAGGGCTCCATCAGTTGTTGTGTGGGAGGGCTGCTTTGCGTTAGATCCTATCCTCGGCCCTGCTATAATTAAACATGAAAAGAAGTGGAGGACTATTTAGAGAGTTTGGTTATTTACAGTGTAGTGGTTTATATGGATGGCCAGAAATGATGCTACTTTTCGGGATGTCACGTTCAACCTTAACCGTTTGACTCATAGGGTCTTGGCTGATGTGTATGCTATCTTACGCATATATCTCAAAGACCTGCCTCTGCCTCCAACCGATCCTCATCTACATGTCTGTGGTTCTTGATGAGTTTTTTGTTTTGTGTTCGGGTTTTTTCTGGGGTTTTCATGTTTTGTTGTTGTGTTTGTGCTTGTGGGACTCAACTCTTTGTTGAGTTTCACTTTTAAGTAATGTTGATCGCTTTTCCTCTCTCTCTCTCTCTCTCTCTCTCTCTCTCTCTCTCTCTCTCTCTATATATATATATATATATATATATATATATATATATATATATATATATTAAGAGAAGATCCTAATGCAAGGTGGAGCAGTCAATCAAGCGTCTTGGGAAAGGAACTATGGAGTTATATAATCCCCCCTTTGATAGATTCACCACCTCCAATATTGGCTAGAAACTATGCATAAGAGCTTATCATATTGGACTTTGTCAATCGGAAAACAATCTTTGCAAAGCAGTATGAGAGACAAGCTTCAGCGCATCATCCACACGAAAGCATGCATCTTTTTTTCTTGTAAGAGCTTCAAGTCATGGTTCGCATTCGTGCACTCTAATTTGCAGTGTATTTAATTTTAGCTTTCTAACTTTTTTATTATGGGCTTCTGAATTTACCTACTTGAGTCCGTGGACAGCACAATGTAAGCGTGAGCTATTGTTGGTTTATGTCTGGGAAAAAAGTCAAGCTTGTTGCTCGGCTCATGTTTGGCTCGTAAAGTGCTTGTTCAAACTCATAAAATAGGCTTGGCAAGATGAACATGAACAATAGGTACTTGGCTCGGTTCAATTCATGCGAGCTTGTTAAGTAGTAAATAATATATTTTACATCGTGTAGTATATGTGGAACATATGATTGAACTATTTGGTTTAAAAAAACAAAAAAATAGGTTTAGTGGTAAAATCTTATTACTTCTTGCTCTAAAACAACAGAGTTTTTTGTAATCATATTTCTTCTACCTCTAAAACAATGTATTTTTTCTGTAAACAAGCCAGATTGAACTCTGGTTTTTTATTATAAGTTCAAACTCAGGTTGGCTCGCAATAAGAATGAGCCTAGCTTGAACACTTGAAGCTCGGCTTGTTGGGCTGATTTACCAGCCCTAATTATTGGTCCAATATAGGCAAAGTCAAACCAAGATAGCCATAGCTCATTCCCTTGCCTGCCAAATGCTATGGGCTTAAATGAGCCATACGAAATGTCCCTAGCAACCAGCCAAGAATGATAAAACTTGCAATGTCAAGACCAATTAGGGGGGCATACTTTGTTTTACATTCTTAAAAGAAACCTGTATTTTTGGAATCGATGTTTCAGGACACATTGTGGAAAAAAATGGCTCACAAGGACCTCTCATTATCTAGTTATCATGGTCCATGAATTAGTTGTAATCAATTTACTAAAGGGTATATATTTAATGCAATCGATTATATGTACAATCTATTTAGAACATGACAATGGAAGTTGTTTTGACACAATTTAACCTTGTAGATGTGTTCAGCATGCTAGATTTAGTGAGAAAAGTTCCTTCGGTCATATTTTTTCTAAGCAAAATGATTGTACTTTATAATTAATTTGACACGTTCTTCAAAATGTTTCATAATTTTTGCTATTCTTTTCATGTTGAAAATAGCAAATAAAGTCTTTTTTACTTAAGTTTTTATAATCGTTGGAAAGCTTAGACACAAACATGTAAACAAAAACTCTTTTAGGATTTTTGTTTTTTATTTTCAAAACTGCAATACAAGCATACTGAAAACATGCATAGTTGCGCATCTTCTGTTTGTTCTATGTTATTTTTCAACCACCTATGCTGAAAATTGAGAAAGAAAAAAGACAGATCGAGACATTAGCTTTTCAATACCACCAAGATCAATTTAATAAAAAAACATTCTCTTAAAGATAAATTGTTCAACAGAAAAAGACATGTATGTATGTAGCAACCCTTTAAATCGTTAAATCGTGTATTTTATCTTTGGGTGAAAATACCTTTTTGAAGGAAGGGTAAGAAAGGCATTTCATTAAATCTTAACGATGAAAATGGTTTTGAGTTTCGGACCACGTAGAGCTGTCCTGTCCTAACCAAGGAGTCCCGGGTTCGAATCCCACTGGACCCTGTACTCCATCTTGATCATCCTCAAAGAAACAAGAAAAGGGCTACGGTTCACATGGCACCTGTCAACAGATAAGGGATGTCTGAATCATAAGGGTGGTCTGTCCTTATTATCCCCCCCAAAAAAAAAATTGATACATATCCCATACCTTTTAGTTTCACACTCCCTTTTCTATTAAAGATTGAACTGCATCTCTCTCTCAACAGTGTTTCAAGCACCATATTATCACTTCTGCTTAATATAGAAACATTACACCTCTTATTTTCCCTCATTCAGAAGAACAATTTTCATACAAAAAATGCGCATCGAGCAAGCAATTTATTATGATCATTACTAAAAAATAATAAACTGTCAAGGCATTCCAAAGGCGTCAAAACACAATGAAACATAACTCACAGAACTCACCGTTACACACCTTACCTCCCAGATTCTTAAAGAGTCGACCGAATTGTTGATCCAGCCTGAAATACATGATAATTGAGAGCCATCGTCTTCAAGACAACTTTGGCACGTTGCAAGTTCAGAGACGATTTCTGCCTCTTTGAATTCCTGTTCCAAATTCAATACTTTTCTCTCAAAAAATTCTTGTTCCAAATTGAGCTAAAATTGATGCTTTGTGCAGCTCATCACAAAAATTTAGCATGGTCTATGCGTTAGGCCTCAGCTCGACCGGATTGAACCATTTAATCAAAGAAGGAAGATGAAACCGCAGACACTTCCCCTTTCTCCCTTTCAGATATGGATGTAGACCCAGGATGTGCTCAGGAATGAAATCATGCCTGGCCAGTATACCCACAACAGGAGCTCCCTGCAGTGAGTACAAATCAAGAGTAATCCAATTAAAGGCAAGGTTTCAGAAACAAGATACAACCTAAAGAGTTCATGATTTATAATTGGAGTAAACAGCATAGTAACAACAGCAAAAAAAAACATCAGTAGCGGCAGAAAACCTCAGGCAAGAAGAGTATCTTACTCCACATGACTTTGGCACAACCAACATATGCCGCAGACCGAGCTGCCTGAACAGTACGAGTGCCTTTGCCAGTGACATTGTCTCAACAACTGTGTAGGGCGACGCATTTGTGAACGGGTGCAAATCAATGTACATTTCCAATTCTTCCACTGTCAATTCTACATCTTCGATGTCGTCAACTCTACCCGAACCAGGCTTTGCAAAATCATCAGAGGAGACCTTCTGAGGAGCATCCTCATGTGTAAGGATGCATGTCTCTGAGAAAACTTTCTTCTTCAGCAACACAAGGAGATGTGCCCGGAGGACAAGGCCAAATAATACTGGTGAATCTGAAAATGGAGGATGATCAATCACAGGGAACCCATTATGATTTGTTGTTTTGAGTATATGCACTATTTGACTTACTTTCCCTACTCCATTTACAGTCCACAGAGGGCCAGTGACAACATCACTTACAGTCAGCTGCTGCATGTAAGGCTCCGGGTTGGCCCCAAGATACGGAAGCCCCTTCATTCTCACAATCTGATCAAAGACATTGTCGTTGAAGGAGTCGGCCACTGTTTTCGATATGAGCAGAACCAGCATGACCAGTGGAAGCATCTTCATATCATTAGTGAGTTCTACGATGATCACACACAAAGAAACCGTTGCTCGCATTGAACCTCCCAGGAAAGATGCAGCTCCAAGTATTGCAAAGAGTCCTTGGTCAAGTGTAGTGGCTGGTCCCATCACCTTCCCAACAAAGCGCCCATATGTAGCTCCTGTCAAGATGATGGGTATAAACAGGCCAGATGGAAGTACTGCACCACTGGCCAAGATTCCAAGAATGTAGGTCACGAAAAAGAGCAGAAGGATTGATGAAGACTGGAACTCATTATCTGTACCAAACCTGAAAAGGTTCCTTATAGCATCATCATTGGTGTTGAAAATTAAGCTGGCAAGATCATTGTAGTAACCATCCGGGCACTGAAATTTCTGGAAATTCCCAGATCTGTTTTGTGTAAAGCATGATTCCTTAGTATCAGTTGGGCAAACAGTGCACCGGGCTAACCATGGCAAACCAAACAGGCAACATGAAGCGCAGACAGAAAGTGCACAAGAAAGAAGCACTTTGTATGCAACATTTTTCCTGCAAAAAGAAACATGACTTCTCAAGGAAAGCTTGTGGATTACATGTATTGGCATATAAGTGAATAGAGTTACTTGAGCATAAAATAAGCATAAATTCTTTTGTCTGTGCACTAAATTTTGCTTATAAGAAACCAATCTTTAACAAATTAATGTTCAAAAATAAAATTATGAAGGATTGATTTTTAACAAGTGATGTTCAGAAGGGACCTTACTTATTAAGGAGACTGTAAAATCTAAGAACCTTGTCCAGGAGATAATTATAGAGGCTCCCCAGGACCCCTCCAATAACTCCAAGAAGTATCACGGGAGGCAGATCAATTAGGTGATATTCAGTATCCACTGAAGTCACATCAAACATGATCAAACCACCTTCCCCAAACAAGCCACACTTGCCAGTATTGCAGGCTTGAATTAGCGCACCAAGAACAACAGCAACTATTGCTGTTGTGAAAAATGCTCTACAAAGGAGGGAACTCCGCTGCCTGGAAAACAAACAGAAAACATCAGAAATCCACCAAAGAGAAATAGATAGTGACATACATCAAACACCATCTGTTTCCAGAGTCATGCTTTGGGAACTAGCAAATTTGCCTATGAATGACCCAACTCAGTGAGCTTAATCAACTTCTCTATGAGAGTTTAACTGAGCAATAGAATTTGCATAAGACTTGTGGAAAGGATTACGCAGCTCAACCTGTTAACACTTATCAGAAAGATATGTTATTATCTGCAAAGATGATGAAGGAAGCCTCACCTGTGAACAATAAATGATTTGTGAATAAGGATTCAATGGGTTCTACTTGGATGTCAGGTTAATGCACGTTATGAGTATGGTTTGCTAAACCAGAAAAAAAGAAGGCATCTAATAGACATTCCTCCATTATGAAATGGTTTAGTCATCTTTATCTACCAGTATCATGATCAGCATAATTTGCGGAATAATGAACTTAACTGTTTTCCAGTTGCAACATGTTCGCAAAATAGCAAAATGAAATCATAAAAAGTCAAAACCAACAAGTTCAGTACCAAGATGATAATTCCTCAAGGGTGAATAGGAGACCTCCAACAGGTGCTCGGAATGCAGCAGCAATTCCAGCAGCAGAGCCACATGTTACAAAATCCCGCCTATCTCTATCATTTTTGAACTGACGTATCCACCTGCATGTTAAGCCGTATTTCTTGGACCCTCCTTGTCCCAAGAGTGCTGCAATGCAGGCACCAATATGCACCAACGGACCAGCCATACCCACGTAGAGTGAAGATGACACAGCACAAATAGTCCCAACTATCTGCAATCAACAGTGAACAGGGGACAAAAGAGTTTGCCTGGACTTTTAACGCTTGTGCTTATACAAAATAAAAGCATATTATTACATTAACTTTACCTACATCATGGCGATCAGATTGAGAAAAACAGAAGGCACATTGATTTGTGAGAAATATAATTTTAACCGAGAAATCCAAACATAGCTTCCATATAAAACAACCAATATCATCCAACAACAGGAAAATTGACTCCATTCCAGTTTGCACCAAAGTCTCAACATGAAAAAAAAAGATGGTTGACTTAAAAGTCATTGACAACAAATGCTACTTGTTGAATGATTCGAGTGTTCTGTTCCAAGTTAAAACATTTTAACATCCTGAGAACTGAAGCTATCATAATGAAGTTACAAGCCATTCACAAAATGGAAAATCCTTCATGAAACAAGTTAGAGCAAGACATATTATCAACTAATCGAATTTAAAAATCCAATTAAATAGGAGAAAAAAGAGGCCATGTGAATATAGAAAATGCACCTAGATATTTTCTCTTCATAATCATTATGGCATCATAGGGTGACCAAGCTTCCTGCCTGATGTAGAAAAGGTAAAGGAATACTAAACTAACCTTCATAATGTTGCAGAAATTAATCCATAATCTTTACTTTATATGGAGGAATGCACTTGAAATCCTTTCACTCATAAACAGGAGAAAATTTTCACTAGATTCAATTTGTTCCGCAGCAACAACTTATCAGAAAACAGAACAAAGGCAGCAAAAGGATTAGTAAATTGATGTTGTTCCAAGCTTACTTTCACAAGCAGAGTGTGCAGAGAAAATATTCCTGGTGCGTCCACACCATTGAGATAAGCTTTGACTTCTGGTATACCAGATCCTGATGCTGTTGGAGCAATGTATGCTGTTATAATTGCTGAGAACAGAACCAGAACAAAGTTGGTCCCAGCAAACACTCCAAAAGCGAGATAGTACCTGCATCCGGCATAATGAACTCTTATTAATGAAAAGGCAACTAGAAAGGCTTTATTGTCATTGATGCAACAGAAGATACTAACCTCTTTCGAAACATCATTAAAGAAGTAAAATAAAAGTTGATCCCGGAAATGTTCTCAATAGCTAGGTTATTGAAGAATCCGACAAGGCCCGTAGTAATGCCGATCAGAAAGCAAATGGTCCACTTGAGAACAACATACTGATATATTTGAACTCGCTCCCGGCAACGCCAGTCGTGCTTGATAAGGTCATTCTCGATGATCCTGTAAAGCATATCGCCGCAAAAAATATTGAATGCCGAAAACAGAGGAAAAATGCTTCCTTTTCTAGATTCGATTGCTTTGACAGAGCAAAAACATCAATTTAGATATTACTAGCATCAAGCACGACTAAACATAACTATCTGAACAAATGCTCTCTGTATTCCACGTTAACACAAGTAAAAAAATCCCAAACAGAGGATTAAAAAGAGTAAAATTAGGGTGAAAATGCAGAAAATTAAGCTCAAAATTAGTAAAAAAATCCCGAACAGAGATCACAAAATCACAAAACACAGAAATTTCTAAGAGAGCCACAGATCAGGGAAGAAGAATGCTAGAAATAGAATATCCAAGAATTCAAGATAAATTCCTTAAGAGAAAAGCCTGATGGTACTGAAATTTTTTATTTTAAAGGTCTTAAAAAGATAAAAACTCGCAGTAAGCAAACCTTTAGATCGATCTACTTAATTTTTCTAGCTAAACAAAAAACAACGCAAAAATCACCAATGCTTGAACAAACTCAAGGTCGGTTAAAGCAATAAACATGAAAAACGCATCGATTCTCGAGAGAGGAGGCAGAATTCGGCTGGAAGTAACCAGATCGCGGGAAATTCGAAGAAAAGAAGGAAACATAAAGCCTCAGTCTCTCGATATAGAAAAATATCGAATCTTGATTTAGCTTGAGAGAGAGAGAGAGCACTCACTCGTAGTCCAAGCTCTCGATCGGGCAGCCGTTGGCGCCGATGAGGGCGACATGAGAGGTAGTGTTCGTGCCGGACGGCAGCAAGGGCTCACTGATGATTGCTCCATCGGAATCCTCCTCTCCGTCGGTATCCATTACACACACACTCTCTCCTACCTAACTTCGACTCTCCGGCGAGTACGCTCCCGGAGGATCGCTGGAACCAGAGAGAGAGAGAGAGAGACGTCTATCGTCGGTCGGGCTTCGGTGAGATGGACGAGAAGAGGAAGGAGAAGAAGCGAGGAGCGAACCGTCTGCGTTCTCTTGGCCGTTGCTTCGACGCAGTGAGAGAGTGATTCAAACTTCCCAATGGCGGAATTGTACGTACGCCCACCACTACGCGGGGCTTCTGCATTAAACCTGATGAATCTAGAGGGCTAAGATTGTGTGTAGCACGGTACCCCATCATATGTAAAATGATGGTATTTGTACTTATATGTCCCCTACCCCACAAGGGAGTTAGCTATGTTCGGGGGTCTCAAAGAGCACCACGTATGTAAGCATGTGTGTCTGTCTCGTATCCCCATGTTTGTCAGCATTAATAAGCGTTGGAGTTTGATGCGATTGCAAAGACTTAATTACCCTCTCTTTTATTGGTGCAAAAAAAAAATAACGATTCTTGAAAAAGAGTGGTTGTAAATACTTAAGTGCCCCGAAGATGATTATTTAAGACCCAGTCTCTGCACTGCGGGATTATCCGAGAAAGAAATCTCCCATGAAGGAGGCCATGAACATCAACCCTCTCACTCTCTCTCTCTCCGTTCTCTTTCTGCTTCTGTGCATATCCAGCAGAAGATCATACATTGCTCCATCAAGCACCGACTGACCTGCACATTGACTGTTGTGGAGTCTGATTCAGAGTTTTTACCCTTACAGGGGTAGGGTTTTGGGGCTCCTCCCAGCGTGGGTAGCATCATTCAACTAAATGAGTTGTAGATCCTGATTCAGAGTTTTTACCCATACATGAGAGGGGTCTGGGAGCTCCTCCCAACGTCGGTAGCATCATTCAACTTGAAGAGTTGTGGAGTCTGATTCAGAGTTTTTACCCTTACAGAAAGGGGGGTCTGAGGGCTCCTCCCAGCGTGGGTAGCATCATTCAACTTTAAGAGTTGTGGAGTCTGATTCAGAGTTTTTACCCTTACAGAAGGGGGGTCTGAGGGCTCCTCCCAGCGTGGGTAGCATCATTCAACTTGATGAGTTGTGGAGTCTAATTCAGAGTTTTTGCCCTTATAGGAGGAGGGTTTGAGGGCTCCTCCCAGCATGGATAGCATCGTTCAACTTGATTCATTGTGGAGCTTGATTTAGAGTTTTTGCCCTTATAGGAGGAGGGTTTGGGGGCTCCTCCCAGTGTGGGTAGCATCGTTCAACTTGATTCGTTGTGGAACCTGATTTAGAGTTTTTGCCCTTACAGGAGGGGGGTCCGAGGGCTCTCTCGGCATGGGTCACGGGTGTCATGGTCAAAAAATGCACAAGGTATCATTGTGAGAAAGACATATTTTTGTTTCAAGCAAGGTTGGAAGAAATCAATGGAAAATCCAGCAAGGAGCATGCCAGAATCAAGATGTGGATGTCAAGCGAGAATGGTGTTGTGCAACTCAAATAACACAGAATAATAGCGGTCTAGTTTACAGAAATAAACTAGACTCAATAACGAAAACACCACTTTTTACGGATTTGGAATATGACCTCCGGTTAGGGAGATATGGCTCTGACAAATTGGTCCTAATTCAGGTAGCGATTTACAGCGATTTGCTTACCGAATAACACTACAAATCACTATAGTGATTTGCGGAAGACACTACAAATCGCTATAGTGAGATTAAAAAATACTATAAATCGCTATAGCGATTTGCGAAAAATACTACAAATCGCTATAATGAGATCCAAAAACACTATAAATCGCTATAGCGATTTGCAGAAAACACTACAAATCGCTATAGTGAGATCCAAAAATACTATAAATCGCTATAGCGATTTGCGGACTCGTTGGAGACCCAAAAACACTACAAATTGTTGTAGGAAAGCCTGATAACACTACAAATCATTGTTGGAAGGCCCAAAAAAAAATGGTCCGGAGGGCGCTGCCCCCCGAGCCCCCCGCCAGGGGCGCCCCCCCCCTGGACCCCCTCCCACTGATTGCGTAGCGGGATCCGCGCCAGGGGGGGAGCCCCCGGACCCCCCTCCTGTAAGGGCAAAAACTCTAAATCAAGCTCCACAACTCATCAAGTTGAATGATGTTACCCACGCTGGGAGGAGCCCCCAAACCCTTCTTCTGTAAGGGCAAAACTCTGAATCAGACTCTACAACGAATCAAGTTGAACGATGCTATCCACGTTGGGAGGAGCCCCCAAACCCTCCTCCTATAAGGGCAAAAACTATGAATCAAGCTCCATAACTCATCAAGTTGAACGATGCTACAGTCAGTGTGCAGGTCAGTCGGTGTTGGATGGAGCAATATAGGATCGTTTGTTGGATGTGCACAGAAGTAGAGAGAGAAGGGAGAGAGAGTGAGAGGGTTGATGTTCATGGCCTTCTCCAGAGAGAACTTTTTGTCTCCCTTTATTTCTTCTCTAGAGAGAGAGAGGGTTTTACAGTGTTTTACGGAGAAAGAAGAAGAAGACTTTGAAGAGTCAACATCATCCTCGACTTTCTGGATGGAGGACATGTTTGTCCTTTTTTTGAATTGTTTGTTTTTTCTTTTTTGAATGAAGGGCATTTTTGTCATTTTTTCAAACCATCACTTTATGAGAAAAATAACAAGAAAGGGTACTGAAGTCTTTGCAACCACACCAGATTTCAATGCTTAGTGATGTCAACATACACGGGAATTTGAGTCCCATGTGCTTGTATACGTGATGCTCATTCAAAGCCCCGAACACAAACGTGGGATTCAGTGAATCATCCGGGGGGAACATACACCACCCTCTCGTGTGTGTGTGGGGGGGGGGGGGGGGGGGGGGAACTGGGATGTAAGGAAAAAAATGGTTTGATAGTAAATTTTTTTTGAGATAAAATAAAAAATGGCTACAATTATTAATAAAAATCTATTTCATATGGACAAATCAAATTATTTGCTGCAGTCAGGACTGGGCTACAAAAATGGATAAAAATCTATTTCATATGGAATCAGGGCTGGGCTAGGACTGGGCTTTTTAAAAAAAAAAAATTAACTGTTTTGGGAGACAGGACTGGGCTACCCAGTCCTGCCCCCCCAGCTCTGCCTATGTTCGTACTCGTTTTTCAAGCTCTCTCCTAACCGTCTTCTGCGGGACCTTAGCGCTGATACGGGCTGGATCATTTAGAACCGAATACTAGTCCAAATATTATCAGGCAGTAGGCCCCAATACGGATACGGATCAGGGTCAGACCCGATGCAGTAGAATCGAATATGGATCTTTGACTTTTAAATGATGGCAGTCGCTCGTGCGAAAGGTGAAAACTTGTCAGGTTTTAGATACTAATGTAGATCCAACAGAAAATGCTGATCTGGGTTCCAATCTGGATCTGAAAAGGTCCAATCATGACCCGTCTGAATGTACATTCGGATCTTATCCATGAATAACGCATTGAGTGGGATTGGTGCTCTAACGAATCCGATCAATTTGCGAACGTGAGCGTGGAAGATTCTAGAATATCCGAATATGAATCGTTGCATCAAACCAGATCAGTGGATAAGTCAATTGTGTGGGATGGGTCCCCAGTTAATCAGAGGTTGATGGTGGTCGTGTCGTTCAATTACTGGAGAGGACCGGTAGCAACATTTTTTTGATAAGCAAGCTGGGGTTAGTCCGACCCACCAGTTATACAGCTTACTATTGGGTTTTGAACTTGCAAATTCCCAACACAAGGTGACGTGCACTAGCAGTTGCCTACCAAACACCCGGTTGGTTGGTAGGACTAGTAGCAACAATGAACCAACCAAACTTGTGCGTTGATCGGCAGCTGCAAAGTACAAAGGTGAAAGGTTCAAAAGACAAAGTTCATCCCTTGGAATAATGGGACATGTCAGACATTCGTCACATTGGATCTGACTACTCTAGGCTCTGGATTCCTTAAGGGAATCCAGATCCAACTTTAAAGGATCCAATTAAAAATGGGTAAAAATGGGTTCGAGTCACGGATCCTGAATGAGAGAGAGAGAGAGAGCATCATGTTCAAACTAAATATGAGCGTGACCCATCTGATCCAAATATAAATCCATCTATGATGAACCTGATCTTAAATCCACATCTGGCTGCATGATCCAAAAACTAATCGCCCGCATCTTGTAGCAAGAATAGTAGTTATGAACTATGTGCTCCCGGACCCATCAGGTGGTATGTCAAAATAGAGCCAAGATCAGGTGCTATCACATGGCACACTTTGAGTGTGCCGCTGCACCTGGCTAAGTTGTGGGCTCAAAAGCAGATAAAGGGCAGCCAGGTGCATAGACATACTCAAAGTGTGCCATGTGATGGTACCTGATCTTAGCTCGTCAAAATCATGGTTTTTAGTGAAAAGATCAAGTGCAATATGATTGAATAAATATTTGTGCATTAAGCACCTGATCACCCTTCATCTTAGAGACAGGCCTGTCAGTTGTGGGGCTCAAGGCCGGACAGAGGGCAATCAAGTGCTTAATGCACAAATTTTGTCGCATGTGATTGCACCCGATCCGGACTATTGTGCACCTTTAGGCTACACAGCAAAGAGGGTTACCTACCAATGCTCATGAGGCATGGAGCCACGCCTTTATGTGAGGCCATGCTCTTTTTTTTTTGTGTAGTTGGCACAAAAAGTATCGACCTCTGTGAGATTGCCTATGTAAGGTGAGTTCAGTTTCACTCATCTTCGTACCCATCTTAAATCTTATGATGCAAGCTGTTTTGATCAAATCATACCCTATACATGAATTTAACATGGTCGATTTAATAAGTTTAACCCAGAGTTGCAAAGCGTACACGATCTGATGAGGCTTGGACCATATTTTTTCAATAAAAAAATATAATTTTTTAAATCACAGAATTTTGTGTTTTGTCAACAGTTGATTTTTGAATCGTCGAAAAGTCATGCACACAAGCCTGGTTTCGGCAATTTAAATGTTGATCTTTACTAAATAAATGATGTAGATCACATTTGTGGAGTCTGGTTTGATCAAAACAACATGCATCAATGAAATCCCAATGAGGGGTATAAAGATAGGGATGACATGAGGGAGGAGTGAAACTGATTTGATGTAAGGCAATTTATGTACTCATTTCTTTTACCATTTATCTTTTTTGTTTTTTGAGTTAAATCTATTTACACATTTTTTATTGTTTTGGTTAAGTTACCTAACTAGCAATTAGTTTGCCTCTTCAAAAAAAAAAAAACATTAGAAGTCTCTATAATCGGCTCCAATGGTATTATTTGCCTATTGTTAGAAGAGGAGCAAAAATCCAAAAAAAAAATGGAGGACCTTTTTCACATTGAAGGCAATTATTTGTTTTTTATATCTTAATAAAATATTTTCTTCAATTGATTTCAGGTATTGTTCTTCTTGAATATTTGTTTGATCACATTATGTTGTATTTTATGTGCTTGTATATACATTCTAGTTTGACAAATAAATTAAAAAATAAATAAATAACTTTTTATTTTTGGTCTTTATATATTTAGAATGAATATATTATCATTTTATTTATTATTAATATTATTATAACTTTTACAGAATAACTGCTCTATTTTATTAGTTGTAGATTTTTTTTATGCTTGCCCTTCTTTCATGTTTTTAAAAAATGCCTCAATAAGCTTCATGCCTTAAAAACCTTGGTCAAAACACAATTTTTGCGCATTAAAATCACCAGAATCCATGACCTTCATCCCTACCATTCATTGAGCAAACAGCAGATTCTGTCAAACGGTGGGTGAGATTAGCAATGTCACCCAATGCTCACAACCACCCTTGAATTAGCAATGTCACCCAGAGTTTGACAGGATCGGCTCTCGCAAACAGTGGCCCAGTAGAAAATGCTGATGTGATCATTACACAATAAATGATATGGATAGTGGTGATTTCAAAACATGGAAAAATTATCTTATAGCATATCACTTGATCTGATCCATAGTTTTTTTTCTTTTATGAAGAAAGCTGGGGTTAGGCAGACCCCCACCAGTTATACAACTCATACCATTGGGTTTTGAACTTGCAACGTTCCAACGCAAGGTGGCCTGCACTAACTACTCCTACCAAACAAGTGGAGCCCCCCCCCCCCCCCCACACACACACACACCACCCCACCCCCACAAATATGTAGGTTTTGCATTAAAAAAAGATGGCTGAAAAGAATGGCAGAATAAAATGAGGTGCAAAATGATCGTGTTTGATTAGGTCTTGAATTTATAAAACAAGGTAAAATAACAGACATTTATATTAGATTTTTCCTTGAAAAACAAGCTAGGGCATAAGAACTATGAGATTCAAGGTACATGATTATGTCTTATAAAATAGTTGTATGTGCTACTCCACAGTGGGCAGTAGGACATCAACGGTTTTACCCAATGTTGTCAGTATCTGTGCATATCGGCAAAAAAACGATAAGCATCACTTCTGAAACGGTTGTTTTTTAATAAACACAAAAAATACAAACAAATTATATTTTTAAATATTATTTTAATGATTTTAATACATGTCTTGACATATAATGTTTTTTATTATTTTTTGGTCGATACAGAATGATTCACTTGAGTATCGGTATCAGATCAGGCCGATACAGCTGAATCATTGGCCAAACAATTCAGGGCCGAGACTGACAACATTGGTTTTACCAACAAGAGGCCTGCCAATGTGTGGTGGGTGATGCTAGTTTTTACCAACTGGAGGCTTGCTAATCTCTGGTCCAGTGATGAGAGTGTTTTCTTCTCTTAGCCTAGCAGAAAAAATAAAATAAAATCTTTACTGAAACATAGTGGCAGGCTGGCAGCCTGTTTCAGGTTAACACATTCCTGTCAAAGCACATGGACATCAACTCACATGGGGTTAATATCTAAAAATATTAAGAGGTCAAGATGTAGTCTTAAAAAAACAAGTGAGATCTTGTGGAACTTTTTTCACTATATGCACCTCTGGTCCCGTAACAAATGTCCAAACCATAACAGTGGTTTCTCCATAAACCATAACCATGATCAATGCCAATGTCTTTAGACCATGATCAACTTTAAGTTTATCAATTGATGAGTCTGATCATTTCAAATTTTAATTTGCTTGGGGTAGACTCTTCTTTAAGACATATTAATATAATTAATCTGGAAACCAAATTACAGCCATGTCTAACTAGAATTACTTTGTATGTTGTTTGGACTGATTTCACAAATTCTTATTTTTAATAATTTTGGCCGAGGATAATTTTCTATTGGTTTTGGCCTTGCACTAAAGGAAGTGCATCCCAAGTATTGAAAGCTCGACATCTTTCATCTTCAACACTTTAAGCCAACACACCTAGCCAGCTGTATTGAGCCCTTGTGGCAAGATACTGGTGTTAAACTTTAAAAAAATCTAAAAATAAAATAAATGCTTTTGATCTTTGTTGTCAAAAAGTCATGTTTGCATTAAGACACCTAAACCCTAATACTCTCTTTAATTTTGTAAGAAATTAAGTAAACATCACCACTAAATAGCATTGACTTTGTGATAGTTCAAAACATATATCCATATATATTGGTCACCTATTTTAAGCGAATAACTATATCATAGGTTGAATAACTCTTTTGCATATCTGATTTTATGAGATATCAAAGTCATACATTCTTTAAAAGCTACTATTTTTTAGAGACCAATATATATCTTTAAATAAGATAATTAGTGCTACAAGAAAAATGACATTATTAACTACTTATACCAACCATACTATATTATTGATATAATGAAAATAATATATGAGTTCAATTAACAAAAAAAAATCAACTACTCACCATAACCCTCTAACTCCTACTCAATGCTTGTGCATTGTAACGTCCTCCCAAAATCCAACCTTTTTAAAATTTTCTCAAACCCCAATTTTTGAGAAAAAATTTAAAATTTTTTATTTATATAAACAATTCATATGGTTTCCAAATGTAATATGTCAACAAGTTCATCTATGACCACATTCCAACAGTTCCAAATACTAGACGGTCTACCAGAGCGCAAGTGTGAGTGTATATTAGCCTCCCAATATCAGATCCATTACAGAATCATTCATATATACATAACTTGATTGGGACTATTACTCTAAAGGTTTCTCACATATGAAAAAAAAATGTGAAAGACAAAATGTATCAAGATTTAAGATAATTGAGGAGTCACGTCATAATTTAAAATTCTAAACCATATACAAGAACATAACGAGAATGATATGACATAATTTAAAATGTTCTCATTCCAGAAAGATTATACTTCTTTAAATGTAAGGATTCTGACAAAAAGTAAAATTTACACAAGTTTTTAACTCTCAAAACATTTGCTTGATCCCTTCAGGAATCGTACTAGGTAAGAGTAGAGCCTTCAGCCACGTAGCAACACGCGCTTCGCTTCAATCCTCCATGATGTTATTTATAAATATTTTAGGGCATCAACCACATGCTTGTAGGAAACCAAAACTAAACTTGAAGAATGCAATTCAAGTTGAAATGGTGCAATCAAGTATAATTCTCATTATTTTATAAATGAGAGTCAAGAGAATCCACAACATAGCAAGAACATGATATTCATTCACATAAACTATCATTCATTTCATAGCATTCATAATTACATCATTTGTGTGCATTGGAACTCAAATTCATTCATATTTTAATTCATGACATTTTATTTCACATTTATTCATATACATGATAATCATTTGTATAAATGAATGAAACTAACAGCTTGTAGCATACTCCAAAGTGAAGGAAAAATATAAGCTATCATGCAATGCTATCATTCACTTTCTTTATGCTCAAAAGAAAATATGATTATGTCCAACTTATGACTAAGACATGCATTATTTCAAATACATATTCACATGCCATTTATCAGAATATTTATGAACGTGCAATTCAAATAACATAATGGAACATGTCATATCTTGACCCTTCTCATATGCCTTGCACACACAAACACCTCACGTGCATCAACCAAGCCCTTGGCTTGTAACAATAGGTCAAATCATATGACCAAGCATAAACATGTCTTTTCATTCACATGTAACAAAATTCATATGCAATAATCATGCAAACTCAAAAATATTGATATATTCACAATACATGAGTATGCATATGGAAGCAGTTATCCTAAAAAACTAATTATTTATTTCTTTTGTTATTCAAACTCATCTGGTACAAAAGAGGGTATAGACATCCAGAAACAATCATAGGAGTATTCATTATTCTATGTACTTTTCATCACTCTTTTATAACTTAACTGAGTCTTTCCTGAGCGATTCAACCCTGTAATGCAGTGGTTGGGAGAATAAACCTATAGTCCTAGGTCTTAGCCTACGTCAAACCAAAATCGTCGATGAAAAATCAGGCATGTATCCCTAACTCTGCAAAGTTGTGGTACTACCACCTGGGACTCACTAGTAGACTTGTCCCCTAATCTCCGTGAAACGGGGACAAGAGGCGTCTTTATCCCTCAAAACACATGTCCCATGAGGCTTGTATTGCCCTTCTCTCTTTCGAGAGGATACAAGATCGAAACAGATCCAACCATCTTAGAGAATCCAACCTTGCCAGCGCCTCAAAATAGACCCATAGTACAAGGTCATCTTCATTATTAAGTCATAGGTTAGAGCCAAACATTATATTCTCACAAGATAACCCTCTCATACCCTCATACATGAATTCAAAACTCTATGTCACTTGCATACCTCAAATTTACATGCACTTATGCATGATATCAAAATATAGGCCACTTGCATAATTCAAATTCACATGCACTCATGCGTGATATCAAAATCTATGTCACTTGCATAATTCAAATTCACATGCACTCATGCATGATATCAAAATCTATGCCACTTGCATAATTCAAATTTAAATGCACTCATGCATGATATCAAAATCTATGTCACTTGCATAATTAAAATTTGCATGCACTCATGGATGTTTATAACAACTTTGTATTCATTTTCATACATAATCATATCATGTCATGATTTACTATACATGCTCACATGCATGATTAAATTTTAAGCATGTTTGCAAGCATGGTTTAATCTAAATGAGTCTTAATATCAAATGCAATCACATGAACTATTATGCATGCATTGATAACTCAATATTTTTATATGCAAAACCATCACATCATATTTGCACCAATTACAAGGATATTTTGAAAGATGAAGTCACATTCATTTAAGCATGTTTTCATAATACAATTTTACATGGAAGGCATAATCAAATCAAACATAATTTCATTCAAGCCTGAATATAATCACGTCAAACATGACAATACATTCAATCATTTATACCACAACAATGTCAAATATGTACATGCAGCAAACATACTCTAATATTTCGCTAACTACAACCATGACTAACATGGTCTTCGAACTACAAAAATAAGAGCACTTTTATTCTCATACATTCAAATTATGCTTATCATGATCTTCAAACTTCAGCAAAACAGTCCTAGGTATTTAGAACCAAGTGAGTATGTGAGCAAGAAAGTATTGCATCCAGGAAAGTAAATAACGTGTGGTGCACTTGCAACACTTACTTACCATATGTATCTACCCGATTTGTATGCTTTTGCATTTACATTCTTTTTCTTTTTCTTTTTGCATGACATTTTTAGACGCATGCGATGCTTAATACTAAGCATCACACAATTAGCCCAGCTACGCACCTGCAATGCACATTTTTATAGGCAAAACAATACAATTATAATATTTAGATTTCTATCATAGAACATGGATAGCATTCTAAAACTTTAGTTTAGGAATCCTACATTTTTGATGCAATGAAAAGTAAAGCAAAACTCAAAATCTGAAAGTCCAGTATAACCACTACACACGATGACCTACACGACCCTCTCACCAGGGGAGAGTGTTGCAACTGCACACACACACACAGATGCTAAATTCTAAATATGTTTTCGCTCACGTGTGACAAAAATCAAAATGTAAATTTATAATCTGTAATGGTATGGCGATGTCGCAGGCTCCAGCAACAACACATCTCACAACTACGGTGCCCTCTGGTCGGTGCTCGAATGGAGAAGGAACAAGGAAGAAAGGAGGTGAGAAGAAGAGGGAAAGAGGAGAGAAGTCACGACGATGACAATCTTACTGGGTCTTCGACGAATGCCCGAACGAGGAGAAATACAACCACTGTTGACCGAATGGGTGGCTGTTGGTGGTTCTCGAACCTGAGAACACCTTGAAGGGAGAGGGGCTCTACTGGTGGCTTTTGGCCAAGACAAACCCTCAAGAAAACCGGAGAGAGGGAAAGGAGAGCACAAGGGAGAAGGCGGCTGATCCCCAACGTACCTGAGGAGGACGACAGCCTCGCTGGGTCCAGCGACGGTGCGAGTCGACGGTAGAGGTGGAGTGAAGAAAAAAGGAAAAGGTGAAGGAGACTCGGTGAGGGGGGGGGGTGAAAAAAATGAAAGGGGGAAAAAGGAGAAGGGGTAAAAAAAAAATCGAACTTAGTTCAGGTTTTACGTGGGGAGTGGTTTAGGGTTTTATCGGGTGAGGGTGATTATCGGGTTCATATTAGACCCAGTTTGGGTCCGATTTGGCCCGATCTGAGGAACTAAAAGAAAAGAAAAGAAACAAAAAAACAATAATAATAACATTAAACTAAAAAGAATCTATATATATAAAAAATTAAAGCAAATAGAAACAAAAATAAAAGAAAATAAATTAAAATTAAGTATATTTAACGAATACCGATCTTATTTTAGACAAAAGTTTGGGTTCTAAACAATATTTTATTTAATTAAAGCATTCCCCGTAGTTAGTTTTATGACTAAAATACCCCTTTTTATAAAATTATTCAAAAAATCATTAAAATGTGTCTTGTTAAGTTCGAAACACATCAAACATGCCTAATTAAGTTGGTGATTTATTAAAACAATAAAATTAAATATTTTAATAGTATTTTATTTACATAAATTATTGAAACGACCATTTTACCATTCTCTGTCAGAGAGATAAAATTAAGCATATAAAACACATCAAATTTATAATAAAAGATATAAATATATTTTTAACTCAAATTAAAGTGATTTCTTTATCTATTTACTCTTGAAAAATTACAGGTTTTACATGCACAATCAATATCAACCTCATCACACTAATTAAATACTTGTGTGCAAACACTCCAAACCACATTCTACCAAGACAAAACTATTAAATATTAAATAAAGGATAAACAAATAAATATAAAGTATCTACAACACCAACAAATATATATATTTATGAAAAACCCCTAAATAGTAATTTTAGTGTCAAATAGTAAATAAAATACATAAAAATATACATAAAATATCCTCAATAATGACAAACAACATATTATAAGGCTATTAAATGCTCATATCTATAAAAAGAAAGTTTAGAATGAAATAAAACAATGTGAATATATATAATTTGTACGAAACTTACCTTTCGACTTAACCAGAGAAATCGATGAGAAGGATACCATAACTTCATCAAAATGGAGCAAATGGATTTCACATGAATCACAACAAGAGAAGAGAGAAAATGTTAGGGTTTTTACAAAAATAATTAAAAAATAAAAGAAAAAATGACTATATATGATTCAACAAGCATGCAAATTTACCAAAATTTGCATGCTAAAAAATTTGTGCATGTCACCACATAATTGTGAATATCATTGAAGAGAAATTTATATAGGAAGATTCACAAGCACTCTTCGCGAGGGTCCTACATTGTTGTGAAAGTACATCATATTTGCGATCTTTGTATAAGAGTGCAAAGGTCGAGAATATTCAAAAAAATTACGTGTGAATATCACCACACGTTTGCAAACATCCTTGAAGATCATTTAGTTAAAAAAGATTCACATGGTAGCTCGTGAATGTCGTACTATATATATGAAGGTAGTACCTTATTTATGAAGTTCGACCAAAGTGCGAAGGCAAAGGACATTCACAAACATTAATATGTAAATGTCACCACACATTTGCGGACCTAATTGATGATCAATTACTTAAAGAAGATTCACGGTAGCTCACAAATGTCGTTTGTATATTCAAATTTCATATGGTATTTGCGAAGGTACACAAATTTAAGTTATAGGAGGTTCACAAATTTGGTTATGTGAACTTTGTGAGTTTGCAAAATTATAATGCAAATGTAGCTTTTAGTAAAAGGTTGTGAGATTGGGACAACACACCTTTATATTGCGCGGACCTCAGGAGGTTCACTCGTACCAAGGGTAAAAAGGTTCTAAAAAAGTCAGGTATTTGCAAATTTGGATATTGGGCGGATTTTAAAAATTACGGGGCATTTTGAAAAATGTTTCATTTTCTCCCGTGTAGTAAGTCATTTCCCATACTTTTAGATATAATTTACTATAATACAATATAATGCACAATGATAAATTTTCAAAATGTTTGATTCACAAGCAATAAGTTTAGAGTTTAAATTATATAGTTTTCATCCTGGCTTTACCGAGTCTAACATTCAAAATCCTGTTACTTTCAATTCTGATTATTTTTTTTTAAGCAATTCAGCTCAAGCTTAGCTTGTTTGGCTCAAGTTGGGTTCCTTAAGCTCGTTTACCAATTCACTAATCACCCAAACCCGTGATCCGATCCAGTATGGCACCCAATCGCCGCTTTATAATTTATAATCCGCACCGACCAACTGAGTCTACTGGACTCAGCACGTGGACCCACACCGAGTGGGACCGGATCAGTTTGGGCCCCAATTAAATTTGCGTGTCGGCAAAGCCAGGCGGTAAAATTTACGCTCTCTCAGCCGCCTGATTTATTGATCGGATGGTTCTGATTCAATCACAAGACACTCTCCCACACCCTCAAAGAAGGCGAGTCTTGGCTCCTCTTCTTCTTCGGGGGTGAGGGAGAACGCCCAAAGAGAGAGGCAAGGGATACCTTCTCTCTGTCTCTCTTGGAGAGCTTGCCTTCTTTTTGATCTGCTGTCCCCACGCACTCTCTTTATTCGTCTTGCCTTTTTGTTGTTTTGTCTGTTGGCTGTCGAAAGCAATCGCTCGGCCTCTCGGATGGTGCGGTCGCGGAGGAGGTTTCGACTTTTATATGACGATTCGGCGTCTTTGATCAGGTTGGAATAGGGATTGAGAGGAGGGTGGAGGGAGGGAGGTCATGGGGTTCCTCTCCGGGTTGATTCTCGGGATCGCCTTCGGGATTGGGATCATCGTCATGTTCGTTCGATCGGAGAATGGCCGGTCGAAGATCCGGAGAGATCTGGTGAGGCTGATTCTGTTTTTCTTTCCCGTTGTTATCACGGATTTTGATTTCGTTCGTTGTCGTCTTCGGGATTTTGTTTCCTTTTTCGTAGATTGGATCTGTGTGGTCGATTGTTTTTTGATGATTGTGACGGCGGTGTGGCCTGGATTGCAAGGTGAATGAGATTTTTGTTTTTTAGAGGTTTAGAGACGGGCTCACATTGTAAAGCAAAAAGCGTGAGGATAAAATTGGAGAACCGAAAGATGATTTCCATTATAGTGAACGTTATATATATACAGCATACAAAAGGATAACTAATCACAACAATAGGATACAACGACTTTCCAAATGTAACTAATTTACAAATACGTTTGTTCAATAAGATCTCCTTTATCCTTGATTTTTGGCATTTACTGGCTAGAGGTGAATCGGATAACTACTGTCATTTTACTTTTACCTCTTTACTTTTACATTCCCCCCTCAAGTTGGCGCCTCTATGCTTAGTAGGCCCAACTTGCCAACAAGGTGCTTAAAACTTTCCTTACTTAGTGCCTTTGTCAGAATATCTATACGCGGTACTGATGACTCCTGCCTCTATTTTTTCTAGAACGAAATAACAGTCCAATTATATATGTTTTGTTACCGGATTTGCCGCTATATGTATTGTGGCTTGATTGTCGCAATATAAGGTTGCCGAACTTTCTTGTTTGCAGCCAAGATCTTCAAGAAGATATGTCAACCATACAACTTCACTTGTTCCTGCTTCCATACTTCTGAATTCTGCTTCTGCCGAGGATCTAGAAACAACTGCCTGTTTCTTTGTTTTCCAGGATATGATGTTGACTTTCTTGATATCAAACAACTTGCCCAGTCTGATTCCACATAAATTATTCTCTGCTTTTAGCATGATTCCTTCCCTAGGCGTTCTTTAGATATCTTAATAATTTGGTAGCTGCTTCCCAGTGTTGTTCTCGTGGCTCATGCATGAATTGACTGAGTATATGCACCGTGTATGTGATATCAGGCCTTGTAATGGCTAGATAAATGAGTCGACCAACTAACCTCTTAAATGTAGCTGCATTTGTGATTAGATTTCCACTATGATCAAACTTATTTTGAGGTTCCATTAGTATTTTTGATGGGTTTGTTCCTAGAAGGCATGCTTCTTTTAGCAAATCAAATTCATATTTCTTCTGATTGAGGAATATCCCCTGTCGTGACCATGCCACTTCGATGCCTAGGAAATATCTTGATTTTCTCAGGTTTTTGATATGAAACGTTTGGTCAAGGAGTTCTTTCAATTTTTTAATGGCCCTATCACCACTTCCTGTTATAATCATATCATCTACATAAAGCAAAATAAATATTTCATGTTCACCACGTTTCTTGAAAAATAAGGAATAATTTGCCCGAGATTGAGTGAAACCAAACTTGAGAAGAGTTTTGGAAAACTTGGCAAACCATTCTCTTGATGCTTGTTTCAGCCTGTATAGGGATTTATTGAGTCAACATACTTGATTTTTTCCCTGTCGACGATATCCGAGTGGCAATTACATGTAGATCTCTTTATCAAGATCTCCATACAAAACACATTGTTGACGTCCAGTTGATGAAGGGACCAACTGCGGGCAGCATCAATGGATAATAAGCATCACATAGTGACTAATTTGGCAACTTTTGCAAATGTGCCATGATAATCCAAACCTTCCTGTTGCATATAACCTTGTGCGACGAGTCGAGCCTTGTAGCGTTCGATGCTACCGTCAGATTTGTATTTGATTTTATAGACCCATTTTGATCCAATCACGCGCTTTCAGGTGGCAAGGGCGTAAGAGTCCACGTGTCATTGGCTCAAAGGGCCCATAGCTTCGTATCCATGGCAAATTTTCATCTTTCATCCTTGAGAGTAGTGAGATAGTCCTTAGGTTCTTCATGAGCAGAGATAGCGATTAGGAAAGCACTGTAGGAATGAGAAAGTTTGAAAAAGTCTAGGAAAGTGGATATGGGATAATGTGTGGAGGTGGTGGAGGTAGGCAACAAATGACCATAGAGAAGAGCTTGATTACATTTATAATCTGATAGATAAGTGGGCCTGGATCGTTGCCGTGTAGAGCGCCGAAGCTCCAAATTATTGTTAAGATCTGGAGAACAAATGTCACTAGAGTTTGGGCATGGATTCTGATCTTGAACAATATATTCAAGAGGACAAGATAAATGAGACGTGTCCTCAATGGGATTTGGTAAAATGATGTCACTATAAATTTTGGAAAAACTCTCAAAAAATCATGTCCTAAAAGGGAAAAACATTTTCGTGAAAGACAACATCTCGACTGACAAAAATGGTATTAGTTTATAGATCATATACCTTATACCCTTTTTGGCCAAAAGGATACCCGACAAACACACATTTCTTGGCACGAAAAGCAAATTTGTTTTTAGAGAAATGATGCGCAAAACATAAACAACCAAATTTTTTGAGATGGTCATACTTTGCCTTGGTGTCATAAAGAAGTTCATAAGGTATATGATTAGTTGTGGAAGTAATGGTGGGAATACAATTGACCAAATATGTGGCGGTGAGAATGCATTCACCCAAAAATTTTGTTGGCATATGAGCTTGAAATTTAATTGTCCGTGCGATTTCTAACAAATGACGGTGTTTTCTTTTGACAATGCCGTTTTGTTGAGGAGTTCTAACACAAGAATGTTGGTGTAAAATCCCGTTTTCACGCAAAAAAGTTTGTATTTCATGTGAGAAAAATTCTGCTCCATTGTCGGAGCGGATTTGTATCACATGTTTGTTGAATTGAACTTTTATCATTTTAATGAAGTTGCACAATATTCCATGCGTTTGAGTTTTGTGTCTCATCAAGTAAGCCCACATAGTTTTGCTAAAATCATCAACAATAGTTAAAAAAAAATTGGTTCTCGTGAACAACACCATATTGTAAGCACCCAAAATGTCAAAATGAACTATTTCAAAAATACCTTGAGAACGACTTTCACTGATGGAAAAAGGCACTCGTGTGAATTTAGCCAGAGGGCAAATTTCACACTTGACTTGATTATTTTGCATCAAATCATAGTCTTTAAATAAATGTCTTAAACGTAAATCAGAAACATGCCCTAAACGCATGTGCCATATGTCCATAGGATCTTTATTTACTGAAGTGGCAGCTACCAGACTTCCACCATCATTAAGAATGTAAAGTCCCAAACATTCTCTACTTGATCCAATCGTCTCCTTCGTCTCCATGTCATGAATTTGGCAAGAAAAAGAAGAAAAAATAACATTATAATTGTAGGATTGACAAAGTTGCGATGTGGATAAGAGGTTTATCTTGAATGAAAGAACATGCAAAACATTATGAAGAATAAACTTTGCAGACAAAATGACTTGACCAATGTGAGATACCAGAGTTGTCGATTCGTTTGGTAGTTTGATGGGTTTAAAATTAGTATACTGTTTTACATTGGTCATTAGGGACAAAGAACAACACATTTGATTCATGGCGCCAATGTCTAGAATCCAACTAGAAGAATAAAAATAAGAACCGTTATTACCTGCCATGTTCACCGTTGGACTATCTTTACCTGCTGCAAGAAGGGATAAAAGTTGGTTATACTGATCCATGGTCAACTGAGGACCGATGGGTTCCTTTGAAATTGAATTGGCAAGTGATGTATTTGCAACAAATTGATTATTGGAGCGTGGTGGAAAACCATGTAAAGCATAACATTTTTCTTTTACGTGACCTAGTTTTCCGTAGTGATCACATTTCGGCCGTTCTTTTCCTTTGAATCGACTCATGATGAAGAAAAGTGTTTCTCTCAAGTACATTAGTATAATTAAGGATATGTATGAAGGAGTAGTAACCAATGTCCGCACTTGTGGAGGGGTGACAACCAATTTTCCTATAACGGTTGGGTTATATCAAGGATCTGCTTTAAGCCCTTTCCTATTTGCTATAGTGATGGATGAGTTTACGAGATCAATTCAAGAAAATATGCCGTGGTGTATGTTGTTTGCTGATGATATTGTTTTGATTGATAAGTCTAGAGCTGGGGTTAATGCTAAGTTAGAATTATGGAGACAAACATTGGAAGCAAGAGGTTTTAAGTTGAGTAAGAGTAAGACAGAATACATGAAATGTCAGTTTAGTAAGCAACGAAGTAGTGATGGGAGTGTAGTGAAGCTTGGTGAGCAAGAAATACCGGTGGATGATTGTTTCAAATATTTGGGATCTATCATTCAAAAGTATGGAGAAATTGATGGTGATGTAAATCATAGGATAAAGGTTGGGTGAATGAAATGGAAAAGTGCAACTGGAGTGTTGTGCGATCGTAGAATGCTATTGCGGTTGAAGGGAAAGTTTTATAGGACGACTATTAGGCCCGCTTTACTATATGGTACAGAATGTTGGGCTGCCAAGAGACATCATATTCAAAAAATGAGTGTAGCTGATATGCGTATGCTGAGATGGATGTGTGGAAATACAATAAAAGATAAGATTCAGAACGAGAAGATACGTAAGAAGGTAGGCGTTGCACCCATTGAAAATAAGATGAGAGAGAATCGTTTACGGTGGTTTGGACATATTCGGCGAAGGCCTAATGATGCTCCAGTTAGAAGGATGGAGAAATGGAAAAATATATTAGTTAAAAGAGGTCGGGTAGTCCTAAGAAGACATGGATGAAGGTGATAAGAAAGGATATGAATGCTTTGAACCTCACCGAGGACATGGCATTGGATAAAAATGATTGGAGGAGAAGGATTCATGTGGAAGACCCAGAATGATTTTCTTTTTTGGTTCATATCGCCGACCCCAATTGTTTTGGGATGAAGGCGTAGTTGTTGTTGTTGTTGAACACTTTTCCTAGCAACAACAACTACATTTCCTTCCATGAGCGAAGGAGTATGAACATCCCTTTGACGTTCTTCTTGAAGAAGAAGATTATATGCTCTATTAAGAGTTGGTTGGGGATCCATAACAAGGATATTACTTTAAACCCCGACATATGACTAATTTAATCCCATGAGAAATTGAATTAATTTCTCATTTTGCCTGTAATCAGACGAGGCTTTCACGACTCAAGTTGGTTGGATGAGTTGAGTATTAAGTTCATCCCGGAAGGTTTTATCCTTGTATAGTAGGCCAAAATGGACAGATTATCCTGATGAAAAGTAATAATCTATGTCACATCGGTGCGGGTGCGACACTTTCAAAAAATTTGGGCGTGGGGGTGCGACAATATATATATATATAAAGTCCAAAAGTTGGACATAAATGACCTTGGGTGTAGTCAGCGCACCCAGGGTCAGGTTGATCGCACCGGGTGCTGCACCCGGGTTGTGTCGCGTCGATGCGGGTGCAACACCCACTTTGCCGAGTCCCTGTGACATAGGTAATAATAGACCTTTGTAATTGAAACATACGAGGTCCATTCACTTGAGCAAACCGGTTCATGAAGGTCGCACCATACTTATGCTGCGGTTTTGGCATACAACACACTTTCTACAACTTCGTTGGTGAGAGAATTAAAAAACCATGACAGAACCATATTATTACATCTAATCTGTATGGAAGCATTTGGAGAAGATGGATCTGGTTTAGGTAGGCTACCATCGACAAAACACATTTTGTTTTTTGCTGTCAAAGCGACAGTTATGGCCCGAGTCCAAGACACGTGGTTGTCGCATGTGAGGAGATTGAAAACCAAAATTTGTCCAAGGTTGTCGGAGTGATGAAGATAAAATGGGTTGTTGGTGTTATCAGTCGACATGGCATCACCGGCCATTTGAGAAGATGACGCCAAGCCACTGTTCATGATGATAGCAAAACAAAACCACAAACTTCGTTGCTGTTCTATGGGTTCAAAACAAAAAAAATAGCAGTGTTGTTGTCAACCAACTACGGGTGAGAAGCAGGGATCGTTGACTACTTATGTTGCAACCTTTAATGCAGAATAGAAGTCGTGATAGAAAAATCATAGAGGGTGTAGTAACAAAGAATGAGAAGACCCAGTAGAAATCGAGTATGATCTCGACCTGCACAAACCGAATCACTGGGTGGACAGACATGCCAGATATCAGGGATAGACAAGCCAAAGGTTTCTTAAAAAAATCAGTAAGCAGTTTCTGCGATAGGTGTAATGAATCACAGACGGACTGCTCAGTGAAAACAATGTTCAGAGTAAAGAAAACAGAGAGGAATGATCCTGCTCTGATACCATGTAAAGCAAAAAGCGTGAGGATAAAATTGGAGAACCGAAAGATGATTTCCATTAGAGTGAACATGATATATATACAGCATACAAAAGGATAACTAATCACAACAATAGGATATGACTTTCCAAATGTAACTAATTTACAAATACGTTTGTTCAATAAGATCTCCTTTATCCTTTATTTTTTGGCATTTACTGGCTAGAGGTGAATCGGATAACTACTGTCAATTTACTTTTACCTCTTTACTTTTACACACATTGGTTGCTAACGAGAATTTGGATGGATGTGGTGGTGGCTACGAGAATCTTTTTTTGATGAATAGTTATTTGGTTATGGATTGCTTGTAATGTATTGGTTCTCTGAGTTTTCTTTGTTCCACTCTTAATCTAGATTCTTTTAAATGTTTCTGGTTCTGTAACATTAGCTCTTCTTCATTCTCCTGGAAGAACTCTTTTATTTGGAAGGGTAAACCTCCCACGTTGGTTTCCTTCTCTTGATGGGTTTAAGTCAAATTTAAGATATAGTGCATACTTTGGGATGTTTCCTGAGCTTGCCAAGCGATGAAAAAATGAAAATTAAGAAGATTCTAAATGGAAATCTTTCTTTCAAGAACACTGCAAATCGTTTGGAAGGTTTAGCGTAATGAAAGTTGTTGGCATGTTTACTCACCTATTTGCTATTGGGCAAGTCAATCTAGGTTGGATGCAAAGAAGTAGACATCGTGGTTTTCCTGTAATTCAGTATGCCTTTGTACTGAATACTTGTGCACGCCTCCCAAACATACAATGAACCTTTTCTGAATTAAGTTGCCATGTACTCGATCTTTGTGCTGCATCCTGTCTTTGTATACTCTAATATTTGTGTGAGTGTTCCTTAATCTGCTGCAATTGTTTTGTATTTTTTGTGAAATGGATGCCTCCTTTCTGCTTGTGACTTGTGTTAGAAATTAATGTGTACATACTACATACTTATATATTTGAATATATCTGTATGTATGTATATATATGTGCATATATATATACATACTCTTCATAATCCATTTATGTAAGAGTATGTCTATATATATATATAAGTGTATACGTATATAGGTGGCACCCCTTTTTAAATTAATTTCTTTTTTTTGTACCTTTATTCTTTTTCTTCTTATTTGTTTTGTCTTTTGTTTTTTGTTGACTTTTTGATCAGCCGTTAGGAGATGCCCAACTGCTAGATCACCTTTGCAACCTGTATAAATCATGGTTGCCAGTTGAGGAAGCGGGAAGCGGGAAGTGAGGCACTTTCAAAATTTTAGGAAGCGGGAAGCATGGGACCACTTAGGAGCGAATCAAAATCGTTTTGGAAGCGACCTAGGAAGCGAACCGGAAGCGACCTAGGAAGCGAGGGGAAGCGAAAAATAAAAAATAAAAAATACAAAAAAATTGAAAAAAACGGGGGAAGCGAGATGGGAAGCACACTTTCCATTAAAGGGAAGCACACTTCCCATTTAAAAATGGCACTTCCCCGTGCATTTCGGAAGCGCGACGTTTCGTGCTTCCGAAGCGCGACGTTTCGTGCTTTTGAAGCGTGACGTTTCGCGCTTCCGAAGCGCGCTTTGGGGAAGCGTGCTTCGGGGAAGCACACTTCCCCACTTACCTAGGCGCTTTCGGTAACTCTAGTATAAATAATGGCTATTAGCCCCATTGTAGTGTGAGCTTTTGAGAGGATTTCTCGTAATTAAGACTGAATGCTTTTCCATGTGCTGGAGTTCATTTTATGATATTTTTTTGTGTGCCTTAGTGCATTGTTTGTGAGAGAATATTATTATCAAGTTCTTAGTAGACTTGATTAACACTAATATTAGTGCTTCTTCACATGGTATCGAAGCCGGGTTGGCTACTTTGCTTAGTTTCTCTCATGAAAAGTTGTCTCGTAAAGCGTGTTGGTGGCTGCATCGTAAAGCATGCCAGTGACCCTCCTTTTATAGTAATTCCTGAAAAGATGTCACGTCTGGGATCCAGACCCAATTTGTTTTTATTTAAACACATGCTCATTAATGGCATGTGTTGTAATTTTCAAACATTATGTAATGGGTATTCTTGTACCCTAATTGCTGTATCTCTATATAGTTAATGAAAGGCAACATCGTAGACCCTAATTTGGGTTTTGTGGAGCCACAATCGACTCTCTCCTCTCAGCTTCTCTCCCTGTGAACATATGGTGGAATACCATTCTCTAACATGGTATTAGAGCGCTAGATCCACCCTTGAAGATCACGGTCATCTTATGAGCATCCAGCCAAGGCTTTCTTCTCTTCTAAGGTACTTTCCTATCGGTTCATCTCATTTCTTCTCCTTTTACAATCCAAAAAAAATTGTTTTTGCCCATTAATCACCCATTTCCTTATTCTCTTGGCTGTTTCTTCCCTCATCTGTCTTTCAAAAAATTTGTTTGACGTGTATTTCTTTCCTTTTCGTTCTTTCTTTCATATTGCTTGAAGATCATCGTTCTTTCTCATAAAAAATTGTTTATTGCTGCACACGTTTTTCCCAAAAATTAACCTTTCACGATCATGCAATATCGGATCTCATATTTGCGTGATTTCA
Source organism: Nuphar pumila (assembly GCF_984573655.1). Taxonomy (NCBI): domain Eukaryota; kingdom Viridiplantae; phylum Streptophyta; class Magnoliopsida; order Nymphaeales; family Nymphaeaceae; genus Nuphar; species Nuphar pumila. The sequence continues at coordinate 97,679,021 of NC_143254.1, forward strand.
AAGGTTGAAATCACGTCAAACTTGTTTCTTCTGTTTGACGTTAGGACATATTTTGTTTTGGATACAGTCTTGTTCTCTGTTTGACATCCCTTTGAATTCTTTTCCTCTCTGGTTTGGATTTTCTCATTTAAAAAAGGAATACACGTTATTCTCATAGTAACGCGCTTCTAACTGATTGGATTCTGTTTTCCTCCAGAACAGTGCTTTCCTTGCTGCACAGTCTATTTTCTGTCTCAGGTCTGCTTAAAAAAAAGATGGCCGAGCTCTCTGAAATTCGAATATCTGTTCTAAATCTTTATTTTCTTTGCTCTCAAGTGAATTTTCTTTCCGACCCCTTAATCTTCCTGGTTTTTCGTTTTCCATCGACTATGGAGTCATTTTTTCTTCTCAATCTGGCCTTTCTTCCAACTTTCTCAGTCAGCTTGTGTTTGAGAAACTAAACAATTTCAACTTTCTTACCTGGAAGAGACAAATCATCCCATTCATAAGAAGTCAGGATCTTTCTGGGCATTTGGATGGCTCTGTTCCTCTAGAGTTCATATCACAAGAGGGAAATAATGGGGAGGGTGACACTTCAATTACCTTTGTTAGAAATTCAGAGTACATATCCTGAATGAAGCGAGACCAGGCGTTGGTTGCCTACATCACTTCCACTCTGTCTCAGGAGGTGCTTGTGGCAATCCTAGAGGATTGCTCAGCTATGTAGTTATGGCATCGTCTTGTTCAAACGTATTCTCAAGTTTCTCAGGCTAGAGTTTTATTTTTAAAGAAAGAGTTTTAAATGCTGAGAAAAGACTCCATGACTGTCATGGAGTACTTAAACAAAATGAAGACTATCACGGATCAGTTGGCCATCTTGGGTTGCACGATCAGTGACAAAGATATGACTCAACAAACTTTGAGCGGGTTGAGACACGATTATCATATGATGGCTACTTCCTTATTGTGTTTGCCAGACTTACCTACATTTGAAGATCTTCGTGCTAAGCTCTTACAATATGAGATGACTTTGAAGGGATTCTCTAAAGGTATTCACACCCCTATTGGAGCACACAACGTTCTTGCCACAGGAGTTACCTATGGTCGAGCATGTGGCAGATATGAACCACGGGAAAGAAGCGGTCAAGAGAGGAATGAACAAGGAGCTCGTGGAATATTACCTACTCCCAGTACGCCACCTAATCTGCAAAGGCAAAGGACAATACCTACCTGCTTTCTCTGCAACAAAAGGGAGCACGTCAAGGCAAATTGTTGGTTTAACCCTCAAAATAGAGAAAAGCAATTGGAGACAAAAAAAAGGGCACAAATACACTGAAGAATAGTAGAGAAGTCAAAGAGTTGTTATTATCCGCCTTGGCTGAATTAAATATCAAACAAAATGAACCAGGCACTTGGTATGTTGATTATGGTGGAGCCACTTATGTCGCTGGTGATGCTGGTAAGCGCCTTAATCTTGTTCCTTATGCTGGTAGAAATAGTATAGTCACTGGAGATGGGTCTCACCACCATATTTTGCACATTGAAAATTCTGTAATTCCTATGTCCAACTCTTCTCTTGCTCTTTCAAATGTCATTCATGCTCCTAATATCAAGAAAAATATTGTTTCTGTCTCTAAGCTTGTAGATGACATTAATGCTTCGGTTGAGTTTACTACTTTTTCTGTTCATGTCAAGGACCTTCACACGAGGGAAACGTTCGCTGAAGGAAAACGACAAGGGAATATGTACGTGTTTTAAGAGAATCCTTCCTCTCGTGTTCAACCTGTTGATTCCATCTTGAAGCTCACATCATCACCTTCAGTCCCTCCTGAGAGTGTTTTTAATCTTTCTGAATATATAAAGCCAAATCTTTGGCATGGTCGTCTGGGTCATTGTAGTAGTCGTTTTATTGATAAGCTTGTTTCAAGTAGCCTTATTCTCAAGTCAAGTCTGACTTTGAGTGTCGATAATAAAAAATGTTCTAGTTGTCTTTAGTGTAAGAGTCATGTTCTTCCATTTCATTCCATTAATAAAAGAGCTTCAAGACCATTTGAAATTATATGTTCTGATGTTTGGGGTTCGACTCCAGTTTCTTCAATGTCTGGCACTAGATACTATCTCATTTTTGTTGACAGCTATTCTCGATATACATGGATTTTCTTTATGAAAAGTAATTCTGAAACCTTCAAGTTATTTCGGAATTTTCATTCCTTTGTTCAAAATCAATTATCTGAGAATATTATTTGTTTCCAATGTGATGGAGGGGGTGAATTATCTTCAAATGATTTTATTAATTTTCTTCAGACAAATGGAATAAGTAAGCGTCTTGCCATCATACACCTCAACAGAATGAGATTGCTGAACGGAAGCATCACCATATTGTCGAGAGTGCAATGAGCATGATGCATGATAGTAATCTTCCAGTTACCTTCTGGGTAGAGGCTTTTCATACAACAGTTTATGTCATAAATCGATTGCCCTTGAACATCTTGGAAAACAAATCACCTCATTACTCTTTGCATGGTGTGCATCCAAATTATCACGATTTGCGTGTATTTGGGTGTGTATGCTATGTTCATGTTGTCAGTTCAATGCAACACAAGTTTCAGGATAAAGCCTTAAAGTGCAAATTTGTGGGGTACGCTGATGATTACAAAGGATACAAATGCTATGATCCTGTGAGCAAGCACATCAAAATACCAGAAATGTTGTGTTTGATGAATCACATTTTGATCATAATGCTAACACTCCTGAGATTGAAGTTTATCACCCTTGGTTGAACTGAGATCTCTTTTCTAGTATTGATGATGTTTGTTCTTCAAAATGTAATCAAAGAGATGAGGGAAACATGTCTACTGCTACGTAAAAGATTCAGGAGAGTATGATTTTTGAACCACTATTGGCTCCCAACAAGTATAAAGGCATTGTTTACTCTTGACGTGAGAAGGAGATACTCCCTAACTCTAATACCACATCAAAATAAAGCACATCAAAATACCAGAAATGTTGTGTTTGATGAATCACATTTTGATCATAATGCTAACACTCCTGAGATTGAAGTTTACCACCCTTGGTTGAACTGAGATCTCTTTTCTAGTATTGATGATGTTTGTTCTTCAGAATGTAATCAAAGAGATGAGGGAAACATGTCTACTGCTACGCAAAGGATTCAGGAGAGTATGATTTTTGAACCACTATTGGCCCCCGACAAGTATAAAGGCATTGTTTACTCTTGACGTGAGAAGGAGATACTCCCTAACTCTAATCAGTATTCTCCTTCTGTTTCCATTCAATCACTTGCTCACAGCAGGTCTACCCGGCCTCGACATTCTATTGATAGGTGGGTTAGTTATGAGAACTTCACGATGAATTTTTAACTCTTCTTAACCTCTTTGGGCAAGGAAGATCAACCCACAACATTCTATCAAGCAATAAATTCTAAGAGATGGATTGAAGCTATGAACGAAGAAATGAAGGCTCTTCATGAATGCGGCACTTGGGATATTGTTACAAGACCACACGATCGAAATGTAGTTGGGTCAAAGTGGGTGCATAAGATAAAGTATAAGCCGGATGATACTATCGAGCGATACAAGGCTATTGCCAAAGGCTTTACACAGGAGCCAAGACAAGACTATGATGAGACCTTCAGTCCGGTCGTGAAAATGGGCACTATCCGAATCATATTATCATTGGATGTTAAGCACCAATGGACTCTCAGTCAACTGAATGTGAACAATGCATTTCTACATGGAACTCTAAAGGAGGAAGTATACATGGAGCAACCCATTGAGTATGCCGAAGAAAACTCTAAAGAATACGTGTGCTGGTTAAAGAGAGCTATATATGGTCTGAAGCAGGCATTTCGATCTTGGTTTGACAGTTTCTCTCTTGAAGTAGAAAAATATGGCTTTAGTCGGTCTTTTCTTGACCATTCTCTTTTTATATTCAAATGCAAAGATATAGTTACCCTGTTATTGATATATGTTGATGACATTATCATTACCGGCAACTCTAATGAACATATTGAACAGGTCAAAGAACTTTTGAACCATAGATTCAAGATGAATGATCTTGGTAAACTGCGCTACTTTCTTGGAGTAGAAGTTGATAGGACTCCTGAAGGCATGACACTTACTCAACATAAGTGTACTTTTGATGTTCTTAACAAGGCAAGTATAGCAAATTGCAAGCCTCTAAGCACACCCAGTGTACTGCATCAAAAACTCAGTTCCCAAGATGGAGATTTGTACGAGGACCTTATAGGATATCGCAGGGTAGTATGAATGGTTCAGTATCTTACCTTCACTCGGCCTGACATTGTTTACTTTGTCAATCAAGTATCTTAGTTCATGCATGAACCACATATTGGACATATGGAAGCTGCTAAACGCATTCTTCGATATTTGAAGGGAACTATTGGAGATGGTCTTCTGTACAGAAAGAGTATGCATGACCATCGTATGCATGAACTTCTCACTTACACGGATGCAGATTGGTCGGGAGATCCAGATGAGCGTAGATCAGTCTCAGGATAATGTGTTTTCATTGGCCTAAATCTTGTCTCCTGAAGCAGTAGAAAACAAAAGGCCATAGCCAGGTCGAGCACAAAAGTTGAATATAGATTAATGACAGCCGGTACAACCGAAGTAACATGGATCAGACACCTGTTGGCAGAAGTAGGAGAATCAATTTCTAAAAGCATTTTTTTGTGTGACAATCAAAGTGCTATCAACATGTCATTCAATCCTATCTACCACAGTCGTGCAAAACATATTAAAATTAATCAACATTTTGTAAGACAGAAGGTCAAAGAGAAGAAAATTGAACCAGAATACGTTCAGACGGATGATCAAGTTGCTGACTTGTTTACAAAAGTTCTTATCAAGGACATATTTTGGATGTTAAAAGGCAAGTTGTTCATGGTTCAAAACCATGTACAACTTGAGGGAGGGTGAAAAGATGTCACGACTGGGTTTGGATCTCAGAATCTAAACCCAATTCATTTTTATTTAAACACATGCTCATTAATGACATGTGTTGTAATTTTCACACATTATGTAATGTGTATTCTTGTACCCTAATTGCTGTATCTCTGTATAGTTAATGAAAGGCAACATCGTAGACCCTAATTTGGGTTTTGTGCAGCCACAACCGACTCTCTCTCCTCTCAGCTTCTCTCCCTGTGAACGTATGGTGGAATACCATTCTCTAACAATTCCTCCCTCTTCAATATGGCTGAATTCATGTCTCATAACTCAATCAACTCCAACTTCGTTCCACTATTCAAGCTTGACGGTAGCAACTACATCATTTGGGCAGAACATTTGGAGACATTCATAAAAGGTTAAGGATACGGGGGTACGTTAGAGGTACTATCTTTGAACCTACTCTTAAACTTACTATATGTGAAAATAATGTTGAGACAAATCTCGAAAGAAAAGAAAGAGAAAAAACAATAGAGGAATATTATAAAAAAATAGATGAATGAGACATGAGAAATGCAAATTTTTTATCTTGGATGCTAAGTGGAGTTGAAACCAAGATTGCTTTAAATCTTTTATGCTACAAGAAGGCAAGTGAGGCATGAGAATATCTTAAATATATGTTTATCGAGAAAGATATGGTTTATAAGTATTATCTCCAAGAAAAGGCTAGAAATATCAAACAAGGAGATACAAATGTTAGAGACTACTTCATGAAATTGTCTTTTATTTGAACTCAACTCGCTTAATTTGAACCAAAATGAGAAGGAAAATGTATTGAAATACGGAGGGCTCAAGTTGAAGAAGATAGACTTTTTGCCTTTCTTTATGGTTTGAGACTCAAGTTTGAACAAACTAGGGCCTCTTTACTATCTTCCTCATCGCCTCCTCCTATTCATGAAATTCTCACTAAACTTAGTGGAGAAGAGATTAGACTTAATATGAACAAGAGTGATAATGTTCTTGCTACACCTAGTTGAAATGAAGTGAGGATCTTCCACAAAAGTACTTAGATCCACAAGTGAGAGTGTCTAGAGAGACACTTTTAAAAAGGGTATAATGAGAACAAAAATAAAATAGAAATAATCTTTATTGAAAAATGATAAAATGCTTAAGAAGCATTTAGTGAAAATACAAGAGGGGGATGCACCCCTATATATACACAAGTGAGAGAGGTGAGAGAGAGAGACTCTAAGAGTCGTTGGACTAGGTCCAACGACTCTTAGTTTGGTCAAGTCTTAATTAAGACTTGACCTAACTAAGGTATTCTAGTTCGATTTGAACTAGATACCAAAAACCCTAAAATAAATAAAAGAAAAAGGAAATAAAAATAAATAAATAAATAAATAATAAAATAAAATATTATATTATTATTATATATATGTACATAAATATATTACACGATTTACATGTTTACATTTTAACACTAGTATCACTCAAGAAGATGATTGTGCTCTTGCCCCCTCCAAACCGAGAAATCATATCAAGCCTTATAGGCCTCCTCACAAAAATCAAAATAGAGGAGAATACAAAGTAATTTGTCATAATTGTCATGAGCCCCGTCACATCAAACCTCAATGTCCTAGATTTAAAAAGAACTATAGACCTCATGAAAAAAGGTTGCAGCAGCTCCATCAAAACAAGAAGAAGACACCATAAGCCTTAAAGATCTCTCAAGTCATTGGCACAATTAACGGAGGTACTACAACCATTATTTAAAGGCTCAACATCGGGGGCAGCCACCAACTCTTGGTATGTGCTATTGGCTTCTTGACTCTGGAGCTTCATTTCATATGACCCTACATAAGTCTATTTTATCTGAATGTCAACCTAACTCAAGTGCATCTTTTGTTTCTACTGCCGATGAAACGTCTTTGAAAATAAAGGGTATTGAAAATTTTAAAAATGATTTGACTAAGCACAATACGTTTTACATCCCCAAAGTTAGATTTATACCAAAATTACATCTTAACTTTTCGTCTCTCAAATCTCGGATCACTGATGTGATATTGTATTCTCATCAAACAAATGTTGGGTGCAGGATCGTCAGTCTGAAAAATTGATTGGGGAAGGTCCTAGGCAAGGAGATCTTTATTACATGAACTCACTTTGTATTCCAAAAGAATCTTTTTGTAATATTGCCCAAACAAAAGATATCAAAGTTTGGCATCGTAGACTTGGTCATCCAAATGTAAGAAAATTAAATTTTGTATCCGTTACTAAGGATCTTTGCAAATACAATTTTGAATGCAAGGAATGCATACTTGGAAAAATGATATTTGCCTTTTGGACAAACGACTTTTTACTCCTTCGTGCTTCCTTTTGAGTTGGTACATTCAGATGTCTGGGTCCTGCTCCTGTAGTTTCTAAAGGAGGATTCTCCTACTATGTTGGGTTCATCGATGATTATACTAGATATTGTTGGATTTATTTTCTTAAATTTAAATTTGATGTGTTTGCATCCTTCGAAAATTTTCATAACATGATCAAAACTCAATTTGAAAGTAAGATTAAAACTCTAAGAACAGACTCTTGGGGAGAGTATTTATCAAATGATTCTAAACAATTTTTAGAAAATGAAGGGATTTTGCACCAAAGATCGTGTCCTAGAACACCTCAACAAAACAAAATCTTAGAAAAAAATAGACATATTATAGAAACTACAAGGACATTACTTATCTCTAGAAATGTTCCCAAAAACTTTTGGGTCGAAGCTGCCCTAACCTCAGTATATCTTATCAATAGGATGCTCTCGAAATCCCTATCAAATGAAATTCCCTTTGAGAAACTATTCAAGTATAAACCTGATTATCAAAGGCTTAGAATCTTTGGTTGCAAGTGTTATGCTTTAAATGAGGCAAATTGTCTTCCAAAGGCTATTCCTTGTGCTTTCATTGGGTATTCTGAATCAAAAAAAGGGTTTAAATGTTATGATATTAAAAATGATAAACTTCTTGTCTCAAGGAATGTTAATTTCGTTGAAAATGAAAGTGGATTTGAAGGATGTATGTCACAAAATGTAAACATTGATTACTCCTTGTTTAAACTACTCCTAATTATGAGGATGATGATAGTCAAGTCACTCCTATAGAGTCCTTTATTGAAAGAGAAACAACAGTTGAACCAATAATATACACTAGAAGGAATATGAACATATCCACTGAAAATCTAAATGCTCACGAATCATTGGAAGCTCCCTCCGAAACAATTTATAATTCGTAGATCTGCGAGAACTCCGAGAATTCCCAATAGATTCGTTTCCTATGACTTCTCTCCTAAACATAGGGCATGCCTTTTAGCTATTCATTCATACTTTGAACCCTCATGTTACAATGAAGCAAAAAATCTTTCTGAATGAGAACAAACTGTGTATTGAACTAGATGCATTGGAAGGTGACAATACTTGGGAAATCCTAAATTTACCTCCCGAGAAGAAAACCATAGGTTGTAGATGGGTCTTCAAAGTCAAGACAAAGAGTGATGGATCTTTGAAAAAACATAAAGCCAGGTTAGTTGCCAAAGGATATTTTCAGGAGTATAGAGTAGACTATGTAGAAACCTTTGCTCCTGTTGATAGAATGACAACTGTTAGAATTCTTGTGGCTATTGCTAATGTTAAAAATTGAAATATATTTCAAATGGATGTTAATAATGCCTTTTTAAATGACAACCTTAATAAGTATATATAGATGTTCCACCTAGGTTGATAGTTTCTAAAGGCAAAGTGATTAGATTAAGAAAAGCCCTCTATGGACTCAAACAAACACCTAAAGCATGGTTTTACACATTTAACAATGTTATTACAAAGTATGGTTTCAAACCTTGTTATATTGACACAACTTTGTTTTTCAAGAATTCTTCTACAGGTATTATAATTCTTCTTTTATATGTTGATGATATGCTGATTACTGTTAGCGACAAAGAAGAATTAAAAAAGTAAAACAGTTTTTGAAAAATACTTTTGAAATGACTGATATTGGTTTTTTAACATACTTTCTTGGAATAGAAGTGTCATATTCTAACAGAGGATATATATTGTTACAAACAAAGTTTGCTTTAGATATCATTGACAGGTCAGGACTATCGGATGACAAAGTTGTTAACACTCTAGAGATTGTTGGAACAAAGATGCGAGCTGATGATGGGGTTCTTTTGGACAACCCAACTCCCTTTAGACAACTAGTTGGATCCCTCATGTATCTAAGTATTACAAGACCTGATATAGCTCATGCAGTTCATGTGGTCAGTCAGTTCCAGCATACTCCAACATCAGTTCATATGTGTGTAGGAGAATCATTAAATACATTAAAGGCACCATCAATAAGGGAATCTTTCTATCTTCTTCTTCCTCATTCAATCTTATTGCTTACTCAGATGCTGATTGGGGAGGAGATCCTAATAACAGGCGTTCAACAACTGGTTTTTGTTTATTTTTAAAAGAATCCCTGAATTTGTGAAAGTGCAAAAAACAACAAAAAGTGTCGTCGTCATCCACAAAAGTTGAGTATAGAGCAATGACCACCACCACCATGGCGATCGTGTGGCTCAAACAACTAATTACAAATATGAGAGTTCATCTTCAGAATCCTACGAGATTATGCTGTGACAACAAGAGTTCCATATACATTGCTCGGAATCACACGTTTCATGAACAGACTAAGCATATAGAAATGGATTGTCATTTTGTTCGTGTAAAATACTTAAAGAAGACAATTGATCTTCCGTATGTAACATCAAAATATCAACTAGCTGATTTCTTCACCAAGGCTCTCTGTTCGCCAAGATTCAATTTTCTTCTTGACAAATTTTCGGTGATTGCACTGTAAGTTTGAGGTGGACTGTTAGAAATTGATGTGTACATACTTATATATTTGAATATATCTGTATGTATATATATGTGCATATATATACATACTCTTCATAATCCATTTATGTAAGAGTATATATATATATATATATATATATATATATATATTTAAGTATATACGTATGTAGGTGGCACCACTTTTTAAATTAATTGCTTTTTTGAACCTTTATTCTTTTTCTTTCTTATTTGTTGTCTTTTGTTTTTTGTTGACTTTTTGATCAGCCGTTGGGAGATGCCCAACTGCTAGTTCACCTTTGCAGCCTTTATAAATAATAGGCTATTAGCCCCATTGTAGTGTGAGCTTTTGAGAGGATTTCTCATAATAAAGTCTGAATGCTTTTCCATGTGCTGTAGTGCATTTTATGATTTTTTTTTGTGCCTTAGTGCATTGTTTGTGAGAGAATATTATTATCAAGTCCTTAGTAGACTTGATTAGCACTAATATTAGTGCTTCTTCACCACTTGATCATAGCCCCCTTTCTTTCATACCTCCTATTCATCAATATAATTATAGAAATTGATGTTCCGTTTGAAAGTGATTCGAGTTACAATGCTTAGCAAGTCCGTGTGATGGTGTTCAGCATAGAGGGAAAATCATTGTCATCTTTTGTACTTATGGTTAAACTTTTATTCATATCAAATAATAAAAGGAAATTTTTGTAGCTCCATCAAAGAGCTTGTCTGTGATTTTTTGTAACGTATGAACTTTTTAACAAAATCACCTACTGCCATTATTAACTCAAAAATAACTCATTTCTCACAGGCTGCAGCAATAGCGTCATTCTCTAGAATGACAGTGGAGGACTCAAGGAAACTTCTTCCTCCTCCATATTATCCTTCATGGGTTGTTTTCTCTCAGCGCCAAAAGTTAAGTCAAGCACTTTTTGTGATGTAGTTCAAACTTAGAGATTCAAATTCTAGAAATTGATACCTGTACTGTTTCTATTTTTCAGTTGAACTGGCTTAACCATGAACTTGTGAAGATCTGGCCATATGTGAATGAGGTACTATTCTTTTCTATTTAGATGTTCTTTTTCCTTGAAATGTCTGACACCTAGTGATGAAGTTTTGTTTCCTTATTTTATCCTTTTAAACTTAATTTTGATGGTGCCAGAGGTCTAAGTAGATAACGGTTCTTTAAATTTCTGTGATTCTTCAAAATGAATGACAGGCAGCGTCTGATTTGATTAAAAGTTCTGTGGAGCCAGTTCTTGAACAGTATCGACCAGTGATCTTGTCTTCTCTTAAATTTTCCAAGTTTACACTTGGTACTGTTGCTCCACAGTTTACTGGTAAGCTTTAGTGTTTTTCCCCTGTTTATTAATTTAGCAGCCAAATGGTTGCATGAAATGAAGTTGGTCTTTTAAGTTCTCTCACCTACATGACTTGGTGTCTACCATTACTATTGTTTAACTGCTCTTGCAATTGTTTCATTCATCAAGCTTAATTTTGTGATGTGTTTTATTGAGTTGAAAACTGAACTGGTGGTGGACATGGGTTTCACACCTGCATAGAGATGCTGCAGCCTAACTTTTCTTCTGACAATTCATAATTCTTGCTCTCTAATCAAGAAATTTCAAATTTCATCCTATCAAATAGCAAATCTTTTGGGACGTATGGAAAAATAACATACGGACTACTTGTTGTAGGCCCATGAATTGGATAAAATATTCACTGTGGTAATTAATATATTGTGACTCTTCAGACCTTTCTTATAGATACCATGTAGAGGTAGTTATTTTCTTTTCGGGCATGTTTGAATGGCCAGTAAAAAAGTTGCTGGGGATAATGACCGCTGCGTTTTGGTGGGTCCTGCGGATGCATTCAAACATGGGATAAAATGTAACAACCCCAATCCATACCCTTTAAAAAAAATGCGAAATATTTTTTTTTCAATGTGGAAACCTTCCCAGAGATCTAGGGTCCTCACAGTTCCACTTTCTATTGGATAGCCCAACCACCACAAATGAAGTTGCAATCATCATCCATAAGAACCAACTAAAACTCTTTTATTAATGAACCAATAAGAGTCTCATACACAACTCAAAAGTGAAGTAACAACTGCAGAAAGTAAAAAGAACTAAAAGAAGCAAAAATAGAGCCACTATGTCCCCTGCTGAAGCTGACAAGCTCAAGTATGACTCTCATCCATCCCCAGTAGCCAGTCCAGCTTCACTGTTCACCGTGTTCTGTGAAAAACCAACAAAGTAGGGTGTCAGAACCGAAATTCTGAGCACAACTACTTCTAAAGAAACCAGGCGAGACAAAGAACATGGATACGATTTCATGCAATGATTTGAGTGAGTGCAGATATAAAATTTACAGCATTCAAATAGCCATACCTACCAACATTTACATATGCTCACCAGTCAAGAACAGTAAAACAGTACCATATATCAAGCACTAAATAACCAAACCTTGCAGCATAATTTCAATAAGTAAATCCTATGCTACCACCAAATCATGTCATGATATAGAGAATGATTCAAACATGCATGATCTAATGCTTAACAGGAAAATGCATGATTATGTGCAATGCATGATTTCTTCTGTTATCTTTCATTTAAGTTTCATCTTTCCATATGCATGCCATATTAAATGCACGCAGCTTTAAGTTCCTCTTTTTAATTACCGTTGTCCACGGATACACCAAACGGGTACAATCCCCGAGGTCAAGTAGGTTCCCAAGGTAGCTTAACACACAATTTGTATTTTATTACTGAGTTCCAACTTAGCCCTCGACCGAATCACCTTCGGAACATTAAACCTCCACATCTAATGTCGGGGACACAAGGGATACCCCACACCCATAAGTGCCACTTCCTTGGTATCATAAACAACAGCTGTGTCAAACACACCACTCTCGGGTAAAGTGGCGGACTCTCCCTAAACCGTGGTCAGGAGAAAGAACCTCAATATCGGGTTCATGGGACAATTTTACAGCACACAGAGTTTTTGTATCCTCACAGTCTTCCCAAGACCGGATATCCAAGATTCTCATACTCCAGATGAGATATCCCAGAATGTATATTAACTGTTCTTATTCATTATATTTTATTAAAGTTTTTTCTTTAAGTTTGTAACACCATATGCAAAAGTAAAGTGAAAACCCGTATCCTCCCTTGCGGGGACCCATTCGGGACTCCAACCCGTATAAACCACTAGAACAGTGTAGTAATGTGCCAAACCATCTTATGTGGTTTAAGTGATGCATTTAAAAACATAAATAAAAGAAAACCAAACCCATGACTCTCCAGGCCGATGATGGTCCAATTAAGCCATCGGTGCATCACATAATAAAACAAAAGTAGTGTTTTAATTATAACACTAGGCCAAAACGCCAAAAACATGTGCACTCATGTAAACATAACCCAACCATATGCACGTGTTCACCATCCATGTGCAAGTGCTTTCATGTAACCACTTAACACACATACATTCGTCCATAATTCATAAGTACATGCGAACATTTATGCATGATTTTTCATGCCAAACACACATTGATTTCATATATGCACATGTACTGAAAACCAATTCATAGATGCACGATAATCAAACATGTCCCATAAATGTAGGCACCTGAAACTTTTCATTCATAACACGTGTTAACATCTGCACACATGAACATCACCCGGATATATAGAAAATGAAATTTCAGTACTGCACACATTCATATCATGTATGCGCCTATACCAACTGCCCCTCCAAAAGTGTTTGCAATCAACTTAGACTTCCTAAGTTATTGCCATTTTTTTTAAACAAATGTTAACGGCCACTGGCATTTCTGGAATTATTTGCATTTCCTAGTATCTTTGGTGAGTGGCAGAAATGATTAACATCCCTCTGATATACCGGATGATTCTGACTGCTAATGAATTTTCTTGGTACAATGTTATTTGGGTTCATCAAAACTAGATCAGAATAGTCATTATTTTTATCAAACCTAAGCAATTATATGCAATCACAGTGTGCCTATGTGCCCAAAAATATTGGAGGACTAATATTTGGGGGCATGAGATGAAACAAAAGAAAAACCACATAAGTTCTATAATGACAAAATCATTTAGTGATGGCAGAAAGTGATGAATAGTTCTTATAGATATATTACAATTTAAGCACTATCACCAAGCTAGCAAGTGAAGACCATACCAAACTAACATGCAAAGGAGAGGCTGGGGGAGATTGGGTTGAGGGGAAAAGGAAGGAATGCAATTCTTGGTTTCTTAAAGCACATTTTATAAACAATTAACCGTTTATGCAAGTTGGATGGTGATAACCTGCACCAAAATAAGACCTCTCATCAGAGAAGAGAGAGGGCTAGATGACAGCAACAAGAGAGGAAAAGGTAATAGGCTGCCTCCTCAAGGTTGATCTCACTGTGTATAACAGGTTCTCGGTAAAGTTCCATAAATGCCTTAGCATAGATCAATGCCATTACGTAACAGATCCCATTTATAGAAATGTTAGACATTACCAAAAATCGTTTCAACATTAGAACTAACACCATACATGTAAACAATATCTCAATATACCAATTGAACTCAGATCAAGAAAACGCAAGTCAGGGTAAAGTTCACTATATCAATTCTAACAAAAAACCACAGACTTCATTTCTATTTGTTTTAGTAGAGATTCGAGTTTAAGGCCTATCAAAATCAAATCAACGAAATGGGTACACAATAAGCACAAAATCAGTTTTGTATATACAATTCTCAAACACCTCTCCAAAAACATCGATTCACATGGAACCAACAATGCATGTGAATCATCTCAAATCAATCGATGACTAGCATGAACCAACAACTCAGGAAACTATAACAAATTTATTACCCAAATAAAATCCAAGATTTCTGTAGCAAATGATGTTGAAACTGGGCATCACGCTAAAACAAAAATTTAATTGAACCAAACTACTGATTCTTTTATATGGTTTAACATCCCCCACTTGAACCCAAAATAAACAGATTTCGTTTACCTCTTTCCCTTCTGGATTTAGTTTATCGAGTCCCAAAATAGGAAACCCCCAAACCTGGGGTTATCCATTTATAGAAATCGGAAACCCCACGACTGGGGCTATCCAATACCTCAACCGAACCCCAGATCAATTTGATTTGGGGATTTTGCAGGTTAGGGTTTAGATAAGAAAATCCCCAAATCGATTGGGTTTGGGATTTCCGGTTCAGGGTTAGGCAAAGAAACCCCCAACTCCAGGTCACTGCTACCCTCAAACCCCCACATGGA
This sequence comes from Nuphar pumila, assembly GCF_984573655.1. Taxonomy (NCBI): domain Eukaryota; kingdom Viridiplantae; phylum Streptophyta; class Magnoliopsida; order Nymphaeales; family Nymphaeaceae; genus Nuphar; species Nuphar pumila. Next base: position 97,694,093 of record NC_143254.1, read on the forward strand.
ATCGAACCCATGTTCGATCCCTCACCTCGATTCCAAGAAGACCCGTACCTTTTTGAAGCTTTTCTGGCGATCTTTTCGGCGATCGGAGGCTGGGGACGCGAAGGCAGGGCCGCGGCTGACACTCCTTGCTGCTGCCGTGACAGAGAGTCCTTGCCGTGGCCTGTGGTGACTGTTGGTTGCCGCAGTTCGCCGGCGACTCCTTTTCCTCCGGCGCGCGCACACAGACAGAGAGAGACGGGGGGAAAGAGATCCACTGAGTGAAGGGGGAAAAACCCCTCTCCACTCCTCCTTTTATCGGCCCACTGAACCCTTTTCGCGAGTTGCAGGGTTGGTTACGCCCTGCGTAACCCCCCTCCCCTTCTGTTTCCCATTCTTGAAAACAAGAATCGTGCCCTAAGCACGATTCTGTTTTATGCCCCCCCTTAAGAAGTGAAATCGGGTCCGGGTCTGAGCCCGTGACCCGCGACGCTGGGTCCATTTTAATAATGGACCCGGTTTCGCCTACGAGTGACGGATCCTCAGTTGGATCCGTGGATCCAACTGTGGGTCTGACCCTATATACTAAAGTTTATTTTTTTTTCTTCTAATAAATACTATTAATTATTTATTTAAATATTATAAGTATAGTTTTAATACCCCATTGTGGGTTATTTACGCATTCTTTTATGGATCCGGTAACGGATCCGAGGCCCAAATTTAGAAAAACACCTGTTATTTTCCAATAAACTTAAATAATTAGTTGTCAAAATTGAGGTTATTACATAAAAACTCCCCCGCTTTTTGTGTTGGCTGGGGGCTTTCCTTCCTGTTTTGTGGAGAATTTTTTTTTTGGGGGACCCTAGCGACTCTTTCTCCATGATAAGATTATCTTCAGTGACTTTTTTATTGGGTATCCAATCTCACCCTTAGTTTATAAATCAAGGGTAGGATGTAGTTGGATACACATATCGAATGAAACCATATTTGATGATGAACCACCGGTGGAATGTGTGTTTGTGCTTGTACACATGCATACATACATATATAGACACAGACACATGTACACATTGTTATGTTGAATTTCTTAATGCCCACCAAAAGGTGTAACTCCCTCTCTCTCTTTCTCTCCATATATGTGTGTGTACTTATATGCAAATCTATGTATGTATATTGTGGAGAGAGAGAGAGAGAGAGAGAGAGAGAGAGAGAGAGAGAGAGAGAGAGAGAGCTATTTGTTATAAAATTACAAAAAAGTTCATGGTAGTTACAATTAATGATTCAAGAATGCCATGTCAATTTTAAATTTGTTGGGGGGTATAAATTTGTGGTGATCTTTTTGATGACTGGAAAGTCCATGGACAATAACAACTCCCAAATATTTGGGGGGCATTAGCTACAATTGGCCATTTGGAAGTGATAACTCATGGACGAGTGAAGAGGCATTGGATCTCTAGCATGCTTTAGGCATTATGGGCTTCTCATGTCAACTGAACCCTTCGGAACTGTTAGAAAGTATGCGAAAATGAATTACAAGAATGCATAATGCATTCATAAGGTCCAACATTGGACAAACACAACCCCACAATGGGGAATAACAAAATGGTCCACTAAGGGACACCACAATAAGCCTACGAAGAGGCATAAGTTGCATATGCTTTATTGAATGAGGGCCTAAAAAGCCATTTCTTACATGGGGGAATACCCCTTTATTTATACACAAAGGAGTGAGAGAAAGAGTGAGAAAAGAGTGAGAGAGAGAGAACATTGGGAGGCCCAAAAGGGGACTCGTTGGGACGACTCCTTTGGTTGGGACCCCCAATGCAATGCATTAAATGCATTTTACAATAAATAAAAAATAAAAAGAAAAAGAAAATGTAAAATAAAATACATGTAAAAAAGACTAAAATGCCCCTAATGGGCAGAATTACAAAAATACCCTTTATCGGGTATGATGAGATAAATACATATATATGTATATATACATATATATGTATATATGATTACATATATTTTAACACCCCCCATCAAACTTTGCGTGGGGATAACGAGAAGTTTGAAGATACAAAATGAGGTTTCCAGTCTTCAAAAAAATCTTCAATGAAAGTCACCAACATTATAGCACATGAAAGAACTTTGCATCTGTCAGCCTTTAACTGTCTTTAATGATCTTCCCCAAGCTCCTTTCACGATGTATCATAGATGCTTCATTCATCCCATTTTGAAGATCCTTTGGAACAAGCCAAAAGAACTCCAAGTAAAAAGTACCTTTGTATCTTAATCAAATAAGAGATATCAAAAAATGGATAATAGACCATAACATTGATTAAGAAGGACAATGATTCAAAAGATAATTTATGCATTTTGATTGAGTATTTATGCAAAACACGAATTAACCTTAAACATTGATAAAACACAGTAAGTTCTTGAAGAAAGATAAGTGCACAAAGGCCACACTAAGAACATTTGACCAAAAATATCTCCAAGAACCATGTAAAAATGCCTTCAAAGATGTGCACTTCAAGCACCAACACCACAAAGGAATACATGTGCAAAGACACACCAAGAACACTTGAATAAAAGTACCCAAAGGTACAAAGGGGACACCCACAAATGCAAAAGATTAAATTTCTTAGAATAGGTGAGCACTAAGGCTCCCAGAATCATTCTTACAAAGGGTTTTATCAATATTTGGAAGTAAGGAATGTGTGCACGGAGAACACTCACAAGTGCACAAAGACACAAAATATGAAATTTGTATTAGGATAAAGTAAAAAATTTCATGTATTAGAAATATATCTAAAAAGACAATGTTCACATAAGAACAAATTGCTCCCAAGGGAAGTATACAAGAGCATACGAAAGAAAGCATGTTTAACACACATAGATCACCAATAAAGAGACATTTTATCAACAAAAGATGAGTTAATGATTTCTCTCACATCTTAGAGAGAAGAAATTCTATGCCAAACAAATGCCATATGTGAACTTGCAAGGACATGATCTAAAAAACATCCACCCAAGAGTCAAGATAATGAATGTTATTTTAGTAGAGAACTTTACACATTTAGGAACATCTCACTCAAATGATTGCAATTACAAAAACTCATTTTGCATATCAAATACAAAGGTGGCCAAAACCATAAGCACTTAATATGTAGATTAAATGCCAAAAAATCAATTTGATTTTAAAATATGTATATTAATGATACGATTCACTTGTATCTTTAAAAGGCAAAATATAAATGAAATTTCACAAATTTCAACAATAGTTCATCCACTATAAGCAACTACCACATTAGTCCTCCAAAACCCACAAATCAAGTATATAAGCTACTAGAACAAGAACATAATCATAATGCCATTAAAGGCCAAAAGACACACACAAAAGTGTGTATAATCACCTCTTGTCTACATGTAATAATACTTGAAATGAGTGTATCAACGACAAGAACAAGAGAATACACGCCAATATGGACCAAAAGCATCTTTTGTCTTCGTAAAAAGACACTCAAAATCAAGTATGTTCAGCTACTAGAACAAGAGTATCAAGCCAACCATGGGCTAAAACAAATACATCTCTTGTCTACATAAAATGACACTTGAAATGAGTGAAAGAAGCCAACCATGGGCATACATCTCAGCGACTAGAACAAGGACACAAATGCCAACATGGACTAAAATCACACACCATGGTGTGAATCAACGTGCCTTGTCTACATATAATAACACTCAAGACAAGTGTGCTCAACTACTAGACCAAGAGAACGAGGCCAACAAAGGGCTACCAACACACAAAGGTGTAATAAAAATCTTGTCTACATATGATGACACTTAGATAACAGTTATAAAAGAAGACTTTTGAGGCAATAAGACTTGTAATGACAAACATTTAACAAATTATCAATTTCAATATATCTTAAAACACTTATGGTTTCAAACTTTAGACATCCATCACATGTATACATAATTAAGAGCATCCATAATAAAATCAATGGCCAAAATAAACGAGTGACACACATAATTAGAGATCACATAACAAGTCATTTTAGAGTCAAACTACAAGTTGACAATAAAAAATGACATAACACGAGCTCAAAAAACATCTCTAATATAACAATAATAAGGTCAAACAAATGACGCATTAAATAACATGTGATAGACAAATATAAATGCCATAAAAAGGCAATAAACACTTAAGGGAATCATTTTCCAAATAGAAGTTTTTACAAAGAGGACCGATTAAAAATCGAATCAAAGGTCCAATATAATCAATCACAACAATATGCCTCATAACAACAATTTTGCATAAACACGAATTATGCTTAATCATGATCAATTCTTTAATTTATACAAAAAAAACTCATCATGAAACATTAAGCAAATAATGCATATGAAATTTCTATATGTAAGAAGAGAAAGCTCACGAAAGCTCTCATAATACAACATGCTAAAAAAGGCATACATAAAACAGAGAAAATATCTTATTAAAGTGAGATAGAGCCCACACAAGAAGATGATTTTGAATGCAATAGATTCAATAATGAACCAATAAACATGCACATAAAGTGCGAGTACACACACCCACTAAGGGATGAAGCCAAAAGAAGGTTATGAAATCATTTATATAATGCAATTATATTTTAGAAAACATTGAGTTATCATGTAATGAAGCAAGGTGGTCTTCCACAAATGTTCTTCGAACACTCAAAAGGAGGTGTCTAAAAGACACTTTAAGCAAAACCCATAAAAAGGGTAAAAGATGAACAACACACATGAATAAACAATTTTATTTATGTAAAAGAATGCTTAAAAAGCATTACAAAACAGTTATCAAAATGTATTCACGACAATCTAGAGATGAAAAATCTAGAACCATTCTCAAACATTGAGAACATCTTAATGCTATCAATTGTAATACAAAAATACATATTTTCAAAAGATGACACAAGAGAGTTTTAACAAGGAACTAAGGCATATGCATAGATAAAAGAAACAATATGAGAGACTAAGTGCATACATTCTCATAGAAAAAGCACTCATGCAATAATTAAAGCCATATGTCTCATAAAATAAACATGCTTTCAATCAAGTTTAAGCATATATGCAAATGATTATATAAAATTTTACATTTTTAAGCATGTAATGAATCAAGAATTTTAAACATGAATATGCATGTCTATCAAGGATGAAATACAAATTGTATTTTGACAATTATCATATATATATATATGTGAAAAACAAGTTTATATTTTATAAAATAAGACATCATTATCAAATCATTAAGATAAGACAATGATTGACGAAACATCTAGAATAAATAATTCATTGTTATATATATATATATATTAGAGTTATTTTAAAAAAAAGGCTTCAAGATTCAAAACATACTACATATATCTAGTTTCCTTAAATAAGTTCAATGATGGTTAAAATACTATTTTAGAAAAAACCATACATTTCCATACATTTCCTTTCAAAACATACTATATATATATGTATATATGTTTACATATATATCAATATATATATATATATATATTCAATGGTAGAAAAAATCATGTGTAATGCATGGGCTAAATACTTGAAAAGTGTAAGAATACATGCCAAGTAATCCCAAGTAGAAGGAAGAGAGATAAGAGATAACAAACGCTTCATCAAAACGTAAAGAAAGAAAAGAGGTAACAAAAACTTCACCACTTTTTCAATTTTTTGAACATCATGCTTTCCGATGCACCAAAGGACTAGCTTGATTATAACCGTGCTCTGATACCATGTTAGAAAGTATGCGGAAATGAATTACAAGAATGCATAATGCATTCATAAGGTCCAACATTGGACAAACACAACCCCACAATGGGGAATAACAAAATGGTCCACTAAGGGACACCACAATAAGCCTACGAAGAGGCATAAATTGCATATGCTTTATTGAATGAGGGCCTAAAAGACCATTTCTTACATGGGGGAATATCCCTCTATTTATACACAAAGGAGTGACCCCAATTGTTTTGGGATGAAGGCGTAGTTGTTGTTGTTGTTGTTGTTATACACAAAGGAGTGAGAGAAAGAGTGAGAGAAAGAGTGAGAGAGAGAGAACATTGGGAGGCCCAAAAGGGGACTCGTTGGGACGACTCCTTTGGTTGGGACCCCCAATGCAATGCATTAAATGCATTTTACAATAAATAAAAAATAAAAAGGAAAAAGAAAATGTAAAATAAAATACATGTAAAAAAGACTAAAATGCTCCTAATGGGCAGAATTACAAAAATACCTTTTATCAGGTATGATGAGATAAATACATATATATATGTATATATATACATATATATATGTATATATATATACATATATATATGTATATATGATTACATATATTTTAACAGGAACAACTTCACAAAGATTATTGATTCACATTGTAATGAAACGATAAGGAGAATGCAAGAGAATGCCTCTTATGGGCTTACAAGAGCACAATATTAAAGAACACCAAGACCACTTATGGGTCAAAACAAAAACACATGCACATAGGCCACTTGGGGGCCAAGAACACACTAAAAATATAGGATTTTATATATCAAGATGCTTGAGAAAGCATTGAGTTTACAAGAAGGGGAATACCCCTATTTATACACAACCAAGGCCATAGAGAGCCCTTGGGACACTCCCCAACGGCTAGAAATAGTGCCATTGGGGAGGTCCCAACGACTCTATGTAAGGATTACATAGATTCCCTCAAAAGCAAACTAAATTTCTAGTTTGTACAAAAAAGAAGTAAAAGACTATTGTGCCCCTAATGAGCACAACCTATTATAAAATAGTGAAAAGACAAAAATACCCCTAATGGGTATTTATCTATTACAATGATAAGGTGTATATATACATAATGTATATATGCATTATACTCATATGTGTATGTATATACCTAGATACGTATATGCATATCTTAACACACATTACAACTCTTTGCTTGGGGACACATGATCTATTGGAAGCTTTACTTTGAAAAACACAACTTATTTTAATAACCCATTGACCTAACTATTATAGGAGTAGGATATTTGGAAAGCAAGACTAGATTGTATATTCAATTGGCGTGTGTTTAGTCCAAAGCATGGTTGCCAGTTGAGGAAGCGGGAGCGGGAAGCGATACGGGAAGCGGGAAGCGAGGCACTTTCAAAATTTTAGGAAGCGGGGAAGCGTGGGACCACTTAGGACCGATTCGGGAAGTGTCTCGGAAGCGACCTAGGAAGCGTCTCGGAAGCGACCTAGGAAGCGTCTCGGAAGCGACCTAGGAAGCGTCTCGGAAGCGAGGGGGAAGCGAAAAAATAAAAATAAAAAATAAAAAATACAAAAAATTGAAAAAGACAGGGGAAGCGTGATGGGAAGCGCGCTTCCCATTAAAGGGAAGCGCGTCCCCCATTAAAGGGAAATGCGTCCCCCATTAAAGGGAAGCACGCTTCCCAAAAAAGGGGGACGCTTCCCCCCACGCTTCGGAAGCGCGACGTTTCGCGCTTCCGAAGCACGCTTCGAGGAAGCACGCTTCCCCTTTTAGCTAGGCGCTTCCGGTAACCCTGGTCCAAAGTCTAAACATGTGTTGGATATTCTCATGTTCCTTGCTTTTTGTATATAGTAGTGTTGCAAAAGTTGTAAGATCTTGTACGATATGTTACAATGCAATACTCTCTTCAAAAAAGACCCAACATCCTACACCCCTAAAACTAGTTCTAGGGGTTTGTCGGTGCTATATTGTATGTATAGTACGATATAATTGCGTATCATATGCTACAGTATAGTCCAGGGTAGATATGATACCAAATTACCAATACTACGAGGACTTAATATTTTTGGACTGTATTTTTGCCATTTTTTAAGTGGTTTGGATAGACCTTTCTCACTTCTAAGGGTCATTGTTGACTTCCAAACACTAAGTCATTTGGGGAGCTTTAGGTGTGAGACCTAGCACTTTTGAAATTTTAGAGTTTTTAGGTTCTATAGAATCTGATTTTGAGTGAGAAGAGGGTGGATTTCCGATTATTAAGGCGAAAGAAGGTGATCTATACTGTTCAACAATTCTTTTAGGTTTTAAGGTAACAAATCCTTCTCTCTTGCTTAGATATATAAAAGTTAGAGGAGCTATAAGCATATGGCTTCAAATTATTCAACTTTAAGGATCATTTCTGTGGGTTGTCTCAACTAAAATATCATATATATTACTTACTGTTTTCACGTGCAAATTATCCAGTGTTTTGGGGCTTCTGTGTTAGATTTATTGATAGAGGTAGGAAGAGACTGAAGGGGCATAAGCGGCCCAAGGTGAAGATGTTGCAAACTAGTCGAAGGAAAAGAGAGTATTATAGTGTTGCTTTGTGGGTTGGTAAATCATGGTGCGCTGTGAAATTTTAAATGCATGTTGTTGGACAAGGCAACTCCATAGTATGATATAGTTCTTCTCATTTAGCTATTCTTTGTGTTGAGATTGTTGCTAGCCTGTAGAAATGCATAGTGATTAACAGAGGTTATCCTGGATTCTAAAGATGATATGTGCAATGAAGATGAGTCAGATGACCCATTACATAGTCACAAATGACGTTCTTGGCAATTTGGTACTTTCCATTACATAGTCACAGATGACCCATTACATAGTCATAAACTATTGTTTTTGCTTCTAGCTTTGTGTTTCTGTGGTGTAAATGTTCGTTACTTGCGACATTCATTCCCTGTCTATAAGTTGATCACTTGTGATATCAAGTGTGCCATCTGCACCAATGTTTTGTTTGGACTTGTCAAATTTGATGTTATTGAAGCTTGTCTTGCTTTATTGCTTCCACTTTGACAGTCATTATTAAATAAATTCTGATCAAGACAGAGGGTTTGGCCTTTAATTACTCAAAATTTCCTATATTTTCTTATATAATTGTTGCTGAAATGATGATGGTCATTGATGTCTTTTTTTTAAATCGGTAATTTTGAAAGGATTTTTATATGTAAAACATGTGAAAACCAAACATCAAATAATAAAAACCGGTTCTCACTAGTGGATGAGACCAGGTCGAACTCAGAGAACGGGAATATTTCGTATTCAAGCACACAAATCTAAACTATTTCTTTATTGCCGAATTATTAAATGTAAAATGTACGAGAAAAGTAAAGACAACTAACTATTACAAAAAATGAATACCCTTCGCAGAGGGCGTAAAGTGCAATATTTACAAACGCAATTACATTCCTAATTCTAAACTGAAAATAACAACTTCTACTCTTGTGCTTTCCATGTCGTGCAATCGCTTCTGCTCCACTCCTGTGCTATCATGCACAAATCAAATGAACACGAGCAGTACCAGAGATAGAAGTAAAAACAATATTAAACTAGCTAAATGCTAATAACACTGAAATATATCCTCAAAAGAATCTAATGACCCTTAAAACTATATTAAACTAATGTAATTAACTAAGTAATTCTAAAACCAAGAGTAACATAAAAGACAACTAAGCAAATCTCACAAAACAGAGAATTCAATTAACAACTAACCTAATTAACAAAACAGACAATTCAATTAACAACTAACACCTAATTAACACAGGAAAATGCAATATAAAAAATACAGAAACTTAACTATACACTGAAAAAAATGTAAATAAATTGAAATGTATTAAAAAAAAAAACAGACAATGCATGTAATGAAAGACAAGAGGTTCAATAAAATGAAAAACAAACAGAAATTCTTGAAGAACAAACTGCAAATAAAAAAAAACTATAAGGAAAATGAGTAACAATTCAACTAAACAGGATTTTTTTTTTGAAAAACTAAAACAGGAATTAGAAATGAAAGAGACAGGAATTAACTATAAAAAAACAAAACAGGAAAATGACTGAATTAAAAAAAAACAGAAACTACATGTATAACAAGACAGGAACTTAGCAAATGAATGACAGAAAAAATGTTCAGAAAAAGAAAGGAATGAAACGAATGCCTAACTAAAAAAACATGAAATGAAATTATAAGAAAAACAGGAAAATTAAACTAAAAAAAACAGGAATTGTAAAACTAAACAAACAACAATTTGAATGAAAGAAAAGAAAACAGGAAAATACAAAAATTAAAAACAAGAATTTAGAATCTATTCAACAAAACAGAAATCCAAAGTTAAAAACATGGAATTTACTACATAATCAAAACAGAATTTATTGAACTAAAAATGAAAACATGAATCGGAAATGGAAGAAACAGGAATTCAGAATAAACAAAATCAAAACAAGTAACTACAGAATACAGAAAATTAGCAAAACAAGAACATGTAATCCGATGAATGCACAACTAAAACAAGAATTGATGAAAACAGTAAATACGATATCAACTAATGCAAAAGAGGGAAATCAATGAGTGAAAAACAAACTAATTAACAAACATGAATTGATTTTTGAAATGAAAACAAACAAGATATTGCTGAAATAAAAAAAATAGGAAAACTAAAAAAAAAACAGGAAATTAACCGATCAATTGTTATAGACAGAAACAGGAAAATGAACGAACAACACAGTAATAAAAAAAACATGAAATCACTTAACAAACAAGAAATTGCACAATACAGAGTTTGATCATTTTATTTTATTTTCCTTTTCGTTTTTTCATTTTTTTTCGTAACCAGAACAAAAACACAGCAACGATTGAACATGAAGAAGAAGAAGAAGAAGAAGAAGAAGAAACAGAGGTAAACTGTAGCTGGAAGGGTTAGAGGAGAAATTGGACTCCTCCCGTACGCCGCCGCCGACTGAAGAAGCACCACCGACTGAAGAAAGAGAAAAATAGGGAGAAAGGGAAGAAAGAGGTAAGGAAGAGCCGATGGTGGAGAAGGGGAAGAAGAGAGGGAAGAAAGGGAAAAGAGGGGAAAAGAAATGGGTTAGGCGCACAGGGGAAGACGCCTTTTGATTTTTCATTTTTGGGTTTTAAAAACCCCAAACCGGCTTGAACCGGTTTGTAACAGATTTTTTTTTCAGTTTTAAAAATCACAAACCGGTTTGTTACAATTTGTTTTTTTTTCTTTTTTTCAGTTTAAAAAAAACCCAAACCGTGTAATGGTTTGTTTTATTATTTTTAAAAATCTAAAAAAACTGTTTAAAGAAAGTCTATTTGCTAAAAACCTCAAAACTATTTTAATCTAAAGACTATTTCTTAAAAAATATTTACACTAAACCTCATTTCAACTTATTATTTTTCTAAAATTAACTAACTATATTCTCAACTCTAATTTTTATTTTATTTTTATGAACTCACAATGACAAACATTAAAATATTCATTAAATTGCAAAATAACACCAATTTTCAAGCATTTTCTCTTTTTAATTCATTTTAGCTCATTCACTCAAAACCAACATAAAATTGGGTTTTAAATCATTTTTTAATGAAATCATGCATATTTTTGATATGAAATAACCCTAAAATATATGCATGATCAGTCATCTGTACAATGTAATGCAAAAGAAGTCCAAATGTCACTTATGGACATACACAATCACAATAACCACTTATGGGTCAATTTGCATAAACACAAAACACACACAAATCATCAACTTATGGGCATACAACATAAAAATATTGAATGTTATTGAGAAACAACTCTAAGCAAAAGCTAGACAAAGAAGGGGGTTTCAACCCCATTATATACACAAAAGGAGACCTTGAGTAGCCGTTGGGGCCTCCCCAATAACTAGAAATGTAGCCGTTGGGGAGATCGCAACGGCTCTATGGTCAAATGATCAATATGCCCAACCCTATTCTATAATGTACAAAAATAAAAATAAGAGAAAAATAAAAATAGAAAAAGGGTGTACAATATACAATGACCATAATACCCTTACATATACAAAAAGATTAAAATACTCCTATGTATATACATTGACACTCCCCCTTAAACTTATGGTGTGATCACTGAAAGTTTGCCTAATAAGAAATGAAACCTAGGAGAAGGAAGAGCTTTAGTGAAGAAGTCTGCAAGTTGATATTTAAATATGACGTGTGGTAGCGAAGTCGTCTTCTTCAGAAATTCTTCCTTGACATAATGGCAGTCAATTTCAATATGCTTAGTGTGCTCATGAAAAGTATGATTTCCAACAATCTATATGGCACTTTTGTTATCGCTGCATAATCTGGATGGTGTTGTTGATGATACTTCCATGTCAGCCAATAAACTCCTCAACCAAACAATTTCTGATGTTGTGGTGGCCATAGCTTGATACTTATCTTCTGTGGATGACAAAGACGCCTTTTGTTTCTTTTTTCATTTTCATAACACTAGTGAGTCTCCTATAAAAACACAGAAACCAATTGTTGAGCGTCTATCATTGGGATCTCTTCTCCAGTCAGAGTCAGAATGTTCAACTAATTCAATAGGAGGGGAGAAAGATAACAATAATCCTTTGTTAACTGAATTTCTTAAATATCTAACAATACACATAACAACATTCATATGAATTGAGGTGGGAGAGTGCTGAAATTGATTAGCAATGTGTACTACATGAGATATGTCTGATATGTCGATGGTTAAACATGTCAATGCACCGACCATCTGTCGATATGGTGTGGGATCTATGTAACACAGACTCTTCTAATAGGGCACCGCACCCAGGTCGCACCCGCACCCATGCGGGTGTGACACTTCGACACGACTTCCTTTGTGTTAAGTGAAGTCAACCACACCGAGGTCCATTCCTGTCTAAAAGTAAATTCAGTTAACCCTAACCAAGTCCAGTTTTATCTATATATATATATATATATATATATATATATATATATATATATATATATATAAAGTGCACACATACACGCATTGTTAACTTAAAATTGTTAAAAAATATATATATACCCTCCTTGCACCTCCGCACCCAAGTTTTTTTAAAGTGCCACATCCGCACTCGCACCTATGTGACATAGTGTGGGATCGTCCAATGGGGTTCCATCATCAATCTTCATCTTCGAGTGTGTCTACTCTCTTCTTGTCAATTAAGCCATACCTGTTAATAATCTCGGTAACAAATTTAGATTGAGTTAACAAATATCCTCGGGGAGAATAAGCTACTTCAATCCCCTGAAAAAATCTAAGAAAACCTAAATTCGTCATTTCAAAATTCTGTTTAAGTACATGCTTAATTAAATTTGCTCCATGTTTATCTCCTCCTATTGTGATCATGTCATCAACTTAAAGGAGCAAAATTACAATACCTATGGCAGATTTCTTAACAAATAAAACAGTGTTCGTATAACATGAAAAATATCCAAGACTAGTCATAGCCGAACTGAAGGGATCATACCAGGCCTTTGGTGCTTGTTTGAGCCCATACAAGGCCTTTTGAAGATGAAGAATCTTTCCTTTCGAAATATCATACCCAAGTGGTGAATTCATGTACACTTCTTCCTTTAATTCCCCATTAAGGAAGATATTTTTGACATCCATTTGGTAGATAGGTCATTTCCTAATGACACCCACAACTATGAGTGTTCTAACAATAATCAATCTAGCGACATGGGCAAAGGTTTCATCGTAATTTATCATATATTCTTGTGAATACCCTTTGGCTACTAGTCTGGCTTTATGTCTTTCCAATGTTCCATCACTCCTAGTTTTAACCTTGAAGCATGTACATCCTATTGATTTCTTTCCAGGTGATAAGTTGGTCAATTCTCAAGTTTTAGATTTTTTTAAGACTCTTATTTCGTGACACATGGCATTTTGCCATTTTGGATAGTTTTTGGCTTGATTATATGAGGCTGGTTTGAAATAGGAGAAATTTTTTGCTAGACAGGCTTTGTATTGAGGGGGCAAAGGACTCGTATGTCTTGAATCCATTAGGTTCTTTATGTTGTCTTTCAAAGTGCCTAACATTTCTAGTTTCTTGGGATTCTAGGTTGAAATTTTTTTCTAAAACATTTGGATAATAACTTTCTTGTCTTCTTTTATATTGAATAATTTGAGATTGATTTTGATGTTCACCACACTATGTATTTGAGGTTAATTATCATCAATTTGATTCTCGTTTGATATCAAATCACTATCATTCTTAGAATCCAATTCTAAAAATATATATTCATCTTCTCTCTTGGGCACATTTTCATAAAAAAAAATTTGTTTTTCCAAAAAAGTAATATTTCTTGAAATATATAATTTATCGTTTTCAAGATCATAACATCAAAGTCCTTTTTGATTCTCACCACACCCTAGAAATACACAAGGGATGGCCCTTGGAGATAATTTATCATTTTTGTTAGTTAACACAAAACACTTACATCCAAATGTTCTTAGTCTAAAATAATCAGGAGAAATCTCAAAGAGTTTTTCATACAAAGTTACATTTTGAAGTTTAAATTTTGGAAGCCAACTTATAAGGTAAACTGCAGTAAGGGTTGCCTCAACCCAAAAGTGTTTTGGAACACTTTTGGAGATGAGCAAGGTCCTTGCAGTTTCTATTATATGTCTGTTTTCGTTCGACTAATTTATTTGGTTGGGGTGTGTTTGCACAAGATCTTGCGTGTAAGATTCTATTAGATTCTAAATAAGTTTTGAAATCATTTGACATCTATGTCCCATGGGTGCGGGTGCGGGGGTGCGACACTTTAAAAAAACTTGGGTGTGGGTGTGCGGCAAATATCTATCTATCTATCTATATATATATATATAAAGTCCAAAAGTTGGACATAAATGACCCTGTATGCGTTGACTGCACCCAGGGTCAGGTTGCCTGCATCGGGTGTGGGTGCGATGCGGGTGCGACACCCAGTTGGAGAGTCCTTGTGACATAGTTTGACATGTATTCTCTCCTTGAATTAGAACGAAAGATGGACATGTTTGTTTTGAATAAATTTGTAACCAATTTGTGAAAAATTTTGAACTTTTCAAAGACTTCATTTTTGTGCCTAAGAAAGTAAATCCATGTATAACGAGTATAATAATTCACAAAAATAACATAATATACGTATCCAACTTTAGACTTTACTGTGGCTGGGCCCCAAACATCGGAGTGTATTAATTCAAGTGGTTTTGAAGCAAAAAAGGTCCTCTTTTGATAAGTAATATATTTCATTTTGGCAAGTATACAATCAGTACATTGGATTTTTTCATTGCAAAAATTTCTCAAATGAGATACATTTGACCTATGTCACATGGGTGCGGGTGTGGGTGCGACACGGGTGCGGCGCAATTTCAAAAATTTTGGACACGGGGACTCGGCTATATATATATATATAAGACTCGATCAAAGTTGTGCCCATTAGGGGACAGGTGATGAGTTGTGAAGCTTGATTCAGGGTTTTTTTTCCTTAAATTCTGTAGCCCAGATTTTTTTTTTAAAAAAAAATTCCAAAAATGGACCAAAATGACTCTGGGTGCGTTGACCGCACCCAGGGTCAGGTTGATCGAGTCCGAGCCGCACCCGTGTCTGTGCGTGTCGACGCGGGTGCAGTGACCTTGGAGCCGAGTCCGTGTGACATAGCATTTGACAATTTAGTAATATTAGGATGATCTAGTCTTTGATGCCACAAAATAAAGTTCAATTTTGTACATTGAGACAAAAAGATTTCTTTTGAATGATTAGTCGATCCATGTAATAGAGATCTCCTTCTCTATGGCCTCTCCCAATCTGTTTCCCTGACTGGAGATCCTGTATAGAGCATTGGTTGGATGTGAAGGAGACACTACAACCTTAATTGGTGATTTGAGAAACCCAAATTAAGTTTAAGTTGAGTTTTGGAATAATTCTTATTTTTGGAATACAAAAATTCAAAGACTTCAAAATTTTCAATTCGTTTAACATCAAGAGAGGTTCCATCCACAATAAAAATATTTTTTCTACTTGAATCAAAAGCATGGAACCATTATATAGGTCATATGAAATGAAGCACTAGTATTAAGGAGCCAAGGAGTCATACCAGGGGGTGATGAAGTGGAGACGACAACACCATTTATGGAGAATCTTTTGAGGAGAGACTGCAAGGCTTTCATTAATTGAGATAATGACATGTTTCCTATGAATTTACTTGAGTTTTTTTTGTCGACTTGAGAAGTACCAACCGAAGCGATCTTCCTTTCCTCTTTGGCTTTAAATTTCGGACAATATGGTTTGATATGTCCCGGTTCTTCACAATTGTAACCAACAATTTTCTTCTTTCCATCTCCTTTTCCTCAAAAGACTCGGGTTTTCCAAAGTTATTTTTGTAGAAATGTGGAGGTTTTTATGTATGAGAATTCACACCCGGTCTTGAAACGGTCAAAACATTATCTTTTGACTCCTTTTATTCGGTTTGAGATTTTAACCTTGTTTCTTCCATGCAAACATGGGCTAAAACTTCATGAATATGTGGAAGTTATTCTTGCTTTCTATAGAGGTTGTTCTTCCATCATTTTTTCTAAAAGTCTTTGTAAGAACAGGTTGTGGCTTCATTGAGGAACCGTCAACATATTCCCACAAGCCTTTTCAGATTAGGATTCTTTTGATGGTAGTGGCTAACTTATTTTCATCGAATTTAATATGTACCATCGTCACCACCTCTTTATCGACGATTGAAGAGAGAAGAGAGAAAGCAAAAGAAAAAAAATATAGAATCGAGAAGAAAAGGTACTTATTTTGGCAATGCTCTACATTTTGTTATGATGAATTCTTCCAATCTTCAATAACCAGCTACACGAGCAACAATCTTCAAGTGAGGCTATGGGCACACTTCCCGAGGCTCTACCCGATCTTCTCGATCTACCACGAGTCTCTTGAATGCCTCAATAACATCAATAGAGCACCAAGGCTCTTATACCATGTAATGTAATGCAAAAGAAGTCCAAATGTCACTTATGGACATACAAAATCACAATGACCACTTATGGATCAATTACATAAACACAAAACACACACAAATCATCGACTTATGGGCATACAACACATAAAAATATTGAATGTTATTGAGAAACAACTCTAAGCAAAAGCCAGACAAAGAGTGGGGTTTCAACCCCATTATATACAACGGCTAGAAATGTAGCCGTTGGGGAGATCCCAACGGCTCTATGGTCAAATGACCAATAAGCCCAACCCTATTCTATAATGTACAAAAATAAAAATAAGAGAAAAATAAAAACAGAAAAAGAGTATACAATGTACAATGACCATAATACCCTTACATATACAAAAAGACTAAAATACCCCTACGTATATACATTGGCAATCTGATTTTGCATCACTTTGGAAAAATTTGTGAGCTCAATCTCTCTATATTGTGCTAAATAATTTGGTTGCTGAATTTATGGTGATGTTTTTTTTCAAGTTTCTTCATTTTTTCTTGCAAATAACGTTGTACGTTCTATTACTAGTTTGTGCTTGTTAAGTGAGATTTCACATCTGAAAGTCTTTTCTCTTTCAACATGTTGGAGTTAACTTTGTCGACTATTTTATTTGAAGCAAACTTCTTTAGTTCATGCATGTTCTTTGTGTCTCAACAGGGGTTGCAATTGTAGATGATGAAAAAAGTGGGATTACTATGGAGTTGGAAATGCAGTGGGATGGTAATCCAAGCATAATACTTGATGTTTGTACTAAACTTGGTGTGTCACTCCCTATCCAGGTAACTAATGAAGTCGTGATTTCACAGATTTGTCATTTTGATGTTGGTTAAAAAACTGTCTATCGATAAGTCACTGTTCAAAGTCGAGCTTTTTATTCTACAGTTAATGGCTGCAGCTTGCTTATTAATGATATTTTGAACCGAGAATTGATATACCCAGGTTGTAGGCCATTAACATGGTTGCCAGTGTGGATAAGCAAAAGTTGGAAGCAACATGGGAGTTTGAAAGCAAGACGCTAAAATTTTAAAGTTAGAAAGGATTGGGGAAGCTAGAAGAGAAAGCAAAACAAAGAAGTTTGGGAAGAAAACTAGGGCTTCTGTGTGAAGCTATGGAGGTGAGGAAAGTAAACAAAAACTATTTTAATACATAAATATTATACTTAATAAGATATTGTAAGACATCTATTAGACATCCCAACTCACTTTATTTAAAAAAAACTATATGGAAATAAACATATAAATAAAAATGGCATTTGCGAAATAGTAATTTACTTTGTAAATGTAGGCATTAATGATTTTAAGAAAATTTTTATGCCAATGTCTATTTAAATATTTAGAACCTAAATAAACATGATGAGAAGTAAATAGTACTTTTTGGTTAAAAAAACTAATAACTTCATAAAATAATTGCTTAAAAATTCCCAATTCCTTCCTCTCAAGAACCACTTTCTTCAATATGAGGGATCAGGATTCATCATAATAGAAATTTGGATTGGTAACTGCTTTCTGCTCATTTTGGAAGTGGGCTGCTTCCTGCTTTTGAATCAAGCTTCCTAGGAAGTGAGATTCCACTATAAGTGCTTCTGATAACTATGAACATTGCATTGATTGATATTTAGTCACTTTGGTTGGGATCACTTTTTAGTGGTGTGCTTGTCATCTTTTCTTTATGAGCTCTTTATCAGTTGATTTGATTTTTATTTCTATAATCCAGCAGATATCCAAATTTTGCTACTTAAAGAAACTAGCTAATTTTTTTTTTGTAGTACATATAGTTGAGAGTCGATACCTCTGCAATGCCAATTAGCAATCTGCATTATAAGGCTTTGTTGATTTCTTTGCCCTGTTTTCACCTCGAGATAATATGTTCCTGGAGAGTTTGCCACTTAGTTCACCAATCTGACATTTTCTATCCTTTGATCTCTCTACCTTTCTTGTAGGTATGAGCATAATGCATGCTTATCACCCCTTTCATTGTATTCAGCCATAATCCTTGACTCTACTTCAATAAAGTGGCCAAATGGATTACAACATCTTCGAGGTCCTCTAATCCCTAAGCATACCATTGCCTCTCCACACTTCCTCAAGTATCTTCTTTTACTCTCCTACTCACCACATTATAAGATTCGAGTCCAACAAGCCTAGTCTCAACAGACACTACCTCTAAAGATCCAGACCTCTCTTTGAGTTACGGCTCCAACATTGTTCTCACCATCCTTACATGTCAACCTTTAAATAGTTGATATGTTTCCTCTATAATGCATGACTATTTACTGCATGATCCTCTTCCTTCAACACCTGTAAGACCAAGCTAAAACTTGTTGCCTCCTTTCTCTCAAGGACGTTTTTGACCACCCATCCCTCATAAGTAGGGGAAAAGCCTTCTCCAAAATCTTCTGGTGCAAAATGGATAAAAGGGGTGGTGATTCAAATAACCCTTAGGACCCCAGGATTGAACTTGAAGCCAAACTTTAATAACCTGTAGAAAGTCGGTCGGGTTCATACTTCATAGAACCTAGAATTGCAACATTTGAACAAAAATCATAACCTTTCAAATTTAAAGATATAGGGGGGGCTCACAATACCCATCTCCCTGTTTCTCTCCCATCAATTTTGACAGTTTAAAACCCTAGATTACAGACCCCGGTCTAGATGTATCCATCTAACCTCTGAAGGTCGACCCCATCCTTTCATTAAAGGCAAAGACCAAATTATGCATGGGTTGATAATCAAAGCTTCTATTGTGCTTCACATTTCTCTAGCATTACCAGGCTTCTTGGGACATGCCAATCATTTCTCCTTGATGCTCTCTGTGGCAACACTTGAGCTCACTACAATGATTGCGAGAAAAATCCCACTGCAAACTCCCACCTCCTAACTATTGAAACTCTATTGTATCCCTCTCTTCCCCTTTCTTCTGTTGTCCCTAATAGCTATCCAACCTAGGGCATCAGAGATCTCTTTTGATGTTCCCAATTGGCCCCATTGACAACAACATTCTACATCACCTAGTCCATTTGGAATTTCAATTAAAGAGCAGGAAAGGTTCAAACACAATTGAACAAACTTGTTTCTCAGGATTCCTCAACTCTGACATTATCTCTACCCTGCCCAATTTAGGCATTTACCAACTATCCAAATCCTGTTCACTTTTACTCCCAGTCTCAGTTTCATCTCTCATTGTGTCGCTCTAGTAAAGGACATCTGCTATACTAACGTCCCTTTACTCCCTTCTTGTTCTTCTGCAAGCTCTCATTCTTGTTGAAACCCTTCCATTCAGTATTTATTAAGAGGGTTTATTGTTATCTGGGCACTATTTGCATCACATTCATTCCTTTTTCTTAAAGTTCAGGCACTATCTGTCACCTCAGTGGTCCTCTCCTTTTCTCAACATTTTCTGTGTATCAACTATTTTGCCTTACCTGTATTTTTTTTCTGTTTATAGTTCCAATGTCTTAGTCTACTGCTTTTATTTGGACTTTTCATGCATAAGATTCCTTGTTTCATCTGTTAATTCAATTGAGTTTCTAGTAACAGCTATATCATTGGGTGAACTATTAATGATTCAATTGAGTTTCTAGTAACAACTATATCATCAGGTGAACTATTAATGATCTGTTACTCCCTGTAAGGCTACATCTGTTTGGTATAAGCAAAAGTGTAGTGCTATGTGCACAACTTGCTTCCACGGATATCACATGTGGTTCAGTGCTTCAGCTCACTAGCATAATCCCCCAATAAACCATGTCTAAATCCAGTTGCTTCTCAATAAACATCTCCTTAACCTCCCCATGCAAGAAATCATTCTTTGGATGCCTTCCTATATAGGTGGACTCTCCTAATAAATCAAAAGCCATAAACTTTAGACATGTAAAATATTAGGCAATATGTGGGTACAATAGTTTAAAAACCAGCGTTTTGATCTAGTGACTCATCCGAGTCAACTGAGTCGGCCCAGTTATCAGGTCTGCTCAGTTCGTTGACCCAGTCCGCACGTATCTACCTTCATATTTTAAGATTTTTAGCTTTAATTACAATGATTAACATCATATACAAGAATTATGATGTTAGAAATGAGGTTTTATTTGTGCATAAGCTTGTTTTCATGTTAATTTTCATTAAGATATAATATTCTTGCTATTTCAATTTCTATTATTTACTATTTAGGTTTTTCATATTGGTTTTATATTGAAATCTTGATTACTTATTAACATCACCAATTTCACAACTAAGTTCTCTTTATCACAGTTAATTGTTCAATTTGATAGTTTTATGCATCACAACAATTGGTTGATTGTGATGCTTGATGTATTGCTTTGGTGGCTCATAAATTTAGTTATAATTCATCTTTTTTTATATTAGACATTAGTTATGTGTCTAAATGTTACCTATTTATTATTTATATGTCAATATTTTCATGCCATAAATATTTTGTATTGTATACAAATTTTTCTATTTATATAATATATTTATACTCTTATAGTCTTATAGAAAATAGAAGTCAGCAAACCCCAGTTCACTGGATTGACTTGGCCGAGTCCAAATCAAGACCAAATGAGTTGGATAAAGAACCATTGGGTTTTCAAACTATGGTGGGGCCATCAGAAATGGCAGGAACTTGTTCCAAAGAAAACTCTTTCTGGAAGCTCAATTACTCAACAGAGTCCAAAACAGTGCAGAACATGCAGCTGGATGTTTGTTATGTGCTGATCTCTTATGTGATATAGATTTTTTTAGTGTACGTTATTAGATCCAATTGAAAAAATCAATTGTTATTCTAGGAAGAAAATGCAGGATATGAAAAGGTTTGGAACGACGGAGACAAAGAATTATTCATTGAATCACATTCATGTTACGTACCTTATATTCTGTTGTGTTGAATTGATTTGGATGTGTTGCTCAATGAAATGACAGAAAAATTAGTGGGAATGCATTTCACGTGGATGATGTTTGTTTGTTAGGCCTCCTTGTTTTCCCCAACTTAATTAGGCTCCCTTTTCTCCCTTATTCCTGCTTGTGTAGCATGAAACTAACTTCTTTCTATGCTTTCTCCTGATGTTTTGGATGAAGTAAGAATACTTTCTTTTAGTATAGTTGATTCTTGGCATATGCTAGTCTTTCGAGGAATCATGCTTACACTTTGATGTGTAATTATGTCCTATGTACTTTATTTATCTAGTTTATCTTGTTCAGGTGAAGGATATTGGCTTTACTGGGGTGTTTAGATTAATCTTCAGACCATTAGTGGAGGAGTTACCATGCTTTGGGGCTGTTTCATATTCACTAAGAGAGAAGGTGAATCATGTGTTTCTCTTAGTGGTTCTTAAGGAAGCAACATTTATTATGACATGGTAAAAGAATACATACTAACTTGCAGAACTTACCTTCTTGCAGAAAAAGCTTGATTTCACGCTTAAGATTGTTGGTGGGGAGATATCATCCATTCCTGGGATTTCTGATTCGATAGATGTACCTATCCCCTTAATTATGCTTAGATTCTTTACATCACAATCATATATTACAGTGACTGCTTCAGTCTATGTGGAGACTGACAGATAATCCATATATCTGTTCACAATCTCATAGAAGTTTTCTTCTTTGTTTTGGTATCTTAACTAGATCTTCCTACATCTCATTGAGCTGATGTTGAAAATTTCAAAAAACTATTACCACTTGTCAGATACAATTAAGTTCTGTTCTTATGGTGAACATTCATTTTTTGTTGAATGACAGGCTTATTTCATTTCCAGGTCCATTATATTTTATTGAAATTCTCTTTTCTCAAAAATTGTTTAGGCTCTTAATCTTTTTTTATAAAGATTCCTGCCTGATTCTGTGTTGGATGTGTTCCATCCTAAATTTGATCTGGGCAAATTTTCAATCAGGGAATGATTCGAGATGCTATTGAGGACTCAATAACATGGCCAGTCCGAAAAGTTGTACCCATCTTACCTGGTGACTACAGGTACGTGTTCCACATATGTATTTTATAGATGTTATCTTATGTTAAGGTGCATGTGCTGAGTTAAAATCATTTGTTTCCAGTGATTTAGAGTTGAAACCTGTTGGAACATTAGAAGTGAAGCTTGTGCAGGCAAAAGATTTAACCAACAAAGACATTATAGGGAAATCTGATCCGTTTGCTGTATTATACATAAGGCCATTGCCTGATAAAATGAAGAAAAGCAGAACAATTGTGAGATCTCACTGGCAATACATTTCTTCGGAGTTCCAAGTCGTTTTTATCTTACATTCTGCTCATGCCTCCTGCTTGATAAATGAGTTTCTTTTTTTCCTCACCTGTATTTCAGAATAATGATTTGCATCCAGTCTGGAATGAACACTTCGAGTTTGTGGTTGAGGATGCCTCCACTCAGCATTTAGTGGTGAAAATCTATGATGATGAAGGTATCCAAGCAGCAGAGCTCATTGGCTGCGTTCAAGTAAAACTAAAGGACCTTGAGCCAGGAAAGGTGAAAGATGTGTGGTTAAAATTAGTAAAGGATTTGGAGGTTCAGCGAGATAACAAATATCGTGGTCAGGTAAGTGGCTTTGTTCTTTTTCTATACATCCTTAAGTAAGTTGGGGAAGATTGTGGGTGATTTGCAGAACTTTTCCATTGTGAGGAGAGGTGGTATTTTGAGATTTTGTTTTCACTTCATAGTTATTACATCAGCAAATATGGAAGCTCTGTCTTGGTATTAAACACAAGGCTTCTTGAGGCATTGAAAGGAAATATGAAAAAATACAAACAAGAACCACTATGGGCTTGCAAGATTACAAACACATAAGGTGCAGAAGCACAAGTCCACTAAAGGGACAATACACAGGCCAATATTGGCAACAAGAACACAAAATATAACAAATTATAGGATTTATTGAACAAATGCTTAACACAAGCATTGATAAATACAAGAAGGGTTGAACCCCTATTTATACACAAACAACCACCAAAGGAGAGGCCATTGGGAGTTCTCATAGAGTCGTTGGGAGCAATGACCAAAGAGCCCTTGGTTAATAAGAAAAAAAACCAAAAATAAAAAAGATAAAAAAATTGTCCTTAGAAGACAAATTCTATTACAAGGGGCAAAGATCAAAATACCCCTAATAATAACAGAAAGTAAAACAAGTCAAAAGATATACTATATATATAAGTATATATATACATATATTTTAACACCCATCCTCAAACTTATCGAAAGTTTGTTACAAAACAAAAAACGAGGACCAACAAGAACCTTGGTTAAGAAGTCCGCAAGTTGAAACTCTAATGTGACATATGGCAATTCAATCGTTGCTCTCAAGAATTCATCACAAACATAATGACAATCCATCTCAATATGCTTGGTACACTCATGAAAAGTGTGGTTGTTGGCAATATAAATTGCACTTTTATTTTCGCAACACATCTTCGAAGGTTGAGAGATGGTAACCCCCATATCTCTAAGAAGGCTTCTTATCCATACAAGTTCCATAGTTGTAATTGCCATAGCCTTATACTTAGCTTCTGTGGACGAGAGTGAGACCTTTTGTTACTTCTTATACCTCCACGCAATCAACGAATTTCCTAAAATAACACAAAAACAATTTGTTGAGATTCAATCATTGGGATTTCCTCTCCAATCTACGTCAATATAAGCATCTAAATCTAAAGATGAAGGATAAGAAAACCCTTTAGATATGGTGTTCTTGATATATCGGATGATCCTCATAACAACACTCATGTGCATAGTTGTTGGGGCATGTTGGAATTGACTAGCAAAGTGAACCGTATGTGTTATATTTGGTCTGGTGATAGATAAGTGAGAGACCCAATTGCTGTCTATAGGGTGTGGGGTCTTCAACAAGGGTCTCATCTTTAAGTCTTAATTTAGCATTCACCACTTCAGGAGTTTTCACTTTCTTATCTTCTGAAATTCCAGATTTAACACAAATATCATACCCTTTTGGAGAGTATGCAACTTCAATTCCCCAAAAATATCTTAAAAACCTAAGTCAGACATATCAAAATTTACTTTTAAGACATTTTAACATTACTAACTCCCTGTTCGTCATTTCCTGTTATTATCATATCATATACGTAAAGTAGAAGGATAACAATACTGGTACCCGTACTTTTGACAAAAAGTGCAGTGTCGATATAGTAAGAGTGAAAACCCAAGTTAATCATAACATTGATGAATCTATCATACCAGGCCTTAGGAGCCTATTTAAGACCATACAAGGCCTTTATAAGTTTAATAATTTTTTCCTTTTCAATATCAAATCCTGACGGAGGATCCATATAAATTTCTTTATTTAGTTCTCCATTAAGAAATGCATTTTTTACATCTAATTGATATATATGTCATTTTTAGTTGAGGCAACCACTATTAAGGTCATGACTCTAATGAAATCAAGTATTCTTAACACACCTCAAAAAAGAGGCCAATACAAAACCCATAAAGAGAGAAAGCACAATAGCCACTTAGGGGCTTAGAAGAACATACATAACAACATAAAAAATTATGTTTATTCACTTTAAATGCACACAAAATGCATACATTTACAAGGGGCTCAAGGACCATATATATATATATACACACACACACAAAGAGAGAGATGCTCCCAAATAGTAGCTGTTGGGGGCTCCCCAACAGCTAGAAATCTAGTTGTTGTATCGTCAAGGGACATAAATTCCCTTGACAATATACAATAAAAAATAAAAAGAAAAAACAAGGGGTGACAGTTGGACCGATATATATATATATATATATATATATATATATATATATATATATATATATATATATATATATATATATAGGTGGGTGCGACGATGCGACACTTTAAAAAACTTGGGTTCGGCGGTTCGGGAGGGTATATATATAATTTTTAACAGTTAACAATAACACTAATGAAATAAAAAACAATTATCATAATATCATCATCATGCATGCAATAAATCAAATTAACAATCTGCAATTCTATTCTTCATCATACAACAACAACAACAACAACTATTCTTCATCATAAAGAGTTAAAAACTAACACCACAATTAAATCAACCTAAATATATTATAGAAACAATGAAATAAGTAAAGTAGAAAAAAAGTAAATTATACAGTATATTAATAAAAGAATCAAACAATGCATAATTACGTACCAAAAGTACATCCTACACAATGTATATGATGATTAAGTAATGAATCCTAATAATTTTCGGTTTCATCATCAAATGCATCATAAGAAGGAAGACTAGGCTCAAATAAGTCTATGTTTGTAATGTTGAAATTATGCTCTCCCTCTAAGTCAAAATTTGGATAATCCTTGTCTGCATTACAAACCCGATTTGAAAATGTTAAATACAAGTATATTTAAATAAAGAAACTAAGAAATAGTTAAATAACTAAGAGAACAATTAGTACCTATATTTAATCAATGGTTCACTAAAGTAATCAAAGATTATAATGAATATATACTAAATCTTGTTAGTGAGTTTGTTTTTTTTCATATTGTGGATTTGAAAATATGTGCTCCAATTTCTTTCACAATAGGATAAACTAATAGGATATGATAACAATCTCAATGCAAGATGTTGGAGAACAAGTGTTTCTGATTCAAATGTTAACCAACATGTGATAGGATCTATATTTTCCTCCTCTCTCGCTATTAATGCATGTCTATATTATCTCAAAGCTGAAATTTTTTCAAACTCTTTTGCGACTTGATTTAGAATATATGATTCTCGATAAAGTCTTGCCATACACATATTTCTATGCCTCGATAGCTCTGGGTCTAAATTTGGAGGGACACGACCAACACCACCTTCCTGTCACTTCTTTGAATAATATTTTGGATTGAGAGAATGTGCCATGCAATGTAAAGGAGTGTTGCTCTATCCCATCTTCTGACTAAAATTGAATGAATATGATTAGAAAATTTTGAATCATCCAATGCATGATTTTTTCCCTCGTGCTTGAAAATTACAACTTGTATTTTTTCAATCGTATTATTCCAGTTTTCATAAACTTTGTGAAGTATGAGTTCATCCTTATCAACTTCTCTCAACATTTCTTAAATAGGTCGCATAAATTGAAGGAAGAATACGACTCTATCCCAAATCTCATCATCAACAATGAATTTCTTAATTTCTCAAGTCTTGACAACATCATTAACACGATAGAATGTCCAATTCTCACCAGTCACCATGTTAACCAAAACATTATTTACTTTCTTAATCATTTTTACCATCACAATGATGGGCACAAAACGTGTTTGAGCAACCTTCAACAATTTCGGGTCAGAATGCCTATTAAATATAACATTAACATGATGGTGGTTGACAATAAAATTTCTAATACTTTTGACATTTTTTCTAATTCCTTAATCCATGAACATAGAGCATATGCTGGTGAATTTTCTTCTTCTTTGGGGTTGCATGCTCTTGAGGGCTAGATTCAAGCTGTGTGCTACACAAGGAGTCTAAAAAATATGAAGATACTTTTTCTCCAAACTCAATACTGCACTTTTACAAACTGAAGCATTGTTTGTGATGATTTGCACTACTTTCTGATCACCCACTTCTTATATTATTTCTATAAACAATTCCTTCAAATACTCAACATTTTTATATTGTCTGGATGCATCAATTGCTTTCAAGAATACTGAGTTACTAAGCGAAGAAGCAATGAAATTAATCAGTGGACGCCTTTGAATATTTGTTCACCCATTAGAAACAATAGAAACTCTATTTTTTTCTCATGCATATTTCTTAATCTCTAGCAATATCTCAACATTTGCCCTCTCTTCTGCAAGAATTGTCGTTCATAGTTTTTCTGAACTTGGAGGTACATAGCCAATCAAGTTACAATTTGCCGGTGAAGTAACTAAATCCTTCCAATAAGGATTTCTAGCTGCATTTAATGGAAGTGAATTAAAATAAAAATACCTCCTTACTTTTCCATCCATCTCCTCCGTTCCATATGTATTGAATGTTGCTTGTATCGTTTCTCTTTCTTTAACTCCTACATTCACTTTTTTTTTTGAGCATCTTCTTAGTGTCTTAAAAAAGGTAGACTAATTGCACAATAATCAGTCATTGTCTTCCTCTTTTCATATTCATCTTGTATTTTCTTGTATTGTCTTCGCATTGCCTTGTCAACTCTTTTGCATTCTGAAATGCCATGTCTTGATATCTTCAACAAATAAGCCTTAACTCTTGTGTAAGACCCAACAAAATTTCTCTCACAAAGCTTGCATCAAAGTCTCTTGTTTTCACCACCTCCTTTAGTTCTTGCAAGCTTATCCACATGTTGCAGCAAACAAACTTGAATCAACACTCTCACTACCACTACCAGCAATACTAGCAACAAAACTTACATACGTGGATGAGGATGACGCAAGTCCTTTCCCTTTATCCGTTATTTTCTGTCTTGAAAACAAAAAAAAAATATATTAAAATCAATTATGCATACAATCAAGTTTGATAATATTGAGTGCAAAGTCAATAAGTTATACATTTGGATGCATTCATAGTAACACACTTGCAAAGCTTGTCTGGCCTTTCTTCTAAAAAATATAGTATGTAAAATTGTGTTTTAGCAATAATAAAAATATGATAAACAAAAACTAAAAAAGGATCTTTCACTTATGTTCACAGGAATAATCAAAATTTTTGACAAAATAAGTACCCAAAAAAAAGCACAATTAATTGAAATCCCTCTATTGAGTGAACCAATTAATCATAAAGATCTATATTTTTCTTAGAGGGCATTTTTTATGCTGAAATCCCTCTATTTATCTTTATTGAAGAATTAACTTTGCAAATTCATTAATCTCCCTGAACATGTTTGAGTTTTCACAACTGAAAGTCATTCACAATGTGTTGAATCCCATGATGTGAAAATGTGTGTAAACTGATATTTTGGGCAATATTATCACGGTATTTTCCTAAGATATTTAGAAAACAACCCAATGGTTCGTTGAATAATAACTGGTGGGTCTGCCTAACCCCAACTTGCCTTTAAAAAAATGCTTGTTTCATTGATGATTAAGGGACGACTCTAGTACTTTGAATATGTTGTATTCAGAGATCCTGTGGAGCCATCTACTTGATTGAGTCCAGTGGCATGCCAGCCAAGGGCTCACCATCTTTAAATCCCATCATTGTCACCATCAAAGCATTATGAGGCTGACAACCTTTAAGAAAATCTGAGCAAAAAATATTGCAGGTCTTGGAACAGGGGCGTTACTTTCAAGCATATAAAAAGGGATATTCTGGAACAGTATGATAAAGTTCAATGAGTCACACCATGATAAAAAAAAGTGTGATTAGAGATTAAATGTATATCAACCCCGCCAAGCCGAGAAGAGTGAGAGAGACGAGGGGGGAGAGTTTGAGAGAGAGGTATACAGAGAGAAGGGGGCAGGGGTTTAGCCAAGAAGAGCAAGAGAGACGAGGGGAAAGAGATTGAGAGAGAGAGGTACACAGAGAGAGTGGGGCGGGGGTTTAGCCGAGAAGAGCGAGAGAGATGAGGGGAGAGAGAATGGAGACATACCTCCTTGTCCTGCTGGAATCGCCACGCCGGACTGAAGTCGCCTTGCCGTTGTTGGGTTGGAGACGGAGAAGAGGAGGCATCAGGGTCAGGACGGGGGGGGGGGCACAATTTTTTTTGCCCTAACCCCCCTCCTAGCCCATTTCATCGTGATTTTTTTAAGTCCAAAATTGGACACTTAAGACCTTGGGTGCATTGACCATACCCAGGGTTGGTTTGATTGCATCGGGTGCCGCACCCACGTCGCACCCGCATCACATCGATGCGGGTGCGACACTCGGGCCGAATCCCTGTGACATGGATATATATAAAACAATCATATTTTAATACCCCCTATCAAACTCATGAAACGACAACCGAGAGTTTGCCAAGAAGAAAGTGAAATCTGGGAGATGGTAGTGCCTTAGTGAAGAAGTCCGCTAGTTGATACTCAAATGACACATATGGTAAGGTGATGGTCTTCTTTAGGAATTCTTCATTTACATAATCTCAATCCATTTCAATATGCTTTGTTCGCTCATGAAATGTATGATTGCTTGCGATATAGACGACATTGTTGTTATCTGAGCATAACTTTGAGGGCGAAGATATAAAAATCCCCAAATCTTCGAGTAACCGTAACAACCACACCAATTCAGAAGTTGTAGTGGCCATGGCACAATATTCGACTTCTGTGGAGGATAAGGACAGTTTTTGTTGTTTCTTGCACCTCCAAGATATCAAGGAATCACCTACAAAAACACAAAAGTCAATGGTTGAGCGACGATCATTTATATCTTCCTAATCAGAGTCAGTATATGCAATAACATAATGGGGATAAGAATGACGAAAATAGACCATGATTGATAGTATTTTTAACATATTTAACTATTCTCATTACAACACTCATATGTACTGTAGTGGGAGAATGTTGGAATTGACTAACAATATTAATAGCATGAGTAATATCAGGACGAATAATGGAAGGGTAAGATAAGACCCCAATCATTTGATGATACACAGTTGGATCTTTCAGAGGTTCTCCATCATCTATTCTCATTTTTGCATTGATGACCTTTGGCGTATCCACTCTCTTTTCATCAGTAAGGCCTGACCTTTCAACTATCTTGGTTGCATACTTAGTATGAAACAAAAAATACCATCAGGGTGAGTAAGAAACTTCTATCCCCAAAAAATATTGAAGAAAACCAAGATTTGTCATATCAAAGTTCTTTTTGAGAACAACCTTGATATAACTAACCCCCTGTTTATCACCTCCTGTGATAATCATATCGTCTACATAGATGAGTAGGATAACTATACCTGCATCAGAGGACTTAACAAACAAAATAGTGTCAATTTAACAAGATCTCAATCCTAGTTGAACCATGACATCACTAAAACGATTATACCAAGCCTTAGGAGCTTGTTTTGAACTACACAAAGCCTTTCGTAATCGAAGAACTTTTCCATGTGTCAAACCTAACCCGGGTGGAGGTTTCATATACACTTCTTCATTAAGAGTTTCATTTAAAAACGTATTTTTAACATCCATTTGAAAGATGCACCATTTTTTAATAGATGCTATAATAGTAAAAGTTCGAACTGTGGTCATCCTAGTTACTGAGGCAAAGGTTTCCTCGTAATCTATTCCATATATTTTACTATACCCTTTGACAACTAGCCTAACTTTGTACCTTTCTAGTGTTTCATCACTTTTGGTTTTAACTTTGTATACCCTTCTACATCTATTGTTTTTTTTCTTATAGGCAATGATTGAATCTCCCAAGTTTTAGCTTTTTCTAAGGCTTGTAGTTCATTATTCATGGCCTCAATCCGTTCATGGTGATTTTGGCCTCATTATAGGAAGAGGGCTTGACGTAAGAATGTATAGCAGTATAACAAGGTCTATAGTGGGGTTCAAATGACTCATATGATACAAACCTACTAGGTGCTTGGGATATCCTTGTAGATCTTCTAAGACTAGATTGATCTATGTCTTGACTTTGGGTGTACCTTTCTAATGCACATGGTTGTTGACTTTGTGTACAACAAGAATGTATTTGAAGTTCATTGTGAGGTTCAACAATAGGCATATCACCTACATGAGCATCATGAGTGTTACCATTACACTCATGCATATCATGAATATCACTATTTTCATCAACATTATTACTTTCATCAAAATTATCATTATTATGCTCATTCATTAGATTAAACAAAAAGAGTACTCACATCGTTTCTAGACTCAAATTTTCCAAAACCATTTTCACTTTCAAGAAAAGTTACATTTCTTGAGACGTAAGACTTGTCTTTTTCAATATCATAACACCTAAATCCTTTTTGGTTTCGGCATAGCCTAGGAAAATACAAGTAATGGCTTTAGTAGAAAGTTTATCATTTTTCTTGGAAAGAACAAAACATTTACACCTAAAGATTCTTAATCTCGAATAATCAGGAGAAATTTTAAATTTTCAATAGGAGAAGTGTTTCCAAGAATAGTGAAAGTCATTCTATTGATTAAGTAAACTGCTATAAGGGTAGCTTTAACCCAAAACTTTTTTGGAACATTTATGGATATTAGAAGAGTCCTATTGATTTCAATAATATGTCGATGCTTTCTTTTGGCCAATCCATTTTGTTGTGGGGTGTAAGGGCAAGATTTTTGATGAGTAATCCCTTGTTGATCAGGAAAACTTTAAAAATCTTTTGACAAAAATTCTCCTTCGAAATCATATTTAAATATTTTAATAGATGTTTTGAATTGATTTTTAACATAACTATAAAAATTTTGAACGCATTCAAATAATTCGGATTTGAGACTAAAAAAGTAGATCCATGTGTGCCTACTATAATCATCCACAAAAATTACATAATAAGAAACTCCTCCTTTGGACATAACCGGTGCCGGTCCCCATACATCTGAATGTATTAACTCAAAAGGTTCTTTAGATACAAATTGACTATTTCCAAAAGGTAGAGATTTCATTTTTCTAAGTATTCAATCTTTATAAGTAAAATCCTTTTCACTACGATTTTCAAGAAAAGGGAAAAATACATTTTTGACATGCTTGGATGTCCTAATCTCTTCTGCCAATGTTCAATACTTTTCTTTTCAATAAAACTACACAAAATTTGATTTGATAGTTCAAAGTTGTCCATATAGTAGAGGTCTCTTCTTCTATGGCCTTGCCCAATCGGCTTCTTGGATTGGAAATCCTGTACCAAACAATCATTAGATGAAAAAGTGACCTCAAACCCATAGTCAATAATTTGAGAAACCGATAAGAGGTTTAAGTTAAGTTTAGGTACTATAATATTTGAAACATAAAATTGTTCATTATTTTTAGAAAAAATTTCAAAAGTACCCAATCTTTTAATTTTTAAAGATGTTCCTGTAAAAGTATCTTCAACAAGATACTTTAGTTGATAACACAATAACCTTGAAAATAAATGTGTGAACATACACACTCAAGAACACTTGTGCACAACAAGCACAACACACCGAATCACAAATGTGCAATTGCACTCATAAGATTCATAAACAACTAAAGAGGTTGGGCTATAATCCCAAATCCCTTGAGGAAATACAAGAGGAGCTGCCCATATATATAGGGCTTTGGAGGAGGCCTTGGGAGGGGCTCCACCTAGTCGTTGGAGCCCTTCCAACGGTCACAAATGTGACCGTTGGAGGGGTCCAACGACTAGTGGGTTGGGCCCCTCCCAATGCATGTACAATGCATTAAATGCAAAAGCAAAAATAAAATAAATAAAAAAGAAAAAAGAAAAATACAAAAAACACATTCTCGAAAAAGAATACGTGTAAAATTCCTAAACTACCCTTACTATGACTATATATATAATTGGTAAATACATATACATATATTATATATATGTATATGTATTACCTTATATATATAAAATATATATACGAAATTACAAGTTTGATTACATAATTTAACACCCCCCCTCAAACTTAGGGCAAGATGACCGATAGTTTGCCAAGAAGGAAGTTGAACCGCGGAGCGCACAAGGCTTTAGTAAAGAAATCTGCCAACTGATATTCGGACGTGACATAAGGAAGATCGATAACTCCTCGGAGATATGCTTCACGAACATAGTGACAGTCCATTTCGATGTGTTTAGTCCGCTCATGAAAGGTGTGGTTCTTTGCAATGTAGATTGCACTTTTGTTGTCGCAGCATAGCTTGGTGGGTCCTTCAATTTTGATCCCCATGTCTTCTAGTAGTTGGTGAATCCAAACAATCTCCATGGTAGTAGTGGCCATGGCACGATATTCAGCTTCAGTTGAGGAGAGCGACACCTTTTGTTGCTTCTTGCATCTCCACGAAATTAGTGAGTCTCCTAAGAACACACAAAAACCAGTGGTGGAGTGACGGTTATTTGGGTCACCTCCCCAATCTGAGTCAGTATAAGCAATCAATTTTAAGTCAGAGGAAGATGACAGAAAAACTCCCTTATTTAGAGTACCCTTTATGTATCTTACGACCCGTAAGATGGCACTCATGTGAGCGGATGTAGGCGCATGCTGAAACTGACTTGCAGTATGGACTGCATGGGATATATCTGGTCTGGTAATACTCAGATACATCAGAGATCCTACAAGCTGTCTGTAGGGTGTAGGATCCAACAGGGGAACTCCATCATCAATTTTCATCTTTGCTCCTACTACCGCAGGAGTTTCACACAGCTTCTCATCTGTAATACCTGACCTGTCAATGATCTCAGAAGCAAGCTTAGTTTGAGATAAGAAATATCCTCTAAGAGAGTATGCCACTTCAATTCCCAAAAAATAAGTTAAAAAACCCAAGTCAGACATTTCAAATTTATCTTTTAAGATAGATTTTATACTTTTAACCCCGTTAGAATCACTCCCAGTGATGAGCATGTCATCAACATACAGAAGTAAAATTACAATCCCTGCATTGGATTTTCTAACAAATAGAGCAGTGTCAGTAAAACAAGAGGAAAAACCATTCTCAATCATAACAGAGTTAAATCTATCATACCAAGCCTTGGGAGCTTGTTTTAGGCCATAGAGTGCTTTCTGAAGACGAAGCACTTTTCCCTTAGGAGTCTCCATTCCAGGAGGAGCATCCATGTAGACTTCTTCGCTTAAATCGCCATTTAAAAAGGCATTTTTCACATCCATTTGATAGATGTTCCATTTGTTGATAGAGGCAACGGTTATAAGACATCGAACAGTGACCATACGAGCTACAGGAGTAAAAGTTTCTTCATAGTCAATACCATATTCTTGACTATATCCTTTTGCAACCAAGCGAGCTTTATACCTTTCAAGGGATCCATCACTTTTAGTTTTTACTTTAAAAACCCATCTGCACCCTATTGTTTTCTTGCCTTTAGGAAGATTTTGGAATTCCCAGGTTTTGGCTCTTCTCAGAGCCTCAAGTTCATTGTCCATGGCATTAATCCATTCAGGGCATTTACGTGCTTCTTCAAAATTTCTAGGTTCTATATAAGAGTGGATGGCACTAAGGCAGACTCTATATCTTGGTGAGAAAGAGTCATAGGAAATGAACCTAGAAGGAGGCCTTCTACTTCTCTCAGTTCTACGAGGGATCACTTCATTTTGAGAGGCACTGGGACTGGCATCATTATATCTGTCAAGAGCACTCCTAAAGTTGTTTTGATCTCTATGAGAGTAGGTGATAGGGTCTTTAGGTAATTCAATAGGTTGATGTGACGAAGGAGACAAGGAGATGTTTTCCTCGGTTTCACGTTCATTTGGGTTACTTTGATCTGACTCATTATCACTAGTATCATCGTCCTTATTCAATAAATCAAATAAAAAAAAATAATCCATATTTTCATTATGGGGGTCACAACGTTCAAATCCACTAACATTTTCCAAAAAACTCACATTTCTGGAAACATACAATTTATCACTTTTGATATCATAACAACGAAACCCCTTTTGGGTTTCAGAATAGCCAAGAAAGGCACAAGGAATGGCTTTTGGAGAAAGTTTGTCATTCTTATCAGTAAGAACAAAACACTTACACCCAAAGACCCTTAACCTGCTATAATCAGGTTCCTTATCATACAGTTTTTCAAAGGGAGAAATTTTGTTTAAATTTTTCGATGGAAGTCGGTTTATGAGATAGACAGAGGTAAGGGCTGCCTCAGCCCAAAGATTTTTTGGAATGTTTTGAGAAATGAGCAAAGTCCTAGTTGTTTCAATGATGTGCCTGTGCTTTCGTTCGGCTAACCCATTTTGTTGAGGGGTTTTCGGACATGATTTTTGGTGAAGAATTCCAAAATTTTCAAGATAACTCTTAAATTCATTTGAGAGGTATTCTCCTCCAGAGTCAGACCTAAAGATTTTTAAACATCCATTGAATTGATTTGAAATCATCATGTGAAAACTTTTAAAGGTTGAAAAAACTTCATGTTTATGTTTAAGGAAATAGATCCAACAAAACCTAGTATAGTCATCCACAAAGATCACATAATATGAAAAACCTCCTTTTGACATTACCGGAGCCGGTCCCCATACATCGGAATAGACAATTTCAAATGGTTTTGTCGTAAACATGGATCTTTGAGGAAAAGGCAAACATTTCATTTTCCCAAGAATGCATTCATTACACAAAAAGTCACTTTTACAAAGATGTTTAACAAAAGGCAAATACGAGATTTTAACAATATTGGGATGACCCAATCTCTTATGCCATACATGAATGTCTTTGTTTTGGACGACGTTGCAAAATTGACTCTTGGGAACTTGAAGAAAATCTACGTAGTAGAGGTCTCCTCTTCTAGAGCCTTCCCCAATCAATCTCCCGGACTGACGATCCTGTATCCAACATTTATTAGAAGAAAATTTTATATCGCAACCATGGTCCGAGAGTTGGGAAACAGAAAGAAGATTTAGGTTAAGGTTTGGGATAAAACGTATTTTTGGAACAAAGAAGTCTTGTTTTTCAAAATTACCTATTCCTTTAATCTCAAGAGATGTACCGTCTGCGGTTGATACAAAGGATGGAAAAACATTTTTAGAAAAATTTGAAAGAGTGCAATAACTAGGGGTCATGTGAAAGGATGCCCCGGAATCTAAAAGCCAAGATGTCTTACCGGGGGAAGAGGATGACATAGCGGCTCCGGAAGTACCTCCCTTGAGAAGAGGTTGTAGGGCTTTCACGATTTGTTGAAGAGAAAGAGACTCACTTGATAAAGAGGGTCGTTCTTCAACTTGAGATGCCATAGCCGTTGCAATCAATTTCTTCCATTTAGGACACAAGGGTTTGATATGTCCGGGTTCTTTACAATGATAGCAAGTTACTTTGCTATAGTCTCTTTTGCTATACCGATCATTTCCTCCTTGACCTTGATTCTTGAAATGAGGAGGTCTATAGGTCCTCATGTTATTTCCCGGTCTTGACACGGCATTAGCCATTTCACCATCTTCTTGAGTAGAGGAAGTAACAAGAATGCTAGGATTATTTTTGCCAATCCCCATACGGGTTTCTTCACCACTTAGCTTGGTGATAACATCTTCGAGTGAGGGGGATGTGAAGGCGGAGAGAAGAGAGGACCGAACTTGTTCAAATTCGGGTCTAAGGCCATTTAAAAAATTGAAGAACCGGTCTTCTTCAAGTTGTTTGTGCCTTAATTCGATTGCCTCACCACTCCATTTAGGTTCAAGGATTGCGAGCTCGTTCCAAATAGAGGATAATTCGGCAAAGTACTCCCGAATGGTCATGTCATTTTGTTGGAGAGTCAAAGCCCTCTTTTAGAGAAAGTACTTGTGGGATAAATCTCTTGAGGTGTACATTTTCTCAAGATATACCCAAGCTTCGGAAGCCCTTTTAAATTTGATGATGTTGGCATTTATCTTGGTCTCAACGGATGAGAAAATCCAAGATAAGATCTTGAAGTTCTTCATTTCCCAATCATCATGTTTCTTAGAATACTCTTCAAGGGCCTTTTGTCTTTCATCCCCTTCAAGGATCTTAATATCCCCTCCTTCAACAATGGTAATTTTGGGTTCCGGTTCCGGTATGGATCCATAAACGTAACCCCAAAGCCCCTTTCCTTTAATATGGGCTTCCATATTACCGGCCCAAACATGATAGTTTGAGCCATTAAACTTAAACCCAAGAGAGAAATGGGAGTCTTTTTCGCCCATTAGAGAGGAAAGAATGCAAGAGATAGTATGTACCTTAATTACTTTTTGCGTCTTTCTTGACAAAAGAAGCTCCTAAAATATTGCTCGAAGAAGATGATCCTCTTTGATTTCAAAAAACTTGAAGGCACGCTTCCCGAGGAATGCAAAAAAAGGCGAGTCGCAATTCTTCTTCTTCAACGAGGCTCTGATACCATGTAAAAGTATCTTCAACAAGATACTTTAGTTGATAACACAATAACCTTGAAAATAAATGTGTGAACATACACACTCAAGAACACTTGTGCACAACACACCGAACCACAAATGTGCAATTGCACTCATAAGATTCATAAACAACTAAAGAGGTTGGGCTATAATCCCAAATCCCTTGAGGAAATACAAGAGGAGCTGCCCATATATATAGGGCTTTGGAGGAGGCCTTGGGAGGGGCTCCACCTAGTCGTTGGAGCCCCTCCAACGGTCACAAATGTGACCGTTGGAGGGGTCCAACGACTAGTGGGTTGGGCCCCTCCCAATGCATGTACAATGCATTAAATGCAAAAGCAAAAATAAAATAAAGAAAAAAGAAAAAAGGAAAATACAAAAAACATATTCTCGAAAAAGAATATGTGTAAAATTCCTAAACTACCCTTACTATGACTATATATATTTTATATATATAATTGGTAAATACATATACATATATTATATATATGTATATGTATTACCTTATATATATAACATATATATACGAAATTACAAGTTTGATTACATAATTTAACAGTTCCATCTGCACTTGAAATATAAGAATCATTTGAGTTAATTAAACATTTGGATAGTATGGACTTATTTGAAAGCATATGGAAAGAGGCATCAGAATCAAGAATCCAAGGGCTCTTAACGGGGTCCACACATGTTGATACTGCCGCACCAGAGAGATAGGAAGATTGACCCTTGATTAGTGGTTGAAGGATTTTTATGAGTTGAGCAATGGAGATGTTCTTAGACCCTTCATCTACACCACTCTTTTCGCTTGATGATCCCATAGAAGTCACCTTCTTTTCATTTCTCATTTTTGGGCAAAATGGCTTGATGTGACCCGATTCTTTGCAAAAGTGACATATTATCTTCACTTCTCTTATTTTCAGTCATTTGAGCTCGTCTCATAATCACTTGAGCTCTTTTCATAGTGATTTTGACCTCTTCTAAAGTGAGGAGGCCTATATGCTTTTGTATGATTCTGGGGTCTTGACATAGTAAGCACCGATTCCTCATCTTTGGTAGATGAGGTTTTGTTTAATTTATTTTCTTCCATAGTTCTTCTAAAGGTTCTACTATGGAAGGAACACCTCCTTTATGAAAGAGTACTGATTTTGTTCCTTTAAATTCAGGCCTAAGCCTACTTATGAAGCGGTAAAAATGCTTTGAGTTGATTTGCTTTTCTCATAGTTCAATTTTAAGTGGACAATGCCACTTAGGCTTCAATAGAGCCAATTCATCCCAAAGGAGAGAGAACATTGTAATATTCTCTTATGCTCATATTCTCATTGGGTCATGGATCTTTCTTTCTTTAAGAGATTATATATATGAGCTACATCTTTTAAAGAATACATATCTTGGAGATATTTCTAAGCATCATTAGCAAATTCAAACTTTGCTAAGCTAGAACAATTTTTTATTTCATCACTATTAATGAGCCTTCCCATGATTTTGGAATGACCCATCTTCCATTCCTTCCACCTCTTTTCATAGTCGACAATGGCTTTATTCATCTCATCTCCTTGAAGTGCAATCTCCTTGCCGTTTTCATTCTTGGTGAGCATGATCTTCGGTTCCTTCTCGAATTCATCCACCAAACCCCATAGTCCCTTTTTCCAAATCTTGTGCTTTACTATGGATGCCCACGTCACATAGTTCGTGTCATTGAGCCTCACAGATACATTGGTGATCATTTATCGTTCATCCTCTATAGGTGCAACGAGAGAAAGATACAGAAATAGAGAGGAAGAAGAAGAAAATGAAGGCAAAATTCTTTTGGACACCATGAGTCCATGATCATACGATCCCCGATCTCACGAGCACGCTTTTACCACGATAAAAAAAACAATGGCACTGATACCATGTAATGAAATCAAGTATTCTTCACACACCTCAAACAAGAGGCAATACAAAACCTGCAAAGGGAGCAAAGCACAATATTCACCTAGGGGCTTAGAAGAACATACACAACATAAAAAATTATGTTTATTCACTTTAAATGCACACAAAATGCATACATTTACAAGGGGCTCAAGGCCCATATATATACACAAAGAGGGAGTGAGATGCTTCCAAAAATAGCTGTTGGGGACTCTCTTAAAAATCTAGCTGGTGGGAGCTCTCAACAGTTATAAAGTTGTTGTATTGTCAAGGGACAAAAATGCCCTTGACAATACAACAATATACAATAAAAAATAAAAAACAAGGAGCGACACCTGTTATATTGATTAAAAAGACCAAAATACCCCTGGATTAAGTATATATATATATATATATATAACAACAATCATATTTTAACACTGACACTAGCCATTCTATCTACAGGTGTAAAACCCGTAATTTTTAAGGATTATTAATAAATAAAGAACTCATTTTTTTATCTCTACATTAGAAATGTGTTTCTAGCTTTTGAATTTTATTTATTTATTTATTGCATATTCATTTGTTCATTCAAGCCAATCAGGGTATAATTTGCATTTATAGAACTATTTTGGGTTATAAATCACTATATATATATATATATATATATATATATATATATATATATATAGCTATTGGGAGCTCTCAACAGTTATAAAGTTGTTGTATTTTCAAGGGACAAAAATGCCCTTGACAAATACAACAATATGCAATAAAAAATTAAAAATAAAAAACAAGGAGCGACACTTGTTATATTGATTAAAAAAACCAAAATACCCCTGGATTAAGTATATATATATATATAACAACAATCATATTTTAACACTAACACTAGCCATTCTATCTATAGGTGTAAAACCCGTAATTTTTAAGGATTATTAATAAATAAAGAACTCATTTTTTTATCTCTAAATTAGAAATGTGTTTCTAGCTTTTGAATTTTATTTATTTATTTATTACATATTCATTTGTTCATTCAAGCCAATCAGGGTATAATTTGCATTTATAGAACTATTTTTTATTATAAATCACTATTTATATATATATATATTATATTTAAATATATTTTTGATGGAGTTTGTAAATTATTGGAGTGTATTTGTGTGTTATTTGGCTCTTGGTAATGATTTATAGGGTAATTTGCTATTTTGGCTAATCTTGTTATAATTGGCATTTTTTGAGTTTATGGCATTTGCGATCGCACACGAAGGGTTCGTTGTATTGCTTGGGTAGCGGTCTTTGTGGACTTCAAAACTCCTCGGTCTTTTGAGTTTCGATTCATTGTTCTTCACAGTATTAAGGTAAGATACCTTAACTGAACTTGTAGAGAGCATGTTTAGGCACTAATTGTGTAAGCATGATGTCAGTGCATTAAATATTTAAATGAATTGCAAATATAAGTTATGCTCACACACTCCACTTAGTTATGGATATCTAAGACTCTTGTGATTGTAATTCGGAGATCATGCTTGTCATGATTGTAGTTAGCGGAATATGGAGTGTGTTTGTTGTAGGTACACCTGTGTGTGTTTGAATGCCCGTGCACTTATGAATGTATAATATATGCCCAATGTGTGCCATCATACTTTGGTTTGCGCATACTATGTTGCTTTGTGTGTTTGTATAAATTTTTGATACATGATGCACATATAACTACTATGGATATGTATAAGTCGTGTTCGATGCATAATGTGAATGTTATATATATTGTCTTGTCATATGATGGACTCATTTATTCTTATATGGAAGAATGCATGCGACTGTTATAAATTGTTTTGAACTTGTATGTCTTGTTTGCTTGAGAAATATATGTGTATGATGTACGGTAGGATGGTCAATGAGATTTTGACCAACCCTTGCACAATTATATCTAAGGTGATATATCGATTCATGTGGTGAAAAATGCATATGACTTTTATCTTGTGTGCAAATCTCGAACTACGTAGGAGTTATGTATGTTGAGGTTTAGTTGCTTTGTATTATGAAATGTGCATGTTTACGTATGCATGCATAGAACTCATGTTTTGTTTACGCATGCTTCGAGGTTCAATTTACGAAGTGTAATGTTCTTTGTGGCGATGATATGATACGTAGGATAATATGCTTTTATAGGATATAATTTAAATGCCACGTGAAATGAAATTATGAATGCATGCGATAAATGTTTAAGTTCAATAGTGAACTTTGGTTCATCAAGCTTTATTGGTTAAATGTGTGATTTTATAATTTTAATGTCATATGAAGTGATGTATGATGTGATGCTTTGATTGTATACATGCTTATGCCTGTATTGATGGCTATCGACCCTGAGAGTGGTCAATTGTATTGATGCATGTATCACAATAGTTTTCACTCGATATGATACCCGTTGAAGAATTGTTTCCAAAGGATTCTCTGTGAGGGTGTGCATGACCAGTTCAGGTAATCCGGCTAGAGCGGTAAGTCTCTGTGAGGAAGTGCATTGTCCAAGAGTGGGTAGCCCGTGAAGACGGTATATTTCTGTGAGGAAGTGCATTGTCCAAGACCAGGCAGACCACCCGTCTAGGGCGGTAACTCCTTGTGAGGTTGT
This sequence comes from Nuphar pumila, assembly GCF_984573655.1. Taxonomy (NCBI): domain Eukaryota; kingdom Viridiplantae; phylum Streptophyta; class Magnoliopsida; order Nymphaeales; family Nymphaeaceae; genus Nuphar; species Nuphar pumila. The sequence goes on from NC_143254.1 coordinate 97,736,300, forward strand.
ACATTTCCCAGACCAGGTGATTCAGTGTGGATTTTGTAAATCTTTATTATGAATAAATGAAATGTTATGATGAATTCTAATGATCTTCTGAGTTGATTGATATAGCCAGTTATGAATCTATAGATTTGGCTTTTCTATTATAGCATTATTATATATTGAACTCAGATATGATAATCAGATCCTTATTGATTTTAGATGTTGATATGAGGTTATGATTGTGACGCTTATGTTAGCGTATAGGTGAATGACATATCACGCCTACAAATGACTAGTTTTGACTTATTAGGTGAATGATACATCACGCCTACGTAGTTTCATTGCAAATGATTGCATTATGATTGATTGAGTAAATATATCACACCTATGTATCATGATTGATGTGTATCATGAATATCTAACTAAATTATTTATAAGGTATGTGCATGTGTTTCACGTTGGAATTGTCAAATGTGATTTGACCTATTGTTTATAAGAATTATGAATGCATATGAAAATGATGCAATTATCTGAATGTCTTCGATGCATATATATTTATATATTTATGCGATGACTTGTATGCATATAGATTATGCTTTATTACGTGAGTTAAGGTTGAATAGAATATTAAGTGATGAAATGCTTTTAAATGCTTTATGTTCGAATGCTTGAAATGAATAACTCATAGGACATTGTTCTCTTATCTATCACTTAAAGATGGATGAATAATATATTTTTACCTTTAAATGCTTGATATGTTTTCTTTAAGTTTGAGTTTGGGTTGCTTTACCAGATTTAGCGAGTCTGACCTCGTTTTATGGGGGACATGTAATGCAGGAGCGAAGGGCTAGTCGAGTTGCATCCTCGAGGGTCCACTCTTACCTTGCGATCTTGGTATTCACGATTTTTTCATACGCTGATTTGAAATGAAATTAAAGCTCTTCATATTTCAGTCTTATATTGTACATGGTTTGAAATGTGTAACAGGTGCAAAAGTTTTCTCATAGTCAATTCCATATTCTTGGGAGTATAAGTAAATCCTTTAGCTACTAACCTAGCTTTATATATCTTTAAGGTACCATCACTCTTAGTTTTAACTTTAAAAATCCATCTACATCCAATGGTTTTCTTGTTTAAAAGCAAAATAACTACTTTTCAAGTTTTGACTTTCATAAGAGCATCTAATTCTAAATTCATAGCTTCTATCCAATGAGGAATATTTTTAGCTTCATTATAATGTGAGAGCTCATGGTAGAAATGTAACCCTATTAGGCAAGCCCTATAATTAGGAGACAATGAATCATAAGAGACAAACCTATTTGGTGAAATAGACAATTCTTCTATAGGCACACTATAAACTGAGAGAATTTTTCTAAGGCATTAGAAGGGTTATTTTGCAAACGTCGGGTATAAAGGTGAATATTTTTAGAAGAACTAGTAATGATATCATCACTACTTGGTGATGGCTCAATATTAGAGCATTCATTATTGTTATCATCTATGATTTCGTATCTTCTCTTGGAGAGAGATCAAACAAAAACCCCGTCTATTTTCTCTTTCTTATCACTAAAACCATTTTTATTTTCTAAGAATGTCACATCTTTAGAAACATAAAGTTTATTATTTTTTGGGATCAAAGCATCTATATCCTTTTTTATTTTCTCTGTATTCAATAAAAACACATTTAATGGCTTTTGGGGATAACTTATCTCGTTTGTGTAAAAGCACAAAACATTTACAACTAAAAATACGTAAACGATTGAAATCAGATATTATTTTAAGTAATTTCTTGTAAGGAGAAACACTTTTTAAAGGGGATGATGACATTCTATTTATCAAGTAGATAGAGGTTAAAACGGCTTCGGCTAAAAAAATTGGGAATATTTTTTGAAATAATTAAAGTTCTAACGGTTTCTATTATATGCCTATGTTTTCTTTCTGCTAGTTTATTTTGTTGAGGGGTTTTAGGACAAGATTTTTTATGACAAATCTCATTTTGTTTTAAATAGTTTTAAAATTCATTGGATAAGTATTCTCCACCCGAATCAGATCTAACAGTGGATATATTGCTTTGAAATTGATTTTTAACTTTATGTGAAATTCTTTAAAGAAGAAGAAGACTTTTGATTTAAAATTAAGAAAGTAAACCCACACATATTTAGTAAAGTCATTAATAAAAGTAACATAATACGAGTAACCACCTTTAGACATGACTGAAGAAGGGCTTCATACATCCGAATGCACTAATTCAAAAGGTCTTGTGGACACAAAAGTTCTATTAGGAAACAAAATGAATTTCATTTTTTTCAAGGAAACAATCTTTGCAAATCATATCTTTTTCATTACATTTTTTTTTCCAAAATAAAAAAATACATTTTAAAATAACTAGTATGTCAAAGCCTTTTATGCCAAGTTTCAATATCCTTATCTTAGATATAGTTACAAAAATATTTTAAAGAAAGGGACAACAAATCCATAAAGTAGAGATCTCTCCTCCTATAACCTTGCTCAATCCGCTTCTCGGACCGAAGATCCTGCACAAAGCAACCCTCAAATAAAAACTAGATTTTACATTCATAGTCAGCAATTTGAGAGTCCGAAAAAAGATTTAAATTTAATTTGAGAACAACTCTAATTTTTGGAACAATTTTTTTTTTAAACCTTTTGAGTCTAAAGTTCTTATATTTTTAATTTTCAAGGCGGTCCCATCGGCGGTAGAAACACAAGAAAAGTTTGAGTTGGTGCATATATCCGATAAGGCATTCTCATTTGAGGTCATATGGAAAGATGATCCAAGAATACATATCAGGAGAAGATGAGGAGGCAATGACGACACTCGATGTAGATGATAAAATTGATTTAAAAATTTGTTGAAGTGCCATAGATATTTGGCCTTAAGATTACCTTCACTTGTGCCTTCTTCCTCCTTGAAAGTTTATTCTTCAACGGAAGCAACCTTATATTTGAAGGTTTCATTCAACTTAGGACAAACTGGTTTAACGTGACCCGACTCATTACAATGATGACAAATAATAATTTTTCTTCCACTACTATGGTTATCATTGTTACTATAATTATTTTGCTTTTTTAAATATAAAGGCTTATAGGTCTTCACATTATTGTCGGGCTTAGATACTGCCAACACTTCATCACCACATTTACTGATACCAAGACGAGTTTCTTCTTGGACTATTTCGGCAATGACAACTTCAAAGGGAAGAGGTGTAGATCTATGTAGGACAGAAGATCTAACTTGCTCAAAATTCGGGACAAAGCCCATAAAAAAATTGGAAAAACCTCTCTTGTTTCATTTGTTTTCGCCTAAGTTCCACATCTTTCATAGCAATCCACTTAGGCTCTTGAGTTCATCCCATAGGGGGTTTAAAGCACTTAAGTCCCCATGCTTGGTAGTTTTAATCTTATCTTGCAAAAAGTATGATCTTGCAAAATCTTTTTGGGTATACGTACCCTTCATGAAGAACCAAGCTTCATTCGTCATTCTAAATTTAGCAATGTTAACACATGCCTTAAGATCAACATTGTTCATGAATCATGTAAGAATTCTTGCATGGCGACTTTGTAAATCTTTCACTTTTTTATAATGATCTTCAATGGCTTTGATACGAGCATCTCCCTCCAAAGCCTTCTCTTGACCAACTTTCAATTTTGTGAACTTGAGTTGAATTGAGGCTCGGTAATAGTGCCCATCACATATCTCCAAAGCTTCTTTTCTTTGAGGTTATTCTCCATGGTGGAGGACCACATCATGTAGTTTTTCCCATTTAGCTTGAAGGGAAGGTCAAATTTTGACTCCACATGCTCCATTTTGAGTGAGGGAGAAAGAAAGATGAAGAGAATGACAATGGTGGAAGTAGCACACAATCCCTTTGAATTTTTAGTGGAACATGATTACTTGGTGGCACTATGGCTTTGATATCCTGTATGGAAATATGCGAAAATACAAACAAGAACCACTATGGGCTTGCAAGATTACAAACACATAAGGTGCAGAAGCACAAGTCCGCTAATGGGACAATACACAAGCCAATATTGGCAACAACAAGAACACAAAATATAACAAATTGTAGGCTTTATTGAACAAATGCTTAACACAAGCATTGATAAATACAAGAGGGGTTGAAGCCCTATTTATACACACACAACCACCAAAGGAAAGGCATTTGTAGTTCCCATAGTCATTGGGAGCTCCCAACGGTCATAAATATTTATGACCATTGGGGAGCCCCAATGACTCTATGGGAGCAATGACCAAAGAGCCCTTGGTTAATAGGGAAAAAGACCTAAAATAAAAAAGATAAAAAACTGTCCCTAGAGGACGGATTCTATTACAAGAGGAAAAAACCAAAATACCCCTGAATAACAGAAAGTAAAAAAAGTCAAAAGATATACTATATATGGATATATATAAGTATATATATACATATATTTTAACAGCAAAACGTGCATAATTATTCTTGAATTCTTGTCTGATAGGTACAATTGGAGCTTCTCTACTGTCCCTATGGCCTGACCAATGGGCTTGCTAATCCATTTGCTGATGCAAGGTTTTCAATGACCTCATTGGAGAGGGCACTTAAAAGTGGACCAAATGGAACTGATACTTCTGATGCTGAGAGGAAAGGTGCACATAAAAAAAGAGATGTGATAATCAGGGGTGTTCTGTCCGTGACCGTAATTTCAGCAGAAGATTTGCCTTCGATGGATTTATTGGGAAAGACAGATGCCTTTGTTGTCATTCAGTTGAAGAAAACAGAAAATAAAAATAAGACCAGGGTATTTATTTTTTACTTCACTTTTGTATTTTTTTGAAAAATGTTGTTGCCGCGAGTCAGTTCACGAGAGAGAAATAATCAATATGTGCAGGTTGTGAATGATAACCTGAACCCTATCTGGAATCAGACCTTTGACTTTGTTGTGGAGGATGGATTGCATGACATGCTGATTTTGGAAGTCTATGATCATGACACCTTTAAGAAGGTACAGCTTTTGTTTTCTGTTCCTAGTTATCATTAAGCTTTTAAGATGCCAGACAGAGTTGAAGAAATGATGGGCCAACTCCAGCGTTTCAAAGAGAGTAATGCAAATCGAGAAGCTCGAATCAAAGTGAAAATTTCTGATGCTCATAACGAAAGATATGAATCCTTAATCTAGCGAATTTTTCTGATAGTTATAAAAAAATAAAAATATCCTCCATCTCCCTAGGTTTTGAATTCTTTGTTTACATCCTTGTGCCTCTTTGTTAATTCTTCTTAAAAACGTGCCATCAGCCAATTTTGCTATGATGTGAAATTTTGGATTCACAATTTAATCTCCAGTGTCACTAACATATTTCTCCCAATTCTTTTCAAATGGTAGACTTCATTGATTAGAATTTAACTAGATATCTTCAACCTTATTTCAAGTTTAGTGGTCCATCTTCCATTTTTTTCAAAATTCTTTTTATTCCATCTTATAGCATATATTGGTTGTCTAGCTTCCAGAATTCTGCAGGAACCAAGACCTTGCGATTAGTCACCACTCCATTTGAATGGTTTGTCTGAGTTGCTGATATTTTCTTAGCTTGATGTGTACTGATACTGGGTGGTATTGGACTCAGGACTATATTGGAAGGTGCATTTTGACCCTTACAAGGGTTATAATGGAAGGAGAATTCAAGGATGAATTCCTACTGGACGATGCGAAGTCTGGAAAGCTGCGCTTGCACCTTAAGTGGACTCCACAGCCTATATATCGTGACTCTTGATCCCTTTAAAGTCAACAACCAACCTGAAGAGTGCATTTTCTGCTACTGGTGAAGATATGTGGGAATATAGTGAGACTGCCTGGTTTCTGGTCTCATATTCCCTGGACAATGGTTGACGTATCACAGTCAATTGATCTACCAGGTGTCAAGGAATAAAATTGAGAAAGGGAGGACCTATTTATTTTAGTTCTCTTTCGACGCTTTCAGGTGTAAAAATTATTAGTCCGTTGATGTAAATTAAGACAATAATCATTACCCCAAGGGACTATTTGTGACCCTGAACCAGCTGAGGTGTGTAGGGTGGTGGAGGTGGGAGTGTTGGGTGTGATACACGTTTAGATACATTGTTGATGTAATGCTGCTATTTGTTTTCTTTTTTATTGTGCATTGTATACAAATCTGCTTTCATTACCATGGGCGTTCTTTCCCCATGGTTCCTTTACATGTAAGATGTCCAAGTGAGTGCAATGTTCAACATGATCGCGTTACTGGCTCATAAATAGTGTTTGTTTTTGGGCCACCACCTTTGGAATTTGGTATGTATATGGTGCTGGTTGATTGTACTTATAGGACTGATAAATGGTCTACCGTCAGAAGCCTTCAGCAGTTCTATGGTCTTTTATAACCAGTTGTACATCAAGAGATGAATTTGTTTTATACTCAACATTACTCTTTTGCTGTCCTGTAGATACTTGCATATATTGCTTTATGATGGTCGTTGTCCAGATCAAGTTAAATATGCATTGCAATGCAGTTGCTTGAATACTAGTTAATACCACATCCATTGTATCATGTTATGAATGGCGTATGATACCATACGGTTACAATGTGGTTTGGCAATACACCTTTATCCTCATAAAGTTGCTGAAATTATATTTCACTTTTCTATTGATCTTGGTTTGGACATTTCATCTTTACCGTGCATTTGATGCAGAGTCCCAGAAATATATGTCCCATGCAAGAAAATCTGTCTTTGTGTGAGCTGGCATCATTAGCCGTTTGGAGGAAGTTTTCTTGTTATAATTTGTCCTTTTTATTTTCTGAATCATGTTTGTATTCACTTAGTCAAGAGATGTTCCTTTTGCAATATAATTAACTTATGAATCTATTAGGTGTCTAATTAATTGGAAGTGCCATGATTGTAATTAATTTAACTGTGTAGCTTGTTTCGCTGCGATTAGTTTTTTTCTTTTGACAGAGAAAGCTGGGGTTAGTCAAGACCCCTACCAGTTATACAACTATACCATTGGGATTCATACTTGCAACGTCCCAACACAAGGTGACTTACTGCTCCTACCAGACAAGCAGAGTCCCCCATTGGTTTGCTACGATTTGTTGGAATTGCTTGGAGGGCGAACCCGAGTGGAAGAAAGTGAGTACGCAATTACTCAATGAATTGCCAGAGACGCTGATTAGTCACAACCTCTAACCATTCAAGCATTGGATATTTCTATATTCCAATCACTGCAAATTAGTCTTTATATGGATACTGAAGAGGGGCTAGAATTGTCTCATGGAGAAACACCCCTCACAAGAAAGGTTTCACCCTTAAGTGTCTCTACAGAAAGATGTATCCAATGTTCATAACCTTTCATCAAGGGTCATGACTGATGGCCATATATATTTTCAGAATTTGGTCATATAAGCTAAAAGTCGTCCATTTTAAAGGCTGATGTGTGTGTGAAAACTTCTGATTGTAAATTTTACTTTTAGTTCTCTATTTTATCCTTTTATTTTTTCATGATGCCAGTGGCTGTTAAGAGATCAGACGCTCAGTACGTCAGATGGGTATTTAAACAGCTGCATTTTCAACTATTGCAGGGTAATATGAATTCTCAGAAATAACCTTCTAAACTATTGAATGCATTTTTATACCAAGTCTTCCGAATGGCTGCTCTATAATGGTATCTTGGTTTTCAATACCATTATGATGACGAAGATGGTGACATTATAAACAGTGTGAACCTAGGTAAATTTCTTCCATGTAAATAAGTGTTATAAATCAGATAGACAAGTAACTTCATCCAGTATGTAATGGATCAGATACAGAAGCATAGCTTTGAATCTATGGATGCTAAGCAAATTGCAAAAGCCTGATATCCAGTCAAGGGGTACCTGCATGGTAATGCAACAAGTCCTTGATTCAGTCCCCAGAACAATGAACATTAAGAAGAACAAGGGATCAAATTACCTATAGTCCATCAAGTATTTTGATTTTCCTATCTTCCCTAGAAGAAGAACCGACTGCCTACCACTATCCTCCTGTCTCAAAAGCCACATAAAATCTTAAGCTTGAAAACATTACTTTTGGAGGTACCGATAAATGGACCATTACGCGAATGCTTTGGCAAGGAAAAAATTCTAGGAATTACCTTCATTGTAAGCTGAAAGTTCTTAACTGATGCTTGTATATATACATCTGACCTGCTTCTTTCTCTGAAATCTAGCTCATACTGCTTTGAGTTCTATTGGATTGCAATTTTGGAGACAGAAATGAAAAAAGAAAAAGAAAAAAGAACGTCAGAGTGAAATAATACCAAGGTTATATCGTGTTGGTTATGAAAACATTCATACTAACAGGTGAATAGCTCAGAAGAAAGCTGTAAATGCTACCATAGTAACATCGCACACAGGAAAATTAGGTCACTAAAAGTTTCGTATAACATGAACAGATAAAAGTAATGAATTCTTGACATCCAAGGATTATCAGCACTGACTTTGTTGTAGTGTGGAATTTTTGAGAATAAGTGCTCCACTTGGTTCATGTTCTTCTTCCAGTCCCTGCACAATCCCTTTGAATCCTCTACCTGTTCTATCAAATCATTAGATAAAGATTTAAAATAAATGTTTGACAAAAGCTACCGACTTGGGATACAGATTTCCCTTAATAGACTTGGATTAAATCATTTAGGTCCCATAGACTCTGGAGATTGAGGTTAAGTGGGGTTTAGGCCATTAGTTGCTAAATCATGAACTCTATAAGAGCACTGTGACCTAAGATTGAACTTTTAGACCAGCATTCATGATATCTTAAGTGTTGAAGTAGAATTGATGCTCCTTACTTTATAATGTTTGCATGTCATGTACTAATTTTTCAGATCACAGTTAAAGGAACAAAAAAGAAAACCATGCATACTGTGCATGCACACACGAATAGGCAGATATACCTGAAGAGAATATTTTGTATGGGTAGATTGAGATTTCGGTATACAGACATGCATCCTCCTGAAACCCCCAGTAAAGGTGGTTATAGTGGGCAAGAAACTGCAAAAGCGAAAAATGCAATTCACCTATGAAAGTCAAACCAAAAGCTAGTAGAAAAGGATGAGGAAAGTTTTAATGTTACATGACGATTGCTACAAGTTGCTTAGAATCCTTCCGTGGGGAATCTAGAAAGCTACTCTGGAAGAAACTAACAAAATAAAAAAGTTATCAAGCAGCTCAAACGATCCAAAATCAATGAAAGTAAAATTCTTTAACTTGTTAATTTAGCTATAAATAGTTCATTCTCTTATTGTTGTTGAACTCAATTAGCTGATAAGAGAAAGTTCTGAAGAATCTGAACCTGGTCCCATATATGGTAGCACGAACCCATGAAATTAGCAGTTACAGTTCCAATGAAACTTTCATCCCATCTAGACTTGATGCCAGTTGAGTTTTGTGCTATGATGAATTCTGATCGGCTCCATTTCCTTCTATGATAGGCGACAGCAAGTTTCCGATCTACTCTTCCTTGACCTTCCTACATTTGCAGCAGGCACCATAACTATAGCACTCCAAAATCTTAAATCATGCAATCCATGCTACTAGGAAGTGGAAAGAAGCTTAGATGATGAAATCTCAACATGGGTATGACCAGAACAAGGACTTCTAGCAAACTTGAGAAATTGTGAAGGAAGACTTTCTATTCCAGGTTTCAATAATCTTACGTCTATGTATCAGAATATATTTAAATGGCGGCTAAAAATAATGAATTAGGGTGGTCTTGATGATTAATGCATACTTATGAGATTCATCAATAGGTACGAATCATGAGAAAACTTGTAATAAGAACAACCTGCACCAAGATGGAAGCGGAAACTTCACCATGGATGGCATTGGAACTTTAAACTTTTGTATTATAACATAAAAAACAGTTTAGTTTGACAATATACGCACATGAGTGGTGATTGTTATTACATCAAAAATCAAGTACTCAAGTCTCATGTCCAACTTACATTAGTGTAAAGAGTATAAAGAGAAAATCCACCTTGTCCTTCAGGCTGTTCTCGAACTATATAACAGGAACAACTGCCTATATCTGCAGGAAGTGGCTTATAGAGTAGTGACCTGGGTGAAAAAGCAGACTAGATGAAAATAATATACAAACTTCTGAAAATGAATCACTTAATAATTTGGTCAATAATTATAGACAGGTCTATTTATCAGAGTAAAGGAGATCAGTTAGTGCTTTATTCTCTCAACACATTTCTGGTTTGAAGATCACAAATTTTTTATGGTGCTCAATGGCATGATGAATTATTCAAGTAGAACCTTTGAAATTTTAGCAGTATACCTTATTGATGTATTGGTCCATGAACGTACAATGTGTGCGTGGAGTAAAATCAAACAGGTTACATCACTTACAGTCCAGAGGAGCAATAAGGATGATCAAACTTGTGTAGAGATTATATAGATGAACATTTTCTACTTCAATTAAAATATTGTTAGTAGAAAATTGTTCTATTTCAGGTAATGCTTAGTCAAATTTGATAGTGTCGTAGGGATGATTTACATGTTTTTGCCATTCAAACAATAAAATCCGCGGCATACCTTTGTTGAGCTCCATGAAGATCCACTTTTTATATGTCAGAAATTGGGTTCTCTCCAATATCCTACTAGTTATTACCATTTTGATATTTGATTACCAGTTAAAGAGCGTGTGCCGCTACGTATTTTTCCAGTTTGAGGTTTAACTGGCATATCTTTAGCAGGCTTCCATTATTTACTGTTCCTAATCAATGAAAACCGATACCACTCTGTTTTACTTTTACACTTTTCTCAAACAAAAGAAGATAATTTTGAAGCATATTTACATTGTATGCACAAGCTTTTAGATTTCATCTCGTCTTCTAACTTGGTGTCATCCAAAATCTTAAATCTAACATAATGTTTTATAGTTTTATCAGGTGTGTGCAGGGTCTCCTAAAAAATCATTCAACCAAGAGATTACCCTGTTTTGACAAGAACATCCCTCTTACAAAACATTTACAATCAAGATTAAATAAATTCACCATTAAAAAAAAGAAGACTAAATACCATTTTGTTGCCCCAACCGTTCACTTTCTCAACAGAATAGCATCTAGGAACCAGCTATGGTCATTCTAAAATTTGCATTTAGTGCACCTTTTGACTCAATTATGCAATGATGACAATGACCATGATCATCATAAATTTGTCATGTACATGATGATATGAGGGACAATGCTCCGTTTCACAGCGATGATGATTCTCAGAAGGATAATGAAGGCGGTAATAGAGTAATACACCGTTACTCGATGATGGTACTCATGCTCTACGACGTGATGATGATGGTGGTCGTTAAACAAAGGCATGTACCTCTTAGGAAGAGTGAACCACGATGAAGCAGGAGCAGTTACAGCACTTGAATCGTCCCAAACACACTTGGAACCGCTTGGAATTGGATTAACTTCAAAGACCCAGTTCCTGTTTTTGCTGATATCAACAAGAGTGGAGCAAGAACTCTGAAAGAATCCTCTCCTTCTATAAGTGTAGCCACTTTTACTGTTCCTACTAGTGCTGGCACAAGCAATACCTTCTTCTTTGGGCTTCTTGCCTCTCTCTGCAGATAAGGGATGCTCACAGAGCTCACCAGCAGATGAACTGCAGAGGTGCAGATTGAGTTCTCCACTGCCACCATCTTCATAATACTTCAGCTCATTCATAGGATTGAGATACAAGGATTTGAAAGAACTCCCCCGAGAATGCGTCCCATTTTTCATAAATGAAGGCATTATTCTCCCATATATTGTGTAAAAGCATCAAGAAAACAGAGGTGAATTCTTGGTTTTAGTTCACAAATGCTTCTGAGTTCTGGCAAATGTCGACACACAGAGATTACCTTGACGATGGTCAAAAAGAGAAGGGGCTATAGACAGAGCGCAGCTTTTGTGGGTGGTGGAAGAGAAGGCTTTATTGTGATTATCTGTTTTGTTGGTAACCATATTGACCGGACTTCAATAAAGTTTTACTGCAAGAAGTGGGTAACTTGGAACTTTTGCAGAAACTACATTCTAGATGGCGTGCACATCAATATTTACCTTTAAATCTATTTCCATGATCCTAAGCTATGATGTCCTTGTCTCAGTAAAACTGTCAATCCAATTGTTCTTCTGCTTCTTTTTTTTCCCCTCCTTTTGATAGGCATGCTGCAAGGTAAGGTTTGCCTCCAATGGCTCAGGAAGTGACATCAGAATCTAATCGGCCTGAATGGCTTTTCCTTTTGTTTTTTTCATTTTTTTTGTTAATTATGATATTTATTGGTTATTAGTGTTTAGGCGTTAAATGCATATTTTAGAATTAGATTGGACCTTATAAGTCATCATTTACCGTATTTCAGAAATTTTCTTGGATATTTTTCCTGATTTTTTGCTTTTTTATAACTTGTTTTTTTTTTTAATTGAAATTTTAAATAAAATCGATTCAAAAAGATCCATTCAAAGCCGATTTCTGAAACTGATTCTAACAACAATGGGCACAAGACAAATTAAGGATGTGAGTTGCTGGGGATTAGGCCCAATATCCAATCAATTCCAGTCCGTTTTATTGGATTGGATAAAGAAAGTCAAGTCCGATTATTTATCAGACTGATATTCAGTTATATTTTCACATCTGACTGTAACCTGAATACGAGTCCGATTCATAGTTTCACAAAATCTGACCTGTTTACATAATGAAAATGGGGATTGTGCTTTCACTTTTTTCATTAGGTCACGTTAGGACCATAAAAAAATTATAGTTTAGGTGTTTTATACTAGATTTGATCCATTAGATGTGTTTATCATTGCTTATTTATTAAGAAACAAGATTTTTTTCAATTGATTTGATGTAAAAATGTGAAAATTTTTTCATCAAATTTTAATAAAATATTAATCATTGATTTTTTTTACCTCTTTAAAATACACATTTAAACATAAAAATGTTTAATCAAAAACAATTTTTCTATTGAATAAACAAACAATTATAAACACATCTAATTGCGTAAAACACCTAAAACTATGATTTTTGAAAGGTCCTAACATGACCTAACGAAAAAGTATATATATATATATATATATATATATATCAGATCTGGATTCAGTATAGCTTCACCCTGAGTCCAAAACTGACTTCAAATACTAAATCCCACTGTATTCGAACCCGAATCCAAACTGTTTACATGCTTAAGGCAAATGAAAGCAATGATAATGACACATGGTTTTCAACCATCAATGGTAAAACGTTTATCAACGGGTTTTGGTATGGATGGCTGTGATTGAATATCAGATAGCGTGGCCCCATTCATGCATTAAAGAGGCATGCAGAAGTCATTATTCTCTCACTATCACCCCATTAAGATGGATCAGCAACTTATACAACATTTATGAGCCAACCGAATACTTGTCTTTTTCATTCATGTCCTTGGGCTGTGAACTGTTGGTTTATCACTTAAATTTTACCAGCTTGAGGTTCTTTCCCATTGATGAAATCTCCCAGCTATGCATCTCCCACTTGGCTCCTTATCATGTCTCCATGTGAGAGGGAGGCAGTACTGTCCACTATCACTGTATCAACCATGTGGAACCAAGTTTAAAGTTTTTGAAATTCAATCCTTCCGTCACTTAAACCAAGAAGTCAGTTGTGTAGGCAATTTCCTCTTTTTCACCACTCTTTGTTTTCTGGCTCTTTCTCTTGGAACTGGGGAAGGTTTGGATTGTTCCATGCAGTTAAAAAGAGATCCGAACCGGGGTGACAAACCTTGATATTGGGATTTTCTTGGCAAAAGAAAATCTCATGATACTTTTTTTGAAAATATCAGTATATTTAATTTAAACTCTAAACTCTAAATATACAGAAAATATGGAAACACAAGGAACAACTTAAAATAATGCAGAAATATAAATGTCACATTAATAGTGAGATAATATCCCGATAAAAACATGACATTTTTAAAACAGGCCATATCTTGAAAATATCATATTTTCTTGAGTTTTGGTAAATCTCATGATAAAATCGTGAGATTTTTCAAAAAATAGCCGATATTTGTGACTTGGCTTGAACGGGCTGATCTATTGTGGATTGAGCATACCTAGATTTTGCCGGACTGGTTAGTCTTTGCTAGGGATGCAGCAGTGGAACGGGGCGGGGGACAAGGTCTCCGCCCCCACCCCGCCCCATTTCAAAATCTGAACCTTCATCCCCACCTCCATCCCCGCACGGGGATGGATTTTAACCTCCACCCCTGCCTTCATCCCCATTTCATGTCCTCCATCCCCGGTCCAAACGGGGGTGAGGCGGGGATTGAGACGGGGTGGGGCAGGGGAAAGCGTAAGTCCATCCCCGTTTCATGCCCTTCATCCCCAGTCCAAACGGGGTGAGGCAGGGCAGGGCCCCATTGTCCCCCGGTCCACTGCCATCCCTAGTCTTTGCAGATCCTGTGGCTAAGTAGGTTTTTAACAAAAGTTCATGATGACAAAGAACTCTTGGAAAGTTTGTCCCTGGACAGATTTCCACTAGAGCACGACCTTATTCAGTGGTAAAGCACTAAAGCATGCTCAATTTTGGCAGCTGCAATGCAACTGAAAAACCAACTGGAGGTTGGACATTGTGGATTCTGGAAAGGGAGGATGGATAATGTGCTTACTACATAGGTCTAAAAACTCGAAAAAAAAAACAAAATAAATCGCTTTCCTAATATGGTATATTCCCCGCCAGCAAGGGGACCACAAGGATTTACCAATTGGAGGCCTACCAATATGCGGTCGCTGAGTCAGTGATGTAGGTTTTCCTTGGCGTAGTGAAAAAAAAGGTGCTGTCAAATTGGGTGGGGAGTGATCCCTTTGTCGAGTCCCGCAAAAAAATTCTTTTCTCATATCCAAATCTATTATTTTTCATTCAGCATGAGGCTGGCCAAGCCAGAGAATTTAACCAAGTGGACCACTTCAGCTGCCCTGTAGAGAGATTAATGTTCAAGTTGAAAGGCGACCTGTCCACAAGTTTCTTGATATGATCATTTCCATTGGTTGGTGAATGTACAATCAGAAGAACACACACACGAGCTATTCTTTGGAAAGACCAAGAGTATTTACTCTTTAGTAGAAAGCCATGAAAAGATGTAGCGTTTAGTCAATCAGATCTGGCAGATGTATTTGACATGGTCTGTTTAGTAAGAAACGTTTTAGAACTAATCGTTTTAAGGAAAATGTTGTTTTCTTGTGAAGTTATGGTCTTGTGGACTGACTTTTAAATTCCTTTGAAAATTTTTATATCACATCAAAAACCACTTCTTCTATATCAATGTTACCAGAGAAACGAAAAAAGACGTGTATAGTTGGATTCACAGAGGATTCAGTGGTAATATACTTGAATTGTCATGTTGGTGAAGAACTCTAGTATTTCTTAAATGCTTCTGACACTGAACGGAAGCCCATAACATTAGTAAGCTGAAGCCGTTTTACAGATCACATTGTAGACCTCCCACTCTTTTTTTTTGGATAAGGAAACCACCTCCATATATACCTCCAAGTTATGACAGATTAAACAAAATGGTGATACACAAGCAGAGTTTTCATTATGTCGCAAGGATAATTGCAATGTCAATAAACTTAATTTAGCAGGAAAAGGGACAACAGAACTATCCAATATTCACGATTGCAGTTGCAGAATCATTTACTGAAACCCACACTCCGAAAAACCGCAATAGCAATCTGAAATATGCCAAGAAGCTACTTGAATTGCTTGCATCACAATGCCTTATGAAATAGTAGTGATGATGTTTCTTCAATCTTTGCCGCTGATTTCTAGCCCTGAATCACCATATTCCACTTGGTATACATTCAATATATATAAAATCAAAGTTAAAAAACCATGATAATTATCTACAAGAAGATAATGAAGCTCAAATCATGATCAGATTAGGAACTTGCAGCTAGGACCCCAATTTGCTTGGAGTACAACAATTCACCAATTCAGCCCACAAGAGACTTAGATTGCAGTTGCCAAGTCACTGAAGTTAGAATCAGAGTGGAGTCGAGTTGTGCAAGCCCCCAATCAGATCACAGGATCTTTATCCACTGGCAGACATGAGTATCAGTTCAATCATAATACCTGTTGTATACCAATAACAAGCCATCCACTCACCAGTATCAGAATGCAAAGATAAGTTCTGAAACAGTCTTGCGATGATGTTTCTTCAATCTTCTCCTCCTCTGGTTATTAGACCTGAATCACCATATCCCACTTAGTATACATTCAAAATATAAAAATTAAGAAACAATGGTATTTTAATCTACAAGAAGACAATGAAGTTCAAATTATGATCAGATTAGGAACCCCAAGTGGGACCCCAATTTGCTTGGAGTACAACCATTCACCAATCCAGCCCACGAGAGGCTTAGACTGAAGTTGCCAAGTCCCTGAAGTTCGAATCTGAGTCAAGCTAAGTTTTGTAAGTCCTCAATCAGGTCACTGGAACTTTATCCATGGGCAGACATGAGTATCAGTCCAATCATAACAACAAGTGTTCACCAATAATAAACCACCACTCACCAGTACTGGTTGTAAAATACAACTGAGTCTGTAGACACAGCTTGACCATCATCATTGCGATTCCAATGATATAGTGCATGTGTTCTGTTCTTGATCTCTAATGTAGAATGACCATAGCTGGCTTCTCTAAACGAAGAATAATCTGGTTGTGGGTACATAAACCTAAAGATGGTACAATCCAGTCATGAGTTTAATTGTATAGAAGTAGAAATATCAGCTACTAAACATGTGTGGTTGGAAAATGAAGCCCCAAAAAATATTAACCCTGAATATTATATAACTTGGGACTCACTTTCCAGCAAGCCCTTCCCGATTTCCTCCATCACCAACAGTAATGTATACAGGAGCAAACTTGTTGGGTATAGGATACCGTTGTCCACTTGTTACATTGTAGTTTATATTGGAGATACGATACTGCAAAATATTCACACATTTTTTCAACATGAATTTGAAAATAGATACAAAATAACCACCTAAAAAGGCGTACATAATTGTGACAAGAAAATAAATGGAGAACTATATTCTTGCTGAATATGAAAAAGGAAACACTTGAAAAACTCTGAATATATTTCACTTTGTTTTCTAGAAATAAACAACATGCAAGGTGTACTCTCCGATTAATAAACAGACCACATAATGAGGAATATAGGACTCAGATAGTGAAAAATGCATGCTGTTCAAATCTTGAGAATATTCAATGCACATACTATGCTCGTGCCTTATCTTTCTAGCTTAAGTCCTCGAAGAGTTACTTTAAGATAGGCTAGGAATGTCACTCACAGCATCAAGTACTATGTTTTGCAATTATTTGTTCATCACTACATTCAATGAAAGATATGGGGAAGTGTCCACCAAAAGACTAGGTGTGTGAGGAAATATGCTGACATTGTGTAGCTCGAGGGTGTCTCATATTTTTTGAAGTTGCTGCCTTACATGTAAGAAGATGGATTCCAAAACTAGGACAAAATGTAGATAGAACCATGATGGATAAAAGAATGCCCCAGTCCCTGAAGTGTCAATGGGACCACTGAAAGCTCAAATTCCCAACTCACCACGACAAAGTTTGACAGGAATAACCATCTATCATAGTTTAGGGTCCCTATAACTGTGACTGGTTGAACAAGGAAATACATATTTTATCAAGAACTTCCAAAACCAAATAACAAGATCCTAAAAATACAAAGATTGGATCAACAATCATAAAATGGTAATGAGATGGATTGTCATCTCCATGTAACAATCAAGCACAGTAAGTTTTATGTATGTGGAGCCCTCAGAACTTTGGGATGCCCTAGATAGGAGAGACCTATTACTAAAATGTTGGACAACACTGGCAATTGTCACCAAGGGCATGGGCCCCTAATCGAGCATTTTTCTGAACTAATCATGGAAATAATTGAACTGATCTAAAACCATTAAATGCCAGCATTGTGTAAAAGAAAGGGACAAAAAGGTAGAAAGGAAAAGAATCTATAACACTATCAAAATATTTGATCCAAACTATGAAGTGATTCGGGCAAAGATCTTAAGCCAATAAGTCCTCCCATAAGAGGGAAAGTATATAAGTTGAGAAAGACTTCACGCTAGCTGGAACAATCCTTAAGAGCACCATGTTAAAGTTTGGGCATTGTCAAACTTATGTTGATCCCATGTTCTTAGTCAAGAAATGTCTTAAGCACTATTTAAGTATGTATGACACAGTAGATATCAGGGATGATGAGAGAGATTCATGAGTTGAAGAGAGATCTAAATCACGAATTTGACTTCAACCAATAGGGATGCTTCCTAGGAATTGAGGCTGAAAGCAAAAGGAGGCATACTTATCTTCAAAAAAGTATGTTCTCAACTTTCTTCCACAAGCCTGGGTCCTTGGTGCAAAGCACAACAACATGCCCATAGAATAAAAGCCCGGTTTAAATGAAGAAGTTGTATTCTCCCATAGGCTGGAAAACTCACTGTGCCAAATGTACCTTATGTGGTATCAGTTAATTTCTGAACAGGCCTAAGAAGCCAAACTTTGAACCACTATATAAAGTATGGAAGTTGAAGAAACCTCATGAAGTGGAATATTCTGAAGGAACCATGTAGAACCACAATACACAGACACACACACACTTCATCCCATACATATGAGTGCATAAAACCACTATCTAATGGTTTTTGCCTTTTTGGCCATGGTGTTGCAGGAAAGCATTGTGGTTGGCACCTTCTCAAAGGTCAAACTAAATATTACATGGAATTTATAGCAATATTTCTTCCTCAGGCATGAATTTAGTCATCCTACAAGAGAGCATGGCTCAAAAGTTCCGACTCTCATGCTGCATTGAAAGAAAAGCAAGTTGGAAGAAGAGTTGATGGCCATTTTTATCAACGAGAAACACAATACAGCTAACACTACTTATGTATGTGATACATATTAAGGATACCAACAACTAAATTATCTCTAATGAAATAATGATATAATACTACTTTTTATTGAATCACTAAATATCAACCTAGTCTGTAAGAAACATGAAAAATATAGAAATCCCTTCTACATGATTAGCACTTGGATGGCAAAAAAAAAATGGGAAACTATATTATAGAGTAACTTCATAGACATCAAATTTCAATGTGGATTATGCATTAACCATGAAAGAAATGATAAACCAGCTTCCATTAATCAGCATAGCACAAAGGGAAACAGGCTACTTCGCACTAGAATAGAAGAATCTATTGCCATAAGTTCACTTTTTTTTTACTAATCCAAAATTCACAAAGCAATAAGACATGATTTTTTTTATAAGCCGATGCAATATTTGATGCCACCATACCGATCTTTCATATGCATGTACATGACCTGCAAAGACAAGGTCAACTTTGTATTTGACAAACCATTTCTCAAAAACTGCACGCATACTTTCACCCTCCATGTAATGTGCTTCATTACTGTTGTACAATGGGGAATGCATGAGAACTATAAGCCAGGGAGTCTTCTCCCTATCCACATGACGAAGTTCTTCTTTCAACCAATGCCACTGAGGGGTGTACTTCACTGTTGAAAAAGTTACAGGACCTTCAGGACAAATACACTTAAAAAAGTATAAACTAACAACAAATGTACTTGAAAGAACAACATATCAGAAAAGAACAAAGTTAACAGGAAACTTAATGATCATACCAAAGGGAGAATAGCTAGACAGCACAATGATATGAGCAGATGCACGTCTCACTGCATACCAAAGGGAAGAACTACTCTTGGAAGCCATGTAAGGTGTAAGGTAACGATGTAGATAAGGCTTAAAAGGAGTGACTTCTCCCTGCAATTAGATGGCAACTATATCAAATAATTTTAAAAAGTTTACTAAATAAAAACTAAATAAAGATCAAATGTAAGAATACTTAAGAGCATTACAGCCTAGTCATTTTGCATGTTATCGATTACAAGTTACAACCTTGTCACCCTTCTCTCTTGATTATGCCCTTTCTTAAGAGAAAAGTACATTTAAGGTATTTGACCCAACTCAAATCTTCAGATATAACAGGGTTGGATCTCGATAGGCCCGTAGATTCTATCCAACATGTATCTATTGTCACTTAGGCAGAAGATGAGATTCATTACATGCACAGAACCAACATAATTTGAGACCCTGTTAAAATATTGTGTATATATTTTTATACCTATTTGATATACGTGTATATATATATATATATTAGGGGTATTTTGGTCATTTAATAACATGTAATTTAGTACAGTCCAATAGGGACTGTAAAGTCTTTTTTTAATTTTCTGTTTTTCTTATGTAATTCAAAAGACTGTTGGAGAGGCAGTCCAACTAGTCGTTGGACTGCCCCCAACGGTCATAAATATGACCTTTGGATGTGAGGCTCTATAAATATACCCTCACCCCTCTATGCAAAGTGTGTTTTTTCTAAAGCAGATTGTGTGTTATACAAAATCTGTTTTTTTATATTGTGCTCTTGTGGATTTTGTGCCATTGTGCTCTTGTAGAATTAGTGCTTTTGTATATCTCTTTTATGAGATTGTTATAAGTCTATTAGAGATCATATTATATTTGTGCACTTGTGTAGCCCTTCGTTGGCATTCTGACTGTGCACACTTTGTCTTATTACATGGTATTAAAGCTTAAGGCTCTTGAAGTGGTGAAAGTTATCTTGGGATTGTTCTCTTTGTGGTGGTGCTCTTCAATCTTTAGTCTTCAAAAACACACCTTCAATATGTGAGAAAGAGATTCCGCCTCCATCATTTCCTACAAGCTCAACAAAAGCAACTACTTGATGTGGGCTACCGCAATGAAAAATCACATCAAAGGTAAAAAGCTTTGGGGGTTTGTTAGTGGAACCACTAATGAACCTCAATTTAAATTAACAAGAAGAGAAGAAGATCAAATCAAAGCTCTATAAGAAGAAAAAGAGAAGGCTTTGTAAGAATACCAAAACAAGTTAGAGGATTGGAAAGCTAGCAATGCTCAAATACTCTCATGGTTCATGAATACCATGGAGTTCAAGATCGCCACCAACATCATTAAATTTAAAAGGGCATGTGATGTATGAATCTTGCTAAAGAGCACCTTCATGTTAAGATTAATGTAATATAAGTATATATATTGTTTAATATAATAATATATATTATATATATATCATAAATATATATAATCTATATATAGGAGTCAAGTCAAACTAGTTTTGACTTGCTCCCAATGGCTAGAACTCTAGCCGTTGGGAGTTCTCTCTCACATATGAAGCCTTTCCCTCTTTTTCACTTCTTCTCTCATTCTCTTCTCTACCTTTCTCTATAAATATGGGTGGGTGGGTGCCTTTGTAAAGTGAGAGAGCTATGAGTAGTATTAGGGTTGCGTATTATTTTTCTTTGAGTGCATTGTAGTGAGGCTCGAATGTAATTTTATTTTGTATTTATTTTAATGTCCATTATGAATAAAATTATCTATTTATATTTTGATATGTTTCTTTTAATTCTTAAGTTTGTTGTTTAAATTATAATGTTTGAGTCTTGGAGATCATCATGGAGTGCATTGGAATCCTCGCTATTTCATGACATGGTATCAGAGAGAGGCATCGATCTTGGAAAGGATTTGTATTAATAAATGAAATGGATTCAAAGATTTCGCATTCCAGTATGTATCTTTGGCTTATTGTTTTTTTTATATGTATGATAACTTTTAAAAATGAGTTATGTTAAAAATAAATATTTTTGTGAAGTATGTGAAAATTATGGTGTTTTGATATGTCTTAGATTATGGATATATGTAGTGTAAAACTAAATTTTGCATATGTTTTTACACACTCATTTCATTTGATAAAAAATATTTAGTTTTATTGTGCCTTACAATGTATCCGCTTGTGGGATTTGTGATCGTGTTCTTTTAGAACACTTCTTTTTTGTTCCCTTTGTGGGTATTGCGAGTGTGTTCCTTAGAGAACACCTTTGTAGTTATTCATTCAAAGTTGAATATGTGGCTTCTTATAATATTATGTGTTTTGAAAAATACTAAAATTTATATTTCTTAACATATGTATGGACTATCTTTGAATTTTTTTAATATATTATGATGTGATCAAGCATAATTTTTTATCGTGATTTGTTTTTAATGAGGCCTTTTTTAATATGTTATTTCATATATATTTGAGCAATATTTCTTTTTGGTATATGCCTTAATTATTGAAAGACATAAGCATGACTTGTTATCGTATTAAAAAAATGTGTTCATCATTTGTGATTTCTCTTGCACATTGATATTCTACATCATGCTTATTAAAAAATGTTACATTATGAGAAAAATCTCTTGTTTAGTGTGATCATATATATATATATATCTGTGTGTGTGTGTGTGTGTGTGGATATATGTGGATCTATATAGCTCTTTGGGAGTCTTCATTTGATTGTCTTCAATTGCTTAATAATAGACTTATGATTTAACTTTAACTTCTTAGTCATATGTGATGAGATTTATTAATCTTCATTGGTGAATTTATGGTCTTTTAAAGGATTCTCAAACTTCACAATTCCACCACCTCTATGAATTGGGCGTGACTCGTTATTTGCTTATTCAAAATAGTGAAAATTATCATGAGACATCTTATATTGCATATAATTGCATCCATTGACATATTATTGTGCATATGATTGCACTAATTCTTATAGTAATGTTTTTACCCAACATTTTTGGATTTGATTTGAAACTTGTCTTTTCAAATCAGATATTTGATATGAACTCACCTATTTGAAAATTGAATTACGTATATATTGCCTTTTTATGACATTTTGAATTGTCCATCACAAAATTTTATATGATGCATCATTTTTTGGCCTTGTTGTTGGGTCAGGGTTAGCCGTTGAGGTGAGTTGTGTGTGCACCTCATGTCATCTTATCAATCTGCAATTATCAAAGTTTATTTGTGTCGTGTTGATACCAATCTTGGATTTGATTGATAGTTGATTGGCCTCTGAATCCATATATACTTTTGTTGATTAAGAGATGTTTGTTGAGGTGAGTTGTGTGCACCTCGTTTGATGTCAGTTTAGATTGTCAACTTATGGCTTAGCTCTAACTGACAGTTGTTTGATCTCTGGATCTGAGTGTGGTGTTTCACTCATTTGTTGTATGGTCATTATTATTATGGATGCTTATAACTCCGTTTACTTGTGATGGCTATCTAATTTTGAAATCATGGTATTTCGAAAGATTATTAAAATTGATATTCTTATTGATGGCATTAGTGTGTTTCCATTACAAGTCTTCTTACCTCGGGTGTTTTCTCACTTTTATGCCTCTTATCTAAGTGTCATTATATGAGGACAAGAGATATTTGTTCACACCTTCGTGTGTGATTTTAGCCCTCGTTGGTATTGAGATTATACTCTTAATCTAGTCGTTGATACACTTGATTTTTTAGTGCCATTATATGTAGACA
This sequence comes from Nuphar pumila, assembly GCF_984573655.1. Taxonomy (NCBI): domain Eukaryota; kingdom Viridiplantae; phylum Streptophyta; class Magnoliopsida; order Nymphaeales; family Nymphaeaceae; genus Nuphar; species Nuphar pumila. The sequence goes on from NC_143254.1 coordinate 97,759,779, forward strand.
AGAAATGTTTATTCACACCTTCATGTGTGATTTTAACCCATTGTTGGCATTATACTCTTGATCTAGTCGGTGATACATTTGTTTTTTGAGTGTCATTATATGTAGACAAGAGATGTTTATTCACACCTTCATGTGTGATTTTAGCCCTTCATTGACATTATGTTCTTGTTTTAGTCGCTGATACACTTGTTTTTAAGTGTCATTATATTTAGACAAGAAATGTTTTTACCCACCTTCGTGTGTGTCTTTGACCCTTTAGTGGCATGATGTTATGCTCTTGTTTTAGTCGCTGATACACTTGATATTTGAGGTTTGAAGGCCTAGGAGGTGATTGCTTGTGGTGGTTAAACCAATGTTTTAATTTTTAAAATTCATTCATTATGATATATGAGATTTTTTTAAAATCCATTCGTAATTTGTCTAAACTCATTTTCTCTTTTACGAGAAATGGTTGCTGAAATATTTTCATGCATTTTGCATTGTATATGCTTTAGTTGCATGAGTTATCCCATGATTAATTGTCTTGCATAATTTGCATAAGGTTATATTTTTTCAAGCATATATTCAATAAATAAATATATATTCTTTTTTGCTTATGTTGCCCTTTGTTGCCTTTGTGTATTGTCCTATAGTGGACTTATGCTTATGCACTTTTGTGCTTGTATTGTGCCTTCGTATCTTTGTGTTGTCAATGCTTGTACTTGTATGTGCTTTTGCATTTTGTTTTTTGTAAATACTGTATATTTCATTACATGCTTTTCTAAGCATCTCATTAGTCAAATCCCGTATGTGTATGACCATAGTGGCTATTATGTGCATTTGATTGTTCTTGAGTGCTTGGTCACTTCTATTGTATTTGTGTGAATCCTCATTGGGATTTCTTTATTTTTTGCTTATTTTCAAGCATGTGTTCTTTAAAGATTGTTTATTGATTATTGATTCATATGTGACTTCTTCATTGGTTCTAAATTATTGCATGGTTCATTCATATGTGTATTAGTTAGTTTAAATATTGTTTCTAATTTATCAATGCCTATTTATATCTTTCGTTGTATAAATATGATTTGTTATTGAGTTATTCCTTCATAGTATTAATAATGATAAAAATCTATGATTGTTATACATTAATGTCTTTTGTACTAAATATATATGTGCATGATTTTCATTGTTTGCATCTCTCTTAATATTATTATATTATGACCGAGTTTGTCAATGATTATTATGTTTGTAGTTAATGACGGTTGAAAATTCTTACTTTAAATGATTTTGAAAAATGTTAAATTGACTTATTTTGTACGTATCTTATGTTTGTGTGCTTGGCCATCCTCTTTTCATCATATATATATATATAAGTATAATTATTTCTTGTTAGATTGCTTCTGTTTTGCGCTCTTTACACGTTCTTCAAATAGTGATAGTATGATTGATTTAAAAGACATTTTGAGAATATCAAGGCTTGATGTAATGGAGCATATGATTGAGCACCCCTTGAAGATGCACCAAATGAAAAAACTTGACGAAGTCTATAAAGACATCTTGTGTAATGGGTTTCTTCTTTTGTAATTTTAAACTTACATTGAGTCAACTGTAAATTTGAGAGGGGGGTGTTAAGATTAATCTAATATACGTATATGTATATATATACATGAGAGTCAAGTCAAACTAGCTTGACTTGCTCCCAACGGCTAGAATTCTAGCCGTTGAGAGCTCTCTCCCACATATGAAGTATTTTCCTTTTTTTCACTTTTTCTCTCCTTCTTTCCTCTACCTTTCTTTATAAATATGGGTGGGTGGGTGCCTTCTTAAAGTGAGAGAGTGATGGGTAGTATTGGGGTGGTTATTATTTTTCTTTGAGTGCATTGTAGTGAGACTTGAATGTAATTTTATTTTGTATTTCTTTTAATGTCTATTATGAATAAAATTATTTATTTATATTTTGATATGTGTCTTTTAATTCTTAAGTTTATTGTTTAAATGAATAATGTTTTAAGACTTAGAGATCATCATAGAGTGCATTGGAACTGCACCATTTCGTGACACTTCATTTAAAAAGATATGGCTAGGCTATATTATCTTCAAGACAAGGTACGTAATACCAAACAAGGAGATAAAAGTATAAGACTTTTATGGTATCTTATCTCGTATTTGGGATGAACTAGTTATGTTAGAACCAAAATGGGAAGGTTCGACTATTGAAATAAGAAAATTATAAGTTGAAAGATAAAACCTTTTCTCTTTTCTTTATGGTCTTCGACCGGAATTTGAGCAAGTTTTGCATCATAGGACTTCAACTCCTTATATAAGTGAGGCTCTTGCTCAAATTTGTCAAGAACAAACAAGACTTTGAATGCAAAAGTCTAATGACGAGGTTTTTGCCGTATCAAGACCCAAATTTTTTGTAAAAACTTATAAACCACTTCACTTTGAAAGAAAATTCAATGAAGAATGATATAATAGGGAAGGATACAAGGGAAAAATTACTTGTCATCATTATAAAGAACTGGGGTATATAAGACCGGATTGTCTCAGGCTCAAGAAAGTGGCCGCCGGAAGTAAAAAAAACTCAAGAATTAAAGAAAGAGGGCAACTTCAATGATTTAACAATTGCCCAAATAGTGAAGGCGTCTCACAAATTCTAAAAGCCATTCCTTCTAGATCCGGTGCCGTCATCTCTTCTTCTTCTTCTTCTCAGGGTAAGTGTTCTTGGATTTTGGATTCGGGAGCCTCTTTTCACATTACATATAATGAGTCTCTATTATCCGATTGAACTAATTCATATTTTTCATGTGTATCAACCGTTGATGTTACTTCTTTGAAAGTTAAAAGTATAGGAAACCTCAATAATATTTCAAAAAAAAAAAATTGTTCCAAATGTGAGGGTTATTTCAAAATTAGATTTAAACCTTTTTTTGGTATCTCAAATTTTTTATTATGGGTGTAAAATATTCTTCTCATCTAAGGTTTGTTGGGTGCAGGATCTCCGATCAAGGAAGCTAATTGGGCAAGGCTATAGAATAGAAGATATTTACTATATGGAATCCTTATGTTTACCTAAAAACTCTTTCTGTAATCATATCAAAAAAATTAATTTAGATCTTTGGCATAAAAGATTAGGACACCCAAGTATATCTAAATTATCTCATTTTTCATTTCTGAAAAAAATTTGTAAGGATAAAGAATTTGTATATGAAGATTGCATACTTGAAAAAATGCAAATTATGCCTTTTAGATCTAGAACTTCCTTGACTAATGAAATCTTTGAATTAGTGTATTCGGATGTATGGGGTCCCGCTCCCATTATGTCAAAAGGTGGTTATTCTTATACTACATTCATATATGATTTTAGTAGACATACTTGGATCTACTTCCTTAAACTCAAATTCAAAGTTTTCTCGTATTTTAAAATTTTTTATAATCTTGGTAAAAATCAATTTAAAACAAATATTAAAATCTTCCGCACTGACTCAAGATGAGAGTTTCTTTCAAATGAATTTCAATCCTATCAAAAATTTTATGGTATTTTACACCAAAGATCTTGTCCTAGGACCCCCCCAAAAAATGATATTTTCGAAAGAAAACGCTGTCATATTATTGAAACTACTAGGACCCTACTCATTTCAAAAGAAATTTCAATTTTTTTTAGGCCGAAGCCACTCTCACCATGGTATATCTAATAAATAGAATGCCTTATAAAGCTTTGAAAAACAAATCTTCAATTGAAAAACTTTTTAAAATTCCTCCCGATTTGAAAAAACTAAGGGTCTTTGGATGTAAATGTTTTATGCTTCTTGAAACATATAACAAACTCTCTCCTAAAACTATAAAATGTATTTTTCTTGGATATGCTGAAAATAAAAAAAGCTATCGATGCTATGATCCAACAAATGATAAACTTTATGTCTCTAGAAATGTAACATTTCTTAAAAATGAAAATGGATTTGATCTTGAAAAACTAAGGAAAAATCCGAGTATGCCTTCTTGTTTGATTTGTTACCTAAATCAAATAATGAAATTATTGATAATAATATTGATAATTTTAAGTCTATTAATAGACCAAGTGAAGAAAGAGAACCAACTCATAACCTCTTACAATACTCTAGACGAGATAATGGGGAACATTCATGTGCTTTTGAAAAGTATAGTCAACCAACAAATATTGAAGAGTCTAGTGTTAGAAAATCTGAACGGATACACATAGGCCTCCAAATAGGTTTGTCTCCTATGAATCATTTTCTCCAAACTATAGGGCATGCCTTTTACCAATTCATTAATATCATGAACCATCTAACTATAAAAAAACTAAAAATATAAAAGAATGGGTAGAAACTATGGAAATAGAATTAGATGCATTATACAAGGATCATACCTAGGCAGTCCAACATCTTCCTAAGGGAAAGAAGACAATAGAATGTAGATGGGTATTTAAAGTCAAAACAAAGAGTGACGGGTCCCTATAAAGGTATAAAGCAAGATTAGTTGCAAAAGAATATTCTCAGAAATATTGAATAGATTATGATGAAACATTTACTCCAGTAACTCGCATGACCACAGTTAGGGCTTTAGTTGCAATAGCATCCATTAGAAAATGACCTATATATCAGTTCGATGTTAAGAATGCTTTCTTAAATGAAAATTTAAATAAAGAAGTTTACATGGATCCTCCCCCTGGTCTAACTATTGAAAATGAAATGGTTCTTCGTCTTCAAAAAGCTTTATAAGGGGTTAAACAAGCTCCTAAAGCATGATATAATCGGTTTAGTATAACTGTGTTGAATCTTGGATTAAATCCTGTTATACTGACACTACCTTTTTTGTAAGATCTACAAGTACCTCACTTATCATTCTGCTTTTGTATGTTGATGATATGATCATCACTGAGAATGATCAGAAGAAAATTGAATAAATTAAAATTATGCTTAAGAAATCTTTTGATATGACTGACCATAGTTTTTTGAAATATTTTTTAGGAATTAAAGTAATATACTTGCCAAGAGGGTACATTTTGTCTCAAATCAAGTTTGCAGCTGATATTGTTGCGCATTCGGGAATCACAGATACAAAATATGTTGATACTCCTGAAGTGATAACTGCTAAAATGAGAGCTAAAAGCAAAGTTTTATTAGATGATCCAACTCCTTATAGGCAACTTATCAAATCATTAATATACCTATCTATTACTAGGCAGGCATCGCACATGCATTACATGCTGCAAGTTTGTTTCAACATGCGGACACATCAGTTCACATGAGTGTCATGCTAAAAATAGTTTGATACATCAAGAAACTCGTATCTAAAGGGTTATTCTTATCATCTTCATCATCTTTAAATCTTATTGCTTATACTGATTCTAAATGGAGATGAGATCCCAATAACTGTCACTCAACTATAGGTTTTTGTTTGTTTTTAGGTGATTTCATCATTTCTTGGAGATTTAAAAAACAATAGAAAGTGTCTATCTTCTACGGAAGCTGAGCATATGGGCAATGGCTTATGTAGATGAGATCATTACTTTCATATATGGGTATTGATATTTCAGAACATTCAAAATTATGTTGCGATAACAAAAATGCCATATATATATAGCCAACAATCACACATTTCATGAGAGAACAAAACATATTCAGATGGATTGCCACTATATTCGAGAAAAATACTTGAAGAAAACAATTAGTTAGACTGCCTCTCCAACAATCTTTTGAATTACATAAGAAAAACAAAAAAAAGACTTTACTGTCCCTATTGGATTGTATTAAATTATATGTTATTAAATAACCAAAATACACCTGATATACGTATATTGTATAAATATACGTATATCAGTTAGGTATAAAAATATATACACAATATTTTAACACTCTCCCTCAAACTTACGGTGAGATCACAGAAAGTTTGCTAAGAAGATACAAAAATCTTGGTAGAGAAAGAGCTTTGGTGAAGAACTAGTCGTTGGACTGCCCCCAACGGTCATATTTTATGAGCGTTGGACGCAGTCCAACAACTCCCTTTCAATGCATGTGAGGCTCTATAAATAAAGCCTCACCTGTCTATGTAAAGTGTTTTTTCTAAAGGATATTGTGTGTTGTACAAAATCTGTTTTTTATATTGTGCTCTTGTGGAATTAGTGCTTTTGTATATCTTTTTTATGAGATTGTTATCGGTCCATTAGAGACCATGTTATATTTATGCACTTGTGTAGCCCTTCGTTGGCATTGTGATTGTGCACATCTTGTTTCATTACAGACCCCACGATCCAGTACAGTAGATTGAGGTATGCGTTGATTAGACAATATTGTGATCATTGCCATAACTAGTATCAAATGGAACCAACCAGTGAGATTAGTTCAAAGCTATGTATGAAGCACAAAATTCTCACATGAAAATTAGCAACCTGCCACTTTTCCAACATATTTTTTTAATAGGATGAAACAAATTCATCCAGTTTTTCTGAAGTAATGTGCTGGACAAATACCCTAGATCTTTATAAAGGGAACGCATAGGCATTAAGTCAACACTCAAATATGCTAATCAATGTAGAAATTAACAGGAGAAAGTCTGAAATATACAAAACTTTTTCTTCTATTTAAGATATGTTCAAGTATGTGTCTTTTTACCAGATCAGGCTTGTACTCTATTTCATGATTCCCAACAGTCCATATCCATGGCTGATAAGCAACACTTCGTTCAACAAAACGCCCCCATGAATCCCAGCGAATACCATTGTCATACTTATAATTGTCAGCATATGAAAGATCTCCAACAAATAACACTGTTTGCCCTCCACTCTGCAAGTAATGCTCCAGCGTGGAAAGAGAATTAAATGTTTGGCCCAAGTCACCTGAAAACTGATGACATTAGTACAATTTACACAACAAAATTCTTTCCTGGAATAACTACCATTGAACTGAAAAAAACTGCATCACAAACAATCAGGAGAATGCTCTGCAAATCATATTCATGAAGAGCAGAATGATCGGATTGATATCAATAAACTTGTAAACTATTACAACAATACAATCAATCAACATAGTATTTTGTATATTTGCTAGTAACCTAATTTAGGCATGAATTTCTCATGAATTAGTTATTCAAACAGAAGGTTCCTCCTGCTTGCTACCTTCAGAAGGCCATTTATTCAAACTCCTTTCTTGCTACCAATTGGTGCTGACCAATTCTTGAGGCATAGCTATTCTACTTACACATGAATAGTAAAATATTATGCCAAGAAATATTTAAGCTAGGACAATCCTTTTGATGCACAATTAACAGAGGATTCAAATAAAGATAATAAAAAAAGGTTCATGGTCTCCTGGCTACTTTCCTAGCCATCAGCAGGTTGCACAGTGGAACTATTCCCTTCATAAAGAATCTCCAAAAGACTGCCTAATTACTCCAAATCACATACTATAAAATAGAAACAGAACTTGAACTGAATAAATGCTGACTAGACTTCATGCCATGCAGGGAAACAACTCACCAATAATACCAAAAGTATAAGGAACATCTGGATCAACTTTAGGTGGCGTGTGGAACCAAAACTCACGAGCAGATTCATCTTCTCCAAGCTTGTAGTAGTACTTGGTGTCATACTGTAACAGGGAAACAGAAATCAAAATATCATCCCCAGGAAATTTCAAGAACTTGCATCTGTAAAACAGGTGAACCAACAAAAATCAGATGACAGTACAGCTGGCTAGTATCTGCTACCTCGAGGACACAGTTGAAAACTATTACAAACTACAAAGCTAAAGCTATTCTGTTAAAATGGTGACACCCAAGCCAGTTTCTACCACAATTCCATATGCAGGTTAACAATTACTAAGTTGAACGGGGCAAGCATTCATGATTGTCCAGATTGCATCAACATATAATGAAGTTGAGCGAGCAAGCATTCATGATTGATCACGAATTTTAAATGTTATAATAGCTTTCTATAAAAGGACAAAAATGGAAAATCCAGATTGCACCAACACATAATTAAGTTGACAAAAAGGATCTTAACATCCAGCTTGCTCAGAGAGAAGAATGATTGTTACTCAACGGAGTATGTCAAATGCAGTTCAATTGTTTGATCTACTTGAAAGTGCAAGAATAGGAAAGTTCATATCCATGCCAAATTTACAGAGTGCACATTGCCATGTCCACATGTATTATATGGTGCTGCCTGTTTGGAAACAAAGAAGAGATGAAGAAAGTGTTTGTAGTAAATTATATTTTAGCTTGAAATAGAAAAATTAGAGAAATAAGACTTGTGAGTCAATCCCACGTAGGTGGGAAAAAGGAAATACATAAACATACATACGTAGATACACGCATGCATGCACAGACAGCAAACCAGGTAGCTCAAGAAACCCCAACCTGTTCACAGTGTCACAACTCACAAGTAATGGAATATTGAGAAATGCAGGACAGAAACATAACCTTGACATTTTACAAAGATGGTAGATAGTACATTTTTTGTCTTAGCAGCCAATCTAAAAATATAAATATTTTTTGTTTTTACATATGAAGAAAAAACTTACAAGTACTTGTCAAACCGATAACATATATTATATATAACTGAAGATTTGGGATCAGAATATCATAACGGAGAGAAACTAAATTCTTGGAGTTTATCAAACTAGAGAGATAAGTACAATTATATACCTTGGTTGAAATGTCTCATGGGAGATTTTGCTCTTACATTGTTCAAAGTCTATAAGTTAATGTCAATTTGATTCCAATTGGGTCCCCTTCTTCTTCCAATAAAACCCTTTTAATTCATTTCTTAAAGGAGCCTGGAAAAGTTTGTACTACCTTATCCCTTTTCAAGCATAACTAACAGTCCTCTTTTTGATGAGCTTGAAAGCTACTCCCTGTTGCAGCGCTAAAGCCCTTCTATTGCCATCAAATGGATGGGATTTCACTCTTCTCTTTCTTTTCATTGTCACTATGATACCATGCTATACAAAGTAAAACTTGGTGTGAACACACAGCATGCACACACAGAGAGAGCATAAAATGAACAACCATATAGGCATAAAGAAGTCTATCTGCATCTTATAATCTACTCCACACAAAAAAATTAAAAGTTTAATTGGTTTAACATGAGCTGATGAGTGAATGAGTGCAAACAACACATATGATACATCATTTTCTTTTTGAGGGGAACATGATGCATCAATCTTAGTGCATGGATGAAATTCATAAGTTTGATGAATATGCAAAGTAAAGCATAACTAATTTGATCATCTTCGTCTTTAATGGAGTAGCATGAAGAAGACTCTGTGCATCTTGTAATCTATACAGGTGATATTTTTCGCTTTCAAGTATAAGCTACAAATTCTTCGTATGCAATACAATATTTACACCATACCTGTTCTGTGTCTTCCTATTTAATTTTTCCTTTTTTCCTTTTTGGTTGATAGTCAAGCTAGAGGTTGCCCCAGTGAGATTGATAGTGCAACTCTACCTGGTTCAGCTATCTTGTTTGACCCCTTCATTTTCTTCTATGTTCTTAAAAGTGCAATATGTGCATTGAATCGCATTGTGGTCAAGCAACATTAAAGTTGTAAAGCCAATAAACTGAATGACAATTCATTCAACATATATTAAAAGACTATTGAAAAAAAACAATCATTCTCAAGCAATGATAATAGCAGTCCATGTAAATAACTGATAATAGGAAATGGCATTTCACTGAATACAAACCTCAAGGTTATCAACTAAACAGTGATGGATGTAGCCGGATGTATAGTTATAGAAGGTATAGTTTGTAATAGTTCCTTCAGCATGATGATCATACTTTTGCTCAGACTTCCCATAGAAAACTTTGCTGGACCCAGATTCACTTGGAGTCACCCATGAAATAATCACAGCCTTTCCATCATAATCACCTTGAGTGATATGCACCTGCAACGTATCACCTCCTTTATTAAGTCCAATTGTTTAAACTAGCTTGCCATGAACCCATTGAATGTTGAGCAATTTAGGACAATTAGCATGGATGACAAGGCAATCAATTTTGAAGAAAATTCATGGGTGAATCCAAACTGATATGTCTCAGTAATGGCAAAAGTATCAGAATCTATTGATACTTTGCTACAGATGACAGACCATCAACGATGAAGCATAATTAGTGGTGATACCATGAAATTGGTCTCCAAAATTTCAACAGCACTACCAATTTGGAAGATGGAACAGTTCAAAAAAGAGGGAGCAGTCATGGATGAATAGCACATATGAACTCTGCTGTAATGAGATATTGCGGAAATATAAAGAGTGCTTATGAGCACTTACCACAATGAATAAAAGAGACAATATCACAAGTCCACTAAGGGACAATACAAGCACAAGCCTTTAAGAAGGCAACAATATAAAAAGCCTCTTATTGAAAAGAGAGAGAGCTCTCAAGAATGAAAATATACAAGGGGTTCACCCCTATTTATACAAAAGGGAGAGGAGAGAAAGGGAGGCCAAAGGCCTCAAAAGGAGAGCCCAAAAGAGGGCTCCCATGGAGTCGTTGGGAGCCCCCAACGGTCACATTTGTGACCGTTGGGGGCTCCAACGACTCTATGGTTGGAGCCCCTTTTGGTCCTTAAAAAATACAAAAAATAAAAGTAAAAAAGAAAAAAGAAAAAATACATTTTAACAAAAAACGAAAATAGTTGTTTTCTAAAACAACTACGTGAAATTACAAAAATACCCCTATCGGGTATTGATGTAATATTATATATATACATATGTATATATATATATATATATTATATATATAAGAGGTACATTTTAACACCCCCCCCCCCTCAAACTTTACGGGGAAATGACAGAAAATTTGCCAAGAAGGAACATGAAGCGAGGAGCCGAAAGAGCTTTAGTAAAGAAGTCTGTCAACTGATATTCTGAAGTGACATATGGTAGAACAATTGTTCCTCGTAAGAATTCATCACGAACATAGTGACAATCCATTTTGATATGTTTTGTACGCTCATGGAAGGTATGATTGCTCGCAATATAGATGTCACTCTTGTTGTCGCAACATAATTTTGAGGCTTCGGTAATATCAACCCCCATGTCTTTAAGCAGACTGCGAAGCCATACAAGTTTCATTGTCGTGGTTGCCATAGCCCGATACTCAGCTTCAGTGGATAATAGTGAGACTTTCTGTTGCTTCTTGCATCGCCAGGCAATCAAAGAGTCCCCTAAAAAGACACAAAAATCAGTAGTTGAGACTCGATCATTGGGATTACCTCCCCAATCTGCATCACTATAAGCAAGAAGATTCAAGGAAGAAGAGGAGGATAGAAATAGCCCTTTATTGATGGTATTCCGAATGTAGCAGATGATCCGGAGAACAACACTCATATGCACAGTTGTAGGAGCATGCTGAAATTGGCTAACTGAATGAACCGCACGGGCGATATCTGGTCTGGTGATGGTTAAATAGGTAAGAGACCCAATGAGTTGTCTGTAGGGTGTGGGGTCTTCCAGAAGAACCCCATCCTCCAACCGTAATTTGACATTAATAATCTCGGGAGTCTCTACTTTCTTGTCATCAGAAATCCCAGACTTAGAACAGATATATGCAGCAAGATTCATCTGTGACAAAATATATCCTCGAGAAGAGTATGCAACTTCAATTCCAAGAAAATATCTAAGAAAACCTAAATCAGACATATCAAAATTATTTTTTAACATATTTTTAACATCAATAATACTATTTTGATCATTCCCAGTGATGATCATATCATCAACATAAAGTAACAATATTACAATACTAGTACCTGCATTTTTAACAAAAAGAGCATTGTCAGTATAACAAGAGTGAAATCCTAATTTTATCATGATATCACTGAAACGATCATACCAAGCCTTAGGAGCTTGTTTAAGGCCATACAATGCCTTCAAAAGCCGAAGTGTTTGACCTTGCTTAATATTAATTCCGGGTGGCGGATAAATGTACACTTCTTCACTCAAACTTCCATTTAAAAAAACATTTTTACGTCAAGTTGATAAATAGGCCATTTTTTAGTTGATGCGACAACTATTAAGGTCCTGACACTGGTCATTCGAGCTACGGGAGCGAATGTTTCTTCATAATCAATGTCATATTCTTGAGAGTATCCCTTAACGACTAATCTAGCTTTATATTGTTCCAAAGAGCCATCGCTTTTAGTTTTAACTTTGAAGACCCAGCGACACCCAATAGGTTTTTTGTGTGAGGGTAGATTAACTATTTCCCAAGTATTAGCCTTTTTTAATGCATTTAGTTCAACTTGCATTGCTTCAACCCAATGTGGTATAGATTTAGCTTAATTATAGTGAGCAGGTTCAAAATAAGAATGTAGGGTTATTAAACACGCCCTATAGTTGGGTGTTAAGGAATCATAGGATACAAACCTATTTGGGGGTATTGATATTCTAGAAGAATGTCTAACTTGTGGTTCCTCAGAAGATTCAGAAATTTGAGAGTATTTTTCGAGAGCACTAATAGGATTTTCTTGATTTCTTCTTAAGTAAACATTCATATTTGTATCACTATCATTTGAGGGTATTATATCAAGATGGGACGCCTCACATGTATCCTCTATGTTTTCAAGAAAATCTTCTTGTATGTCATTAATAAGATCATATAAAATATGTAATCAATTTCATTTGTTTCTTCTATTTTATCAAAACCATTCTCTTCTTCTAGAAATGTTACATCTTTTGAAACATATAGTTTATCATTCTTAAAATCATAACATCTATACCCTTTTTTATTTTCACCATATCCTAGAAAAACACATTCAATTGCTTTTGGAGATAACTTATCCCTTTTATGTAATAGGACAAAACATTTACAAAAAAAAATACGAAGACGATTGAAATCGGGTGAAAGTTTAAAGAGCTTTTCATAGGGAGAAGCATTTTTTAATTTAGAAGAGGGCATTCTATTGATTAGATAAGTTGCGGTTAGAACGGCTTCGGCCCAAAACTTCTTTGGGATATTCCTAGAAACAAGTAATGTTCTAGCGGTTTCTATAATGTGCCTATGTTTCCTTTCCGCTAGGCCGTTTTGTTGAGGAGTCTTAGGACATGACTTTTGATAGCAAATTCCATTTTTGGTTAAATAGTTTTGAAATTCGTGAGATAAATATTCGCCACCGGAATCGAATCTTAAAATAGATATGTTATTTTGGAATTGATTTTGAATTTTTTTATGAAAAACTCTAAAGAAGGTAAATACTTCTGATTTATAACTAAGAAAATAAATTCAAACATACCGAGTAAAATCATCAATAAAAGTAACATAATAAGAATAGCCAAATTTAGACATAACTGGAGAAGGCCCCCAAACATCCGAATGCACCAATTCAAAAGGTCTTGATGAAAGAAAAGTTCTAGTTGGAAATGGAATAGATTTCATTTTTCCAAAAATGCAATCTTTGCAATTAATTTCTTTTTCCTTACAAAATTTGTTTCCAAAAGGAAAGAGATGATACATTTTGGAATAACTTGGATGACCAAGTCTTTTATGCCAAGTTTCCATGTTTTTTTCTTGGACATAAGAACAAAAATAATTTGTAGGGAGATCAAGATGGTCTATATAATAGAGGTCTCCCTTTCTATGGCCTTGCCCAATCCGCTTCTCGGATCGGAGATCCTGCACAAAGCAACCATTAGATGAGAAAGATATTTCACATCCATGGTCGGCAATTTGAGAGACCGAAAAAAGGTTTAAATTTAGTTTGGGAACAACTCTTACTTTTGGAACACAAAAATTTTGAGAATCTTTAAAAGAGCCAATACTTGAAATTTTTAAAAAGGTTCCATCGGCCGTAGAGACACAAGAGTCCTTTGAATTGGTGCAAACATCAATAAGTGCATTTTCATGGGGGGTCACATCCGGAGTCAAGGATCCAAGAATACGTACCGGGTGATGATGTAGAAGCAATAGCCGCACCCGATGTGGAGGAAGAAACTTTTAGAATTTGTTGGAGAGCCATAGATATTTGTCCAAGAGTTTCCTTGAGGTCATTGTTCTTGCCTTCATCTTCTTTGGTGGTAGTTTCTTTAAGAGAGGTCACCTTAGGCTTGAAAGTTCCATTAAGCTTTGGGCAAGTGGGTTTAATGTGACTTGGCTCATAGCAATGATGACAAACAATCATTTTTATTCCTCCATTGTAGTTTCCTTGTTTCCCAAAATGAGGAGGTTTATAGGTTCTTACATTGTTACCCGGTTTTGATACGACAAGTACTTCATCAACATGCTTACTCATGCCAAGCCTTGTCTCCTCTTGAGTGATTTCGGCAATAACATCCTCAATAGGAGGAAAAATAGATCTATGGAAAAGTGAGGATCTCACTTGCTCAAATTCGGGACGTAGCCCAAAAAGAAATTGAAACAATCGTTTTTGTTCCATTTGTTTTTGTCTTAAATCAATATCTTCCATAGAAACCCATTTTGGCTCTAAAAGAGCCAATTCATCCCATAGTGGGTTTAGGGCACTATAATAGTCTTGAATGCTAGAATCACCTTGTTTGGTGGTTCTAATCTTTTCTTGCAAGAAGTATGCTCTTGCAAGATCCTTTTGGGTATACATACCCTTCATAAAGGACCAAGCCTCATTGGCTCTACGAAATTTAGCTATATTAGCACATACCTTAAGCTCAACATTGTTCATAAATCACGCAAGGATTTTTGCGTGATTGTTTTCCCAATCTTCCACTTCTTTTTGATGGTTTTCAATGGCCTTGAGGCGAGCATCTCTTTCAAGAGCCTTTTCTTGACCTCCTTCGTTCTTCGTGAGCATAAGCTTAGGTTCCGGAATGGTACCCATGACAAAGCCCCAAAGTTTCTTTCCTTTGAGATTATTTTCCATTGCCGATGCCCACATCATATAATTCTTTCCATTGAGCTTGAAGGATAGATCAATCTTTGCATACATGATGTTGCCAAGAAGTGAGAAGAGATCCACCAAATATGAAATACACGAACCACACCTTTCCTTCAAGAATCGAGTGGCTCTGATACCATGTAATGAGATATTGCGGAAATATAAAGAGTGCTTATGAGCACTTACCACAATGAATAAAAGAGACAATATCACAAGTCCGCTAAGGGACAATACAAGCACAAGCCTTTAAGAAGGCAACAATATAAAAAGCCTCTTATTGAAAAGAGAGAGAGCTCTCAAGAATGAAAATATACAAGGGGTTCACCCCTATTTATACAAAAGGGAGAGGAGAGAAAGGGAGGCCAAAGGCCTCAAAAGGAGAGCCCAAAAGGGGGCTCCCATGGAGTCGTTGGGAGCCCCCAATGGTCACATTTGTGACTGTTGGGGGCTCCAACGACTCTATGGTTGGAACCCCTTTTGGTCCTTAAATAATACAAAAAATAAAAGTAAAAAATAAAAAAGAAAAAATACATTTTAACAAAAAACGAAAATAGTTGTTTTCTAAAACAACTATGTGAAATTACAAAAATACCCCTATCGGGTATTGATGTAATATATATATATATATATATATATATATATATATATATATATATATATATATATATATATATATATATATATATAAGAGGTACATTTTAACACTCTGCCACATTCAGCATCTTCCTCAGTTGAATGGCAGTAGATGGTCTACACATGATACAACTGTTAATCCAACTGGTTTCATTGGCAAACATGGATAAGGGCCCAACCCCAGCTAAGCATCTTCCATTGAGGTGAATGGACCACGTGGTCCATTGATAACCCTTGGGGACAGAGCTATCTGCTTGCAGCAATGCGCACAGCTGGGGCAATGGCGTGTGCTACTAACAATGGCTCCAGAACTATGGCCTAACACAAGGGACTAGTGCAACAGGGAAGATAGACATCCTCCCTGACCAAAAGGACTCTGCCACCCAGACTGAGTGCTCCAGGGAGCAGGGGATGATGCACAATCAGGGTGGAACGAGATGTGTGCGAGTGTGGGCCTAGAGAGCCCGGTGACGCGAGGTGGGTGTGCACTCTAGTAGCCAAGGCGTGTTCATGGGACACGACACTGATGTACGGCATGGTTAGTGAGGGGGTTTGTGCAGGAGGGGTCGGCAAAAATGGGAGGTGTGAATAGTGGATGTGTATCTTCCACTTCAAGGGAGAAGAAGCCTCCACAATTTCAGAATTCCCATTCATTTTGCTACCCAGCAATATATCTTAATTATACTCTCACCAAACCCTAAAACCCTACTATGGTCCATGGCCAACTAGAAAAACTACCTATAGCTCAACTACCAAGCTCTCATATTTACAATTCAAAACACTTCCTGGGCCCATCACCAGTACAAGGTGAAACTTGTTAAAATGTAACATGTAAATACATATATAATATATATTATTTTAATAATATATATTACATATTTATATTTCTTTTTTCTTTTTATTTTATTTTCTAGTTCACGTTGAACTAGATGGTCAAGATCTAGTTAGATCTTGACCACTCTTATAGTCGTCGGACCTAGTCCAACGGCTATAAATAGAGCTGTTGGACTAGGTTCAACGACTCTTAGGAAGAGCTCCCCTCCTTACTCTTCATTTTGTAAATATAGGGGTGAACCCCTCCTTTGTAAAGCAATGCTTCTTAAGCATTTTGTGTATGAATAAAATATTTTTTATTTTTCAAGTGTTCTTTCATTTATACCCTTTCAAGGGTCATGCTTGTAGTGTCTTCAATAGACACATGTTTGTTAGTTGTTCGTGCATTTGTGGAAGACCACCATTTCATTACATTGTATCAGAGCCGCGGAGACCGTAGATCTTTAAGTGATTCCGCCTCAATTTTTGTGCCTCATTTGCAAAAGGTGTTTCATCACCTTGTTCTTGGCTCAAGAAAATTTGTTTGAAGAAAGGACTTGCGTTACAAAAATTTGTTTTTTATCCTCTCTTAATCTCTTATCTACTCTTTTCTCTCATATATTCCTCTCTTATCCTTGTAAAAGATGGATGACAATGATAAGATTACCATCATACCCATGCAGCTAAATGATATTAATTATGTATTGTGGGCTTTGATTATGAAGCACCAAATTTGGGGAAAATGACTATAAGGTATAATGGATGGTTCTGATTTGGAACCTAAACTATCTTTTACCAAGAAAGAGGGTGATAAAGAGGTTCCTCTAACGGAAGAGGAGAAGAGCACGACGTTAGCCACTTATGAAAAGAAATACAAAGAGTGGAGGATAGGGCATGCAAAAATTATGTCATGGCTAATTAATAGCGTAGAAGTTAAAAAATGTTGTAGTCTTGCTAAGTTTGAGCATGTCGATAAGGCTTGGGAATACCTTAAAAACATGTATTCCGTTAAAGATATTGCAAATGTGTGTAATTTGCAAGACAAAGTTCGGACAATGACTAAAAACAACAAAACTATTCGAGAATATTATAATGAGTTGTCCAAACTTTGGGAAGAGTTGGCTCTTCTTGAGCCCAAATGGCATTGTGTCAAAGATATCGAGTTTCGCCAAAAGCAACTCGGTATGGAACATTTCTATCAATTTGTGAACGGTCTAAGGCCAGAGTTAGAATCCACCAAATCAGCCCTTTTACATCATGAAAAAATTATTTCTATTGTTGATACTATAGAAGAGCTCACTATGGAGGAAAATAAACTTATAAAAAAAGTACTCTAAAAGTTGATGATGACTCAGTTCTAGCTGTGTCTAGACGAGGAAATCATACTCGCACTTACAAGCCGCCTCATTTTGGAAGGTAAAATGATGACTTTGACAAAAGAAACGTCATTTGTCATCATTGTCATGAACCGGATGTAATGAAGTATGCGAAAATATAAAGAATGCTAAATGCATTCACAATCTCCAACAACCGAGAAATATCAAAAGAGAGCAATACACAAGTCCACTATGGGACAATACATACACAAACACAACTAAAATAAAAAGACTCTTTTATTGAAAGAGTGAGCATGAAAAATGCTTAAGAAATACAAGGGGTCTCACCCCTATTTATACAAAGAGAGAGGGCTGAAAAAGGAGCCAAAAGGGGGGCTCCCAAAGAGTCGTTGGGGGCCCCAACAACTCTATTGTGGGCCCCCCTTTTGGCATGAATCCAAAATAAAAAAGATAAAAAAAATAAAAAAGAAAAAATGGTTTTAAAGAAAAATACATTGTTTATTAAAACAATGTGAAAAGACTATAATACCCCTATCTGGTATTATAGGAGAATTATAGTCTTATACATATGATTTAACACCGGGCATTATAGGCCTCAATGTCTAAAGTTAAAAAGAATAGAAGAAAAAAGAGTTTCATCTATTGAATCTGAGTCAAAAGATCAAGATGCACCTGTATTTATGGCTCAATTGATGAAAATCCTTCAACCTCTTCTCAAAGGAATATACTCCTCAACTGGAGTGATTGTTGTATCTTTCTCCGGTCTAGGTAACTTTTCTTGGCTTTTAGATTCTGGTGCTTCTTTTCACATGACCCCGAATGTCAATATCCTATCTGAATGTCTTAAAAATAACTCAAGTGTGTCAAAGGTTTTTACAACCGATGGCACAATCTCCTGAAATAAAATGAGTATGATGTTTTGAAAATTTTCAAAAATCCAAGTTTTTTTTATTCCAGAAATTAGATATATCCCTAAACTAAATTTAAATCTCTTATATGTTTCACAAATATCTAACTATGGATGTAATATCTCCTTTTCTTCTCATGGTTGTTGGGCACAGGATCACCAATTTTGTAATTCTGAAAGTTTTTCTTGTAAAGACCGCATTTTGGCAAAATGAAAAGATAAACATTTCTTAGTAGAACTTTTGTTTCTTCACGACCACTTGAGTTAATACATTCGGATGTTTGGGGCCCCACACCAGTTATTTCCAAAGGTGGTTATGCATATTATGTCATTTATGTTGATGACTGTTCTAGACATACTTGGATTTATTTTCATAAACATAAATCTGAAGTTTTTGTTAACTTTCAAATATTTCATAAAATGGCTAAAAATAAGTTTTAGAATGATATTTTCATTTTCGCACTAATTCAGGGGGAGAGTTTATGTCCAAAGAATTCAAAGACTATCTCAATTTGCATGGCATTATACATCAAAGATTATGTCCACGCACTCTACAACAGAATGCCCTAGCCGAATATAAACATCGACACATTATGGAAACTATTAGGACCTTGCTAATTGCAAATCAGGTTCCAAAAAGTTTTTGGGCTGAGGCGGTCCTAACTGCCACCTACCTCATCAATAGGATGCCATCTTCCTCATTAAAGAATATAACTCCAATAGAAAAACTTGTCAATTTAACTCCAGATTATTCTAGATTAAGAGTCTTTGGATACAAATGTTTTGTTTTTACCAACAAAAATGACAAACTCTCTCCTCGTGCAATCTCATGTGCCTTTTTAGGATATGCTGATAATAAAAAAAACTACAGGTATTTCGACTTTCAAAATGAAAATTTATGTGTCAAGAAATGTATCTTTTTTAAAAAAATAAAGCTTCTTTGAATTAAAAAAATCCAAGGATGTCACTGAATATTCTTTTTTAATTGATCTAACTTCAAAATCCAATGAATATGATTTTGAATGTGACTTTGACAATGATCAAAGTCCTATTGTTGTTGAAAATGATAATGATAATGGAGAGAAAATCTATAGGGATGTTAGTCTACAATATTCAAGACGTAGAGAGCAAAATCTTCTATGTGCATTAGAAAAATACTCTGAAGTTCTACCCAGAAGGACATCTAGAATTTCTAGACCTCCTTAAAATTTTGTGTCTTACGAATTTTTTTCACCCACATACAGGGCAGTCATTGCATTAATACAATCATATATTAAACCATCATCCTATTCTCAAGCCAAAAATCATATAGAATGGTTAGAAGCCATGAAAACAGAATTGGATGCATTAGAAAAGGCCAACACCTGGACTATCCAAGATATTCATCCAGGTAAAAAATCTATAGGTTGTAGGTGGGTATACAAAGTCAAAACTAAAAGTGATGGAACCTTGAAAAGGTATAAGGCCCGTCTAGTGGTAAAAGGATATGCCCAAGAGTATGTCATCGATTATGAAGAAACATTCGCTCTTGTGGCCCATATCACCACTGTCAGAACTTTAATCCTTAGCCTCTATTAGAAAATGACCTATCTTTCAACTGGATGTCAAAAATGCTTTTCTGAATAAGAATCTCACTGAAGAAGTGTAATACCCGTGAATTTTATCAGATAAATGAACTTGAAATGTTTTTAAGCTAATACAAGGATAATTCTATCGTTTTATTTGTTTATTCGTATTTGGATCTCGGATATCATGTGTGGATCTTTAATATCGGATCCTTAATATCCTGTTCGGATCTTCGATATTCCATTCGGATCTTAGATATCGGATCATGAACATTTAATTGAATATCTAATAATAGTTTTCGGTCAAATGGATCGGATCTTTGGGATTGGGTCCTCAATATCATGGTCAAATTTGATATTGGATCCAGGACGAATGGAGTGGATCCGCGAAGCTTAAATCGAATTTTTAATGAGAAAATTTCTATATTGGGCCTACAACACTTTAGTGGGATTGGTATAGCCTATGCGATATTTGGATCCACAATATTTCTTTTAGATCCTGGACATTAGAGATTTAAATATGATAATGATCCAATTAAAATTTTTATGTTTGGATCCATAATAGTGGTTTGGATCCATGTATGTTAATTCAGATTCATGGTGTGAAGAAAACTTCGGATCCTTAGATCTGTATTTCTTAAAGGGTTTTATGAGCACAACGGATCTTGGACCCATAATAAGTTAGTTGAGATTCATGATAATATACTTGGGTCAAAAGTAATCTAGTTTGGGTTTATATTAAAAAATTTAAATATTAATACTTTAAAATTTTAAAAGAAGATCCAGATCCGTTGATGGATCCGGATAAGCCCGAAGTGTGGACCCAAAAAAGACATATGGCTCATGGATTACGAGTAAGGGCAATCCAAATTTGCACACATGTTAAAAATATATATATATATATATATATATAATAAATAATAATAATAAATAAATAAATAAATAATAAATGAGGTGCGTTAAAAACGGATAACATTGGGTTGGACCCAAGCCGTAACGGGTCTCGGGTCACCCGATGGGAGATCCAAAATGTGGAAAAAAAGAAAAATAGGAGAATATGAAACCCTAAGAAGGGTTTACGCTCTTAAGAAAGGGAGAGGAGAGCAGCGGCGTGAATACGTTATTCACTCAGCTGGGAGGTGGGTAACCGACCCACTTTTTTTCCCATTTTCCCCACGATCTCTATGTTTCCCATATCCTCCTTTTCTCACGCTCTTTAAAACCTCATCTTTCTCTCTCTCGTTATGCTCCTCCTCCTCTATTCTCTCTCATTATCTTCCTCATCTTAGCATGGTGCAGCGAAGAGAAGCCCCATTTTTCACGCAGCTGCGGTAGCGGAGAGGGAAAAGCTTCAAAACGGTAGGGTTTGCTACGGGTTTTTTTTTGTGTGCCTGTTTCAAGTATGTCGGTTATTACAGCATAGCCCATCTACAACAAACAACAACAACAACAACTACGCCTTCATCCCAAAACAATTGGGGTCAGCGATATGAACCAAAAAAGAAATTCATTTTGGGTCTTCCACATGAATCCTTTTCCTCCAATCATTTCTATCCAACGCCATGTCCTCGGTGAGGTTCAAAGCATTCATATCCTTTCCTATCATCTCCATCCAAGTCTTCCTAGGCCTACCCCGACCTCTTTTAACTAATATATTTTCCCATTTCTCCAACCTTCTAACTGGAGCATCATTAGGCCTTCGCCGAATATGTCCAAACCACCGTAAACGATTCTCTCGCATCTTATTTTCAATGGGTGCAACACCTACCTTCTTACGTATCTCTTCGTTCCGAATCTTATCTTTTATTGTATTTCCACACATCCATCTAAGCATCCGCATCTCAGCTACACTCATTTTTTGAATATGATGTCTCTTGGCAGCCCAACATTCCGTACCATATAGTAAAGCGGGTCTAATAGTCGTCCTATAAAACTTTCCCTTCAACCGCAATGGCATTCTACGATCGCACAGCACTCCAGTAGCACTTTTCCATTTCATCCACCCAACCTTTATCCTATGATTTACATCTCCATCAATTTCTCCATACTTTTGAATGATGGATCCCAAATATTTGAAATAATCATTCACCGGTATATCTTGCTCACCAAGCTTCACTACACTCCCATCACTACTTCGTTGCTTACTAAACCGACATTCCATATATTCAGTCTTACTCTTACTCAACTTAAAACCTCTAGCTTCCAATGTCTGTCTCCATAATTCTAACTTAGCATTAACCTCAGCTTTAGACTCATCAATCAAAACAATATCATCAGCAAACAACATACACCACGGTACATTTTCTTGAATTGATCTCGTAAGCTCATCCATCACTATCGCAAATAGGAAAGGGCTTAAAGCAGATCCTTGATGTAACCCAACCGTTATCGGAAAATTGGTTGTCACCCCTCCACAAGTGCGGACATTGGTTACTACTCCTTCATACATATCTTTAATTATACTAATGTACTTGAGAGAAACACCTTTCTTCATCATTGTCCACCAGAGAACGTCCCTAGGTACTCTATCGTATGCCTTCTCTAAATCAATAAAAACCATACGCAAATCTTTGTTCCTCTCTCTATATCTTTCAATAAGTTGTCTAAGAAGATGTATAGCTTCCATAGTTGATCTTCCAGGCATAAAACCAAATTGATTCTCCGATATCATGACAACCTTCCTCAACCTAGACTCAATCACCCTCTCCCAAAGTTTCATAGTATGACTCATGAGTTTTATACCACGATAGTTTGTGCAATCTTGTATATCACCCTTATTCTTATATAAAGGCACCAAAGTACTCTTCCTCCACTCATTAGGCATCTTATTTGTTCGCCAAATCAAGTTAAAAAGATTTGTCAACCATTCTAAACCTTTCTCTCCCAAGCATTTCCAAGCCTCGATACGTATACCATCTGGGCCAACTGCCCTTCTTGATTTCATTTTCTTCAAAGCCTCTGCAATTTCTTTCTTTTGAATCTTGCGCATAAAGTCACGATTTATCTCATGAAAAGGAATGGAGAAGTCTCCAAGATCTTGAGCATGACTATCATTAAATAGCTTATCAAAATAATCTTTCCATCTCTCCTTAATCTCCTCATCTTTGACTAAAACCCTTTGCGTTTCATCTTTGATACATCTAACCATACCCAAATCCTTCGATTTCCTATCTCTCATCTTTGCAAGCCTATAAATATCCTTCTCGCCTTCTTTGGTATCCAACTTGTCATAAACCTCCTTGTATACCTTAGCCCTCGCGTTTCGAACAACTTTTTTAGCTTCCTTCTTTGCTATCATATACTTCTCCAAATTCTCATTATCACGACTCTTACTTAGATTTCTATAACACTCTCTTTTAACCTTAATAGCTAATTTGACATCCTCGTTCCACCATGATGTATCCTTACCTAGTGGTGCACCGCCTTTAGACTCACCCAATACCTCCTTAGCTACTTTTCTCATACCACCCGCTATCTTATTCCACATTGATTCTGAATCCTCCTCGAGACACCAATCAACTTCCTTAACTACCTGCTCTACAAACATTCCTTGTTTAGCTCCTTTCAGTGCCCACCACTTAATTCTAGGATCTATCCTATGTCTATCCCTTTTGCGGCATTGTCTAATTCTAAGATCTAAAATTAAGACTCTATGTTGTGTAGCTACACTTTCTCCTGGTATAACCTTACAATCGATGCAACAACCCCTATCTCTCTTTCTAAGTAGGAAAAAATCTATCTGACTCGTATTAACCCCACTTTTAAATGTTACTAGGTGAGACTCCCTCTTCCTAAACCAAGTGTTTGCTAAGATAATATCATAGGACAAACAAAAATCTAAAATCCTTTCTCCACTTTCATTTCTTTCTCCTATACCATAGCCTCCATGGATATTCTCAAATCCATCCCTACTAATGCCTACATGTCCATTAAGGTCACCGCCGATGAAAAGCTTTTCTCCATAAGATGTCTCTTGTACTACTACATCTAAATCTTCCCAAAATTGATGCTTAATGGAATCATCTAAACCTACTTGAGGTGCATAAACACTAATAATATTAATAATATCCGTACCTAATACCAATTTAATAAGTAAAATTCTATCACCCTTCCTACGGACCTCAACTACATTATCTATAAACTGACGACTCATAGCAATCCCTACTCCATTCCTATTCCTATTTATTCCTGTATACCAAATCTTATATCCCCAAGGTTCTATCACTTTAGCTTTCTCACCTACCCATTTGGTCTCTTGAAGACATAAAATATCAATCTTTCTCCTACACATAACATCTACTAACTCTACCAACTTACCAGTTAAAGACCCTATGTTCCAAGTGGCTAACCTAATTTTATGGTCTTGGACTAACTTCTTTACCCCCACCCGTCCAACAAAGTGAGAGAACCCTTGCCTATTTGACACCACACCCGGGCGCCGGTGTGACGCGTCGCTTCTGGGCGACGACCTAGCAACCCTTGCACATTTATCACTGCCTCCGGGCCTAGAGAGTACAGCGCGTCGCTCAGTAGGGAACGCCCCAACGAAATTCTCATATTGGTTCATTTTCATAGGATATGACAAAGTTTTTATGCTGGCTGTCACAGGCCTACCGCAACCCTCCTCCTTTATCCGGGCTTGGGACCGGCAGTGTATAACTGCATAGCCCATCTGTGGGGGTTTATGTTTTAGGCAAACGCAGAGTCTCGATTCCGCGTGTATGCTATACCCTGAACAATGGAGTCTACATGCTTGATTTTGGGAAAATCCATATGCAAGCACCTATCCATCATAATTTGAGCTAGTGGACTCGGTGAAACGTAAAAATTGGAAGTATTCTAGCCAGACCATGGAATATGGTTCTACGTTCTACTTTTTTTATATATATATATGCTTGGATAGGAAGATATTTAATTGCCATCTGCGAGTTTCGATTTTTACACACATTTTGTAATAGATGCAATGTAAACAAAAATCTGGGCTGCAGGGTTGTTTGTCGGTATTTCCTGTAATCTATTAAATAGAACTCGGTGAAGTGCCCTATGTTTTACCATTTGACATTTATAGGTTAAATGCAATGGCTGAATGATCATCTGTGGTAAGTTTATTGATAGAAATTAATTTTCTGTGAGGATCCATGATAGAAACTATAGTTCTGTGTTAAGTTCCATGTCAAACTCTGATCTACAATTTTCCCCTCGGTTAAATATGATCCATTTTTTTTCTTGCTACAACTGATCTGTGTTTGATATTACATTAAAGTTTGTATTTCCCTTTCTTCTTTGCAGAATCGGTGTTACGGTTGATGTGTGTTTGTTTTGTTTCACAATCCTGTGCCATTTAAGTCCAGATTTGTGCAAAGAAAAGGAAAATGTGCACAAGCAGACTTGTATTTTTCCTGTGTGTGTGTTGCACAGGAAAAAAAAACATTGAGGTTTGTGTCAGTCCATACACATCCCTGCTGTACATATAAAAACACAGGGTTGTGTTTGTAGTTCGGCAAACCCTGTTGTGCACACACCTGGATATAGCTATATTTTGTTTTCCTTATTTTCATCCTAGCTTCTGGGTTTGGTTTAGGCTTAGAATTCCGTGTTTCTACATAAAGGCTCAGACCCGACGTTAGGTGTTGACAACAACCTGCGTTTTTACATAGTTAGTATTTGCCTACGTTTTTGCTTGAGTTGAATTGTGATATATATATATATATATATATATATATATATATATATATATATATATATAGGTAAAATTCTAATCTTGAATTTGTCACCTCTTTTAAATGTTAAAGCTGAAGTACTTTCCATGCCTATATCTGTAATGAGTAACTGGTGAGTTAAGAATCTATATCATAACCGGCTAAGCATAGACTTGAGCACTTAAATCTTTCTATTGTAAATACTTCTAAAGCTAGATAAAGTTTGTTACATTCATGTATGTTTCAGCTGCATATTTTAAATCTCTGCAACTAGGCTAATATATATATGATTCATTGGTATTTTTAAATTTATGCAACTAGGCTGCTATAAGTATGTTGCAGTTGCAATTAGCCTGTGGAATCTAGTGTGGATGATAGTTCCTTTGTTTTACAATTAAAGACACCATAAGGTGTTTATGATTTTAAGTATTGTCTCTACCATATGGTTAATCATATTGGTGACATGGCGAGGGTGGCAATATTCGGTCGCAACTCGTGTCACTATTAAACATGGAAATGGTATTCGGGTTTAAGTGTTTAACCCTGTGGAATTAAGTTCATAAGCGAGTTGGAAATTCAAGTGAGTCTTAACAATATTTTATGAATAAAGTTTATACCTCTTCTTGAAAGTACAAGCCATGGGTAAATAGGAGCGTGTAAAGTACCAAGTATGGTATTTGAGCATCTCGAGTAGATTCCTCAGGTTTGTAGACGTCATATAAATGAGAAACTTAAACTTAATATTTTTGCCTGACCGGTTTAAAGGTACCGGGGCATTCGTGCTTGATGATTTAAAGGTATTGGAGCACTCTGGGTGGGTTTGCTCAAGTAAATTGATAAAATGGGTAGCATATTTAGTTAAGGTATGCATGATTGAGAATCTACTACTGCAGTAGTAGGATTCAAATTTTTGGAGTACTCCAGTATCTTTGAGCGACTGGGTTCAGGTCAGGGGAAACTCTGATAAGTCGGGTAATAAACTTAATAAGATAAGCAACCCACTCAGATTCGGGCTTACCTTGGAGAGGGTAGGTGGTACGCCACTCTGTGGACACATATTTTTAGCTTCGAGCGGCAATGGCTCGTTGGTCTCCAGCCCTCAGAATTAGGAGATCCGAACTACCAAATTGTCCTAGACGGTAGCTCCAAGTTCTTCTGCAAAAGTTAGGGATGCATCCTATTGTTTGGGCCTTTGGCAGGTTCGCTCGATTATTCAACTGCTCCCTTAGGATTTCAGTTTCAGTTAGACATTCGGGTTAATAAAACATGAATGCATAATAAACTCCTGAATGTTCTTTTCTGTCACGGTTGCCTTGGCCTGCGAGTACCCGCGAGATAATTCAAGAAAAACTTAACTTAAACATTTTGTGTGTATCATTCAGACAAAAGATTGTGAAATTATGTATTTGCACATGTGATTGGTTACTTGAATATGTAATTATTACCTGAGCATATTATTAGTACTTGAGCATGTGATTAGTGATTTAAACATGTGATTATTTACTTGAATATGTGATGATTCGTTTCATGCTAGTTCGTGAAATAGAACTATGATATACGATTGTTTTTGTTTTTTGTTACTTGTGTAAATAGGACATGCTTAGTATCATACTTTATTGTTCATAACTATTCAATTACATTGCATATTTGTTACATGGTACATCTGCAAAATCATAGTATTCTCCTATGTAGTGTGACACAAATTATTTTACTATTTTTTAAGAGAAGAGTAAAAGATAAAGAGCAGTTGTGGGATGGTGTGCAGATCAGGATATATGATTTATTGTGTTCTCGGGATGTTAAAATTTAATTTGGTTATGGTTAATTATGTCATTCAGTTATTCTGAACTCTGATCTTATGCTTCAAACTTTTAATAAAAAGGGAATGAATGTTAGTTGTTTTGATAATTCCTGTGATGTGCTTGAAATGTTTAACCCGGTTAATTTGAATATTTTTGCTGTTATAAAAAAAATTCTAAAAATTTGGGTTAAATTTCAGGGCGTTACTGTTAAAATGTATCTTTCTTATGTAAATATTTACATATATATATATATATATAAAGAGAGATACATATACATATATACATGATATATATATGTATATGTATCTATCTTTATATATATATGTAAATATATATGTTTCCTTTTTTCTGGTAAAACCCACAAGAGTATTTTAGTCATTTCCCTTCCTTTTGCGCATATTTATAATTATGAATATGTTGTAATATTTTTTTTATTTTTACTTTTTCTTCTTTTTCTTTTTTCTCTTCATTTTTTATTTTTTCTTTTTGTTGACTCAAAGTCAACTTGGAGGGGGCTCAACACTAGCTGTTGAGCCTCTCCAACGGTTAGAATTCTAACCGTTGGAGGGCTCCAATAGCTAGTGGAGCCCCTCCAAGGCTCCTTGCTTCTTATAAATAGGGGAGTTCCCCCTTTGTAAAACTCACTTCTTAGAGCTTTTGTTCTCCATTCTTCTCAATAAAATTCTTTATATTTTGTATGCCTTTGTGCATTTGAGTTTCTTTATTGTAACTTCGTGTACATTTGTTCTAAGTGTTCTTGTGCATTTGTGCACATTGGTGGTGTTGTGCTTATCGCACACTTTATCTCTTTTTTTGAGATATTTTCACATGGTATCAGAGCTAGGCTTAAAGGAAAAGAAGATCGTGCATTTTTCTCTCTTCGTTGGAGTACCTCATAAAGCGTGCCATTAAGTTGTGGTGGTTGGAGTGAAGACTCGGTCCTTCATTCTATATTTTAGAAGCTTCCTACATCAAGAAGGGACTCATTTCGCATTGTGGTACGCATTTATTTCTCTTTGTATCCTCTCTAATGGGCGAAAAGGATTCTCACTTCTCGCTTGGCTTCAAATTAAATGGAACGAATTATCATGTATGGGCCGGGAATATGGAGGCCCATATAAAAGGAAAGGGTCTTTGGGGATATGTTCAAGGAACTATTCCCGAACCCGAACCTAAAATTATTATCCTTGAGAGAGGGGAGATCAAGGTTCTTGAGGGAGAAGAAAGAGAAAAGGCTTTTGAAGATTACAATAAGAAGCATGAAGAGTGGGAAATGAAAAATTACAAAATACTCTCATGGTTCTTCTCTTCGGTTGAGACCAAAATTAATGCCAACATTCTAAAGTTCAAAAAGGCATATCAAGTATGGGAATATCTTGAAAGAATGTATACTTCAAGAGATTTGTCCCATAAATACTATCTTCAAAAGAAGGCTTTAACCCTTCAACAAGGAGAAATGTCCGTTAGAGAGTATTTCGCCGAGTTATCCACTATTTGGGATGAACTTGCTCTCCAAGAACCTAAATGGAGTGATGAGGCTATTGAATTGAGGGCCAAACAATTAGAAGAGGATCATTTCTTTAACTTTTTAAATGGGCTTAGACCCGAGTTTGAACAAACTAGATCCTCCCTCTTGTCTTCTTTCTCTTCTCCTCCATTGTAAGATGTGCTTACCAAATTAAGTGGAGAAGAAACAAGATTGGGAATGAATAAAACCAATCTAAGTGTGTTGGCCGTTCCCTCTAAAGATAAGGATGAGGGTGCTTGTGCCGTCTCAAGACCGGGGAATAATGTTAAAACCTATAAACCCCCTCATTTTAACAAAAATCAAGGAGGAAGAGAAAATGGTGGGCATTATGGAAGAAGAGATTATAGTAAGATCATATGCCATTTTTGCAAAGAACCGGGTCACATTAAACCGGTATGCCCTAAATGGAAGAAGATGGTGGCTATGTCTACTACTTTTCAATCAACCAAGGAGGAAGGTCCATCAACTTCCAACCATGCTACTTTGTCTCTCAATCAAATCATGGAAGCTCTTCAACCACTCCTCAAGGGATCCGTTTCCGGAGCTGCCATGACCACATTCTCTCCTCCCGGTAAAACTCTTTGGCTCTTAGACTCGGGTGCATCCTTTCATATGACTCCAAATGTTTTTGCACTTTCTAAATACTCAAAAAATTTGTCCCCCTCTTTTGTCTCTACTGCGAATGGGGCTTCTCTTGAAATAAAAGAAATTGGTGATTTTGAAAGACAAGGTTTTTCTATTCCTAAAGTTAGATTTATACCAAAACTAAATTTAAATTTACTTTTCGTCTCTCAACTATCGGATCATGGGTGTGATATCAAATTCTCATCAAATAAATGTTGGATCCAGGATCGCTGGTCCGGGAAGTTGATTGGGGAAGGCTCTAGGAAGGGAGATCTTTATCTCATGAAATTTCTTCAAATTCCAAAAACCTCTTTTTGTAATGTTGCCCAACATAAAGATATAAATGTTTGGCATAAACGCCTTGGGCATCCAAATATTGTCAAGCTTTCATATTTACATTTTGCTAAAACTTTATGTAAAGACAATTTCAATTGTAATGATTGTATTCTTGGTAAAATGAGAAGCTTACCTTTTGGACAAATAACTATGTTTTCAACTAAGCCTTTTGAAATTGTGCATTCAGATGTTTGGGGACCGGCACCCGTTGTGTCTAAGGGAGGTATTTCGTATTATGTTATTTATGTGGATGATTTCTCAAGGTATAGTTGGATATACTTCCTCAAACATAAACATAAGGTTTTCTCTACTTTTAAGGTTTTTCACATGTTAATACAAAATCAATTTAATAGTAAATTACAAATTCTTAGAACCGATTCTGTGGGAGAATATCTCTCAAATGATTTCAAAAGTTATATTGAAAATAATGGGATTGTTCATCAAAGGTCTTGTCCCAAAACTCCTCAACAAAATGGGTTGGCCGAACGAAAACATAGACACATAATTGAAACTACAAGAACTTTGCTCATTTCTCAAAAAAATCCAAAAAGATTTTGGGCCGAAGCGGCTCTTGCATCGGTTTATCTCATAAACCGACTTCCATCCAAAAACTTTAATCAAATATCTCCATATGAAATCTTGTATAAAAAAGAATCCGATTACAATAGGTTAAGAATTTTTTGCTGTAAATGTTTTGTTTTCACCAATAAGAATGATAAATTATCTCCCAAAGCTATTCCTTGTGCGTTTTTGGGATATTCGGAAACACAAAAAGGTTTTAGGTGTTATGATATTAAAAATGATAAACTATATGTTTCAAGAAATGTAACCTTTTTAGAAAACATAAGTGGTTTTGAAGAACACAAAACTCATGAAGATAATGCTGATTACTCTTTTTTGTTTGAACTATTATCTAGAAATGAAGATTTTTTTAGCGATGATGAATTGAATGAGAATGAGGATATAAGTGAAAGTATTCCTCAAACCATTCATGATGAAGAAGATATGATAAATGAACCAATTACCTATACACATAGAGATAAAAGCACTTTTAGAAGTGCAATAGAGAAATATAGTGACCTTAGTGAATCTTCCAACCACTCTCGAAGAACTGAAAGATCTAGGAAAAATCCTTCTAGATTTATATCCTATGAGTCTTTTTCTCCAAAGCATAGGGCATGTCTTAGTGCCATTCACTGATATCAAGAACCTAAAAATTTTAAAGAAGCTAAGGAAATGATAGAGTGGAGGAATGCCATGGACAACAAACTTAGAGCCCTCAACAAAGCCAAAACGTGGGTTTTTCAATGTCTTCCAAAAGGAAAGAAAACAATACGATGTAGATGGGTTTTTAAAGTTAAAACCAAGAGTGATGGCACTCTCGAAAGATATAAAACTCGTCTTGTCGCAAAAGGATATAGTCAAGAATACGACATCGATTATGAAGAAACCTTTGCTCCTGTTGCACGAATGGTTACTGTAAGGTGTTTGATCACCATTGCATCTATTAAAAAATGGAATATTTACCAAATGGATGTTAAAAATGCCTTTCTAAATGGGGACCTTAATGAAGAAGTCTACATGAATGCTCCTCTTGGTATGAACGTATCAAAGGGGAAAGTCCTTCGTTTGCAAAAAGCGCTTTATGGTTTAAAACAAGCCCCTAAGGCTTGGTATGATCGATTTAATGATGTGATGGTTCAAGATGGTTTTACCTCATGCTACACTGACACTGCTCTGTTCGTCAAAAAGTCTGATGCAGGAATTGTGATTTTACTGTTGTATGTTGATGATATGTTGATAACAGGTAGTGACATAAAGGGCATCAAAAACATTAAAACCACTTTAAAAGAAAGGTTTGAAATGTCAGACTTGGGTATATGACTTACTTTCTTGGTATCGAGGTAGCCTACTCTCATAAAGGCTATTTTTTGTCTCAAACTAAACTTGCTTGTGAGATTCTTGACAGATCAAGTATTACTGATGATAAAATCTGCGAGACCCCTGAAATTGTGGGATAAAAAATGAAGATCGATGATGGGAAACCTTTGGAGGATCCTACCCCCTACCGACAACTTGTGGGATCTCTAATGTATCTTAGCATCACAAGGTCGGACATCTCTCATGCTGTGCATACTGCAAGCCAATTTCAGCATGCTCCTACATCCGTTCATATGAGTGTCGTTCTCCGAGTTGTCAGATACATAAAGGGAACTTTAAACAAGGGAGTTTTCCTTTCCTCATCTTCTGAGTTAAATTTAATTGCATATATTGACTCTGATTGGGGAGGTGACCCAAATAATCGTCACTCCACTACAGGCTTTTGCATTTTTTTAGGTGAATCCCTGATCTCATGGAGATGTAAGAAACAACAGAAGGTGTCTCTATCGTCCACCGAAGCAGAATATCGAGTCATGGCTTCTACAACTATGGAGATTGTCTGGATTCATCAGTTGCTGCAAGACATGAGAATTCCAATTCAAAAACCCACAAAGTTGTGTTGTGATAATAAGAGTGCAATCTATATTGCTAAGAATCACACTTTTCATGAGCGGACAAAGCATATTGAGATAGACTGCCATTATGTCAGAGAGGCATATCTACAAAAAGTCATCGATCTTCCTTATGTGACTTCAGAATATCAGTTGACAGATTTCTTCACCAAGGCGCTTTGCTCTCCAAGATTCAACTTTCTCCTTAGCAAACTTTCGGTCATTGTGCCATAAGTTTGAGGGAGGGTGTTAAAATGTATCTCTCTTATGTAAATATTTACATATATATATAAAGAGAGATACATATACATATATACATGATGTATATATGTATATGTATCTATCTTTATATATATATATATATATATATATATGTAA
The DNA here is from genome assembly GCF_984573655.1 of Nuphar pumila. NCBI lineage: Eukaryota > Viridiplantae > Streptophyta > Magnoliopsida > Nymphaeales > Nymphaeaceae > Nuphar > Nuphar pumila. The sequence continues at coordinate 97,792,745 of NC_143254.1, forward strand.
ATATATATGTTTCCTTTTTTTCTCGTAAAACCTGCAAGGGTATTTTAGTCATTTCCCTTCCTTTTGCGCATATTCATAATTATGAATATGTTGTAATATTTTTTGTATTTTTACTTTTTCATCTTTTTCTTTTTTCTTTTTGTTGACTCAAAGTCAACTTGGAGGGGGCTCAACACTAGCTGTTGAGCCTCTCCAACGGTTAGAATTCTAACCGTTGGAGGGGCTCCAACAACTAGTGGAGCCCCTCCAAGGCTCCTTGCTTCTTATAAATGGGGGAGTTCCCCCTTTGTAAAACTCACTTCTTGGAGCTTTTGTTCTTCATTCTTATCAATAAAATTCTTTATATTTTGTATGCCTTTGTGCATTTGAGTTTCTTTATTGTACCTTCATGTACATTTATTCTAAGTGTTCTTGTGCATTTGTGCACATTGGTGGTGGTGTGCTTATCGCACACTTTATCTCTTTTTTTGAGATATTTTCACAGTTACAAGTATACATTGAAGCCCCGCCTAGTATTAGTATCCCTAAGGATAAAATTTTCGTCTAGAAAAAACTCTTTATGGTCTTAAATAGGCTCCAAAAGCCTTGTATAACAGATTTAGTTATGTTATGCTTAATATTGATTTTTAACCTTGTTTAACTGACACTTCTTTGTTTATTAAGAAATCTGATGCAAGCATCATTATTTTCCTTCTTTATGTGGATGATATGATCATCACCAGAGAAGACAAACAGAGAGTTGCAAATATCAAAACTCTTCTTAAAACTCACTTTGAAACGACTGACTTAGGTTTATTAAGATATTTTTTAGGCATTGAAGTTGCTTATTCCCCTCGTGGGTATTTGATATCTTAATCTGAATTTACTTTTGATATTATTTCCAGGTCTGGAATTACAGATGATAAGAAAGTGAACACTCCAGAAGTTGTCAATGTTAAAATGAAAATTGATGATGAAGAACTTCTTGACGATCTTACTCTTTACAGACAACTTTTTAGAGCTCTTTCTTATCTTTCCATTACTAGGCCAGATATAGCACATGTTGTTCACACTGCTAGTCAGTTTCAACATGCTCCCACCTCTATGCATATGGGAGCAATTTTGCATATTATTAGATACTTAAAGTCCTATCTTTCACGAGGACTCTTCTTGTCTGCTCCATCGCCTTTAAATTTAATTGCATATAGTGATGCTGACTGGGGAGGTGATCCCAATAATAAGCAGTCAACCACTGGTTTTTGTGTGTTCCTAGGTAAATCCTTGATTTCATGAAGGTGTAAGAAGCAGCAGAAGATCTCACTTTCCTCCACCGAAGCTGAATACAGCGCCATGACAACCACCATTATGGAAGTTGTTTGGCTCAGACGATTGTTAGTAGATATGGGAGCTGAAGCGACGTAAGCTTCAAAATTATGTTGTGACAACAAAAGTGTCATCTACATTGCAAGCAACCAGACGTTCCATGAGCGCACCAAACACATTGAGATGGACTGTCACTATGTCAGAGAGGAATACTTACATGGAACCATTGATCTGTCATATGTTATATCAGAATATCAATTAGCAAACTTCTTCACAAAGCCTCTTGTTGCTCCCAGATTTCACTTTCTCTTAGACAAACTTTCACTCATTGTACCGTAAGTTTGAGGGAGAGTGTTAAAATGTAACATGTAAATACATATATAATATATATTATTTTAATAATATATATATTACATATTTATATTTTTATTTCTTTTTTATTTTCTTTCTTTTCCTTTTTTCTTTATTTTATTTTCTAGTTCACATTGAACTAGATGGTCAAGATCTAATTAGATCTTGACCACCCTTATAGTCGTTGGACCTAGTCCAACGACTATAAATAGAGTCGTTGGACTAGGTCCAACGACTCTTAGGAAGAGCTCTTCCCTCCCCACTCTTCATTTTGTATATATAGGGGTGAACCCCTCCCTTGTAAAGCAATGTTTCTTAAGAGTTTTGTGAATGAATAAAATATTATTTATTTTTCAAATGTTCTTCCATTTATACCCTTTCAAGGGTCATGCTTGTAGTGTCTCCAATAGACACATGTTTGTGAGTTGTTTGTGCATTTGTGGAAGACCACCATTTCATTACAAAACTAATAATCAATTTGTTCCACATGTAATACTTAAATGTCCCTATGTATTAGTCCTTATAAGCAATAGGATGAAATATGAATAAGCCGATTCAATCTTTGAAGCTAACCATTTGAAAGAGATACCCTACTAAGAATAAATAACTCCCTCTGTATATTATCTCAGAACATCCATCATCACTACCATTCATAGCAATGATAAATTCATTGAAAATACAAAGTAAAACCTAAAGGAACTAAGGAAAACCATGATTTTCAACTTAACAATTACAGACCTCGAGCCACTCAAATATTTCAGCTCTTAAAGCAATTTTTGGTGCTAATTCTTAAAAACCATATTTGGCCAGATGACCGGAGTTGTCAACATTGATAAGTTTTGGCTAAAATCCACTGGAATTGCCAAAAAGGCCAAACTAACGCTTAACCATTTTTGCTGAACAAGATATCATGTTGATGCTTTATAAGCATGATTAATAGAGCCACCACCCAAACCACTGAAAGTCTCTACTAATCCACAGAACCTGCATAATCTAATCAATTCTAGAACCAGAGATTCCATAAATTGGAAAAGGAAAAAAGAAAAAGGCTACAAGACTAACCTGCTCTGGTGAATTATATCCTTTTGGAATTGCAAAAACTTCATTATCAAGAGGAATATCAGTGGATGGCCATTGAGAACGGACAAAACCACTGGTTATCCCTGCAGTGCTAGTGTACAAATTATTGAGGAGGCTAAAAAGTATCAGCAAAACCTGTACCACTACACCACTTTTCTTTATGCCCATTGGCCTGGTCCCTGAAATAATTCCGAATACAAAAGAAGATATCAAACTAATTGATACTTCTATAAGCAAGATTGTGCTTTAATTTATGCAGACAAGAGAGTAGAACAGTAAATTGAGCAAAATGATTTTGCAATAACAAGAGAAATTTGAAATCTGTTTCATACATGTTCATTCTAGGAACTTGGCTTACCCAAAAAATGTACCAGAAAGGAAGACAAAGAACATGACCATAACTAAAGCTTTGCACCAGAATGCTTACGCCCAAGTTGCTTAAGCACCAAAGAATAGCAGAGACTAACCCAAGAAATTTCTAGATGATAAACAAAATGAACATGAAAACAACTATTTGTTTCGGGGTTCTCATTCATGACTACAGGCCTATGCATACAAATTTTGATTTCATCATAGAAAAGGGTAATGCAACACATTGGAAAGGCACGATATTAGCATGATTAGATTGAAAAAAACTGAATTCTTACAGAAACAGTGAACCACAATCTCATTACCAAACTTATGACTTGAACCCATGTAAAGGGCATGGGCTTTACAATAAGTAGTCAAACACGTAAAGAAGTTATAAAACAGTAATATTAACATACTAAACGCATAAAGAAGTTGCAGAACAACAAGGGCAACATAATAAGACATGAAATGCCGCTCCGACTTTATCCCGGATTGGACTTGCACAAGTTTGGCAAACAAAGCAATGAGGGTTCCATGCAGATACAATAACGCGAATAAAGATGCTACCACAAGAGATTGGATATCAAAGCATTAGATGATATACAGAAGGTGTCCTAATGGACGAGCATTAGAAATACAGATGCTTCTTGATGGAGCATATTTTTATTGTAGTGACATTTCTTTGAAAAACAATCAACCATCATCCATTCACATGAATTCGACAACATATAACAGAGAGAATCCGAGAAAAGGCGACACTCTCTCTTAATTACAGTATGATCAAACAGTGCACCATGAATTTTGCATACAGTTCCCCGGGAAGAGAAGGGTCTTTCCCAAACTTGGTGACCAACATTCCAAATTTGAGCTTAAATTTTCATCTCGTCTCTATTTCACCCATGGAAATCTATGAGAGGAACTGAGCATTGTTCTTCCCTCAAGATGTCGCAGTACAGATTGAAGGATATGAAAATCGGTCCGTTGCGCAAGCGATGAATGATGATCTGATCAATAAGAACTAAGAATCTTTTACTCTTTGGTCCACTCGGATAAACAACGGTACCAAAGATCAGAATATAAAGGAAAACATAAATTGGGCATCAAAGAAACATGCATAGGACCCTGGTACAAAGTGATTCAGTTGTTAATTAAAACACCACCGATCAAGAAACAGAAATCCGGGGCAATTAGCGCTAGAAATTTAAGTACCCACAAAAGCAACAACCCTCATCTGAGAGAGAGAGAGAGAGAGAGAGAGAGACCTTGCTCGCCGTGAGGAGGAGATGCAGGAAGATCTCTTGCCAGACAGATGCTGACTATGGGAAGCAGCAGTTGCCTCCTCTCTCGGTCGATCGATGGATGCAAATAGTTAGAGAGAGAGAGAGAGAGAGAGGTAACGACAAGATCACGGGGCCATCATAATCGCGGAGCGAACCAACGGCAAACTCCGCCCACACCATCTTGCCAGCCCACTGACTTCTTCGATCCCATGTCACAGACATACGTGGACACGAAGACACGTGATGCAGGTTCGACTCGTACATTCGAATATTTTCCAAAAAACAGGATACAAGGTTACGAATTTTTAAAATTTATATTTAACCAAAAAACTATTTTTAATATTTTAATAGTAAAAATGTATTTGCGGATTCTGAACTGGTGATGTCCCTTCAATTTGGTGACATTATGAGCCAACCCTAACCAGAAGCCCTGGTGGTTCAATGTAACGACGATTTTGGTAATGTTCTAGGGCGAGTACGACACGTTAAAGAAAGAGAGCACAGAGCCATAGGTCACCCAATGGCCCCACCTCTTGGTTGGTTGCGTTCGTAGTGACAAATCTCGTAAAAATATGGCGAAAAAATACCCTAAAGTTAAAAGCAGCAATTTCTTGTGATATTTTCAATTTCTCATATCTTTCATCAGAAATATAAATATCGCATTTTAAACTTGATATTTATGTTTTTATCGGTTGTTTATCATAAAAACTGTGTTTTATTTTTATTTATTTATAAACAAATTTTTTATCTTTTTAATGTATTTGTCATTGTCGAGATTTTGTTGAAAAATGCAATATTTACAAAAAAAATATAGTTTTTTTGCCAGTTTTTGCCATTTTTTATTTTTGTCCAATCAGCATAAAAAAACGCATATTCAAGACTGGTGCCGGGTGGCTTGCGATGGTGAAACTCTTTTAAGTTTTTAAAGAGACGCCAACGCCAATGATTGAATGGAGATACCAACCGGGGGCTCCGCTTGTCTGGTAGGATCAGCTAGTGCACGTTACCTTATATTGGGACGTTGCAGGTTCAAAACCCAATGGTATAGTTGCATAACTGGCAGGAGTCTGCCTAACCACCCAGCTTTCCTTTAAAAAAAAATTGATAGAATGGAGATCTTTAGTTCATGAAGCGTTTGATGCAACCCAAAAGTGCGGTGGGGAATTAATCCATTAACTACAAAATGAGAAGGTGATTGGTTCAAAATTGTTTCATTTTAATGCTCAGAGAATGTTGTCAGTATCGGGATCAAACCCATATCATTTTTTAAGGCCTGAATTGGGTCGTGTCGTATCGGACCCATATCGATTGGAATTGGTCTATTTTTAAAAAAAACTGTTTTTTAATTAAAATCATAAAATAAAAAATAAAAAAAAATCAGAAAATTAAAAGAAAGAAAGAGAGAACCTCGCCGATGGCTGATGAAAGAGAGTGGTTATTGAAATGAAGGCTTCTAGCAGTGGAGACGCTGGCGGCGATGTTGACACTGACCCGCTAAACAACAAGGGAAGGCCAGAAAGGGCTGATCAACAGAGGAGGTGAAGGGGGGAGCTGGGAGTTGCAAAGAATGTAGGGTAGCACAGCAGGGGTGAATCAAATCGTTTAGGATTAGGAAAGATGACTCGGGTCGAAAATGATTCGACGTATCGGTCGAATCAAATCGTTTTGACATAAGTTGTTGGATTTTGTAAGGGGACGAATCGATCCCTGTAGCCTATCAAAAAATTGGCAATCCGATAAGAATCGGCTGGTTCAGACTGATTCACAACTATACTGACAACATTGCTCAAACCTCAAAGAAATAACACTTCATTTTTGTGCAAGCACTTATGACCCTAGTCTTCACGAGAGGAGATCAGTGATGAAAGTGAGTATATTGCAAAGGTACTCGGTCCAATCACTGGGTCAGTTGACCGGAAAGATACGTGGCATCTGTTCATTGGGTAGAGTACTTTGCAGAGGTACTCAAGCCAAGTATGGGTCTTAACAAGGGGTTGCCAAGGTACCAATAGGGCTCTGCATGGGTGGTAGGAGCTGTCAGTGCACGTCTCGGGATGATGCAGGTTCAAAACCTCAGTGGTACGTTGAATAATAAGGATTGAACTCCAGTGTAATTGAATAATAAGGATTGAACTCGAGTGTAATAGGGTTGGAACACAAACCTCATCACTTCTGGGATACAACTAATCCTACACCTCACGCGCAACGACACTGAGTAATCAGGCCACCACAACGTGACTACCCTTGCACAGCTTTACAAGGAAAACTAGAGAGAAAGATAGAGCATGACCTAGGGGTGGCAATCGGGTCGGGTTGGCGGGTTGATGGGTCAGCATACCTCAACACAAACCCAACCCGTTTATTAAACCAGTCAGCTATGGCAAACACTAACCTGACCCATTTATTAAACGGGTAACCCGACATGACACGATTAACCCATTTAATAAACGGATTGTGGCGGGTTAGCGAACGGGTTGGCAAGTTGGCGGGCGGATCAGGGTAGGGTAAACGGGTTGGCAGGTCGGGTAAACAGGTTGACCCATCCGCCTAACCTGTTTATTAAACAGGTCAGTCAAGTTGGCATACCCCTAACACGAACCCGATCCGTTTAATAAATGGGTTAGGCGGGTCGACCCGTTTATGACATGAACCCGTTTAAGCCAAACCTGAACCCACTTAAGAAGCGGATTGGCGGGTCGGGTTGGCAGGTCGTGTCAAGTTTGGCCACCCCTAGTCTGACCTGAGGTAGTTGAGGTTTATATAGACGACCTCAGCAGAATGGTTTGGAAGACTGTTCAAATGGATCCCTAAAGACCCATTAAGGTTCAAACGAGTACTATGCACTCATTAAGGTCCAAACAGGTAGCATGCAATCATTAAGGCCAAAACAGCCACTCTCAATGGACTGCCTGTACTCACCAATAGGCTGCCGGTGCCCACTAACCTCTCAACGTCCTTCGATATGTTGAAGCTAGCCATTAAGGCTAAGTGTTGCCCTTCATTTAACTACTTTGGTCAACCATTAAGAAAAATAAAAGCTTATTAAGTAATTTTATAAAGTACACATTTATCAAAAAAAAAAATAGTCAACGTCAAACCAAGACCAATACCTAGACCAAATCAGGCTTCTGATTTCAAATTCAAATCCAAGTTTGACAAGTTACTCTTAAGCCAACTCTCCACATTTTAAACTTAATGTGTTTTTCCAAGATGCTTGAGATAAACACTTTTCATAAAAAAAGTAGGGTTTTTTTCATTCAAAATGCATTTTAAAAAAAACTAGCAGAATAAAAAGTTATTTTGTCAAAGACTTTGTTTAAAAAAGGACCAAATTATAACAAACCCTTACAAAGCCCACCAGTTAAAGGCACCCGTCTGTGAGAGTCAAACTTGGAATAAAGGGGTTGGCACCTTCTCCCCAAGCCCCGCTGCCACTCTGTGACTCTGGCGGGTGTGCATACATGAAATAATCAAACACACCCTTGGTAGATGTGCAAGTCACAGGATATCAAGAACATCAATAGATGCATTCATCTGAAAATGTCTCCGGAATGAATGGATTCTTCCTTAGATGGTCTCTGATTTAGGTTACATTTGGCGCCCCGTCCTAGACTTAGGAATTGTTTTGTTTTTCAATTCCTTGGTACTCGACAATTTTTTTTGGTTTTGGTTCTGTCCTTGTTGATCCGTTAATAATCAGTTTTTGAATCCAATCAGTTTTCCAAAAAAGGCCTGCATTTGTTTGTGTGGAATTGAAGCTAATTGTTTTGAATCTATCTAAATATATACTGATGAATTAGGAGCTTGATTTGATTAGTATGTTCATGTTTGACCTGTGGTCAAAACTATTTATTTTTCATATGTCCTATGTGAAAACCTATATTGAACAAGTTTTAGTAGTTAAGGTTACCATCCTGCCATGCTGAGATTTATCAGGCAGATTTGGATTATCAAATTTTGGTCCGAAATGATATATGTTTCCACAACTAGATCCATTACAGCAAGAGCTGAATGCACCAACCCAGGACAGGCTAGTCAACCAAATACCTGTTCCATGAGAGATATAACTTGGGACAACATTTTTGTTGAAGCCCTACTGACCATGTCCTACAAAACTTAATACCATAAATTATTTGCCAAGCAATAGTTTGTTTCAGGGACTTGTTTGCAACTATAAATTACATTTGTGCTTTGTTGTATTTTTCATAAATCTATATAGCAATATGTTTGACTAATTATATCAACAAGAGAAGTACCAAGTTTCATTCAAACTCCTATTAGTCTTTACACTTGTTTCCATTATATTGAGAACTATGATTACCTTGCATATGATAGTAATTTGGAATCTTAATTACTCTTTTGTTTGATACATTATGACTGAATAAAGCATTATTTTTCTCCATAACTTTGTTGGTACTTAACATCACATAGGCCTAGTGAACAATTGGGGCGAGCTTTGGCCTAGGATCCGGATCTCTTTAATTGTCCTAACCAGGCACATTAGCAAGCCCAGTTAGACCTAGCCCCAACCTGGTTTGTTTCATCAAACTTGTTGGGCTGTTGAAACCTTATTCAAATCTGATGTGTGGACTGAAACTTTTCAATGGATAAATTGTGAATCATTAGACAAATGAAAACTAATCATCTATAGCTAATGAGAACTTAGAGTTGTCACAAAAATGCATCATTGTCACAAAAATGCATCATTGTCAGGAGCTTATTTAAATGAATTCTAGTAATACATGTTGCAGGACAAGTCTACTCTGGACTGGTAGGGGACCAAGTTGATTAGCTCATGACTTGCCCGTTTAACCTACTAGACAGGATAATGAGGATAAGCCAGATCAAAGCTTAATCCAAACAGACCTGATTGGATATTTTTTGAAAAATTTTGATTAAATGTTGCAAACCATGTATTTCCTCTTTCAACTTATAATCAAGGTATAGGTTATCCTGCTAACCAATCAATTGGTATAGGTATCAATAGGTTCACATGCTATAATGAGAATTTAAATCTAGCCTTGTTTGATTTAGGAGATGTCAAGTGGATTATTGTTAATTAAGTTGCATTTTGATACTGAGATTCTTAGTCTATTCTTTTTATACTAATTATGTGGCACTTGAATTCCTAGAACATCCAAGCAATTAAAGAACCACTAGGATAATGTGAAAAATGATTGAAAATTGTGGACACACCTTTCTAAATAAACTGGTTTGGGTTGGGACCACATCCCACATACATACACTTCATCGGCTAAATTTTGGGTTGAGTTTGCAAAGGTAAATTTGAAACATATTTGTTTGTATGGAAAAGTCATGAATTTTGGGCTGATTTGTTGTATATACACGTTTTATGTTTTGTAGAAGTTTAAAGATGACGATAAATTTAGGCTTAAAGGATTTAAGTTTCCTAATAAATGTGATGTTCTCTTTGGGGTGACCATTGCTATAGGTAAAAATATCTTGATTCCATCCGAAGTTCCTTCTCCTAGAATGAAGGTTTTTACTACTCAAAGCAACACTCGTGCAAGCAGAGGATTAGTTGAGCTTGAGGAGGAGGAGGATGTTGCCGACACTGCTACTCCTATCAATAGTGCGTTACCTACACGACGTCGTAGGGAGTCCGTAGAGGTATAAAATTTGGATGATGTTGAGAACAACACACATCGTAGGAGGATGTCTACTGCAAATCAGCTGATTAGGGATGGCAGTGGGGCGGGGCGGGGGACAAGGTCTCCACCCCCGCCTCGCCTCAAGATTTTATCCTCCACCCCCGCCCCGCCCCGCCTCCCCGGCGAGGATGGATTTTATCCTCCACCCCCGCCTTCATCCCTGTTTCATGTCCTCCATCCCCGATTCAAACGGAGATGAGGCGGGGCGAGGCAGGGATATTGTGGGGAAAAGTGGTCGGGGCGGGGATGAGGCGGGGATCGTGGCGGGGACGGGGAGGGGCGGGGAAAAGTGCACGTCCATCCCTGCCTCCACCCCCGGACGGGGATGGATTTTAACCTTCGTCCCCGCCTCCATCCCCGTTTCATACCCTTCATCCCCGGTCCAAACGGGGCGAGGCGGGGCCCCGCTTTCCCTCGGTCCACTGCCATCCCTACAACTGATTGAGAGGTTTGACAAAATGTATGAGGCAATCAATAATGGACAATGTAATAAAAAATTCATCTTTATAGGTCAAGCAATCGAGCTTTTGGAGATGATAGAGGGTTTGGAGAGACACAATGCTCTTCATATATTTGACTATAGACTCCTTAGTAACAAGGAGAAAACCAAAGTTCCTGGCATTTCAGAGTGACGAAAGTAGGCTTGTATGGTTGAAGGATGAATATGACAACCGTTGACACATTGATTCATGGGCTTGTACCCGACATGGATGAGGATCTAAAGCAAGGTACAAGGGAGGTCTAAGTGGATGTGTCTCTAATGAAGAAATTCGAGATGCATAGTATTCGAGATAAGATTGTTCATGATAAGAAAATTTCTTGAGTTGTCTTTTCTGATTTGTCTGTCTCATGGTTTTTTTTTATGGACATGTAATAACTTTTATGGAGCTATCAACTTACAACCTACAATTTGTGAACCTGGAGTGAGTCATTTTGTTGCTTGAGCCTGTTTTGCTTATGTTAGAATTTGATATTAGCTAGCACTTAGCAGTTGTCATAATATCCTTTTAATTAATTTGGTGCTACTTAGAAGTTAATATGACATTATGTTTGGTGGGCTTACGAGGCTTGGCCATCATAACATTGAAATCAGAGTGCTGTGAATGCCAATTTATAATGTTTTTTTATTTCCTTTTGTGGATATCAGTGTTGCAGATATTGTCAACTTTTCATCTATTGTTGTTTGTAAGTTTTAGTCCAGATCAACTAACTACAAATTGCCTTTAGATGATGTTTTTGGTTGAGAGTTCTGTGTGAACAATAACATAATCAACAAATTATTACTAGATAGGTTCATTTATTGGTTAAATACTGAGTAGGTACTTTTCTTATAGAAGAATAAAAATGCTTCCTACAATTCTCTGGTATTTGATATAGTTCTGTTTTTTGTTTCCAGTAAAGTGTCCGCTGTGGATGAGATCTTGACCATTGATGTCAAGCCTGGTTGGAAGAAGGGAACAAAGGTCATGATGTGATGTTAATATTGGAGTTAATGGTTGTGAGTGATGGTCTAAATGATGGTACTGGAACAGTGGGATCATCCATAGCAGCATGTCATTCTGGTTCTTTTACATGAGGATTTCATTGATCAACTTATATTGGTGCATGAGCCTAGTTAGTCTTTAGCATATATAGCATACATGTTAGGTTGCCATTGTTTCTTTGCAAAGAAATCTGTCTTTTAGTTTGAGACATTTGTTGATAAAGGTAACTAGAGGTTGATGTAATTCCATTTCTGTTCTTGCCTATTTGGTTTTAATGCTGCTTCTTATGGGGCTTATCAACATTGGTCCTCTAACATGGATCATGGTGCAACAATGTTTTCACCATATAATGGGACATGTTTCACTATAATGAAATTGTTCTTATGCACTCTTCACAGGTACTTTTATTTGGTGTCATGGCCGTTGAGATCAAAATAATGGTTCCTCATTCTCATACTGTTTGTGACTTGTGATTTGCAGAAACATAGAGCAAAAAAAAAAATTTTGATTTGCATATGTTGATTGACTATGATTTCTCATTAGTTGAAATATGCTCATACTGTTTGTGACTTGTGATTCGCAGAAACATAAAGCAAAAAAAAACATGATTTGCATATGTTGATTGACTATGATTTCTCATTAGTTGAAATATGCACCCATTTGTTTCTTTCAATTTTGTGAAAGATAAGTTTCCTTATGTTGTTACAGGATAGACATGGCTTTGTTTTTACGGAGACTTGGCTTAAGCAAACATGCCATTTACTTTCAGGCTGAAGAGGTCTTGTATCTTTGTATCCATGTCCACACTGGTGTCATATTTGAACATTGTGCATTTCTTTGCCTGTTTTGGCGCGGAATTATATTTTCTCTTGTATAAAGTGTTTGTGTTGCCAACTAGGCCCGTTTGTTTCTTGTGCAATGACCCATTTCGTATGAAAATAGGCCGTGGTTCCATGATGGCTCAAATAAATGGTTCTCACTGGAAAATGAAAGGCCTCATTTGGCCTGCTATGGGCCCCTACAGGGCTTTAATATGAGAACCTTTCATAGAGCCCCACTTCTTGGAGGGTAAACATGGGGCCAGTTGGTTCTTGACAGACATCCCTTTAGTACAAATTTTGCAGTTATCTTGTGCTATGAGAAATGTTGCCAAAGTAGATCATGACAAGGCAGAACAATGTGGCCTCACCATTGCCTTCTCTTGCAAATTGTATCTGTTGTGTGTGCAATGTGCTTATCCAATTGAACCCATTATTACAAAAGACCCACAAAAACTGCTTGACAATATCCAATCCGACCCATTATTACAAAATGCCCACAAAAACAGATCGGATACACTTGAGTTGGGTTGGGTGGGTTTAACCTATACTCGACCCAAACCCGGCCCATTTTAGAAAGCCAAGGGTAATTTAGTTCTTTAGTATAAAAACAATGTTGTAGAAGGCCTTCTTAACTAATGCACCAAATACACCATTCATGTTTAAAAGTCCTTTCGAGTTACAGTTTCTAAACAACTACTTTATCCTGTAGCTGAACTTCTAAACTATGCCATCCCCAGAGCTGACTTCTACAGAAGTTCATCCACAATATGAAGTGCCAAACGTGGCATTAATATTTATTTGCCTATGACTTCATTGGCCCTTGAACATTGACTGACCAACCCTGGTCATGACCCATAACCACAACTATTTCAAGCTTTGAAGGTTCAATATGTATGGGCTTATTTGCCAAGCAAACTTGTGCATGTCACCAAGTAATAGAGCGTCGCAGCTTCGTAACCCATGCTATATAGTTTGTTGAATCATTGGCATGCGCTTGCTTAACCTAATTTTTTTATTTATTTATAACCCGAAGAAACCACACCCGACACGAAGACCTAGTCGTGCGGGCTCAACCTGCCATACCTACGGTCGTCATGCCAACAACATAAAACTCCGAGGCTAGGACCCCTGCAATAAGAACCTATGTTACAGGTTGGCTTGCTTAGAGGGGCAACACTCATTAGAATAAAACCTTGACTGATCGTCTAGCAGCCAGTGTCCCACCCCACTACGCCTAACTCAACTTGCACATAAAAAAACATTAAAAAAAAGCACATCTTCTGTGCATCATATGTCGATCCTAGCAATGCAACAAAATGCGTCTGCATCGCTAGCATTACACTCATGAATGAGAACGTGGACTAATCTTAGCCATCCAGATGCATCTGGTTAAAAAATTGAGGCCGAACACGTTTCATGTGTTCGGCCCTGAGCACCAGATTTGCTTACAATATAACCTCAACCCCTTATCTAAACTTTACTGCATGTTATCTAGGTGAGTTTAGGGTGCACCTTGATGGGTCAGCTATGAATGTTTGACAGCTAAAATTAATGTATGGCTGGGAACATATGCAACTTTTTTCATTTACATGGGGGAACAGCCACTGGGTCCCTCTTCCGGCTAGATTTGAACTCATAATGCAGGGTTAGCACCGTCTCATTCTCTCACCCCTGGCCACGTGGGCGCCTTTGATGGGGAGGACACTTTAGTCACATTATATTTATATCAAATAAATCTACTAGTATATTATGAAGTTGGATCAGGTGCAATCACATTGCACATTTTTTATATGCTGCTGCACCTTGACCTGATCCGCTCTAACTGATACATATATGCTATCTTCAAGCCCAGGCAAAAGCCATAAACATGGCTTTGCTGCACTTTATGGCTTTGTAATATAACAATCAGTATCCACCATGTTCTCCTTGATAGAGAGAGGTGCTCCACCAGTAGGGATGTAAATGGCTCAGATCCGGGTTGGGTCTTCAACATCAGATCCAAGATGGAGAAAAGGTAATGCCGAATCCGATTAAGTACATATAATAGATTTGGATATCTGTTGGAATTGGATATCAGTTAGATTTGGTTAAGAAATCCTAAACCAAATCCAAATCCAATTATTAATGGCATTTGTTTTCCTTTACGGCGTCTGGCTATTCTTAGTGAAATTCAGGTTGGATGTCAGATAACACCAGTGGCAGAGCCACATTGGGGCCAGGGTGGGTTGTTAAAGTTTAGGTCAGGGTGGACACCACCCCGTTCCCTGCCCACCCTGACCGGACCCAACTCTCTCTCTCTCTTCATAACTGCATCGGGGCCAGCCATTGGGCAGCTCTCCGGTGCATACCCCTATATGGCTGAGCCTTCTTCTTTCTATTTTTTTATTATTCTATGAATCATGAATGAATTTAAGTTTTTTTTTCAAATTATCCCATTAATCACTTGATAGAGTTTGGATTTTAAGGGTTTTATTTTTTTAACTAACATAATGTGTGATGTTTGTTGGTTTTTATGTTTTTCATTTAGTTATTTTTGTAACAAGAAGGTTTAATTAGGGTTTAGTTTTTTTTTTGTTTTTTAGGAGATAAGGTTTTGATTTGTTTTTTTAATGGCATAAATGTTTAAGTATGATTTTAGTTTTTTTGTGCTTCTTTTCAAATAGCATTAGACATGAATATTTAATTAGGTATTTATGTGTTTATTTAATCAACATTAAACCGGATTTCATGAATGCATGCGTGATTTTGGTTAGAATTTTAGTTTTTTTTTTTCAACTAGCATATCTACAAATGATATTTGTTAGGATTTAAGCTTTTGATTTGGATTTTTTATTGTGAATTTATGCCCATAGTAGTTTAGATTCCTGGTTCCCCACTGGATAACACCTTACCTGTTGACATCCTTCACTACAAAAAAATAGTTGATTAGCGACGGAATTTAGCGACGGAGTTATATCGTCGCTACTTAGCGACAGATTAACGAGAGAAATGAATCCATCGCTATATTTGTAGAATTTTACGAAACTAGCGACAGATTTTATTCCCTCGCAAAATCCGTCGCTAAGTAGCGACGGATTTTGCGAGAGAATGTTTTGTCGCAATAAATACGACAGTTAGCGACGGAATTGCGACGGCTAAGATTCCGTCGCAACATAGCGACGGCCTAGGCGACGAAATATTTTCTGTCGCCTTTTTTGTTTTTTGAATTACGATGGCTTAGCGACGGAATTAATCCGTCGCTATATGTCGCATTACCCCTAATCCC
This sequence comes from Nuphar pumila, assembly GCF_984573655.1. Lineage (NCBI taxonomy): Eukaryota > Viridiplantae > Streptophyta > Magnoliopsida > Nymphaeales > Nymphaeaceae > Nuphar > Nuphar pumila. The sequence goes on from NC_143254.1 coordinate 97,808,351, forward strand.
AGCCCTCTTTTTCCTTTCTCCTTTCGCTGCTCCCGCCCGCCGCCCTCTCCCTCCTGCCGCCCTCTTCCTTCCGTCAACCTTCCGCTGCCGCCGTCGCTGCCCGGAGCAACCGCAGGTACGTAAATGGATTGGAGGTCGACCCCCTGCTTTTTCCGGCAGGGGGTCGACTCTGCCAGGCGGTCGACCCCCTGCGTTTTCCGGCAGGGGGTCGACTCTGCCAGGCGGTCGACCCCGGTAGGTGGTCGACCCTCTGCCGTGTCCGGCCGGGGGTCAACCCTGGTAGGGGGTCGACCCCCTGCCGTGTCCGGCCGGGGGGGGGGGGGGGGGTCGACCCCCCGCCATGTCCGGCCGGGGGTCGACCCCCCGCCGTGTCCGGCAGGGGGTCAACCCCGGCAGGGGGTCAACCCCTTTTGATGTCCGGCAGGGGGTCAACCCCCTGCCTTGTCCGGCCGGGGTCGACCCCCTTGCCGTCTCCGGCCAGGGGTCAACCCCCTGCCTTGTCCGGCAGGGGGTCAACCCCTTTTGATGTCCGGCCGGGGGTCGACCCCCTGCCGTGTCCGGCCGGGGGTCGACCCCCTGGTTTCTTGCTCTTTTTTTTCTTTTTTCAGAAATTAGGGTTTTTATTTTATTTTTATTGTTTAGTTTTCTTTGATTTTCATTGATTAGGATTTTTTATTTTGATTTTCATTTATTAAGCAATTGAATCAAATTTCTTAAATTAAGGCTATTTGTAGTTAATTTAATTAGGGTTTTTTATTTGATTTTGTTTTATTAGGGCTTTGAATCAAAATTTAAAAATTAGGGCATTTTATAGTTAATTTGATTAGGGTTTTCTTGGATTTGATTAGAGCTTTTATTTTTATTTTCTATGATTAGGGATTTGAATCATAATTTTTTTAATTAAGGATTTTTAGTTAATTTGGTTAGGACTTTAAATCAAAATTTTTTAATTAAGGCTTTTATAGTTAATTTGATTAGGTTTTTTTTATTTATTTAGAGTTTTTATTTTTATTTTCTATAATTAGGGATTTAAATCACATTTTTTTAATTAATACTTTTTAGTTAATTTGATTAAGGATTTTTTTGTATTTGATTTGGGCAGGTTTTTTCCTTGTTTGATTAAGGTTTAAATTGTGGCTTTTTTATTTAATTTTATGGTTTATTTTTCTTATAGTTTATGATGTTTTGGTTTATTTATAATTTATTTTCTTGTATTTTAAGGTTTTATGATTTAATATGGTCGAATAATTTCATGGTGACTTCATTTTAAAACATCATTTTTTTTTGCAGATTTCTCAACAGAACTTGCTTGTGCCCCGCCACCCGTGGTAAGTAAGTGACAAAAACAATGCAAATCGGGTAAATACCCGTGGTGAGTAAGTGATGCAAGCGCATCACATGTTATTTAATTTATTGAATATAACACTTTATTGTTCACACACTCACTTAGTTGTTGATATCTATGACTACTTTGTTGGAGTTCGGAGATCATGCTGAGCATGATTTTAATGTATGAATATGGAAGTGTTCTTATTTTTGGAGTACGGAGTCCATGCTATGCATGGTAGTAGTTAGTGGGATATTGAAGTGTGTTTGCTGCAGGTACATGTTTGATATTTGTTTGATATGAATTATTTCGATGTATTGCAATGTTTGATGTGATTGTATCCATGCTTACATGTAGTTACTTTCAATTTGATTATGTCTTCCATGTGAAATTGTATACTGAAAGCATGCTTCAAATGAATGTATCGTGTCATGAATAGTTTGCACAATTATAAATCCTTTTATGTTCTATATGTGGATACATGGCTCGGTAATATAAGTATTTATGGTTTGCAGACGATTTGATCTGGAGTTGCAAAGCAAAGTTTCACATCTCACTAATGCAGAAGTACAAAAAGAACGTGAAACTAAGTTTGTGGAGTGGTTGAAACAGTTGGTAAAGAAGCTAACATAAATTTTGTACTTATAAACAACACTAAGTTACTTAATTGATCGTGATCACAATAATTGTTTATGTCTGTGCGTAGGTTCGCCATGGTGATGTTAAAGATCAAGGAATATGTGATTTAGAAAATGGTCCGACCAAAGTTGTGCAATGCTACAACGGGTATATCGTAAATGGTTATCGATTCCATACAAAAGACTACGGTATAAACAAATCAACGATAAATAGTGGCGTGTGTGTCAAGGGTAGCAGCTACGGTGAAAATGAACATGATTACTACGGTGTTATAGAGGAAATAATGAAGTTGACTTACTTAGGCATGAATAACAGGGTTACGGTATTCAAGTGTCATTGGTTTGATCCAACTGCAACAAGACTCGACAAAGCTTCAGGCATTGTGGAGGTGAATCATAAATCCAGGTTTGGAACATATGAACCATTCATATTAGCCTCGCAAGCTCAACAAGTTTATTATACTTCATATCCGAGTATAAAAAAGTCAGATAGAAATGAATGGTGGGCAGTTTGCAAGGTGAAATCCAAACTATACCCCGAGTATGATCAGTTACAAGAAGATGAGTTAGCTGAAGACAGTGATTACTATCAATCAGATGATGTCTGTGACTTCGCTTATGGTCACGATGTTGCGCATGATATGCATGTCATATCTCCATTGGCTGATGAAACATTCATAGAGGAATGTGATCCAAATGATGTACCAAGTGGATGGGCAAACAATGAAGAAGAAGAAGAAGAAGAAGAAGAAGAAGAAGAAAGTCAAACTAGTGACGAGGAAGAATTCTCAAGCTAGTGAAAAAAATCTTATACTACAAACCTCTATTTAAATGCATTGTAATACTTGATGTGAGTTGTATTGCAATACTTGGTGTGAATGATTAAAAATTTTATTTCAATGTATTGTAATACTTGATACGAATGATTCGAATGCATTGTAATTTATCTGAATGTATTATAATTTATGCAATTAACGAATGATTTGAATTAGTGCAATACTTGATGTCAATGATTTGAATTATTTGAATGCATTGCAATGCTTGATGTGAATGACTTGAATGCATTGTAATACTTGATGTGAATTATTTGAATGTATTGTATGACATATGTTATTTGTTAGAATATGGTTCGTGGAGGTTATAGTGGTCGCTCATCCAGTAGTAGCCAGGCTCAACCTTCATCTTCACGGGCTCCTGTGATAGGTATATCATATAACTAATTAGATGCTTGATTAGTTCAAATGCACATTCTGAGAACTTGGTGTGTATTTTTTTACAGATGATGTTGCGCCTGTATACGACCCACCTACACCAGTTGATCGCACAAGTCAACAGCCAACACAGGAAACAGGGTCTTCACAGGCTGGCACAAGAAGACTCATTCGAATAGTGTATATCGATAATCGACCGTAAGTATTTTGTTTTCAATTATTGCATATCTTTTAAATATTTTATATTGATATTTACTGTGTAACAATTCATGTGCAGCACGAGGTTTGAGCCACAAGAAGTAGTACGGGAGATTAGGAATTCACTTCTTCAACATCTACCAGGACCAGTTGCTCAATGGAAAGAGTACCCAAAGGAGGTATTAGACAGATTGTGGTCCTCATTCATGGTATACAGTTGTTCCTCATAGTTAATGTGTTTCATATTTAATTTATTTAAGCAATGTCTACTAACTTTCTGAAAATATTTGTAGGCTTCGAATCGCTTTGCAACTACGGTGGAAGAAAATGATGCAAGGAAGGTGTGGCAGAAGGTGGCTGCCAATCGATTTGCAGACATGCTGCACACTATGAAGACTGCAGCAAAAAAAGCATCTGGCGTAGTAGATGATCCATTACTGTGGAAGGGCCATGGTCCTATTACTATCAGGAGAGATTACTGGGATGAAATGTGCGATATGTGGGCGGGAGATGCATTTAAAAATCGCTCTGCGAAGGCTTCACAAAATCGATCGAAGATGCCCGAAGCCCATCTACACACAGGTGGATCTAAGACATTTGGGAGCCACCTAAAGAAAATGGTAACTCATCAATATATAATATTAATTTTATAAGTATAGTTGCAAATTTGTGTACTAAATCTTTTGTCATTTAACTTCGCAGGAAGCAGAAAAAGGAGGCAGTGTACCATATAAGGATGTGTTTGTAGAAACACATAAACGGAAGACCACGGGAGTCTTCGTATCAGAGAAGGCGAGAACGACAACGGTATGTATTAATTCTATTAATAATCATTGCAATATATATGCAAGTCATCATAATGTTATCATTAATTATTAATGAATACTTTAAACATTATTTTGTAGGAGGCATATGAGCAACAAATGGTAGAGCGATATGGTGAAGACGCTACTCAGCATCCATCATTTGATCCTACAGCATGGGTGACTGCAGCAGGTGAACCCAAAAAAGGTCGCGTGTTCGGGTTTGGGAGTAATATGAACACTTCACCAGTTATTGGTTCTTCCAGTTACGGCTCACCAACTTCTTGCGCCGACATAAGCTCCAAGCAGCCGACTATTCTTTCCGGTGATGATGTACGCGAGATCATTAATGAATCACTGAATAACTACTTCCAATACACCGTCGCCCCCTTTCTCCGAAATGAGATCAAGGCCGCTGTTCAGGATAGGGGATCTTCGATTCCAGGTCCCTCTCAGGTATAATCACATATATAGTTTTTTTGACTATCTTAAAGCACATCTGAGCATGGTAGAATCACATATAGAGTTTTTCTAGATGCCTTAGAACACATATGAACATGCTATAATCACATATTCAATTTTTTTACTGCCTTAGCACACATATGAGCATGATAGAATCACATATATATATATATTTAACTTTTTGTCTGTCTTAGAGCACATATGAGCATGATAGAATCACATATAAAGTTTTTTTGATTGCATTAGAACACATAAGCATGCTATAATCACATATTCAGTTTTTTTACTGCCTAAGAACACATATGAGCATATTATAATCACATATTCTGTTTTTTGACTGCCTTAGCACACATATGAACATGCTATAATAACATATAGAGTTTTTTAACTGCCTTAGAACACATATGAACATGTTATATATCATTTATGATAGAATCACATATAAAATTTTTGGCTTTGCCTGCCTTAGAGCACATATGAGCATGCTATATTCACATATTCAATTTTTTTACTGCCTTAGCACACATACGAGCATGATCGAATCACATATATAGTTTTTTGCTTGCCTTAAAGCACATCTGAGCATGGTAGAATCACATATAGAGTTTTTTTATATGCCTTAGAACACATATGAACATGCTATAATCACATATTCAATTTTTTGACTGCCTTAGCACACATATGAGCATGATAGAATCACATATAGAGTTTTTTTATTGCCTTAGATCACACATGAGCACATGATAGAATCACATATAGTGTGTAATTTATTTCATTATATTTTGTTTATCAATACTGACTGTTCTTTTCTTGTGTAGGCTGCTAGCGATAATCAGGGTAGTGGAGCTGAAGGGACAGATAAAGACAATGAACAAGAAGACGCACAAAATCTTGGCGATGATTAGAGGACTGTGTTGAAGAAGTTCTATTTTTTTTATTTTTCCTAATTGTAATTGTTGAATTGTAAATAATTAAACTTCTTAGTTTTAAGGTGGAACGATTAATTATTATAGATACTTGTTATATGAATTTTTTTTTGTGGTTTGTTTTTTATTTACAGGAAATATAAATTGTACAGGAAATATAAATTGTACAGTTCTCCGTAATTAATTTTTAAATAAATTTTTTTGATTTTTTTTCGTTTTTGCGACGGATTAGCGACGGATGATTCCGTCGCTATTCATATTAATCTAGCGACGGCTTAGCGACGGAATTAAATCCGTCGCCACGCCGTGGTCGCCGTTTAGTACCGGCGGATTGGCGACGGAATATAGCGCTCGTTATTCCGTCGCAATTAGCGACGGACTTGGCGACGGAATAATTCCGTCGCCAGTTAGCGTCGAAATATTCGCGACGTAAGCATACTGTCGCCGCGTTGTCGCTAATCCGTCGCTAACATGGATTAGCGACGGATTAGCGACGAAAGGTGGTCGTCGCTAATCTACTGCTCTGTTGTAGTGCTTATTTACCATGCCTCTAGCTAGCCCATTGGCAGTAAAAGTATGCACTTACCTGTAGGGTTGGTAAACAAGCCGAATGAACCCAACAAACGGTGTTCAATCTTGTCTCATTCTTTTGGTGAGCTGAACCAAGCTGAAGCTCATTGCGAGCCTGAATTGGTTTGTTAACAAATAATATGTTTTTTTAATAAAAACAATAATAGAAATTGGACTCTAAACCTATTTACAAAATAAATACATTGTTCTGAAGCTGAGTGATAAGATTTAAACTCTAAACTTATTTCTTGGGAGCCTTAGATTTCAACCATCTGCATTGGATGATATAAAATACATGAATAATGTATTTATTAGTACTTAATGAGCAGAACTGATTCGAGCTGAACTGAACACTCGCCAAGCCTAGCTATTTCAAGACTCCGAAATTTAAGTTGAGTTATTTACGAGGTGAATAAGAGCATACAAGGCCCATATGTGGAAGTCCCCTTAGCATCCTACGAGAGATCTCCAAATCCACCTCTCTCTCTCTTTGGTTGATGCAAATCTAATACGGGATTCGTGAAAAAACTATTCTTCAAAAGCTACAAATATCTAACTTTATCAAGAAAAGTGAGAAAAACTAGGAAAAAGCTGAAAATAACAGGAAAAAATAACTCAAAATTAAATAAAGAAATTAAATGGGGTTTCTCGCCTACACTCCTAAATTCTCATCTTTTTATAAATGAAGATTTCCAATAACAATAAAAACAACTTACCTAATTTATACACTCTAATTAAGAAGAGTTTTTTTCATGATGAACTTTTTACTTAAATATGGATCCATCATTTGAACCAGATATCTAAATATAAACTAAAAAACATGCAAAACATAAAAAGAAAATGAATCCAAGAAAACCTTTATGAACCTGTTTCTTCTTATATGCTCCTACACTGCATCAAAGGCCCACAACCACAAAAAGATCCTCCTCATGATGGCGTTGGATCCCCGAAGCCAAAACAGCAATAATTTCATGAATCATGCCATGTAAAACAAAAGTATGCCTTACAAAAACTTTCAGGAAAGAAACAATAAGTGAAGTGAAAGCAGCAACAGCTAGCCCATTGTGCATTAAAAAGCACAAGAATAAGAATGATGCTCCTGCTAAAACATTTCAATTGAATAATTGAAGACTGATACAAAACACCCTATCTATCTTTCTTTATCTTTATGTGCAAAAAAAGAATGAAAAACCTGAACCACCAACAGTTCAAGCTGAGGCACCCCACAACACCTCAGCAATGATGGTGGCGGCCTCTGCATCAGACTCCACTGCCTCCCTCACCCTCCTCAACAATTCCAACTTGAAGGCCCTCTTCTCCCTCTGCCTCAACCCTTGCCCCACCTCCAACTGTATAGCAAACTTAGCAACACAACTGTGAAAAGGGTGCCTCCCTATAGACCCCTCCTCCTCTCCCTCAAGGGACACCACCCCACCATTTGAAGGGCAGTGCTCCTTCACCTCACCACCATCACAACCCAACTCACAAGATCTAGACCTCTGCAACGTCAACAACCTCCTGACCAGCCCATCTTCCAACATGGCCTCAATCGCTTCCTTCCTCCCAAAGTACCCAATCTCAAACACACAATCCAAAGCTGCTGAATTCAACCCTTCATCGTTCAAATCCAAGGCCTTAACGATTTTGGGCAGCTCACCGTTTTCATGGAGCTCATCCACAAAGAGGCTCTTGATGGCCACGACCAAGCTGCAGACGACCCTGAACCCATCGACCGACCCCAAATCGACCAAGGCATTCCCGATGCGACCCATCAGCACCTGACCCACGAACACGTCCTTATTGAACCTCACCAGCGCGGCCATGGCGAAGGCGCAGTGCTCCCTGATCCTTCTGGAAGCCTTCCCATCGCACAAGACCGATTCGAGCGCGCAGAAAACCCGGGATCTCAGCACGGTGTCCTGTAGATCCGGGTCGAATCCCTCCAAGACCCGGTTCTCAAAGGCGGTCAGCAGCTTGATCATCACTCTCTCCTCGCCGTCGTTCTCTCTCAGGGACTTCACGAGCTTCTCGACGCTCTCCCGGTCGATCCACGTCTGGATCTCTGACTCGATGAGTCCGGCGGTTCGGGAAATCTCGCTGCCGAAGACGCGGCGCGTGATGTACGACCGGATTCCGGCAGGGCAGCGGCGGAGCTGGTCGACCTGGGTCCGGAGGCTGCTGAGGTGGCGGGTGAGCCCGGCGAGCTTGGGGTCCTTGAATTTCGAGGCGAGGTCCTCCGCCTGGAGCTCGAGCAGCGCCTTGAACTCTCTGGCGCCGTCGTCGGCGGACTCACAGAGGCTGCGGGAGGCCTGCTTCAGCACCTCTAGCACCAATAGCACCTGACCCTCGTTCTCCTCGCTGCTCTTCATGGTCGCGGGTTCCCTCGCATACTGAACTCCTGCGTTCCTCGATCTCTAGACGGGTCGATGCCAACGACCAGTCTTGTTCCTGTTGCTGGTGAGGAGGGATGGAAAAAGAAAGAAGGTCGCGACCAAACGGTCCATCATCTAGTTTTTGGGGGATGGGACACTTGGGTGGCTTATGTTATCTTGTTGTGACCATCATACACGGCATTAACTTCTTATTACAAGGGATTCGAATCTGAGCTCGAATCCAAGGGTTTTATGTGAATCCGAAGGTCCCATCTTACTTAACGGATTCGTGTTTAAAGTTAGTGGAGTGGGGGCCATGGCTGTTAGACGGTCTGTCGAGGTTTTATTTTCATGAACGTCATCCTTCTGGGCAAGCCAACACGCGTAGCATAGGTCCCAGCAGCAGGGGGCCTTAACCTCAGAATTTTTATTTTTTATTCTGTAGGTCGGCTGCAGTTTTTTTTTTTTGGGTTATTAATCCAAAAAAAAGTTAATATGTTAGATTTAAGATTGGATATCTGACCAAACTCAATCTGTTTTATACCTGCCTATTAAATATTAATAATAGTTATAATAAGTAGGGGTGTCAACTGGTGAGGTTTGGTTCAAACTCAGGTGGAACCAGACCTTGCTTCAATTTTTTGGTATGGTATCGGATCTGAACCTTGGTCTAATCAGACCCATTATAAGAGAAACCATGTCGGAACCTGTTAAGATTTGCATAAATTTTTTTTATCATTTTTACATTAAAAAAATTATGGGTCTTAATCAAAACTCGGGTTGCGCACAAAATTATACATGGGTCCATGTATTAATCGGACCTTTGGGTCCAGACCCGAGTCTTAATCGGGTTTTCTTATTTATCACCGTAACAGACCGCATAGAGTTTGATACGGGTCGGATGTCGGTAAATCCGACCCGTTGGCACCCCTAATAATAACTACAAAACTTGAGAGCGTGAAAGTCTGATGATCTCAGATTGATGGTAATTAGTGACAGATACGATACGACAGGACGGATAAAGTAGATGATCACAATAAGCTCAAGCCCCAATCATTTGTGCTGCCATCCAGCAGGGTTGGTCTTGGAATTAAAAAAAAAAGAACACAAAGTTGGGGTTGCGAGTAGGGATGGCAGTGGACCGGGGGAAAGCGGAGCTGGGGCCGCATGGCCCTGTTTGGACAAGGGATGAAGGGCATGAAACAGGGATGAAGGGCATGAAACAGGGATGAAGGTTAAAATCCATCCCCGGGGATGGAGGCGGGGATGGATTTACGCTTTAACCTGCCCCATCCCCGTCCCCATCATGATCCCCGCCTTGTCCCGCCCCGCCAATCCTTCTAAAGGATGGTAATAGACTGAGGGAAAACGGGGCCCCGCCCTGCCTCATCCCCGTTTGGACCAGGGATGAAGGACATGAAACGGGGATGGAGGTTAAAATCCATCCCCGTGCGAGGATGGAGGCAGAGGTGGAGGTTCAAATTTTGAGACGGGTCGGGGTGGAGACCTTGTCCCCCACCTCGGTCCATTGTCATCCCTAGTTGCAAGTAGGGCTGGTAAACTAACCAAACAACTCGTGTCGCAGCTCGGTTCGGCTCGTCCCAAGCCCGTTCATGTTCAGTTCATTTAAATGGCGAGCCGAGCACTAGCTCGTTCGCTATATATAGCCGAGTCGCGTAGATCCAACACGACATCACTATTTTTTTTTGTTTTTTTTTACAAGAGAGTGAGGATCAGGTGCAATATGATTGCACACTTTTAGTGTGCTGCTACACCTGATCACCCTCCATCTTGTATCCAAGAATAGATGAAGGGTGATGAGGTGCAGCAGCACACTTTGCACGTAGTCTCAATTATTTACAAGCCTGACCACCACAGGAGAAGCCGAGTCAATGTCTGGCACGGTTCATTCAGGCCTTACGGATCGAATAGGACCCAGGTTCAGGTGTATAATGACATATGTCTAGGTAGGGATGCCAATGGATTGGATTTTATCTGTTATCCAACCAAATCCCACTTTGTTTACTCGGATTTGAAAAGCTGATATCCTATTAGAATCGGAGGTGGATATACTTTTGGGTTTTTGCTTTCGAATCCTACAGATATGCAGATTTGATGGATACCTGAATCTGATTATCTGTAAAAAAATCTGATTTGGTTTGAGCTTTTCACCACCCGAGTCTGAATCTGAATAAGAATCTGTTTAAGCAACATCCAATTAGTCGGATCTCGTATTAGCCTCATCCGATCCCAATCTGAACCGTTTACATCCCTAGGTCTAGGTTTGGTTATCTTTTCGGGTTGAACCTACAAAGTCCGAGTTGCATATGGACCTTTATATGGTTTATGAAATTTCATACCAAACCAGATCAGGCCCAAACTCTAATTAAGATCTGCTATTTTTATTATCTAAAAAATAAGAATCAAACAAATACACCTGATTCGTTTATGCTATCTGGACCCTGGTCTTGATCTGATTTTTCTAGGTCGGCCAAACATGACTCGATTAGCATGTAACGCTTCAAAATTGGACATGGTGTGGACCTACTTAGGTCCGATGCAGGCCCGGCTTGTTGACAGCCCTAAAACAAAGAAAATAATATCATGTGTACAAAAGCAGGTGGGAAGGTTATGATGGAACTGAAAGTTAAGGACCCAAGGTGTTTATGGATGAAATCACAGCAGTAGCTTACTAAATTACATCTGATAACCAGGATTATTTAGTCACAAAGGAAGTCCACCCTGTTTCATTTGCTTGAGCTCTTCGTGCCTATTGCTGCAAACCGTGCCCTGTTATAGACCTCAGTAAGTGGTTGACTCATATGCTCAAAATACGTTTGGTTGTGTTTTTAAAAAATGAAAATACTTTTAAAAAGATATTCACTTTCAAAATCACGTGAGATTTGAAATCTCACGTGATCTCATGATTTTACTTTTGGGGTTTGTGCTAACTCATTTTTATAAATCTTATTTTTGTCTGTGCAAAAAAAGTTTAATTTTTTGTTGTTTTTGAGGTATGGTTAAAATGAGATTTATTTTCTAAATCTCATTTGATTCAAAATCACATGAAATGCAAAAAAAGGGATTCACTTTTAAAATCTCGTGAGAATACTGTTAAAAAGGCCCAAACTTTTTGCATAATTTTTGCTTATTTTTTAAAAATGAAAATACTGTTAAAACGATATTCACTTTCAAAATCTCATGAGATTTCAAAATCTTATGAGACCTTGCTATCTCACTTTTGGGTGTTATGCTAATTCACTTTTTATAAGACTTGCTTCACAAAAAAAAAAAATTCATTGCTTTTGAGGTACGGTTCAAATGAGATTTATTTTCCAAACGCATGGTATTCAGCATCTTTGTTTCTATTGCAATAGAAAGTGGCTGCACGCTGGCCTAAAAAATAACAGTTTTTCTTTTAAAAATCTATACAGATTTTTTTTTTTTTACATGGACCCAATCTGGGTTCCATCCTACATCCAATCCTAACCATCCAATCAATGGCTAGATGGTTCGGATGTATAACTAGGATTGAATGTAGGATGAAACCCTATCCTATTTGAAATGATGGGATCCCATGTTCATTTATTTTAGTTATGAAAAAAAAAAAACTTGTTTATAGCTAGCTAGCTGCTGCTATTTGCTATTATCTATAGAACATACGTGGCCGATTATTTGTGAACCTCCATTACATGAATTTGTATGAATTTATAATCTTGCACTCAGAGAGTCTTATAGTCACTGGAATGAGAGTGACTATTGAAGGATGTGTTAGGACATTGGTGATTGTTGATAGATCTTTTGAATTGCAGAATCTATTTTCATTTTCTTTTTGTCGACTCATCACTTTGCTCGGTGCTAGCCTGCTAGGTATATCTAAAAATAAAAGAGATAGATTAGTCTCTACTTATAGCTGGTAGGTGGCTGAACACTAGTCATCTGTTAGAGAGCTTTGACCGCCCATTGCAAGTTGCTGATCATTCTTTGCTTACAGCAAAGAAGTGAAAGAGAAGAGTTTGAGGAGAAGGGTCAAGAGACCTTGTTGCAGGTGGCGGAGACAGGAATCTAAACTAGGGTGGGCACAAATGCACAGTGAAAAGAAGAAAAAAAATACAAAAACTCTAAAACCTAATTAAATATTGATGTCATAAAAAATAAACTTAAATCCTAATAAACATCATTTATATATAATAATTAAAAAAAAACCTAAACTCCTAAAATTCTAAGTTTATAACTAAAATCAAGATGTGTAAATTGAAAAGAAAAAATACATAAATACCTAAATGCTAATTGAAAAAATATAAAAACCCAAAACCTTATGGTTTATGCTATTTAAAAAATAAAAATTAAATCAAAAGCCTAAATCCTAAACAAACATAATTCACATATATATGCTAATTGAAAAAACCCCCTAAATTTTATAATTTTCTAACTAAAATTAAGTATGTAGAATCATGCTTAATGTTGATTAAAAATAAAAATACTAAAATACCTAATTAAATATTCACTTCATTTAAAAAACTAAAATCAAACATCTGAATGCTAATTGAAAAAAATCAAAAAAACCTAAAATCTAATTAAATATTCATGATATTTAAAAAAGCTAAAAATAAAATCTAAATCCTAACAAACATCATTAATATATATAATAATTAAAAAACATTAAAATTCTAGGTTTATAACTAAAATCAAGCATGTGTAATCAAATTTGAGGTTGATTGACATGAAAAACATGCAAAAATACCTAAATGTTAATTTAAAAAAGTACAAAATACCCTAAAACCTAATCAAACATTCATGGCTCATGCTATTTAAAAAATAAAAACTAAATCAAAAGCCTAAATCCTAAGCAAACATCATTCATATATATTATATATATATACTAATTGAAAAAAACCTAAAATATCAAGCGTGAGGTGAGGTTTAATATTGATTGAAATGAAAAAACACAAAAATAACTAAATGCTAGTTAAAAAAAAGTACTAAAAAACCTAAAACCTAATAAAATATTCATGGCTTATGCTATTTAAAAAATAAAAACTAAATAAAAAACCTAAATCCTAAACAAACATTATTCACACATATATATGTTAACTGAAAAAAAACCTAAAATTTTAAGTTGTTAACTAAAAGTATATAAAATCATCAATCATATTTAATGTTGATTGAAAATAAAAACACAGAAACTAATATTGCATTCAACTCATTTGCAAAAGCAAAATATAAAACTTAATTGCTAATAAAAAAAACACCAAAAAACCCTAAAGTCCTAAACCCTAAAAAAAGTACAAGAAGATGAAGATGGAATGCCCACAGTGGAGACCCCGCCAAACATTGGACTTGAACTGCAAGCTTGGTACTTAAGAGAGAGAGAGAGAGAGAGAGAGAGAGAGAGAGGGCACTTCGTGACCCCAGGTGGGGAGGGGCCACTTTTTGACCCCTGGTGAGTTGGGCCCAGGTGGTGCCTATCCTGACCCAGGCCTCTCTTTAGAGTTTCGGGTCTCAAACCTGATACATTAAGGGGGTTTTCCCCCATGTGGCTCCGCCATTGCTTGTTGCTATTCTTTTATAGTTACTAAAAAAAACTAAGTGGTTTCTTTTTTGACAATTAGATGTCGGTACTTAGTTGTTCTGAAATGGCTTAGAAGTTGTCCATTAGTTTCGGCACATGCCTAGTTGATGAATATTGTTGTTTTATATTAGTGCTTTTGATATTTCATTCTTAAGTGGTTCGTGTTATATTTATATTACTGTTCAGTGCTTAAATCTGTGTGAAACTCATAAAGGTGGGTAACATTAGACTGATATTCTCTTAGTATCTCTAAATTTTTTAATAGTGTTTGTACTTGTCTAAAATTCAAAAAAAGTGGTCCAGACTCAAAAGAATGACAAAACAGTGTGAAGTTTCCTGAAAATTATTTTTGGTACCCTAAAAAAGTTTTGAAACTTTTTGGACATTGGAACTCTAAAGTTGGACAAGGACATATTAGAGGTTGCACTTTGTTTATTAATTTTGTTATGTTTTCTTAAGGTGCTAATATGACAAGTAGAATGGAACATGCTTTGATCTAAAAAAGATCCACTATGTTTTAAAAGAAGAAAAACATGCGTTTTCAAACAATGCAACTCCTCAAGAAAGAAAGAAGTTACACAAATATGTGGAAGATGACCTTTCTGCAAAAATTACCAAGAATATGTTGGATGCCATATGTACAAAGAATATGCTTGGGCAAGGTGAGATAGTTATGCTTGTTTCTGAATGCTTGATTGTTGATTGTGATATTTTAGGTTGATGGATTGATTCATCTTTAACTAGTTATATTGCTAAAACTGTAAAACCTGCAAAATTTTGATAATTATCAAAATAAATAAAGGGTAAAATTCTTTGAAATAAATACGGTAACGTGATATAGGGTCGATCCAAATGGATCTTAAATCCAAACAGGATCAAATGGCTCTAGTACTTGGATTTGAATACGACATATGGATTCAGATTTTTGGATGGATCCGAAACCCAATTAGAATCCAATTGGATCTTGATGGATCCAAATATGATCGAATTTCAATCAAGATCCAAAAATCTAGTTAGAAAGTTCAGAAGATTTAAAATATATTTTCGATCCAACTCGCATTTTAGATTCGTCAAAAACCAATTCGTATATAAAGGAATTAAACAAGATCAATATTGCAACAAGAGGCAAAGTGGTGTAATGGCATGAGGTATTGCCTAGTTATGAGGCAACTTGAGTTCAAATCTCATTAGCCATATACACAGAATTTAGCAAAAGGGTGTGTCTTTTTGCCAAAAATGTCATTTCTGAAATTTCTGCCAAATTTTTAATAAAGGTTAAATATTATAACGTTGCAAGAATATGCAACGAAATATGCAATAACGCACTGGTGGGGCTTGTTACCCCTTAAGGAGGAGGACTCAAGTTTGAATCCCCTTGTGCGCCAAGAGTTTTGCAAAAAGTATCGTTTTTATAGAAACTTATCAAAATACAAAAAAGAAGAAAAATAATTTAATGTTGCAAGAATGTGCAACAGAATAAGTAGTAGCGCACTGGTGGGGCTCGTTATCCCTTAGGAAAGAGAACCCTAGTCCAAATCCACCTGTGCGCTGGGCCATTTTGACAAAAATATTTTAATTACTTTTGCTGGAATTCGAAAAGACCTTAGAACTTCTCATTTAAGAATGCTTGAATGAGGAAATGAGTATCATTCATGGAGAAGGAGGCTGGGCGGGTTTTTTAAAAAAGGGAAATCCAACCAAAAACGTGGGGGAGAGGAATCACTTTGGGAAGGTCTCCTTTCCCATGCATTTTGAAAATTGGAAAGGGGAATTACAATACATTGACTTGGGAAAGTCCACAATTTTTGGATTTCGTGGGGAGAGTGATGAGGTCTTTAATGGGAGAGAGGCCAGTTTCAAAGAAAATGAAATGGAAATGGAAAGAAGGTTACAAAAAATGGGTTTTGGTGGACTCCTTCCTTTCTCTATCGATTTTTCCTCCCAACTGTGTGAACCGTTTCTCCTTTTCCTCCTCCACAATTTTCCCCTCTCCCCACCATTGATTCCGGCGAAGAGCTCGCACGTGGACACCCGACGCCCGTGAGGAAGAAGAGCGCCATACCTTCGGATTCACCACTTCACGAGGTAAGGGGCATTATATCCTTATGCATGTGTTCGGTGCCCTGTAGCACAAATATACTACCTACCGTTTAAAAATATGGATAAAAATATATATACTTGGCCATGGTATTTAACCAAAATGGATCGAAGAACAAATCGATCTGTGTTAAAAAAAAAACAAAAAAACAAAAGAAAGAGTTTTACACATCATATGAGATTATGTAGGTTCATTATGACCTTATTTGTGTTCCTTGTGCCAAGCCTGTCGTGGTATACATCACAGATGCATATGAAAAATAATAATAATAAATATATTGATATAAAACTCAAAATTGGTGATTCTTTTTCTTTGTTATGGCACTCCTTTACCACAGCAAAGTTTCATTAGCTGCAACAATGGGTATACATGATATGTTGTAAGACGTGTAGGAATTGACTCTTGACTTAGAAAGGGATGTGGCCTTACATGAATCTGGTTCCTTATTTCCCACATGGGATTCAGTCACTAAGGTCCCATCGTTGCCCTGGTGGTGGACTCTCTCCCTGACAGGGTATTAAGGACTGGATTTGATCCTTGGAGCAAATTCACAATAAGCAGGGTCATCAGTACCAAAAATTTTCTAGTATAATCGGTCCTGTGTTAGAACATATGACTGTAGTACAAATTCAATAGTTAATTCTTCTTATTATGCCTGAGAGCCGCTTGTAATTGTTCTTTGCTGAATACTGATTGTGTTATTCAGACATCAAATATTAAACCAGCTACTTGTATGTCATTTGATGGTTGTTTTATTACTCTTAATGAAAGAGTTCTGTTAGTAATGTTTATTGTTTTATTTTGTGAATATCCATTTAATTATTCAAGCTTTGGCATGAGTTTCTAGATCGCCATTTGTAACTAAATTTTTCTTTCCTTCTAACTTCTCATTCCTCAAATCTCTTTCGATGTTTTTTAAAAAAATGATAATATAAGAAAAAAATAAAATCAATGTTATATTTGTTTATAGCCTGGCCTATTCATATGGATGTATATGCATCAGATTTGAGACCTTGGTTCTTTCTCACTTTATTTAAGTGAAGTCCAAATATGGCAAACCGACTGGGCCTGTCAACACCCAGTCGGTTGCCTATACTCTCATGCAGTCTGCTGTCATGCCCTGTAGCACACAGCAGGTTCGTTCTGTTGTGTGTAAACAGGGGCAGCATCGGTTGCACCCTATATGGGTGCAGCGGGTGGTAGGCACTGTCAGTGCATGTCTCCTTATGGTGAGACATTGCTGGTTAAAAAAAAAACCCAGTGGTATGTTTAATAACAGGTGGGGGTCCGCCCAACCCCTGAGTGCCTTTTAAAACAAAAAGGAATGGGTGATGCAATGACTTAGTTAAATATATATATATATATATTAGATTTAAATATATATATTTTGAATAAACTCTTTATTCACTTCTCATGTTAAGAGTATACACCTTAAAAATAAATGCTCATAATACTGATCGTATGTCAAAGATTTTAAATTTGCACCTTTCATTGGTAAAATTATTTAAAATGAGTCGTTCTATTCAGTGAGTCCATGAAATGCAAGAATTGCATTGGTTTTGCCATCATGTATGAGAATAAGTGTACATAGGCATATTTTTGCAAAAAGTGGCATACCTTGTCATATGTGCACTAAATGAATAAAGTAGTTTTACTGAACTTTGTGAAATACATGAAATGATAACTGTACTTGTCACTTCTCAAATAAATGATGTATGTCTCACAAAAAAAGGATATGATAGTGTCTCATTCATAGACCATAGTTTTCGCTAATTGTTTATTCTAAATACTTTATACTCTGATGCAAATTTTAGAACCTTGGTAGAGCTAAGAAATAAAGTTGTGGTTCTGCAGAACCTTTGTAGTGCCATAACTTCTGATGTTCAAATGCATATTTGCTGAAATATTCCAAATGCCATTGAGTTGTATATCATCTAAAACCTAATGTAGGTTGTGGCAAAATTAATGATTCAGTGTATATTAAGTGCCATAACTTTTGATGTTTAAATGCATAATTACTGAAATGTTCCAAATGCCATTGAGTTGTATATCATCTAAAACCTAATGTAGGTTGTGGCAAAATTAATGATTCAGTGCATATTAAGTGTCATAACTTCTGATGTTCAAATGCATATTTACTGAAATGTTCCAAATGCCATTGAGTTGTATATCATCTAAAACCTAATGTAGGTTGTGGCAATTTGCTAGTGAAATATCTATACCCTAGCTAAATTAATACATGATCACATAAATGAAAAATCTAGATTCTGGGTATACCTGAAAGATGATATATGTTACCAGTTTCTATTAAGATTCTGGGTATACCTGAACGATGATATATGCTATTGGTTTCCTAGGGCTCTGGGTACACCTGAAAGATGGTGTATGTTACTGGACCCAAACAAACAAGAATAAAAAATATGCATATATAAAATAATTAAGGGATTCAAGGTATACCTGAAAGACGATATATGTTACTGGTTTCCCGAGATTCTGGGTATACCTGAAAACAATATATGTTACTGGTTTCCCAAGGCTCTGGGTACACCTGAAAAATGATGTATGTTACTGGACCCGAGGTCTACCTTGGAGAGGGTAGATGGTACAAACTCCGTGGGACATTTTAGTTTTTGTGAGAGCGAGGCGTCTCACTCAGTCCCCAGTCCTCGGAGTTAGGGGGCCAGGACTACCAATGCGTCCTAGGTGGTAGATCCAAGTCTTCTGCAGAAGTTATAGGGTGCATCCTAATTCTAGTTCTAGCCATTGGGAAGTACTCTCTCGGTCATGAACCGTCCCCTTTGGATATCAGTACGGCTAGTCATACGGGGTATTAATTTGAAAAACATAATAGACCCTTGTATGGTTTCGGTCCGCTACGATGTTGAATGTCTGTGCGTACCCACAGGGTAATTAACAAGAGGAACATAAAGTCAGTACACTTTTGAAAGTCTTCAAGTATATACATAATGCTTGCTGTTGCATTTCCTAAAGTATGATTGCGATTCACTCATGTGATGCATAGCTTAATAATATTTTTCTTTACATTCAAAATGTGATAACCTAAATGTGATTCATTCATATGATGTATCATTCAATGATGTCTTTCTTTTACGTAATAATTCGTGAAATGCTAGAATTTAGTGAACTATACTTTCAGAACTTGTTTAAAAGTTTATCGTTTCTCATATAAATGTGTTGCAAATATACTCGTACACATGACACTGAGCACATTCATATAGATAGTATGCTTCTTACTCAGACGGGGTAGTCTGACCCCTTCTGAATTATTATTTTTCAGGAAACAGATAAAGACACTAGGGCAATTGTGGTCGTCGCTGTGGACACTGCCATGAAACCATATCTTCTGTGGATGTCCTGAGGAACTCGGACTTTAAAAAATTCATTAAGTTTGTAATATATGACTTGTAAGATTTCAATGCAAGAGTTTAATTCGCTCAATGTTATTGAGTCTGTGCTATTACTTGTAACCCACCCAAATAAATTGACTGAGGATTTAATAAAATATTTCCGTTGTGGTTTTAGAAAAAAAATTATTCCAAAATTTTTGATTTAAAAATTTGGGGCGTTACAAAAACAAAGAATGGATTGGCGCATCTAAAGAAGGTAGATCCAAATGAACACAGTCTATATGGGTAATGATACTGATTAGGGATGGCAGTGGGTCGGGGTGGGAGACAAGGTCTCCACCTCTGCTCCATCTCAAAATCTTGCCCTCCATCCCCGCACGGGTCTTGATTTTAACCTCCACCCCCCACCTCTATCCTCGTTTCATGTCCTCCATCCCTGGTCCAAATGGCACAAGACAGAGTAGGGTTCCATTTTTCTCGGACCATTGTCATCCCTAAAGAAGGATTGGGGACGGGACGGTACGAGGCGAGGTGTGTAAAACCTGTGAAATTTTTGGAATTCTAAATGAATAAAAGTGAAGCTTTTATGTGAAATAGTAAGATTTTATGCTATGCAGTACAATTTTGATGACTTGAGGTTTCTAGAACGAAACCGGTAACAAACCCTCAAAAGTGGTATTTGGAATCTGGATCTTAGCAAGATCCAATGATCTGAAAACGAGATGGTAGCGTGAGATTCGAAGGTTTCGGGATGGGGCCCAATGGGAAACTCGATGGTTTCGGGATGGTAGCGTGAGATTCGAAGCACATTTAAGGTAAGAGAGTTCAAGTTTAGAACAAATGTAAGAAAAATCCATGTGAAAACGAGAGAAAATTCATCAACAAGGCGAAACGTCCCAATATGACATAAAAAGAATTTCCTTGCAAAAGTAAACACCAAGTGGTGTTGTGGTAGGACGCATGGTTGTGGGGAGTCACAACACAAGTTCAAAACCCATGGTGCGCCCACGTAGAAATAAAAAAAAACATTATTTTTTTTATGAAATTCAAAATGAAACAAAAAGGGTTAAATACAATTTAATCCACATACCTTGCAATGAAAAACAATGTAGCACAAGTGGTGGGGTTCGTTGCCTCTTTGGTGGAAGACCCTGGTTCAAAACCCCCGTGCATGGATATCTTTTTGCACAATCAGGTGACGATTTTACCTTGGTGAAAAGGTAAAATCGTGGGGCTTGTAAACCCCTGTCTTCTAGCCCATCTCCCACAAAAAATGTGTGGAAGTTGGCTATTTTTTTTTCACTTTTTTAAAAAAACATGGGAAATCCCACCAAAAAGTGGAGAGGGGTACCACTAAAGCAAAAGATGGAGGAGGTTGGAGAGATTATTTTAAGGAGAAGGGGGGGGGGGGCGTTCTCGAAAATGTAAATCACCCACCACTTAACGTGGGTTTTGATAGACATTGGGAGTTTAAAAAAAAAACAATAACTTCCCCTAAGTAAGGGGAGTTAATGAGGAGGGAAACGACTGGACTCTCTCTCCCTCTCTCTCTCTACGTTTTAACTCTTATTCTTCTCTTCCACTGTGAAGGTACACCTCCATTGTTGGGATTGTGTGAACCTCCATTAGCGACGTGGTGTGACACTTCAACGAAGAAAAGAAGGTGCATTTGTTGCCGTCGTGAGTCTCCAAAGTGGTAAGGGGCATTATTTTCGTATGTACGTGATCAATGCCTAGTGGTACTAGTATGTGCATCATTTTTTTTAGCACAAACAAGGGAAAATATAACTACCATGGTGGTCAGGAGCCTCAACCAGGGCCGTGGAGGATATAGGTTCCAGCTTGGTTGTGCGATTGGTTGAGAGTCCAATAAATAGTTGATTTAGTTGGTAAGCATGGACAGATGTAGCGGACTCAGATCACAAAAAAAAAATTATGTAGCATACTGTACTCCTTTGCAAGTAACAGATCGAAAGATGAACCATTTCCAACGTCAACCTGACGTTGAGGGTGGTTTACTTGTGAATAGTCAATGATTGTTTACTCTTTCTTATTACTCAGTTAATGTATTAGATGTATTCATGGAGATTACCAGATTACACATGTGTTGAATGCTCAAACAAAAAAATCTGGAAGAGGGACCATGCACAACTCACGTTAGTTAGTCTGTTTATCATATATGAATTTGAGACCGTCGGTTGGGTATATCTGGCCTGCATAACTTGCTTAAACATGAGAACTTGACAACATAGTTCATGATTTACAAATACTGTTTTACATGGTTGTAGTATTATCCATTTATATTGTATGCAAATGCATCAGCCCGATGCATTCTGAATGTTCAACTGGTTGATAAAAATACGCATATACATTACCTGCATAACCATGATGTAGCTGAAACAAAATTTCTTGTAATCTGGTCCTATAACGTCATGCTCATTCCCTTCTTTTCAGTTATGTTTTTCCTTTATAACCTGGACATAGGTAAGTTGATTTATACTTAAAACGTTAACCCACTGTGCATATACGATTAAAGGATCATGTGTGGGGAGCTTGTTGAGTACATAAACCATTTGTACCTACCTATACCATAGTAGTTCAAGGAAAAAAAATAAACATAAGATAATAGTAAAGTAGGTATGGGTGGGGATGCACTAATTGGGGTCTACACAATCACCACGCCCAGCAAAGACGTTGGCTATTAGTTGCATTGAACGTCAAACCTTGCTGGACATTATTAACACAAATATATATATATATATATATATCGCATTGCTGAAGTGATATTGGTAGGTCGATTATGCCGGCAACGACAAGCCTGATTCTGCGAAACTCACAATAGGTTACCTAATGATCAGTCGGTTGAACCAGTCCGATTATTGTCAACCAGTTATAGAGCTTATGCGGACCCCGTTATCAACTAATCCTAGCCCGATCTGGTGGGTCCAGAGTGTGTGTCGGTGAATCAGGCCAGGGTAGTGACCCATTCCACTGGGCAACATACAATGACCCACTGGTGTTGTTAAACACCATGTGTGTCAGTTTGGGCTGGAGGGCCTCTCGATGATCGAGTGCTTTCTACAACATCGACAACAGGCTAGCTGCATGGCATTCCTGCTGTCGATGGATAGGAGTTCGACCGAACAAGATGAGCGAACTATCGGGTTCATTGGCGGTGGAAATTGCCAGCTTATGATTGAGGTAGCAACCTGTTGATGCCACTTCCGGCTGGAGGTCGGTATTGATGTCATAACCCGGTTTGGGTTTGCCATAGTCAGCAGAACCCTATGCTTGGCTTTATGTAGAAGTCGACTTGACCTTAGCATAGTTCTGGTCACTGTGTGGCTGTAAAAAAAAAATGGATTGACCCTACGGTCAACATGCTTTCGAGCTGTGGTTAGGTAAGTCACCGCCTTGGTTGATTCATGCCAACCATGTCAAGTGGATGGCACAGTGCGGGTGCGTACACCATAGTTCAAGATAGAAAATGTAAAGGAGGGCTCTGAGTCGAGCCGAATTCAGGAAGGTTCACTCTTTGGTGGTGCATATGTCACCTTGACTATAAAATGTGTAAACCCTATGACGGGTTCGAGATTTTGGAAATCTCTTGTGGTGCGAAGGCTCGCACGGGAAAAATATTGATAAAAACAAATGTATGCATGATCATGAAGGTTTGAGATTCTGGGTATACCTGAAAGACGATATATGTTACCGGATTCTCCAGGCTCTGGGTATACCTAAAAGATGATATATGTTACTCGACCCATGGTCTACCTTGGAGAGGGTAGGTGGTACAAGCTTCGTGGACGTTCTTGTTTTCGTGAGAGCTAGGTGTCTCACCGGGTCCCTAGTCCACGAAGTTAGGGGACCAGAACTACTAATGTATCCTAGGTGGTAGATCCAAGTCTTCTGCAGAAGTGTCATAGGGTGTATCCTAATTTTTTGTTCTAGGCACTGGGGAGTTCTCTCTCAGTCACAAACCGTCCCTTTTGGATATCCGTATGGCTAGTCATACGGGTTATTAATTAATAGACCCCCGTATGGTCTCGGTCCGCTACAATGTCTATGCCTGTGCGTACCCACAGGGTAAGAGTAAGATAAACTTTAAATAATTTAAGTTGACTGGAAACTTAACCCTGAAGAATTGTGAATAGTTGATATGACATTTATAAAACTTGTAAAACTATAATTTATGCTAGTATGAATAAATGTATCTTTAATCCAATTATCTCTCGTACTGTATCATGAAGTAGAAAGCATGTTTATTTTCTTAGAATAATGCAAATTACCTGGTAGCTATAACTTTAGATGGTTGCACATATTTGTACACAGACACATGTTTGTACACAATACACTGAGCACCACATATAAATATAATGCTTCTTACATAGACATGGGAGTCTGACCCTTCTGCTTTAAATGTTTTTCAGGTAGCAACTAATCGGATCATCGGGGTGTCGTTATGGATATAGCTGTTATCATCGCAAAATTTTACTTTTTCGAGTCAAACTGACCTTTAAAAAAGATTTTGAAAATAACTCACCTCCGTTTTAAAATGCAGGATAATTTCGAAGAATGGGACTCGCCTGTCAGTACGAGGTTCAACCGTTCCTGACGCCTTTACCAGGAGTAATTGAACCAAGGATCAATTGTGTGCTTAGCTTTGCTCAACTTGTCTAAATCATGTTCTATTTCCTAAATGCATAAAGAATCAGGCATGTGCTATAAATTTCTGAAAATACATATTTGAAAACATGATGTTTGATTTGAATATTGGAAAATATTTGGAGAATCTTGGAAAAGATAATACTTTGAGAATCGTGAATCATGGTGAGAGAATATTTCTGAAGAAAATGAAAATTGATTTCTGAAGAATCCAAATGTTTTGTGAAAATGGATTTCTGAGAAATTTCAAGTAACTTTGGAAAACTTGATTTTTCTAAATTTAAACTTTGAAATTGAACATATAACTGTGATCATCGCAAAATTTTTCCTCTCATAATGTTCTCTCTCTTCCTTCTCTTTTCCTTTTCAACCTCTTATTTTCCTCCTTTTTTTGAAGGGAAAAAAGATAAAAGAACGGAAAAGAAGAAGAGAAAAGAAAGAAGAGAAGAGAAACTCTTTTGCGGGTCTCACTTGACCTTAATTTTTGAAAATATTTGAAATAACTCGCCTCCGTTTTTGAAATATTTGCGGGAAAATTGGGAGACGGGATCCGCTCGTCGGTACGAGGTTCGACCGTTCCTGGCGCCTTTACCAAGGGTAATCGAACCAAGGGTCGAATTAATGCCTTTTGCTTCGCAATGAATTTATCTAAGTATTTATCCTAAGTCTAAGAATGCACAATGAATCATGCTTGTGCAAATGCAAAGATGTATGCTCTTTTTAAAAGTATTTTGAAGAATTTCCAAGTGAATTAGATAAAGTGAAGAAATGTTTCTAACTTAGAACTTAAGATTT
The DNA here is from genome assembly GCF_984573655.1 of Nuphar pumila. NCBI lineage: Eukaryota > Viridiplantae > Streptophyta > Magnoliopsida > Nymphaeales > Nymphaeaceae > Nuphar > Nuphar pumila. The sequence goes on from NC_143254.1 coordinate 97,833,356, forward strand.
GAAGTTCTAAGTTTTTAGAATAATCAAAGTTTAGGAAAATGAATTTGGATCTTTGAGAGAAATGATCTTAAAACTGAAAGAAAGAAAATTTCAAAGTCATAAATGGACTTTTTGAATTTTGGAAGTTTGAACTTGGAAGAATATTTGGAATGGAATTGAATTCTAACTTTGAAGTTTTGGAGTTAGAAGGAAATGTGGGGGATCTAAAGAAAAATGTGATTTGGAATAATTTGGAATTTCAAGATGAAATCCGAATCCAGATTCTGGATTCTGAATAGAGTTTTGAGTTGATTTTTGAATTTAGGATCTGAAATAGGAACTTTGGTTTGAATGAAAATGGGACTGGCTTTGAAAATTGGAATTTAAAGTGGAATTTGGACTTGGAATTTTGAATGGAATTGGATTCAAGATTTGGAATCCAAGATGGTATTTGGATCTGAGATCTGAGATCCGAGATAGTGTTGGACTCTGGATCCTAAGATGGAATTGGATCTGAAATCTGAGATCCAAAGATAGAATTGGGTTCTGGATCCTAGAATGGATTTGGATCTGAAGTCTGAGATCCAATGTAGGATTGGATTCTAGATCCTAAGAATTGGATTTTGGATCTGAATCTGAGACCCAAAATAGGGTTGAATTTTGGATCCTAAGAATTGGATTTGGATCTGAAGTCTGAGATCCAATGTAGGATTGGATTCTAGATCCTAAATGGAATTTGGATCCGTGATTGGAGATCCAAAGTGGAATGGGGTCCTACACTTGGAAATCTGGGTCCAAGTTTGAGACTAGGATTTTTTGAAAAGTCCAAATGGGACTTTTGAAGATGGATCTGGGTTTTGAAAACCCAGATTGAACTTAGGAATGTTTGGATTTGAGATTCAAAGTCAATCTCAACTTTAGTTTAAAATTTGAAGAAAACTTGATTTTGAATCAGAGGATGAATTAGAAATTTCAAAGTTAAATTGAACTTTGAAATTGGATTTTGAATTGAGTTGGGATTTTGGAATTTCAAAATTGATTTTGAGAATTTTGAATTTATAAATGAACTTCAAAGTCAATCTGGACTTTGAATTTGGAGCTTGAATTTGGAATGAATCAAGAATATACAGATTGAATTTTGAAATTTCGAAGTCAAATTGGACTTTGAACTTGGAATTTAAATCTTTAAACTATAGACTTAAGAAAGATATTTGAGATCACTTGGATTTTGGAAAAGAATTTTGAAAAATATGATGTAATTCTACCCTATATGACGAATGAATTCGAATAATTTTGAAATTTGACTTTCAAAAGCTATTTCATTCTTTAAATGAATTAAAATAAGATTGAAAATATAATACATCCTTGACTATGGTCATTGAATGTATTATATGATAATCTATATTTAGATTCAAAAGAAGAATAAAATACATTTTTAGTGCTTTTATAGAATTTAAAATGAAATCAACCCTCAATATACCCTGACTATGGCCATTGGTATATATCTTGAGTTAATCCTAAGTTAAATCCTGATAAAAGAAAAAAATATTTTGAGAAAATATGATGGATTTTGAAAGTGGATCCAGTGTGGATCCAATGTTATTTCGTAAAAGATGAGAATTCTAAGTCTTGTTCATACCCCGACTATGGCCGTTGATGTAAATCGTCAACTTAGAATTAACTTACCTCTTACGAAATGGTGCACGTGCCATTCGTGTTTTCATTTGTGAGAATTTGAAAAATAAAGGCAAAAATGCATGAAAAAGGAGTAATTCAATGATATTTACAATGCTCATTCATTCTACCTAAAGCAGGAAATGTAAATTCTCATTAAAACCTAACTTATTACAACACATAAAATTGAATTTACAATTTTGAGTAATGACATTTTCCATGTATCCCCTGCAAAACACTTGATTAGTATGAACATAAAAAAAAAATTGTATATATCATATGGATATCAATGATGAAATGCTCATATATCAAGATATACATGATGAAAAAGATTGGGAAATGTCATATATACTTATATACATATGTACAGGCATGCTTATATACATGAGTAGGTATATATATATATATATATATATGTATACATTCAATACAGGTGGATGAGACCTATGGTGTTGTAAGCACAATGATGTTTGTGGAAAATACATAGTGGAGGTGCAAGGGGGGGTATGACTAAAAAGATGTGTGTACTGGGAACACTCACAGCAACACAAGATATCTGTTATAAGTACTTACAGCATCACAGAATATTGTGTTACCAGTGCTTAGGCGGCTGAAGAATGGACCATGGTGAACAGTGTATATATGTGCAGATGCCTTCAAGCTTGATTCCAGTATCATGTTTTATAATGTAATGCTTAGGCACTCAACTAACACTTTTCTAAGGTTGTTTGATCAAGAAAGGAGCATTAATAAGTGTTCCTGCAGTATCTCCTATAACTACCTCTAGACTGGCAGAGCATGTCTGTTTCTTAACATATTTAAGCCCAACGTGCTTGGATTCTGTGCCTCCAACTGAATATCTCGTGAGCTTCCTGGCCCCTTTTGCCATTCACTGTGATGGCACATCCTGGCTCTGTCGATCCAGCTTTGGCAAGACAGACTATGCTATGAGCATAGACAACGTGGGTGCTTGTGAGAAGTGCAATACTGTGAATGAATGAAAACTGTGCTGAAGTGCAATACTGTGAATAGAATGAAGATGGAAGGCTGTGAAAGGAGGGCTGCATGAAGGGATTGAGGCCAGTTTACTGTATGATGCTATCTTCATTCTACTTACAGCAAGTGGTACCACTATAAATACAGTTGTGGCCTCCAACAGGTAAATGAAAGCCAGCAATGGCAAGTGATACTGTAAAGGCTTTTGCAAGAAAACACGAGAGGATGACAACTGGGCAGATGATACAGGAATGGTGCTGAGATATGATGTGTGTATCGGTTTGATAGGTAAAGGAATGGTGGTGTGAATAGACTGAGATCCATATACAAAAAAAAAACACCAACGTGGGTTTGAATATGTAGCAAACAATGTATAAGATGAGTTCATCTGCAACTAAGACATTACTGTAGGATGAAAACAAGACATCATATGGTCTTTGAACAGTAAATGCCATACTAAAATCAGAGATGCTAGTCAAAGGGGCATCAAATATGTATCAGGTTATCCCGAAACTACTTTGTATAAATAGCAATTGCAAACAATGACAAAGCCTTAAGATAATATGTGGAAGTAAAAAAAAAAAAAAAAAATCACACCAAAGCATACAAACATTTTGAGGAACATGAGCCCAATACAGGGACTCAATTCAAAGCTTACGAGATATATCGGGTTATCATATCGATGGAATGGGAGATCTGATCAGTCATCCTCTACACTCTAACTAAAACAGGAATTCAGATATAACCTTTTCAGAAAAGCTCAAATCACAGGCCATGAACAAGAAATTCATAGAAAAAAAAAAGATGCAACAATAAACAGGAAATGGAGGAATGTATTGAATATAGGTAATGTAATGCTGCCTCAAGAAAAAAAATTAGGAAGTTAAAAATCCAATTTCTATAAATGAAGATGACATAAGAGATACAAGCTAAAAAAAAAAAAGAAAGAAAAATAAAATGATGCTCAGCAGCTTGGCGCTCCATTAATTTGGCAACCGCATCCTAGCAGAAATTCCTATTCGTGACGCAATGAGATCCCTTACCTTGAGAAGTACAATAACCCAAACACGAATGCAGTGAAGCTCACTCGATCAACCAACTCGAGATTCATCCTTGTTAGAATTCCTCTGGCCCTCAGTTAGGTTTCTTTTATGAGAGAAAACACTCTCGTTATCCCAATAATTTCCCTATGCATGCATGTGCTTCCTGCAGAAACACTCTATCCATTGAATCAACTGCTTAACGATCCAGCTTTATATCCGTTGCTTACCTCCTGTTCGATTTCCATCCCTTCTCCTTTTAGCGCAGTGGGTATATGTAGAACTTTTATAAAATGCCGATGATGATATTATGGGCAAGATACAGACAGAGAACCCAATGTGAATTGGGATAGGTGAATAAAAAAAATGACCGTAGGAGATTCAATGTTGCCAAAATATGACGTCTAATGCATATAGATTACCATTATTCAGTAGAAAATAAGAAAAAAAATGCAGGTCGATTCACTATGAGCAAAGCAAAAATTCTTGCATAAATGGAGAATTGAGGCAACAGAGTAAGCTCGGAAAATAAGATCAACCGCGGATCATAGGGTAAAAACAAACGAAAAGAGAGAAAGAAAGAAAAGAATAAAGAGGAGGAAAAAAAATTGTTGGAATGAAATCATTCCATTGATGTTGCATAGCTACAGATCGATTTTGCTATCAGCAAATCGATGTTGTAGGGGTGCTTTTGCTAAAAAAAAATGACAAATCGAAACTATAGAATCCTCAAAAGAGAACTTAAGAAGAAGATAAAAGGAGAAAATACGGGGATGAGCAGAAATGCTTACCTTGGTGGAGTTTCAATTATAGGGATTTGCCTTCTCCGATAGATGAAAGAGTGAATCTGGCCTGTTTGGATTCTGCGGTTCGGCTGAAGCTCAAGGACGAGGAATGAAGTCGATAATGGATTTTGAAGGAACCTTGATGCCGTGGGATAGAGAATGGGGGTTGATAACGGATCGAAAGGAGAATGTTGAAGATGGATTAGCCGAGAACTAGATGAAGATGGATTGTAATGGACTCTTGCCGAGAAAACTCGATCGATAATGGGTAAAGAGGAGGTGCTCTTGCCGAAAGATCGATCTCCAGAAAAAAAAAAGTAATGGGTCCCTGAAGACAGGGGCACGCTTCTTCTTAAAGGGGAAATGGAGAGTTCGAGAAGAGATGAAGGGTATGATCCAATGGCTGATGGAGATTTGGTTGGCGATGGATGATTGAGAAAGGGGGTGACAGTTGAGCGATGGTGGATGGTTCTGAAAGAAGGTCTGCGTGAGGGAGAGAGTGCGCCTGTGGCCGTTGCCAGTTTTCACTATTTCAAAAGGGTGGTTCCCTTTTTAAGAATTTTCTGAAAAATGGTTAAGGAGCGAGGTTTTTGGTAAAAATGGCTTCAAAAAGCTCGAAAATCATCCGTTTTCTTTGTAGCTCTTCTCGATTTTTTTGGTTTTTATGTTATTTTTCTATTTTTTGTATTTTTAGAATAAAAATTCTAGAGCTTTACGAGAAATCAAAGATTTAAAACTAATTTTTTTGTGTTTTTGTAGAATATTTACAAAAGGGAATTTTTCTGAGCTATTTTGAGGAAATTTCTTCAAAAAAATGGGTTTATGTCTGAAATTTTGAGACATATTCGAGGTTTACAACCTCGAACTGAGAAATATAGGGCCAAGGATCCAACAGAGTGCTGAATGAACCGCCCGAGCCTTTCAAAATCATTTTTTGGTATTTTTGCGATTTTATTTTGGAAATCGAACAACGGGGCTCATATTTGGATTTAAAATACTGAGTTCAGACCCGGAGTTGAATTTGAATATGTCAATGTGGAATCTAATCCAGAAACCTAAAGAAATAACTTGATTTTCTCAGAAAACGGGGTTAGGGGCAAAAGGGTCATTTTTACAAAACTTTGAAAAATTTGGGGTGTTCACAGATGCCCCTCTTTGCTACTAAGCCGGTTGAGAGCCGAGCTTAGTGGCAAAGACAACACTCCAAATTTTTAAAATGCCCCAGTCAGCAGGTCTGAACTGGGTGTGGAAGAATTATTTTGAAAATATGGTTTTTTTAGGCTTTGAAACCTTATCCTGAATAGTTTTGGGGAGACGAAGTCCTCGAAGATGATATGATTGAGTAGAAAATGAGAAAATCGTGATGGGACTTTTAGATGGAAATTCTGAAATGGTGGGAAATGAAAATTTTGATCAGGTCTCATGGGTGAGACAAGATACTCTCTTGGGAATGATTCAGGTTTAGCCCTTAACCTGGATGGGACAAAAATATATCAAGATGAATTTGAAATGAGGAAAGGAATACTCGAGGGCCTTGATGGGACATTTTGGAAAATGCCTTGTGAAATGAAGCTCGAGTCAAATCCTTTCTTGGATGGATATACGAAGCATGGGTTCCTTGATGGGAAGAACCATGAGGGGACTGGAAGAAAACATCTCGTCAAAAACGAGGAATCTCATTGGAATGTGACTCAGGTTTAACTCAAACCTGCAAGGAAGATACCTCGCGAAGCGAGGTTCCGGGTTAACTCTCAATCTGGATGGGAAATCTACCATACGGATTTCTCAAAAATGGAGAAAGCATGATAGGACCTTTGGAATTTGGATGAACAAATCCGATAGGGGTTTTTGCGAAAGGAGGAAATATAGGGTTCCCTAAAGCTTTGAAAAGGGAGAAGAAATGGTGCGCCTCATTGCTAAGACTGAAATAGCTTTTGAAATCAAAGAATAAATGGTTCAGATTTAACCCTTATCCTGAGTGGGGGAAATCTACCATACAGGTTTCTCAAAATGGAGAAAACCATAATGGGACCTTCGGAATTTGGATGAACAAATCCGAGAGGGGTTTTTGCGAAAGTAGGAAATATAGAGTCCCTAAAGCTTTGAAAAGGGGAAGAAATTGGACGTCTCATTACTGAGACTGAAATAGCTTTTGAAATCAAAGAATCTTTCGCAAATGGTTCAGGTTTGACCCTTATCCTGAGTGGGTTATCCATACGGAATTCGTTAATGAGAAAACCATGATGGGACAGGAGAGATACTTCTTCTGAGGCAACTTTTTTTTGGGAAATACAAACAACGCTAGGTTGCATCAAAATGAGTATTGAATGTTTATTTAATTTTTGGAATAGCTAGAAAATTTTGCCAATAAGATAAAATTATAGCTGGTTCAAATGCTTGAAAATGTGCACGTATGTGCGAAGATATTCCCTCTTTTACCTAGAGTATTTCCTCCAATGAGGTTAACTCTTCAGTTTTAAGAGTTAAATTCAAAATTTTAGCACTGATGATTTTCTTCAAGGAAGCTATCCATTTCCCTGATATGAGAATAAAAGAAATATTCTTAATTTCATAAAAGCAGGAAGTGAAGAGATATTGATAAAAGAATTTTGCATGAGAAAAGATGACTTTTGACAACTTTGGCAGTTTGATATCTGGGTGTCCTCCCATGATGATCTTTTTGAGTCATTGGGCTTTCTCGGGTTTTTCTCGTCATCCTTCATTTGGATGTCCTGACTTTTTTTTTCTCTCTCTCTTTTTTTTTTTCAGGGAAGGGCACGTCATAAACTCCTTCATCTTGGAGATGCTCCGATCCTTCTTTTATCTCAGGGATTCTATTGATCTCACTGGCTCGAAAGGTCTTTAGATGATAGCAGAAATCAAATATCTTTTAGGGTTTGTTGGTAGGTTCATCACACTCGCCTTCATCTTGACGGTGATCTGAACTTTCCCTGGAAGGATCCGTCACAAACTCCGTCATCTTGGAGATGTTTCAAATCTTCTTTGGCCCCGGGGGTCTACTCGCTTAATTCACCTTCATCTTGACGACAATTGAGAGATCCCTTTTGCGGATATTTGATTTCAACCCTTAAACGAAAAATGAGAAGATATGGGTTTGAGTGGATGCTCAAGATATTTCCACTGCCTGATTGCCAAAAAGTCATTTAAAAACATGTGCCATAGCCACGATCAATATCAATTCGCTTCTGGCTTTTCAACATCATTGAAGATTTCTTTCACTGATCATATCGAGGATATTTCTCGCATCCTTTTGGTTGATCAACAGGAAAATATTTGAATTTTACCTCTTTTTCGCAAAGAGTTTCACCTTTTGGAAGGAAGTACTGGAGGTAATCTGAGAAAATTCTCTTTGTGCAGTAAGAATATTTAGAATCGACAAATGCTTTTAGCAAATTGGCAAAGTTTTCACGAATTTCTTGTGAAATAATCACTCAATATAGATTTTGATGAGACCTTGAGTTGTAATTTAAAGAAATGGTGTAAGAATCAGATTGATGAAATACATTAGGTTTTAGAAATTCCGACCAGTTTATGAGAAACTGGATTTTTGATAATCCCGACCAGTGAAAACACTGGATTTCAAATCTTGACCGATGAAAAATACTGGATTTCAAATCCCGACCAGTTATGAAAACTGGATTTTAAATCCCGACCAGTGAAAAATACTGGATTTCAAATCCCGACCAGTTATGAAAACTGGATTTTGATAATCCCGACGAGTGAAAACACTGGATTTCAAATCCCGACCAGTTATGAAAACTAGATTTCAAATCCCGACCAGTTATAAAAACTAGATTTCAAATCCCGACCAGTTATGAAAACTGGATTTCAAATCCCGACCAGTTATGAAAACTGGATTTCAAATCCCGACCAGTTATGAAAACTGGATTTCAAACCCCGACCAGTTATGAAAACTGGATTTCAAAATCCCGACCAGTGAAAACACTGGATTTGAAAATCCCGACCAGTGAAAACACTGGATTTTGAAAATCCCGACCAAAAACTGGATTTGAAAATCCTGACCAGTTATAGAAACTGGATTTGCAAATCCCGACCAATTATAGAAACTGGATTTGAAAATCCTGACCAGTTATAGAAACTGGATTTGAAAATCTCGACCAGTTATAGAAACTGGATTTGAAAATCCCGACCAGTTATAAAACTGGATTTGAAAATCCCGACCAGTTATAGAAACTGGATTTGAAAATCCCGATTAGTTATAGAAACTGGATTTGAAAATCCCGACCAGTTATAGAAACTGGATTTGAAAATCCCGACCAGTTATAAAACTGGATTTGAAAATCCCGACCAGTTATAGAAACTGGATTTGAAAATCCTGACCAGTTATAAAACTGGATTTTGAAAATCCCGACCAGTTATAAAACTGGATTTGAAAATCCCGACCAGTTATAGAAACTAGATTTGAAAATCCCGATCAGTTATAAAACTGGATTTGAAAATCCCGACCAGTTATAGAAACTGGATTTGAAAATCCTGACCAGTTATAAAACTGGATTTTGAAAATCCCGACCAGTTATAAAACTGGATTTGAAAATCCCGACCAGTTATAGAAACTGGATTTGAAAATCCTGACTAGTTATAAAACTGGATTTTGAAAATCTCGACCAGTTATAAAACTGGATTTTGAAAATCCCGACCAGTGAAAACACTGGATTTGAAAATGAAGGATTTAATCTGATGGTTTGAAAGTGATTGAATTTGGGAGGTTATAACCCGAGGGTTGAGAAAATGATAAGATTTTGAAGATATTGCAACCAAAGGTTGGGAAACTGATAGAATTTGAAAGATTGAAGATCTTGAAGGTTTTGGAAATGATAGAATTGAGGAATCGCACCCTAAGGGTTTGATCACACGACCAGTGGGAGCTGGATCTTTTGGAATACAGGACCAACGAGATGCTGGATCCTTTGGAAATACATGACCAGCGAGATGCTGGATCTTTTGAAATACAGGACCAACGAGATGCTGGATCCTTTGGAAATACATGACCAGCGAGATGCTGGATCTTTTGGAAATACATGACCAACGAGTGTTGGATCTTTAGGAAATAAATAAAATTTTGGGAGATTTAAGTCAGAACTTGAACTTAGAAGGAGAAAGATTTTTTTGGTCAGAAGACTGATTTTAAAAGGTTATCGGTGTGAGGACCGGGTTTTTTTTCAAATGAGCTCAATATATGATTGAAAAAGTTTGAGAAATAAGCAGTGTGAGAACTGGTTTTTAGAAGATAATTCAGGATTTATCCCCTTATCCTGAACGGGGGAAATAATAAAGAGAATACCTCATTGAAAGGAGGCATCAGGTTTATCCCTTAACCTGAAGGGGTATTTTTTAAAGATAAAGGTAGATGAAAATTTTAATAAGATTGACGAAAATTTGTTTAAAACTTGACATAAATGAGCAATAGCTTGAAGAACATTTGCTCAAACCAAAAGTAAATCAAATGAAATTAAAATAAAGATCATAAGATCAAAATGAGAATTAACAAAATTCGAGAAAAAAAGCTTTTGTCTAATCCTGCCTGCATATGATGAAAGAAGATGATTATAGATCAAAATAAAATGCCCCAGTATTATGGAGAGAAATGTAAGAATTGATAGAAGATCATTATTTTATTGAAAATGACTCTTTGAAGAGTACAAAGGCTTTAAAATGAACATTTCAGGTGTAAAACTTCTTCTGATGCAGAGCATTGATGGGATCTGGCATTTCCACTCTATCTGCGTTGATTAGACGATACGAATTGCGAGGCAGTGCTTCTTTAACCACATAAGGGCCTTCCCAATTGGGTGACCACTTGCCCCATGGTCGATGCTTGAGATGAGCTATCGATCTGAGCACCAAATCGTTAACTCGAAATTTTCTCTCAATGACGGACTTGGCATAATGTCGAGCTATCCTCTATCGATAAGCTTGAGCGTGCTCTGCTGCTTTGAGCCTCTTTTCATCCAGTAAATCTAGTTGCACCAATCTCTGCTGCTGATACTGATCAAGTGGCAATTCTATGAGAGAAGCGAATTTGAGAGCGGGCTTTTTGATATGGAGAGGTAACACCACCTCAGTCCTGTAAACAAGTTCTGAAGGAGTGGCATTAGTCGGAGTCCGAATGGTGGTTCGATATGCCCAAAGCGCGTCATGAATTTTCTCATGCCAGTCTCGACCTATCTTCACAGTCCTTTCCAAAATACGGATCAAAATTTTATTGGTGGTCTCTGCTTGGCCATTCCCTTGAGGATAATAAGGAGCTGAGAAGTGATGGCAAATCCTGAATTTAGAACAGAAGGTTTTCATCCTCTCATTTTTTAAATGGGTTCCATTATCTGAGACAATATCATGTGGTATGCCGAAGCGGCAAAGGATGTTCTTATGAATGAAAGAAACCACATGGCGGCCTTCTACTGTGCGTAGAGTAACAACTTCAACCCATTTTGTGAAATACTCTGTCGCAGCCAGGAAGTATTTGTGTCCGTTGGAAGCAGAAGGAGTAATCGGGCCTACGACGTCGAATGCCTACATAGAAAATGGCCAAGGAGAAACAACTGATTGTAGATATGTGGCCGGAGCATGAATATAAGGTGCGTGCAATTGGCACTTGACGCACTTCTTCACAAATCTATGACAGTCTTGCTGTATGGTATTCCAATAATACCCTGCTCGAACGATCTGTTTGACGAGAGTTTGATAGCCGACATGGCCACCACAAATCCCTTCATGTGCCTCTTGGATAACTTCCATAGCTTCTTCTTTGTCTAAGCACCTTGAATACTCAGAACTGAATCCATGGCGGTAGAGGACATTGGCGAGAATGAAATATCGGGTAGACATACGCTGAATTGCACGTTGCTCCCTTTTAGGCATTTCTGGTGGAAATTCACCAGACTCAATGAAATTCTTGATACTTTGATACCAAGGCTTCTCCTTCTGATTGACCTGGTTTACTTGCGTAATTGAATCGAAAGCGGGTTGCTCGAGTCTGCCAACTTCGAAAGAGCGACATAACTCACCACCTTTGAATGATAAAATGGAGCCCAAGTTGGCTAAGCCATCGGCTATCTGATTATGCTCTCTTCTGATGTGATTGAGCTGAAATTCTTCGAAGCTGTCCACAAGAGCTAGGACGATCTTCTGATACGGGATTAACTTGGAATCTTTCACTTGCCATTCAGTGTTAACTTGACTGACAACAAGTAGGGAATCACCAAATGCATGTATTCTTTTGACATTGAAACTTTGCAGAATTTTGAGGCCTTGTATTAAAGCTTCATACTCGGCCATATTATGAGTGCATTGGAAACCAAGCTTGAAAGAATAAGGGATCATTTCTTTTTCTGGAGTAATTAACAAGACTCCAATCCCGATGCCAGACATGTTTTTAGAGCCATCGAAGAACAAGTTCCAAACTGGGGGCTGTTGGATGTTACAGATGTGCTCATCAGGAAAATCATCCTCTGCTTTAATTTCTTCCGTCAAAGGGAAATCTGCCAACTGATCTACGATCGCTTGGCCTTTAATCGACTTTTGAGAAACATACTCTAAGTCATATTGCATCAGAAGGACTTGCCACTTCGCAATTCATCCAGTGAGAAACGGTTGCTCAAGAATATATCTGAGCGTATTAAGTTTTGACAGAAATTTGATTTCAGAAGCCAGTAGGTAATGTCTCAATTTCTGGCACATCCAAACCAGGGCTAGACAAGTTTTCTCCATTTGAGAATACTTCTTTTCATAATCAATGAATGTTTTGCTCACATAGTAGATGGCGTGCTCTATCAGGCTGCCCTCTTCATACTGTGCGAGGAATCCACCACAGAAGTTCTGATTGACAGAAATGTATAGTAGGAGAGGCTTTCCCAGTTTTGGCGGCTTCAAAACTGGTGGATTAAGGAGATACTGCTTGATGCGCTCAAACGAGAGCTGGCATTCCGACCCTCATTCAAATTTAACTCCTTTTCTTAGCAAATGGTTAAAAGGCTCGCATCTCATGGCAAGATTAGAGATGAACCTGCGAATAGACTGAATACGCCCTTGAAGACTCTGCAGTTCTCTGAGATTAGTTGGAGGTGGCATGTCAATAATGGCTTTTCCTTTGGCCGGATCCACTTCGATCCCTTTCTTGCTGATGATGAAGCCGAGCAGTTTGTCGGACTCTACTCCAAAAACACATTTCTGAGGGTTAAGTCTTAACTTGTAAAGAATAAGTCTTTCAAAAACTTGACTAAGAGCATCGAGGTGATCCTCTTCTTCTTTAGACTTAACCAAAATGTCATCCACATACGCATCCATATTCTTGTGCATTTGATCGTGGAAAATAACGGCCATTGCCCTTTGATAGGTTGCTCCGGCATTTTTGAGCCCAAATGGCATCACCGTATAACAGAAGGTTCCCCATGGGGTAGTAAACGAAGTTTTTGACTGATCACGAACGGCCAACTTAATCTGATTATAACCTGAATATCCGTCCATGAAAGAAAACATGGCATGACCCGCTGTGCTATCGATCAACAGGTCAATATTAGGAAGTGGATAGTCATCTTTCGGGGTGGCCTTATTGAGATCCCTGAAATCAATGCAGATCCGGACTTTTCCGTTCTTTTTAGGGACTGCTACGATATTTGCCAACCAATCTGGATAATCAATGGCCCGAATGAAGCCTGCTTTTAACGAATCTTCAAGTCCTTCCTTGACTTGCTGCTCAATTCGAGGGTCTAACTTCCTCAGTTTCTGCTTGATTGGTCTGGCTTCTGGTTTCAACTTGAGTCGATGCTCAACCAGCTTGATATCCAATCCTGGCATATCTTCGTAAGTCCAGGCAAATACTTCCTGATGCTTTTTGAGAAATTGGATGAGTCTAGCTTTTTCAACTTCGCTTAGACTCGACCCGATTTTGAGAATCTTTGGATCATCTTCCGACCCAATGTTAATATCCTCAGTTGGATCTTGAACCAAAGATGATGGTTCATCCTGCTTCTGAATGTGAGCAAATTCTGGCAAATCCTGAATGGTGGAATCAAATTCAGCTGGCTCTTCAGTCCGCTCTGTTGCCTGACTGACCTCTGCTCTATCTTTCATCTCAAAGAACCTTGCCAATTTCAGATATTTGGGATTGATAACAAATTTTGTCATTGATTCAGGAGTTAAAAGGTCCCAAAAATGCCAAAAAAGAGGTTGTTTTGAAGAAATATACGAGCCAAATCAAAAAAATTTTGTACAAAGCAAAGAATAATGACACAGACAAAGCATAAGAAGGAATTGATGGATACTTGAAGAGAAAATTTTGATCTTTCATTGATTGAAGTAAAGTATTTACAAGACTTTTAACAAAAGATGGGACTGTATTGCCCCTACAAGATAAAAAGAGAATAAAAGAAAACAGGAAAACTAAGGCATCATCTTCACTTGTTTCCTTTGACAAAAACTGTCTTTTTGCTCGAATCCTGGCCAGTGAACCCCAACCCTGAACTGTCCGCATGCCAAACTGAAATGATGGGCTCTATCATGTCGTCTTCATCTTTCCCCATGCCTCGAAATGGCTGGTATCCATGTTTTATCAATAGATCGAATCCCTTTCTTGCTTTGGAAAACTGAGGGAACAAAGGGTGATCTTTGAAGGAGGTTTAATTGATGCGTCCTCCTAGCTTGAAGAAACAAGGTCCCTGCCATTGGACCGTGGCTGCGACATTTTCCTCTCCCATGACATCTTTTAGCTTCAGCATCTCTAGACTGTCACTAAGATTAATTTCCTCTGCCTCTCGAATGCTAGAAATGTCTGCTGTAAATGTGGGACGGGGAATCATAGGCTGTGGCAGCCTCTCTTCAGGATCTTCGCCCAAAATAGTAGTGATCATTCTGCCCTTAGACCACTTTATGCATTGGTGGAGAGTTGATGGAACGACATTGGCATTATGGATCCATGTTCGTCCCAACAACAGATTGTAAGTTGGTGGCACATTCACAACATGGAATAGCACTGTGTGCACGGAGTAATTGATGAAGATTTCCAAAAAGACTTTGCCTTTGGCAGTTTGCCCATGATTATCGAAGCCATAGATAGTGATAGGATCAGGCACATATTCTTCTTCTTTTAATCCCAATGCTTTCGCTGTCATCTCTGGACAAATATTGAGGCTGCTGCCTCCATCAACCAGTACATGCGGGACAGTCATGCCCCTGGTCCTTACCACAATGTATAGTGCATTATTGTGAAATGAATGAGGCTTTGGCAGGTCCTCATCAGAGAAAGTGATAGGCACATTAGTCATTGCTTGGTTCACTATCTGCGCCATGTCTTCGGGCGTGGTGCCCGGTTTCACCTTGATCTTCCTCAATAGATCATCTAGTTTTTCTTTATGCTGGGGAGAGTCGTGAGTCAACTCAAAAATGGAGATATTGGAGAGCACTGTAATTGGCTTCTGAAGGCTTCTGGCCCGCTCTTCTACTGCTTCTGAGGTTTCTACTTCCTTTGTACCAGCTTCCTTTTTCAGAAATCTTTTTGAAAAAACTTGGGTTTTCCCACTCTCCACTGACGTGTTTATGATGTTAAAAAATGAGAGGATATCCCCTCTCCGAGATGCAGGCTGGTCCTGGCGTAGAACCATTACCTGATGCTGCAGACTCATCTCTTCTTCGGAACAAGGATGTATGTGACTCTGCGGGAGAAAAGAACCTTCTGAAACGGTTGACACTGAATGTTTTGGAAATGGGGCGGACAGAATGTCCATTTTGCCCTCTTCTTCATCCTCGATGAGGATGCTTTTATCAATACAATCCTGAATCAGATGCTTCAGGACGAAGCAATACTCAGTGTCGTGGCCCATCGCTCTATGGAACTTGCAGTACTGTTCCTTAAATCTTCCCATGAGCACTGGTGGATCTGCCACCTTGGGAAGTTTTACCATTCCGTGAGACAGCAAGTATTCCAGAATTTTCTCCAAAGGCTGGTCGAGGGGAGTGAACTTCCGATCCCTACTCCAGTTTATATGTTTGGGCTTTTCTTGAAGGTCCCCCTTTTGTTGAGGACCGGTCGAGAGAGGCTTGTCATTGTTCTTGAAGAATTTGCCCTTTCTTTCCCTGTTCTGTTCGGGCTTTGCACCACTGCCACTGCCCTGTTTGCTGCTACTGCCCTGATCATCCCCTGGAACCTCGGCGGAGTAGGTGAAGTGTGCCTTCTTCTTTGGGTCTTGCACATTTTTGGCTAAGGCGACACCTTCATACATCCCGTTCTCTACCCCCATCTCAAGCCATTCTGCTCGCTCCGTCAGTTCAATAAACGATTTGGAGGGATATGGGAAGAGGAGGCTTTTTAGGGGCTGGGAGAAGTTGTTGAGAATGACTTGGAGAGCATGCTCCTCAGAAATAGGGTTCCTCATTTTGTTGCACAGGCTTCTCCATTTGTGAATGAAATCCCTAGCCTTCTCATTGGGCTCATGTTTCAGGTTGCACAGGTGGTTCAAGGTGGGCAGAGCTTCCGTGTTGAACAGGAAGCGCTCAACGAACATGTTGACGACTTTGTCAAAATCCCTTAGTTCGATGGGGTTGACGTGCTCAGCATACCATTTGGCAGCTATTCCCTCCAAACTGCGGGGGAAACAGAGGAAGAGGGCGCGGTTGTCTTCGCTGAATCGGGCGCATTCTGCGAAGAACATGGCAAGGTGAGCCTTGGGATCTCCGGATCCATCGAATTTAATGAATTTTTGGGGGAGGCTCTCCAAATTGATGTCTCCTTCCAAACCAAAGTAGAAATCCTGGCTAGTGTATGACCTTTTCCCCTTATCCCGGACTTGCAGGTCTTTGACGATTTTGGTCAGTGTCTGGATCGAGTCTTCTGCGGGGGCCCCATGCTTGGGCTTGTTCACTGACACTGGCTCTTCTACCGGTCTCTTGAGCTGCCGCAGATGTTTCGGGATGTAGATCAGCTGCTCTTCTTCCTCAGAGACTTCTTCTGACTCGGAACCCTCAGAGGTGTTGTCACGCTGTACTTTCTGCTTGCTGATCTTAACCGGCTTCTTTATGGGCTTTTTCTTAGCTTTGCTTTTAGAAACTGCCTTCTTGGGAACAGCTTTGGCCTGCTCAGCCATCATTTTGGTCATCATTTTCTGAAAAACCCGATACATGGCTGGATCAACATCACTCTCATCTCCGGAGTCATGCTTTTTGGATAATCGGGGAGAATTCATCTCCTCTAGCTCGCTGTCACTATGCTGTTGAGCGGCCCTCTTATCAGCCCTTGTCTGAACCATTTTCAGATGCCAAAGCTTTCCTGCAGAATATGAGAATGGTTAGAGTATGGAGAAGCTTTCGAAAATCATAATTTCTTTGAGAAAAAGCAAGAAATGAGGGGATTTGGTAGACAATTTCAAGAGATTATCCCATTACCCGGGATTGGGTCATCACATGATTTGTGATAATTGTGTTATCATCTTGATGATAACAGAGGAATATGCCTTGTTACCTAGGCGAGGTCGTCAACCATGATAAGATATATTGAAGAAATGCGGAAGGAATATCCCTTTTACCCGGGATTAGGTCGTCATCCAAAATTTGTGTCTTTTATTTGCGCTATAAAATACAGAAAATAACATTTTTGGCCAAAAAGTAAAATTTTATTGATATTTTTAACTTTCAAGGACAAAGAGAGGGTGGGCAGTCAGTTTGCCACCACTCTCGATATTCAGATGATACATTTGGCCCAGGAAATATAGACAGAGAAATAAAGGAGTTCCAGGTATATTTAGCGACATGATATGCCCCAGACCACTGATCCGATTGCAGGTTGAATTCTGACATGTTGCCTGTCGGGAAACGGGTGTTGGCACGGACCTGCCGCTGTGAAAACTGCCTCAGACATCGCTCCAGCTGATAATCAATACAAAAGAAAGGGCCCATCAACTTGTAGCGCTTGTCACGGGCATAAGTGTATCGAGGAACAGTCTCTCTTCTGTCAAAGAAATCCCAGGTGATCTCCTCCTGATGCAGCTTCTCGATCAGAGCTCGGCATTGGATGACTGTCTTCGGCTGCTTACTGTTGAACCTGAAAGAACTGGCCTTCGAAGGAACGTGTCGCAGGAACCATGACTGCAAGGCGTAAGTGCATCCTTCTACTAGAATGGTCTCCCCAAGAGCAAATCGAGCCAAGCCTCTATAAAGGAAGGCTAATGCGACCATGGAGACTGAGAGCTGACGGGTCTGCTTGCTTCCCCATCTCCGAAAGAGCTGAGCAACTCTGATGTCTATGAAATTCTGACCATCTTGGAAGAAAGCTAACCCCACTGTACACAGAATCATGGCATGCTGAATCCTGTCCTTTGCTGCTCGAGACAGAGTGTCAACCTCTTTGTAGGCTCCATACTTTTGATATAGTTCAAATAGGTCGATGAACTGATTTCCACCAATCTCAGTGAGAGGCCAAGATCTGCTCCCGGTTGCTCTTGCTAAGGCTTCCCGAACATCCACCCCTTTGATGTTGATAAAAAACTGCTGCTCGACAGGATCATCTGGCTGACCAGCTGGTTCGGGCAATCCCATAATGTCGTTGAACTCGTCCATCGTAGAGTCATCTCTCCCCATGGAAACCAGAATG
Source organism: Nuphar pumila (assembly GCF_984573655.1). Classification (NCBI taxonomy): domain Eukaryota; kingdom Viridiplantae; phylum Streptophyta; class Magnoliopsida; order Nymphaeales; family Nymphaeaceae; genus Nuphar; species Nuphar pumila. The sequence goes on from NC_143254.1 coordinate 97,851,448, forward strand.
TGCAGGTACGTGGATTCCATCGTTCTGCCATGGCCTGAATCAAAGCTCCATTGATGGTTCGCTTGCCTACCGCTGATGTCATTTCCAACCCACAGTCATCCAAGTGATCTGGGAACATACATGAGAAGGTGGCGAACCAAGAACAATACCACCGTGGGAAGAAAGTATGAGACTGGATGACCCGCAGATCTGGGGTTCCATCCCTTATTTGATAGAAGACATGATCCCAAGGAAAGATAGTATCGGGAGATTCAGATGCCATCGGAGTGATACTGAGGCAAAAAGAGGAAGAGAGTCAGATAGAATGCAGGACTTACGGATAGACTTTTTAAAGAATCAAACCTGGAATTTTTGAAAGATTGAGGGGATTTTAAAAGAATTTTCCAGGGTTTTGAAGACAATTTGATCTAAAAGAGAAAAAGAAAATGTAGGTAGAGAAAAATATACACCTGGGGTTTTTGGAAATAAGGGTAAGTTTTGAATAATACTTCCAGGTTTTTTTTAAAAAGGTTTGATACATATATGAGAGAATAAGAGAATGTATCATACAACTAAAGCTGCACAAACAAGGATGCGCACACAGCACTCCCTAAAGGCTGACTCTAAATGCAATATTTGAAATGGCTTGTAGGACCTTAATCCTAACTCTAGGGTTCAAATTATCTGATTCAAATCAAGATACGCCGATATACCCAAGCCGAAGCTTGAAGTACGTGGCATAGAAATATTTCTCCGGTTCTAAGGTAATGGCTTCCCAACATTCTTGAGCACCTACCGATATACCTCGGACTATGGCCCTTAGGTACGTGGTAGGGGGGCGCGAACCCAAATAAGTGGTCCAGTTGTGAGGCTCTCTCCCGAACTATGGTTCAGTGAGACAGCCCAGCAACGTGAAGACCGGGATAATATAGGTAAGGGATGTTTTGAAAATATGTTCAACATGAAAAAAAAATTAGATGGCTCTAATGCAAGTCCTAAAGAGATAGATCTAAATGAAAGGAAGCATACACTTGCATACATTGTTTACATTCAATCCCTAAATTTGAGGAGAGTTGTATTCAAGACCTAAGACTAATGTGAGCATGGAATAATCTCCTCAATATGGTCCTATCAAACCATACTTAAATCCTATATGCAATGATGTCAGCTTAGGACAAGATCTAGGCTCCTAAGGTTTGCATGGAAATGAAGCTGACATATGAAGAATAAAAACTTAGATAATGTCAAAGCAAAAGAAAAGGCATAATTCGACCGGACGAAGACGGGTCCCATCTCGGTCGCCAAACCTGTGATCATCGCAAAATTTTTCCTCTCATAATGTTCTCTCTCTTCCTTCTCTTTTCCTTTTCAACCTCTTATTTTCCTCCTTTTTTTGAAGGGAGAAAAGATAAAAGAACGGAAAAGAAGAAGAGAAAAGAAAGAAGAGAAGAGAAGAGAAGAGAAGAGAAGAGAAGATGAACTCTTTTGCGAGTCTCACTTGACCTTAATTTTTGAAAATATTTGAAATAACTCACCTCCGTTTTTGAAATATTTGCGGGAAAATTGGGAGACGGGATCCGCTCGTCGGTACGAGGTTCGACCGTTCCTGGCGCCTTTACCAGGGGTAATCGAACCAAGGGTCGAATTAATGTCTTTTGCTTCGCAATGAATTTATCTAAGTATTTATCCAAAGTCTAAGAATGCAGAATGAATCATGCTTGTGCAAATGCAAAGATGTATGCTCTTTTTGAAAGTATTTTGAAGAATTTCCAAGTGAATTAGATAAAGTGAAGAAATGTTTCTAACTTAGAACTTAAGATTTGAAGTTCTAAGTTTTTAGAATAATCAGAGTTTAGGAAAATGAATTTGGATCTTTAAGAAAAATGATCTTAAAACTGAAAGAAAGAAAATTTCAAAGTCATAAATGGACTTTTTGAATTTTGAAAGTTTGAACTTGGATGAATATTTGGAATGGAATTGAATTCTAACTTTGAAGTTTTGGAGTTAGAAGGAAATGTGGGGGATCTAAAGAAAAATAGGATTTGGAACAATTTGGAATTTCAAGATGAAATCCGGATCCAGATTCTGGATTCTGAATAGAGTTTTGAGTTGATTTTTGGATTTAGGATCTGAAATAGGAACTTTGGTTTGAATGAAAATGGGACTGACTTTGAAAATTGGAATTTTGAATGGAATTGGATTCAAGATTTGGAATCCAAGATGGTATTTGGATCTGAGATCTGAGATCCGAGATAGGGTTGGACTCTGGATCCTAAGATGGAATTGGATCTGAAATCTGAGATCCAAAGATAGAATTGGGTTCTGGATCCTAGAATGGATTTGGATCTGAAGTCTGAGATCCAATGTAGGATTGGATTCTAGATCCTAAGAATTGGATTTTGGATATGAATTTGAGACCCAAAATAGGGTTGAATTTTGGATCCTAAGAATTGGATTTGGATCTGAAGTCTGAGATCCAATGTAGGATTGGATTCTAGATCCTAAATGGAATTTGGATCCGTGATTGGAGATCCAAAGTGGAATGGGGTCCTACACTTGGAAATCTGGGTCCAAGTTTGAGACTAGGATTTTTTGAAAAGTCCAAATGGGACTTTTGAAGATGGATCTGGGTTTTGAAAACCCAGATTGAACTTAGGAATGTTTGGATTTGAGATTCAAAGTCAATCTCAACTTTAGTTTAAAATTTGAAGAAAACTTGATTTTGAATCAGAGGATGAATCAGAAATTTCAAAGTTAAATTGAACTTTGAAATTGGATTTTGAATTGAGTTGGGATTTTGGAATTTCAAAATTGATTTTGAGAATTTTGAATTTATAAATGAACTTCAAAGTCAATCTGGACTTTGAATTTGGAGCTTGAATTTGGAATGAATCAAGAATATACAGATTGAATTTTGAAATTTCAAAGTCAAATTGGACTTTGAACTTGGAATTTAAATCTTTAAACTATAGACTTAAGAAAGATATTTGAGATCACTTGGATTTTGGAAAAGAATTTTGAAAAATATGATGTAATTCTACCCTATATGACGAATGAATTCGAATAATTTTGAAATTAGACTTTGAAAAGCTATTTCATTCTTTAAATGAATTAAAATAAGATTGAAAATATAATACATCCTTGACTATGGTCATTGAATGTATTATATGATAATCTATATTTAGATTCAAAAGAAGAATAAAATACATTTTTAGTGCTTTTATAGAATTTAAAATGAAATCAACCCTCAATATACCTTGACTATGGCCATTGGTATATATCTTGAGTTAATCCTAAGTTAAATCCTGATAAAAGAAAAAAATATTTTGAGAAAATATGATGGATTTTGAAAGTGGATCCAGTGTGGATCCAATGTTATTTCGTAAAAGATGAGAATTCTAAGTCTTGTTCACACCCCGACTATGGCCGTTGATGTAAATCGTCAACTTAGAATTAACTTACCTCTTACGAAATGGTGCACGTGCCATTCGTGTTTCCATTTGTGAGAATTTGAAAAATAAAGGCAAAAATGCATGAAAAACGAGTAATTCAATGATATTTACAATGCTCATTCATTCTACCTAAAGCAGGAAATGTAAATTCTCATTAAAACCTAACTCATTACAACACATAAAATTGAATTTACAATTTTGAGTAATGACATTTTCCATGTATCCCCTGCAAAACACTTGATTAGTATGAACATAAAAAAAAATTGTATATATCATATGGATATCAATGATGAAATGCTCATATATCAAGATATACATGATGAAAAAGATTGGGAAATGTCATATATACTTATATACATATGTACAAGCATGCTTATATACATGAGTAGGTATATATATATATAATGTATACATTCAATACAGGTGGATGAGAGCTATGGTGTTATAAGCACAATGATGTTTGTGGAAAATACATAGTGGATGTGCAGGGGGGGTATGACTAAAAAGATGTGTGTACTGGGAACACTCACAGCAACACAAGATATCTGTTATAAGTACTTACAGCAGCACAGAATATTGTGTTACCAGTGCTTAGGCGGCTGAAGAATGGACCATGGTGAACAGTGTATATATGTGCAGATGCCTTCAAGCTTGATTCCAGTATCATGTTTTATAATGTAATGCTTAGGCACTCAACTAACACTTTTCTAAGGTTGTTTGATCAAGAAAGGAGCATTAATAAGTGTTCCTGCAGTATCTCCTATAACTACCTCTAGACTGGCAGAGCATGTCTGTTTCTTAACATATTTAAGCCCAACGTGCTTGGATTCTGTGCCTCCAACTGAATATCTCGTGAGCTTCCTGGCCCCTTTTGCCATTCACTGTGATGGCACATCCTGGCTCTGTCGATCCAGCTTTGGCAAGACAGACTATGCTATGAGCATAGACAACGTGGGTGCTTGTGAGAAGTGCAATACTGTGAATGAATGAAAACTGTGCTGAAGTGCAATACTGTGAATAGAATGAAGATGGAAGGCTGTGAAAGGAGGGCTGCATGAAGGGATTGAGGCCAGTTTACTGTATGATGCTATCTTCATTCTACTTACAGCAAGTGGTACCACTATAAATACAGTTGTGGCCTCCAACAGGTAAATGAAAGCCAGCAATGGCAAGTGATACTGTAGGTGCTTTTGCAAGAAAACACGAGAGGATGACAACTGGGCAGATGATACAGGAATGGTGCTGAGATATGATGTGTGTATCGGTTTGATAGGTAAAGGAATGGTGGTGTGAATAGACTGAGATCCATATACAAAAAAAAAACACCAACGTGGGTTTGAATATGTAGCAAACAATGTATAAGATGAGTTCATCTGCAACTAAGACATTACTGTAGGATGAAAACAAGACATCATATGGTCTTTGAACAGTGAATGCCATACTAAAATCAGAGATGCTAGTCAAAGGGGCATCAAATATGTATCAGGTTATCCCGAAACTACTTTGTATAAATAGCAATTGCAAACAATGACAAAGCCTTAAGATAATATGTGGAAGTAAAAAAAAAAAAAAAAATCACACAGGAATAACGATGTAGAGGCACATGGACTGAAATCCAGAATGACTGAAACAATTACAGGAAAACTTTAGTGAGTTACAAAGCATGAGAGTTGCTGTCATATGCTGCTGGAGGATATTTGTAAATGCACCTAAAATGAATCCCCTGGTAAGAGTGTCATATAACACCAAAGCATACAAACATTTTAAGGAACATGAGCCCAATACAGGGACTCAATTCAAAGCTTACGAGATATATCGGGTTATCATATCGATGGAATGGGAGATCTGATCAGTCATCCTCTACACTCTAACTAAAACAGGAATTCAGATATAACCTTTTCAGAAAAGCTCAAATCACAGGCCATGAACAAGAAATTCATAGAAAAAAAAAAAGATGCAACAATAAACAGGAAATGGAGGAATGTATTGAATACAGGTAATGTAATGCTGCCTCAGGAAAAAAAATTAGGAAGTTAAAAATCCAATTTCTACAAATGAAGATGACATAAGAGATACAAGCTAAAAAAAAAAAAAAGAAAAATAAAATGATGCTCAGCAGCTTGGCGTTCCATTAATTTGGCAACCGCATCCTAGCAGAAATTCCTATTCGTGACGCAATGAGATCCCTTACCTTGAGAAGTACAATAACCCAAACACGAATGCAGTGAAGCTCACTCGATCAACCAACTCGAGATTCATCCTTGTTAGAATTCCTCTGGCCCTCAGTTAGGTTTCTTTTATGAGAGAAAACACTCTCGTTATCCCAATAATTTCCCTATGCATGCATGTGCTTCCTGCAGAAACACTCTATCCATTGAATCAACTGCTTAACGATCCAGCTTTATATCCGTTGCTTACCTCCTGCTCGATTTCCATCCCTTCTCCTTTTAGCGCAGTGGGTATATGTAGAACTTTTATAAAATGCCGATGATGATATTATGGGCAAGATACAGACAGAGAACCCAATGTGAATTGGGATAGGTGAATAAAAAAAATGACCGTAGGAGATTCAATGTTGCCAAAATATGACGTCTAATGCATATAGATTACCATTATTCAGTAGAAAATAAGAAAAAAAATGCAGGTCGATTCACTATGAGCAAAGCAAAAATTCTTGCATAAATGGAGAATTGAGGCAACAGAGTAAGCTCGGAAAATAAGATCAACCGCGGATCATAGGGTAAAAACAAACGAAAAGAGAGAAAGAAAGAAAAGAATAAAGAGGAGGAAAAAAAATTGTTGGAATGAAATCATTCCATTGATGTTGCATAGCTACAGATCGATTTTGCTATCAGCAAATCGATGTTGTAGGGGTGCTTTTGCTAAAAAAAAATGACAAATCGAAACTATAGAATCCTCAAAAGAGAACTTAAGAAGAAGATAAAAGGAGAAAATACGGGGATGAGCAGAAATGCTTACCTTGGTGGAGTTTCCGTTATAGGGATTTGCCTTCTCCGATAGATGAAAGAGTGAATCTGGCCTGTTTGGATTCTGCGGTTCGGCTGAAGCTCAAGGACGAGGAATGAAGTCGATAATGGATTTTGAAGGAACCTTGATGCCGTGGGATAGAGAATGGGGGTTGATAACGGATCGAAAGGAGAATGTTGAAGATGGATTAGCCGAGAACTAGATGAAGATGGATTGTAATGGACTCTTGCCGAGAAAACTCGATCGATAATGGGTAAAGAGGAGGTGCTCTTGCCGAAAGATCGATCTCCAGAAAAAAAAAAGTAATGGGTCCCTGAAGACAGGGGCACGCTTCTTCTTAAAGGGGAAATGGAGAGTTCGAGAAGAGATGAAGGGTATGATCCAATGGCTGATGGAGATTTGGTTGACGATGGATGATTGAGAAAGGGGGTGACAGTTGAGCGATGGTGGATGGTTCTGGAAGAAGGTCTGCGTGAGGGAGAGAGTGCGTTTGTGGCCATTGCCAGTTTTCACTATTTCAAAAGGGTGGTTCCCTTTTTAAGAATTTTCTGAAAAATGGTTAAGGAGCGAGGTTTTTGGTAAAAATGGCTTCAAAAAGCTCAAAAATCATCCATTTTCTTTGTAGTTCTTCTCGATTTTTTTGGTTTTTATGTTATTTTTCTATTTTTTGTATTTTTAGAATAAAAATCCTAGAGCTTTACGAGAAATCAAAGATTTAAAACTAATTTTTTTTGTGTTTTTGTAGAATATTTACAAAAGGGAATTTTTCTGAGCTATTTTGAGGAAATTTCTTCAAAAAAATGGGTTTATGTCTGAAATTTTGAGACATATTCGAGGTTTACAACCTCGAACTGAGAAATATAGGGCCGAGGATCCAATAGAGTGTTGAATGAACCGCCCGAGCCTTTCAAAATCATTTTTTGGTATTTTTGCGATTTTATTTTGGAAATCGGACAACGGGGCTCAGATTTGGATTTAAAATACTGAGTTCAGACCCGGAGTTGAATTTGAATATGTCAATGTGGAATCTAATCCAAAAATCTAAAGAAATAACTTGATTTTCTCAGAAAACGGGGTTAGGGGCAAAAGGGTCATTTTTACAAAACTTTGAAAATTTTGGGGTGTTCACAATAACTTAGAAAATCGAATTTTGAACTTGGGAAATGGTTGAAATATCATTGAAAAACTTAGAGTTTTGAGAAAATCGATTTTAGAATAAGACTTAGCAATTTTTGAGAAAATTGATTTCTCTGAATTGAAATTGGAATTTGCAAATGAATGAAATGAATGAATATGGATTTGAAAGACTTGATTTTGAGGAATTGAGAAAATCCTTTTTGTATTTTTGAGAAATGCAGTGCATTTTTGAAGTTAGTCTAAGAGTGTAGGCTGAATGTGGCTAATACGAAGATTACAAATCTAGGTATCATTCGTATTCTGACTATGGCCATAAATACAAATTCCACCAAGTTTGTCAACTCCATAAGAGCTAGTGCACGTGTCATTCATGTAGACCATAGTAGATTTGAAATATGTGCATGAATGACAAGCATAACAGTTATATATCAAAGTTCAAAACTATATGCAATGCAAATCCTAATCTAAGCAGAAATTGAAATTCTTATTCCAAATTTAATTACAATTTACATCACTAATTGAATTTAAATGACTGAAAATTAAAAGAAAGTAAAGTCTTTAATATCCGTGCAAAACTTGAAAACTTGTTAGTGAAGATATGTTGGCTTTTCTAGGTTTATCCAGCAATATCTGGAAATTGTTGGATTTTGCTCGATATAAGTCATTTTCCATATGATTCATTTATATAAACTTAATAAAATATGAAATAAGATGGGATAAATATGAAAATGGAATTTAGAATTTTGAAATTGGGGTCAAAATAACCAAAATACCCCTGATAGCAAGATTATGGCCTTGAAATCAGGGTTTTTAGAAAGATATTTTGTAAAAATGCAAGTTTTAAAGTTCAAATGAGGATAAATTAAACCAACTATGATATGACATGATTAAAAACATGAAAATTAGGGTTTAGAATTTCGAAATTTAGGTCAAATGACCAAATTGCCCCTGATAGCAAGACTATGGCCTTGAAATCAGGGTTTTCTGAAATAGATTTTGGTAAAAACTTAGGATTTATGATTGAAATAAACATAAAATCAAACATGAAACATCCTAATATGATTCTAAACATTAACAAACCCTAAAATTGTGAAATTATACACGAAAATCAAGAAATATCACAAATATCATGATTTTTGCAGTGTTTTTGGATCTTTCAGGTACCCTGTTTTGTAATTTGATCTATTCAAGCATCAAATGAATTCTAAATTTAATACAAATTGATACATGTACTTATTATAACTCTAAAATCAGGTTGGAGTCATAAAAATATATTTTTGACATTATTCTAATTTGAAAATTGAATTAAAACCCTAAAATAAGCTATTTTCACCCATGTTCACAGACCAGTTCCAATTGTAGACCCGAATCAGGGGTGAAATCATCATAGAAATTTTTGAAGTTTTACAAAAATAATTTAGACAGAAAAACAGAAACTTACCTTTTTACAGATCGGAAAAAGCATCTCTGGTTAGGGAGAAACTCTTCCGGCTATCTGGACTAAAATTTAATGAATCAAGCATTGGTTAAAACAGATACTTCGGGTTGAAAATACAGGAATAAATAGCAAACTTAATAAAAAAATTCTGAAATTTTAGCATTGAACATTAGACAAAAAAATAATGAAACTCCTTTTTTACAGATCATGAATCAGATCTACGGTCTGAGATCTATGATAAACACAAGTCAGATTAGGGTTTTGGTAAACCCTAACGAGTTTTAAATCTCAAATCTGATTCTCTGACAGAGGAAAAATACTAAACAAAGGCTAAAATTATCAAAATTTCACAGTAAATAGTCCACATTAATAAGAATCCACTTCACTTTACGGATTTCAAATCGAATATCAGATGAGAGAAATATCACAACTGCAAATTACCTATGAATTTCAATATCGATTCTAAATGACTGAAAATCATGGTTTAATCTTTTATTTTTTTGACATAGTTTCCGAATTCAAAAACCTCTAAAATTTTTATAGTAGTTTACTGACATATCCACGTATCACATATTAAAAAATCAAAAATTTACAGTGAGTACTTCAATATGAAATAACATGTTCTTTGCTGGTTCAAGCTTAAAACACATAGAAATTTGATAAAACCTAATAAAGCATGCATTAATCAATGAAAACAATAAAGAAAAGATTAAAACAGTAAAATAAAATTGATTTCTATGCTGGAAAACGTGTAATAAACATAAATAAGCAAAGAAATAAATAAAATACAGGGAATCCATGGTTGAAATTTGATTTTACCTTAAAAAGCATGGATTTGACCCATTTAACGGGTAAATCGCATGTTTTAATGGTTAAGAACATGAAAAACCGTGCTATAATCGATTCTAACGGATTAAAATTCCTGGAAAAACACCAAAACAGAGTTAGATCATCTTCTTGAACCTCTCTTGAGGTTCTTGAACTTGAATTCATGGTTTAATCCATGAAAGGGGAGGTGCCAATGGTGAAATATAATATAAAATCATAAAAAAATAATAAAATAATATTAAATAACTCACCTTAGGGCTGCAGCTGCAATGAAGGAAGGTGGAGGTGTTGGAGAGGAGAGAGAAGCCACAAAAATTTGAGAGAGAAAAGAGCTCCTTTTGACCTCTTGAAGTCCCCCTTTTATAGGTTTTCAAAACCTCCTTAATTAGGGTTAATTAAGGAGTTTTATTTTTTTAGAACTCTTTCTAATAAATCCAATAAAGGGGGCAACGATTTTTTGGAGAATTATAGCCTAGGTGAGACTCTAATTAATCCCTAATTAACACCTAATTAAACCCTAGAAAGTCCAAATGTGGCATCACCTAGTATGGACCCACATTTGGTTTTTAAAACTTGAATTTAAAACCTTTAAAAACCAATGGTTTAAAACTTAAATAAAATGGATTTTCAAAATTGCATTTGACTCCTCTAAACCCCTAACCTAACTATGACAATGACTAACCCTAGTCTAACCTTGACTTCTTCAAATGTGGCGCCACCCCGAGTGGGCCCCACTTGAATTTTCAAAAACGATTTTAAAACTTGAAAATGAGAGGTTTTTTAAAAGAGATTCAAAAGTATACTTTGAGATTGAAAGTTTTGAAATGACACAGAGTCCTAACTGAGTCAGAATCCTTTGGATATGGCGCCAACTGAGTGGGCTCCACATCAAAGTTTTAAAAAATTGAAATAAAGACTAAAAATAGCTTTAAAAAGGGGTTAAAATCAATAAATGAGATTCAAAGACTTGGAAATAGAGTCCTAATCGAACTGGAACTCCGGGCTAGAGTCCTGAATTTTCAGGACTCTAAGATTTTAGGATTTTAAAAGCCAAATGAAGAAGTTTTTGAAATATTTTATCAAAAATGGTAAAATAAGTCAGAAAATGCAGTCAAGGTTAGAGTCCTAACTCAACCAAAACTCTGAAATAGAGTTTTGAATCAACTGGGATTCTACAAAATGACCTAATTTTCGAAAACAAATGGAAATGAATGAAAATAGAAGCGAAAACAAACTTAAGGGTAGACTTCTAACTGGATTAGGACTCCAGGACAGAGTCCTGATCGGACTGAAACTCTAGATTTTTTTTGGTATTTTTCTGAAAAACAGATTAAAGAACTTGTGAAAACAGTGCAAACCATAACAAATATTGAAATAAAACAGAGTTCTAATTCAACTGAGACTCTGGGGACAGAGTCCTAATTGAACTAGGACTCTTAGATTTTTGGATTTTCTGAAAAAACTAATAAGAGAATTTTGAAAAACAGTTAAAAATAAGATAAAATTGAAGTTTTGGTTTAGAAACCTGATCTGATTAGGACTCTAAGAAAGAGTCCTGATTCGATCAGAACTCTAAGAATTTTGGTTTTCTGATAAGCAAATGATGAAATTTAAACAGAAAATTTGAAAATCAGTGAAAATGGAGTGAGAAAACAAACTTTGGATAGAGTCCTGATTCGATCAGGACTCTGGGGCAGAGTCCTGATTCTATCAGGACTCTAGGATAAAATCCCAGAATTTTGAAATTCTTTGATAAAAGTGTAATAGTTTTGATAGATGGAATTTTTTTTGAAAGATTCTTTCAAAATTGAAATCAGGATCAGAGTCCTGATCCAACTAGGATTCTTCAAACAGAGTCCTGGTTCAACTAAAACTCTGAATTTTTGACTCATTTTGAAAGATTTGATTGAAAATGGATAAAATAGATGTAAAAGATTAGAGTCCTAATCCGATTAAAACTCTGAAGAAGAGTCCTGATCCGACTATACTCTTGAAGAAAAGTCCTGATCTAACGAAGACTCTAAAATTTTGGCCAAAACAGAAGATTTTGAAAGGTTTTCTTCAAAAACAGGTAAAAAAGGTAGTAAAAAGTAGAGTTCTGATCCGACTGGACTCTGGAAAAAGAGTCCTGATCCAACAAGGACTCTGAATTTTTTGGAGATTTTTGACAAGTAAAGGAATTCAGAAGCGACACCACCTAAATGGGTCTCATCTGGGAATTGAAATCGGTTGAAAATTGAGTTTAAAATAAATCCAGATTGTTTTCTGAGAAAACATTTCAAAATATAAGGTCCTGTGGTTGGCAAATGACAGATTAAAACCCAGGTTTTAAAATTGATTTTGAAAGAAAAGTTTTAAAACCCGAATCTGGATTAAATATTTTGAAAACAGGAGTGCTGAATCTCGAAAATGAGATGTAATGACATGCAATGCAATGAAATGGTATGCTGAATGCATGCAATGATATGCAATGACACATGAAATATATAAACACTAGATGAGGGTGAAAATTTGGGGTGTTTACAATAGCCAAGAGATCTCATTTATTTCAGTATTTTATATTTGAACTCTGATTAGTAGATTTATATTTTTGTTATGAGATGTAATTAATGACATTAATGTTTTAATTAATGAATAGTATGCTTTTAGTACTTCTCTGTTTTACCCTGTAATTCACCCAACTCTTGTTTTCACACTTTCGCTATTTAAAAAAAAATTTATCCAAAATTTTTACTATAAAAAGTTGGGGCGTTACAACTTTGGTATCAGAGCAGGACTGAATAATTTGAGATCTTGGCTCTTTCAGCGACCGCGATGGGTCTTTGTAAGTATGTAGGAATGTTGTTTTTGTAATGTAGAGATAAAAACCATATAAGTATGTATGATTATTTCACAAAATTATAGCTAAGGTTATAATGAATTTTAATTGCTGAAATAGATGGCTTGGGCAAACCGCTGTAACGATATTATGGAAACACTACATGACCTGACCGAAGTAGTAAGCCAACAAGCTACGACAATGCAGCAGATGGGCAACAATCTACACTAAGTTGCCCACTAGAAGAGTACAAACGGTGAGACTATGTCCTACAAGAAATTCATGGACATGGATCCTCCTGCTTTCTCTGGAAAGACGGATTCGGAGGCCGCTGAGAGTTGGATACGGGAGATCGAACGTATCTTCTGTGTACTGGAGGTGCTTGAGGAGCGTCGGGTGGACTTTGGGACTTATCGTCTCAAGGACCACGCCGAAAAGTGGTGGCAAACCACCAGGGCAGTCAAGTTTCAGGATGGTTCTGTATCTTAGACGGAGTTCGTAGAGGTCTTCAATGCTGCCTACTTTCAAAAGCATAAAAGGGCAAAGAAGATGAAAGAGTTCTTGGACCTGCAACAAGGTGAGATGCCCGTCGCCGATTACATCACTAAGTTCCACAGTTTGGAACGATATTGTCTGAACGTGTACACATCAGACGAGGATCGGGCAATGAAGTTTGCTCGGGGCTTGAAGACGGGCCTGAGAAACCGTCTATACACTCGAGGGCCCAAGAACCTCGATGAGGCTATTCAGGTAACAGATCATTTCTCTTCGTGGTATAAGTTACATAAAGATTTATAAGGTACCGTTAACCATTAAATTGTAATGGATTGTTCCTAACTGTCCCGGACACACAGGTAGCGACTCTCCTTGATGACGACTAGAAGGACGGACAAAAGTCGCAAAAGAACAGAACGGGGGTTCAGAAACCCGAGTTTAAGAAGAGGTTTGGTGGGAAATGTTTCAACCATCAAACCAAGAAACTAAGGCACGACGAAGTTACCAGACCCAGGCCAAGGCAGAATTAGAGGTGCCAGAAGTGCAATCGCTTCCACCCCGGTCAACAGTGTCCCCGTGAGACAGAAGGGTGTCTCTACTGCGGAAAAATGAGACATTATATCAAGGAGTGTCAGAAGAAGCAGGTCGACGATGCACGTCGTGAGAATGGGGGACAACAACCACAACAACACCGAGCACCACTACCACAACCGCAAGCGGCTCAGCAGCGAGTAACGGGTCGAGTCTACGCTACCTCGACCGATCAGTTACAAAAAGAAGACTTGGTGCAAGGTACCGTGTTTATTTTTGGCCAAGCTGCTCTAGTATTATTTGACTGTGGAGCTTCTCATTCTTTTATCTCTTTATATTTTGCAAAGCAACTTAGAATCCCCACATAATCATTGAATCAAGAACTAGAAGTATATAACCCTATAGGATTCAATGCAATTTGTGTGAACTATATGCCAGAAGTAGAAGTGATTTTAGGAGAACACAATTTAACTGCCAACCTAATCATACTCGATATGACCAAATATGATGTCATATTGGGTATGTATTGGCTCTTTGAACACTATGCTAGAGTTCTTTGTAGAGAAGGAAAAGTAATTTTGTCTCGACTGGATATGCCGAAAGTTGAATTCTGACTAGCAAGGCCTGTAATAAAGAAAAGGGTTATTTCGACCCTCAAGGCCCAAAAGTATCTCCGTCGGGGAGATATGGCTTTACTAGTCAGTATGATCGAAGGAGAAATGAAGTCAACTCCGATTGAGGATTTGGAAATTGTCCGCGATTTTGCCGACATATTTCTAGAGGAACTTCCTGGACTTCCTCCTCAGCGGGAAGTCAAGTTTGGGATCAAACTTATGCTAAGTACAAAGCCAATATCGAGAGCACCTTACTGGATGACACCAGCAGAGTTGGAAGAACTGAAAAAGCAGTTGAATGAACTGATGGAGCATGGTTTTGTGCGACCGAGCACGTCTCTGTGGGGAGCGCCGGTCTTGTTTGTGAAAAAGAAAGACAGGTCTATGAGACTATGTATAGACTATAGAATGTTGAACCAAGAAACTGTGAAGAACGAATATCCTCTACCCCGTATTGAGGACCTATTTGATCAACTGAAAAGAGCAAAGGTATTTTCTAAGATTGATTTGAGGTCATGTTATCACCAGTTGAGAATAAAATATGAGGATATCCCAAAATCAACGTTTCGAACCAGATATGGGCATTTTGAGTTTGTGGTGATGCCATTTGGACTTACTAATGCCTCAGCGGCGTTCATGGACCTGATGAATTGGGTATTCAGGCCATACTTGGACTCTTTTGTCATCATCTTCATTGATGACATACTGATATACTCAGAAAACACGGAGAAACACAAAGAACATCTGAAAATCGTTTTGGAAACCCTCCGGACACATCAGTTATATGCAAAGTTCTCGAAATACGAATTTTGGCTTGAAGAAGTCATGTTCCTTGGATATGTGATCTCGAAGGACGGAGTTTCAGTGGATCCTGCCAAGGTTGAAGCTGTGATGAATTGGTCACAACCAAAGAATGTCAGCGAAATCTGAAGCTTTCTAGGATTAACTGGCTACTATAGGTGATCCATTCAAGACTTCTCCCGAATCTCTATGCCTATGACAAAGCTCCTACGAAAATGGGTAAAGTTCAAATGGAATAAGAAGAGTGAAGAAAGTTTTCAAACTCTTAAAGCTAAGCTTACCATAGCTCTGGTGTTAGCCTTACCGTATGAAAGCGGAGGATTCGTGGTGTACACAGACGCTTCTGGTACTGGACTGAGGTGTATACTGATGCAGCATGACAAGGTCATTGCCTATGCATCTCGACAACTGAAGACTCATGAGAGAAATTACCCCACTCACGACCTGGAGTTGGCGGCCGTGGTTTTTGCTTTGAAGGTTTGGAGACATTATCTATATGGGGAGCAGTTCAAAGTCTTCACTGATCACAAGAGCTTGAAGTACCTGTTTTCTCAGAAGGAACTCAATATGCGACAAAGAAGGTGGCTCGAGTTCATCAAGGACTATGAGTTCACAATCTCGTACCACCTCGGGAAAGCAAATGTTGTTGATGATGCCCTTAGTCGCAAGGCTGAGGGAAATCTTTCCAGCCTGGTAAGTCTCGAATGGAAGATGATTTCTGAGTTCACAGAATGAAGATCTTTCTCCAACGATCAAGGCATACTTAGGCTGTCTAGCCTGATGGTACGATCAAAACTGCGAGAGCGGATCATGATTAAGCAAAAAGAAGACTCGCAGTACGGGAAGATGGAGGCATTGGCATTGCAAGAAGACACTGCTTTCCAACGCAAAAAGGATGAAAGTATATGGTTTAAGGATCGACTATGGGTGTCGAGCGATCCAGAGACCATAGAAGAGTTATTGGCAGAGGCACATAAGAGCAAGTATACCATTCACTCGAGCAATACGTACCAAGATGTTCAAAGATCTACAATATAGGTACTGGTGGAATGGTATGAAGCGCGATGTTGCAAGATACGTCACAAAGTGTTTGACGTGTCAACAAGTCAAGATTGAGCATCAAAGGCCAGAAGAGACAATGCAGTTGATGGAAATTCCTCAATGAAAATGGGAGCATATCACGATAGATTTCGTGATGGGATTACCACGAACCCGAAAGAACCATGACTCTATTTGGGTAGTAGTTGACCGACTCACTAAGTCAGCACACTTCCTACCAATGAGGAAGGGTCAGTCATTGGAGAGTCTGACCGATCTGTATATCCAGGAGATAGTACGACTACATGGGGTGCCAGTCTCGATCATTTCCGACAGAGACCCTCGGTTCACCTCACGATTGTGGGGGTAGTTACAAAAGGCATTGACGACTAAATTGAAATTCAGCACTGCCTTTCATCCACAGACTAATGGACAGTCAGAAAGGACCATACAGACACTGGAAGACATGTTACATGCCTGTATGCTAGATTGGAAAGGCGAATGAGATACTCACGTGGTACTAGCAGAATTTGCCTACAACAACAACTACCATGCGAGTATTGACATGGCGCCTTTTGAAGCATTATATGGGCAACCTTGCAGATCTTCGGTACATTGGGACGAAGTTGGCAAAAGAGCAATTGAGTCACCAATGGTACTTCAACATTACACTGAACAGATACAGAAGATACGAGATCGACTTCGAGCAGCACAGAGTCAATAGAAAAGCTATGCGAATTAGCGATGTAGAGAGCTTAGTTTTGAAGTGGGAGATGCAGTGTTTGTCAAGGTATCATCTACCAAGAGCATTTTCAGATTCAGAAAGAAGGGAAAGTTAAGTCCCAGAAACGTCGGACCTTTCCCGATATTAGTGCGGATCAGCGAAACTGCTTATCGAGTTGAGCTACCATCTCAACTTGCCAAGATTCATAATGTATTTCACGTATCGATGTTGAGAAAATACATTCAAGATCCGTCACACAAGATTCAATTCGAGGACATCAGTGTGCAAGAAGATCTGATAGAAGAGAGATCGATCAAAATCGTAGATCGCAGTGAGCGGGTGATGTGAAACAAGATCATCCCATTAGTCAAAGTGAGATGGAGACATCATGGCTTAGAAGAACGCACATGGGAACCGAAAGCAGCAATGAAGAACAAGTACCCTCAATTGTTTGATTGATATGTATTACAAATTTCGCGGACGAAATTTCTTTTTAGAGGAGAAGGATGTAAAACCCGTGAAATTTTTGGAATTATAAATGAATAAAAGTGAAGCTTTTATGTGAAATAGTAAGATTTTATGCTATGCAGTACAATTTTGATGACTCACCAAGTGGTGTTGTGGTAGGACGCATGGTTGTGGGGAGCCACAACACAAGTTCAAAACCCATGGTGCGCCCACGTAGAAATAAAAAAAAATTATTATTTTTTTATGAAATTCGGAATGAAACAAAAAGTGTTAAATACAATTTAATCCACACACCTTGCAATGAAAAAAAATGTAGCACAAGTGGTGGGGTTTGTTGCCCCTTTGGTGGAAGACCCTGGTTCAAAACCCCCTATGCACGGATATCTTTTTGCACAATCAGGTGACGATTTTACCTTGGTGAAAAGGTAAAATCGTGGGGCTTGTAAACCCTTATCTTCTAGCCCATATCCCACAAAAAACGTGTGGGAGTTGGCTACTTTTTTTTCACTTTTTTCAAAAAACATGGGAAATCCCACCAAAAAGTGGAGAGAGGAACCACTAAAGCAAAAGATGGAGGAGGTTGGAGAGATTTTTTTTGGGGGGGGGGGGGTTTCTCAGAAATGTAAATCACCCACCACTTAACGTGGGTTTTGATAGAGATTGGGAGTTAAAAAAAACAATAACTTCCCCTAAGTAAGGGGAGTAAATGAGGAGGGAAACAGCTGGACTCTCTCTCTCTCTCTACGTTTTGCCTCCTATTCTTCTCTTTCACTGTGAAGGTAGACCTCCATTGTTGGGATTATGTGAACCTCCATTAGCGATGTGGTGTGCCGCTTCAATGAAGAAAAGAAGGTGCATTTGTTGCCATCGTGAGTCTCCAAAGTGGTAAGGGGCATTATTTTTGCATGTACGTGATCAATGCCTAGTGGTACTAGTATGTGCATCATTTTTTTTTAGCACAAACAGGGAAAAATATACATACCATGGTGGTCATGAGTGTCAACCAGGGCCGTGCAGGATATATGTTCCAGCTTGGTTGTGCGGTTGGTTGAGAGTCTAATAAATAGTTGATTTAGTTGGCAAGCATGGACAGATGTAGCGGAATCAAATCACAAAAAAAAATAATTATGTAGCATACTGCACTCCTTTGCAAGTAACAGATCGTTAGATGAACCATTTCCAACGTCAACCACATGGCATATACTTGTGAATAGTCAATGATTGTTTACTCTTTCTTATTACTCAGATAATGTATTAGATGTATTCATGGAGGTTACCAGATTACACATGTGTTGAATGCTCAAACAAAAAAATCTGGAAGAGGGACCATGCACAACTCACGTTAGTTAGTCTGTTTATCATATATGAATTTGAGACCGTCGGTTGGGTATATCAGGCCTGCATAACTTGCTTAAACATAAGAACTTGACAACATAGTTCAAGATTTACAAATACTGTTTTACATGGATGTAGTATTATCTATTTATATTATATGCAAATGCATCAGCCCGATGCATTCTGAATGTTCGGGTGGTTGATAAAAATACGCATATACGTTACCTGCATATCCATGATGTAGCTGAAACAAAATTTCTTGTAATCTGGTCATGTAACGTCATGCTCATTCCCTTCTTTTTCAGTTATGTTTTTCCTTTATAACCTGGACATAGGTAAGTTGATTTATACTTGAAACGTTAACCCACTGTGCATATACGATTCCAGTATCATGTGTGGGGAGCTTGCTGAGTACACAAACCATTGTTGAGAAACTCTGTTTTGATGTCACATAATATGATACACTGTCTCATTTGATTTTATATGATATGATAATATGTCCTCTTGAAAAATGTTATATTATGACTGAATATGTTTTGCCATAAATCTAACGAGTATTTGATGCAAGGATATCTCACCCAATAAGGATGGAGACTTCCTGTTCAAGTACAACTATGGTGCAATCATACTCCTTGAAGAAAAAGCTTGATGAGCCATGCATTCCTAAAGTTCAAATAAAGAGATCGGCTACCTCAAGATGAAGACTTTTTTCTTCTTTAGAGTCATATGTAACAGAACCTTCAGGAACTTGCATATTGCATATTACATACTCATTCATAAACACTATATCATAAAAGTATACGATAGTTTCAAAAAGCTCCTTTTTGAAAACCAATAATTGTACCTTCTTACAACTCTTTATGTAAAAGATATTTTGTCATGTAATAATTGTACCTTACACTATATACAAGACAACATGAAAAAGAAATGTAGGAAAAAGACAAAAACATAAAATCGGCTACATAAGAAAAACAAATATAATATGTTTTTGAAAAGACTTTAGTTACCTTCTTTAAAGAAATGTTTTTTAATATAAGAAGAAGACAAAAACATAAATCGGCTACACAAAAGAAAAACAAATAAAATATGTTTTTGAAAGGACTCTAGTTACCTTTTTACAAAACCATAGAATGTCGACTTACTTGAAGACATCATTCTCTTTACAAAGCATTAAATACCTCCTGTAACAAATCCTTGTTAATATCCTTCTCAAAGAATGTCGACCTTCTTTTTGGTCCTCATTCTCTCTGAAGACTTTGAAAAACACAACATAAAGAAAACACTTGACATGACTATGTACAAATAAATATCTCAAAGCACTCATTGTACTTACACTCATTTAAAGTAAAGAAGTACTTATGTACCTCAAATCATTAATTAGAATAAAGACAAAACTACAACCCAACGTTCAATGTACTATTGTAAGAAATAGACTTTTTACATAAAATATGTATTACCTAAAAATTTACAACGACTAGTGTACCCTCTATTTTACTTTTATGGAAAAAGGCATTCTCGAACTTCTCTAAAAGATATTTTTGCAATGACATAACATTTTACATTTCGAAAAGTTACAATTCCAAAATGTAACAACTACTTTTTTAAAGCTATATAAACACACTCAAATAAACTATTCAAACCAATGGAATGGAATAGACGTGTGAGCTTACAATGAGAAAAATTCCTATTCGATATTTGAAAAGAGAGCCTTGAAAAAGAAAGAGAAAAAGAAAAGAAAGAAAAGAGAAAAAGTCAAGTCCAACTCTTTCACAAAGAGTATCCTCTGAGTGACAAACAGAACGTTCTGAGAATCCTTCATTCGTGCATTCATATCATTCTGAAGGTTTTATAGGAAGTATTGTAACTCTGTTATTCACTGTATTCCTTCTTTGTTGAAAGAAGTAGACCTCTGTGAAAGAGGGTGTTGTACTATTTATCCGGTGACTCGGATGTTATAGTGGAAAGCTCAAGTAGTTTGCTTGGGGACTGGATGTAGGTCTGGATACTGACCGAACCAGTATAAATTCTGTGTTATGTGTTGTGCCTTATTGCCTGATTATTTTATTTTATCGATCTTTATCGTATTTCACTATTGACCCCCCCTCTAGTGGTATTTCAACCATCTGTACCTACCTATACCATAGTAGTTCAAGAAAAAAAAGATAAACATAAGATAATAGTAAAGTAGGTATGGGTGGGGATGCACTAATTGGGATCTACACGATCACCACGCCCCGACAAAGATGTTGGGTATGAGTTGCACTGAACGTCAAACCCTGTTGGACATTATTAACACAAATATATATATATATATATATATATATATATATATATATATATATATATCGTATTGCTGAAGTGATATTGGTAGGTCAATTATGCCGGCAACGACAAGCCTGATTCTGCGAAACTCACAATAGGTTACCTAATAATCAGTCGGTTGAACCAGTCCGGTTATTGTCAACCACTTACAGAGCTTATGCGGACCCCGTTATCGACTGATCCTAGCCTGATCTGGTAGGTTCGGAGTGTGTGTCGGTGAATCAGGCCAGGGTAGTGACCCATTCCACTGGGCAACATACAATGACCCATTGATGTTGTTAAACCCCATGTGTGTCAGTCTGGGCTGGAGGGCCTCTCGATGATCGAGTGCTTTCTGCAACATCGACAACAGGCTAGTTGCATGGCATTCCTGCTGTCGATGGATAGGATTTCAACCGAACAAGATGAGCGAACTATCGGGTTCAATGGCGGTGGAAATTGCAAGTTTATGATTGAGGTAGCAACTTGTTGATGCCAGTTCCGGCTGGAGGTCGGTATTGACGTCATAACCCTGTTCGGGTCTTCCATAGTCAGCAGAACCCTATGCTTGGCTTTGTGTCGAGGTCGACTTGACCTTAGCATAGTTTTGGTCACTCTGTGGCTGTAAAAAAAAATGGATTGACCCTACGATCAGCATGCTTTCGAGTTGTGTTTAGGTAAGTCACCGCCTTGGTTGATTCATGCCAACCATGTCACGTGGATGGCACAGTGCGGGTGCGTACAACATAGTTCAAGACAAAAAATGTAAAGGAGGGCTCTGAGTCGAGCAGAATTCGGGAAGGTTCACTCCTTGGTGGTTCATATGTCACCTAGACTATAAAATATGTTAACCCTATGACAGGTTCAGGATTTTGGAAATCCCCTGTGGTGCAAAGGCTCGCACAGGAAAAATATTGATAAAAACAAATATATGCATAATCACGAAGGTTTGAGATTCTAGGTATACCTGAAAGACGATATATGTTACCGGATTCTCCGGGCTCTGGGTATACCTAAAAGTTGGTATATGTTACTCGATCCATGGTCTACCTTGGAGAGGGTAGGTGGTACAAGCTTCGTGGACGTTCTTGTTTTCATGAGAGCTAGGTGTCTCACCGGGTCCCTAGTCCACGAAGTTAGGGGACCAGGAGTACCAATGTATCCTAGGTGGTAGATCCAAATCTTTTGCAGAAGTGTCATAGGGTGCATCCTAATTTTTTGTTCTAGCCACTGGGGACTTCTCTCTCGGTCACAGATCGTCCCCTTTGGATATTCGTACTGCTAGTCATATACGTTATTAATTAATAGACCCCCGCATGGTCTCGGTCCGCTACGAGGTCTATGCCTGTGCGTACCCACAGGGTAAGAGTAAGATAAACATTAAATAATTTAAGTTGACTAGAAACTTATCCGTGAAGAATTGTGAATAGTTGATATGACATTTATAGAACTTGTAAAACTATAATTTAGGCTAGTATGAATAAATATATCTTTAGTCCAGTTATCTCTCGTACTGTATCATGAAGTAGAAAGCATGTTTATTTTCTTAGAATAATGCAAATTACCTGCTAGCTATAACTTTAGATGGTTGCACATATTTGTACACTGGACACTGAGCACCACATATAAATATAATGCTTCTTACGCAGACAGAAGAGTCTGACTCTTCTGCTTTAAATATTTTTCAGGTTGCAACTAATCGGAGCATCGGGGTGTCGTTATGGATATAACCAAGCGATCTCATTTATTTCAATATTTTATGTTTGAACTCTGATTAGTAGATTTATATTTCGTTTATGAGATATATTTATGACATTAATGCTTTAATTAATGAATGATATGCTTTTGGTACTTCTCTGTTTTACCCTGTAATTCACTCAACTCTTGTTTTCACACTTTCACTATTTCAAATAAAAATTTATCCAAAATTTTTACTATAAAAAGTTGGGGCGTTACAACTTTGGTATCAGAGCAGGACTGAATAATTTAAGATCTTGGCTCTGAAAGTGCACTAGGATCGAGGCAACAAGCACTAGAGGGGGTGAATAGTGCTTTTAAAATTGTCTGCGGAATATATATAATGATTTTGCAAATCTCAAAGCAAACACACAAAGAACACAAGATTTTATCCTGGTTCGGTCTAACCCGACCTACATCCAGTCCCCAAGCAAAACCCGCTTGAGATTATCCACTATCAACCTTGTTAACTACAAGATCACACAGACCATAATCAGTCCCACTTTCAGTAACAATCCTACTGAAAGCAAACAACTCCTTTACACCAAGAAGTCCTTCTTTTACAGAAAAGAAATAACAACTTACAATACAACATATGAGTCTTCCTTTTGAATGCAAATGAGATGCAATTGGCTTTTGAGGTTGTTGAAACACTCTACTCACGAATTCACTATCTCTCAAAGTGATTTGAGTGAAAAACTGAAGTGAAAATATCACGTGAATGAGAAAACAAAATACTTGAATGAATAGGAGTGAAAAGCAATAAGTAAATGATTCAAATCGATTGAATTCTTGTTGTTTTTGAGTGTACAATGCACTCATATTTATAGTTAAAGTTTTCCATACGTTGAGAGTATGAAAGGGTGTCAAAACTGTCCATTTCGAACGATCAAAACGTTTGAAAAATGAAAAGACACGCCTTTTTGAAGTTTCAGGAAAATGGCAAAATTAGTCGACTGAAACATGAGTTAGTCGACTAATAGTTAGTTATTAGTAGACTGACAGTTATCGTCGGTCGACTGATCTGTTAATCGAGCCGTTTGAAAATCTGAACTTTTGAAACTTAGTCGACTTGAGAAAAGTTAGTCGACTGATAATATCATCAGTAGACTGAAAGACCTTTTAGTCGACCGCTGCTAAAAACTTCTGAAAAACAAACATTCTGTTCGGTCGACTGATAAAAAGCATTAGTCGACTGCTGCAAAATTTTCAGAAAACACATGTTCTGTTCAGTCGACTGATAAAACTATTAGTCGACTGCTGCTAATTTTCCAGAAAACAGACATTTTGTCCAGTCGACTGATAAAACCTTCGGTCGACTAATTTGACAAAAATGACTTTTTAGAAAATATGGCGCGAACGGATTAGTCGACTGGTAAGTCTATTGGTCGACTAATAAACATGAAAATTTAAGAAGAGAGTTTTCTAAAAAGATTTTCAAAAGTGTTTCTTTTAGAAAAGTTTTTCTAAAGACTTTTAAGGTGAAATGCAACCTAAATATGCACTCTAAGTAAGGCTCTTACAAGAATCTAAGACTTTTAATGAATTAAACATTTGCACACTAGTCTTCAAAGATTCTTCATCGAATTCTTCAATTTCTTCATAGCCTTAGCTGAAATGCAGTTGATTCCACTTGCTCATCATCAAAACCTTGTACTTGAAGTATCATGTATGGCTTCATTGTCGTAACAATCTCCCCCTTTTTGATGATGACAAACTTAATCAAAGATGAAGCATTTAGATGCATAGATGGAGATTTTACTCCCCCTATCAATATGCTGCAAAACATTAAAAGTTAGCACATTTAAAGCACATATATCACATATTGATTGGTTTGCATTTCCATTCATCATTTCTTCATGCATTTAGAAATACATTCATTCAAAGCTTTCTTTTTCTCTTAATTTTGCATTTCTCAATGCAAGATCTCCTGCAATGTAATTGCTATCATCTTTTTCTCAAGATCTCCTGAAAGTTCAATGTAATGCTATCTTTATCTTTTTCTCCCCCTTTGTCAGAATAAAAAAGAGTAAGGGCAGAAATAGCATAAGCAAAATAGAGATACAAGTTTAAAATATTACAACCCATAAAGTATGAAAGTTCAGACAACAAAGATTAGAAAAGTGAGTTAAGCAAATCCTTGATTGAAGTAATCTCTTTCTGTAAATTGAGCCAAAATAATCAAAAGTAACAACCCACTGAAAAGGGATGTCGATTCTCCACAAATTTTAGACAAGATGGAAGAGACGATCCAAAAGTATCATATAAAAGAGGATTTAATGGCTGACGGTGAGTGAGAAGTCGGCCACAAGGAGATTCCGGCAATGCACTGTCACACAAGAGGGTTCCGGCGTGTTTTGAAGATGCGCCAGTTACTGCAGGAGGATTCCGACGTTTCAAGATCACGGCCAGAAGATTCCGGCGTATCCTTGTCACGGCAAGAAAATCCCGGCGAAGATGGAGTCGAACGACACTCCGAGGGTTTTTCAGAAGAGAGAGAGGCAAAAGAGAAAGAGGGTTTTCAGTTTAAGGGTTTCGTTTTTAAAAAAAATGAAAAGGTACGAAGTGAAACGATGCCAAAAAAAAAAACGGGTTTTAAAACAAATCCAAGGGGTGTTGGGTCCCTTCGTTTAAAAATTTTAAAAAAAAATTTAGTCGACTAAAACTTTATCGGTCGACTAAAAAGTGCGACTTATTCTAAAAATATCATCAGTCGACTAGAAATATATCGGTCGACTAATATGATGCGATACATTCCAAAATATAAAACACCAGTCGACTATAATTTTATCGGTCGACTAATATATTACGATTTTGAGATTTTGTTCAAAAATCAGCATTTTTATAAATCCAAAAATGAGCAAATACCTAGTTCTCTCCTAATTCTCATAAAATCTTCATTTTTAAGAGGTTTAGTGAAGATATCGGCATGTTGTTCTTTAGTGGAAATAAAATTTAACGAAATATCTCCTTTTAACACATGATCTCTTAAAAAATGATGTCTAACTTCAATATGCTTAGTTCTTGAGTGCTGAATAGGATTTTTCGAAAGATTTATAGCACTAGTGTTATCACAATAAATAGTTGTTGTGGAGTAATTCAAACCAAAATCTTTTAAGGTCTGTTTCATCCAAAGTACTTGTGAACATGCTAAACTAGCCGCTATATATTCTGCTTCAGTTGTTGAAAGTGATACTGAATTTTGCTTTTTACTAAACCAAGAGACTAAGGAATTTTCTAAGAAATGACAAGTTCCACTAGTACTCTTGCGATCAGATTTACTTCATGCAAAATATGCATCACTATATGAAACTAAATCAAAGGAAGATGATTTTGGGTAAAACAAACCAAAATCTGAAGTATCTTTCAAATAACGAAGAATTTGTTTTACTGCAGTTAAATGAGATTCCTTTGGATTAGCTTGAAATCTTGCACACATACAAACACTAAACATAATATCAGGTCGACTAGCAGTTAAGTATAATAGAGATCCGATCATACCTCTGTAGAGCTTAGTATCTACACTTTTACCATTTTCATCTTTATCAAGAGAAGTAGTTGTACTCATAGGATTCCTTCTTGATTTCGATGAGTCCATCCCAAATCTCTTGAGAAGTTCTTTTGTATACTTAGCCTGATTGATGAAGATTCCTTCTTCAGTTTGCTTTATTTGAAGTCCAAGGAAGTAGTTTAATTCGCCCATCAAGCTCATTTCAAACTCTTCCTGCATAGCTTTAGCAAATTCTTTACAGAGAGAATCATTAGTAGAACCAAATATTATGTCATCAACATAAATTTGTACAATAAGAATATCTGAATTAAGATTTTTAATAAATAAAGTGGAATCTACTCGACCAATGGAAAAACCAGATAGTTCTAGAAAATTTCGTAGTCTTTCATACCACGCTCTTGGTGCTTGTTTGAGTCCATACAAAGCTCTTTTCAATTTGTAGACTTTTTCTGGATATTTCTCATTTTTCAAAGTCTGGAGGTTGCTCTACATAAACTTCTTCATTGATGTGTCCATTTAAGAATGCACTCTTAACATCAATTTGATATAACTTGAAGTTCATGTAACTAGCAAAAGCAAGCATCATTCGAATCGACTCTAATCGAGCCACTGGTGTATAGGTTTCATCAAAATCTATGCCTTCTTCTTGATTATAACCTTGTGCCACTAGCCTTACTTTGTTACGAATGACTTCACCATTTTCATCCAGCTTATTTCGGAAGACCCATCTTGTTCCAATTACTGGATGATCCTTTGGTCTATCAACTAGATCCCAAACATCATTCCTAGTAAATTGGTTAAGTTCTTCAGACATGGCTAAAAGCCAAAATTCATCATCACATGCCTCATTGATATTCTTTGGTTCTAATTTAGATATGAAAGCAACATTTGCAATATATTTTTCTAACTGCCTTCTAGTTTGGACACCACTCTTTATTTCACCAATAACTTGTTCATGTGGATGATTAGGAACTTCTTTCCAAACCGGTTGAAGAGAAATATTTTCTTGAGAAGTACTTTCTATCAAGGGTTCTTCTTGAAGTATTGCTTCTTCTTCGCTTAGAGGTATAACCTGCTCACAATTCTCATCAAATGCAACATGTAAAGATTCTTCAATACAAGATGTTCTTTTATTGAAAATACGATATGCTTTACTTCTAGAAGAATATCTAAGAAATATTGATTCATCTGATTTTGAATCAAACTTATCAAGATTATCTTTGGTATTTAACAAGAAACATTTACTACCAAAATTTTTGAAATATGAGATCTTTGGTATACGATCATAATACAATTCAAAACATGTTTTATGTAAAATTGGTCGAATAAGAACACGATTTAAGACATAACATGCTGTATTAATTGCTTCAGCCCAAAAATATTTTGATAAATTTTTATCTTGAAGCATGGTTCTAGCACATTCTTGCAAAGTTCTATTCTTTCTTTCAACAACTCCATTTTGTGGAGCCGCTCTAGGAAAAGCAAAGTTGTGAGATATACCATGTAAATCACAAAACTTTAGAAAAGATTCATTTTCAAATTCACCACCATGATCACTACGAATTTTAATAATAGATGTAGATTTTTCATTTGTAATTCTTCTAGAAAGTTTAGAAAATTCTGAAAAAGCATCATTTTTGCTTTTTAGAAAAATCACCCATGTAAACCGAGAATAATCATCTACTATAACAAAAACATACTTGCTACCATTCAAACTTTGAATTCTAGATGGTCTAAATAGATCTAAATGTAAAAGTTCAAGAGGACGTTTTGTTGAAACTATATCTTTTGCTTTAAAAGAACTCTTGATTTGTTTACCCCTTTGACAAGCATCACATAAGTGATCCTTTTTATATGGTATTCTAGGTAGGCCTCTTACAAGATCATTCTTGGATAATTTTGAAATAATTTTAAAGTTAACATGTTCAAGTCTCTTGTGCCATAACCAATGAATTTCATTTGAAACAATAAGACATTTTTCATTAAAAGAGGGTAATTCATCTAGATATAGTTCATACACATTGTTTTTTCTTTTACCTTTAAAAATGATCTTTTTAGATTGAAAATAAAAAATTAAGCATAAATCATTTTTAAAAGAGACATGAAAACCTTTATCACATAATTGACTGATAGATATTAAATTATGCATTAAACCATCTACTAAAAGAACATTTTCTATCAAGGGAAATTTTGGATTACCAATACCTATCACTTTTCCCTTGTTGTTGTCACCAAAGGTGACGGTTCCTCCATCCTTATTTTGGAGGGTGGAAAATAACTCCGGCCTTCCAGTCATATATTTGGAACAGCCGCTGTCTAATATCCATTTGCTCCTTATGTTGTGTACCTACAACAAAACCAGAAAACTGAGCATTTGACCCCTTTCTATTTTCGGGTCCATGAGAGTTAGTCTTAGGAACCCATATCCATTTGGATTTTGGTTTCCTTTGATAATAAATATTCTTTCTATAAAAGGATTTAGAATAAACATTTCTAGAATAATCATTTCTAGATGCATTTCTATTAAAACTAGAAAGTTTAGTTTTATGAACAAAAGGTTGAGAATAATGTCTTTGATTTTTCACCACAAGGTTTGGTCTATTTTGAGTATCAAAGAAGCTATATCCCAATCCGGTTTTATTAACCGAGCATCTTTGAGAACCAAGAAGTTTTTCTAGATTCTCTTGACCATTTGTGAATTTGGCCACTATAGAAAGAAGATCTTTTGACTTTTCTTTAAGACTAAATATTTCATTTTGTAAGAGATTGGTTCTAACTCCAATTTCTTTTATCTCAAGTGCTTGGCAAGAATTTTCCTTCTTGAGATCTTCTATTTCTTGAAGTAACACTTTATTTTGAGAGTCAAGAGTTAAATTTTCAGTTTTTAACTCTTTATTTTTAGAACTAAGACTCTTAAATTTAGCATATAAATCATTAAATGCTTCAAATAACTCATCATAGTCAAATTGACTTACCGAATCTTCTTGTGCTACAAAACACATGTTGGCGACTTCTTCATTTGATTCTTCATCGGAAGAGGAGTCACTATCATCCCAACATGCTTGAAATGCCTTTTTCTTCTTGAATTGGTCCTTGGGCTTGATTTTGAGAAGAGGACAATCTTTCTTGATATGTCCTGCCTTTTTGCAGTTAAAGCACTTTACTTCATTGGGAATGAAAGAATCTGCTTTCTTTACCTTTCTTTGAAATCTTCTCTTTTTGATGAATCTTCTGAATTGCCTTGTGATGAGGGCAATATCTTCATCTTCATCTTCTTCAGAATTTTCTGAGTCAGAAGTAGCCTTAAAAGCAAGAGATTTCTTTTTAGGCTCTTCTTCTTGTCTGTCTTGAAGTTGGACCTCATATGCCATTAGATTACCAACTAAGTCTTCAAGAGTGAGAGTATTAAGATCATTTGCTTCTTCAATAGCAGTTGTTTTTCTCTCCCATTCAGGAGTTAAACACCTTAGAATCTTTCTAACTAAATCCACTTGTAAATATTCTTTTCCAAGGGATTTCAAAGTGTTAGTTATATCAGTCATTCTAGTTACCATGTCCGATATAGATTCATTTTGCTTCATTTTGAACAATTCAAATTTATGAACTAAAGAAGCAATTTTAGATTCCTTTACCTTTGACGTACCTTCGTGTGTCACAAGAAGAGTATGCCAGATTTCATTAGCTGTAGAGCATTGAGTGATGTGATTGAATTCTACCTTGTCAACGCCACAATATAATGCATTCATTGCCTTGGCATTAAGTGAAGCAGTCTTCTTTTCTTCATTGGTCCATCGGCTGAAATCAGTTGATGGAGTTTGGTACTTTTCTGAAACAACTCTCCAGATATCGAGATCCATGGATTGCAGGAATATTGTCATTCTTACTTTCCAGTATCCATAGTTTGTTCCGTCGAAGAGAGGAGGACGAACAGAGGAGCTTCCTTCTTTGTGCTGAGATGTTGTAGTTGTCATGCTAGATGATGGTCAAATCAAAATAATAGCAAACTTGTGCTCTGATACCAAATAAAAATGCACTAGGATCGAGGCAACGAGCACTAGAGGGGGGGTGAATAGTGCTTTTAAAATTGTCTGCGAAATATATATAATGATTTTGCAAATCTCAAAGCAAACACACAAAGAACACAAGATTTTATCCTGGTTCGGTCTAACCCGACCTACATCCAGTCCCCAAGCAAAACCCGCTTGAGATTATCCACTATCAACCTTGTTAACTACAAGATCACACAGACCATAATCGGTCCCACTTTCAGTAACAATCTTACTGAAAGCAAACAACTCCTTTACACCAAGGAGTCCTTCTTTTACAGAAAAGAAATAACAACTTACAATACAACCTATGAGCCTTCCTTTTGAATGCAAATGAGATGCAATTGGCTTTTGAGGTTGTTGAAACACTCTACTCACGAATTCACTATCTCTCAAAGTGATTTGAGTGAAAAACTGAAGTGAAAATATCACGTGAATGAGAAAATAAATACTTGAATGAATATGAGTGAAAAGCAATAAGTAAATGATTCAAATCGATTGAATTCTTGTTGTTTTTTAGTGTACAATGCACTCATATTTATAGTTAAAGTTTTCCATACGTTGAGAGTATGAAAGGGTGTCAAAACTGTCCATTTCGAACGATCAAAACGTTTGAAAAATGAAAAGACACGCCTTTTTGAAGTTTCAGGAAAATGACAAAATTAGTCGACTGAAACATGAGTTAGTCGACTAATAGTTAGTTATTAGTAGACTGACAGTTATCGTCGGTCGACTGATCTGTTAATCGAGCCGTTTGAAAATCTGAACTTTTGAAACTTAGTCGACTTGAGAAAAGTTAGTCGACTGATAATATCATCAGTAGACTGAAAAACCTTTTAGTCGACTGCTGCTAAAAACTTCTGAAAAACAAACATTCTGTTCGGTCGACTGATAAAACGCATTAGTCAACTGCTGCTAAATTTTCAGAAAACACATGTTCTGTTTAGTCGACTACTGCTAATTTTCCAGAAAACATACATTCTGTCCAGTCGACTGATAAAACCTTCGGTCGACTAATTTGACAAAAATAACTTTTTAGAAAATATGGCGCAAAAGGATTAGTCGACTGGTAAGTCTATTGGTCGACTAATAAACATGAAAATTTAAGAAGAGAGTTTTCTAAAAAGATTTTCAAAAGTGTTTCTTTTAGAAAAGTTTTTCTAAAGACTTTTAAGGTGAAATGCAACCTAAATATGCACTCTAAGTAAGGCTCTTACAAGAATCTAAGACTTTTAATGAATTAAACATTTGCACACTAGTCTTCAAAGATTCTTCATCGAATTCTTCAATTTCTTCATAGCCTTAGTTGAAATGTAGTTGATTCCACTTGCTCATCATCAAAACCTTGTACTTGAAGTATCATGTATGGCTTCATTGTCGTAACAGGCTCTTTCAGCGACCGTGATGGCTCTCTGTAAGTATGTAGGAATGTTGTTTTTGTAATGTTGAGATAAAAACCATATAGGTATGTATGATTATTTCACAAAATTATAGCTAAGGTTATAATGAATTTTAATTGCTCAAATAGATGACTTGGGCAATCCGCTGCAACAATATTATGAAAACGCTACATAACCTGGCTGAAGTAGTAGGCCAACAAGCTACGACAATGCAACAGATGGGCAACAATCTACACCAGGTTGCCCACGAGAAGAGTACAAACGGTGGGACTATGTCCTACAAGAAATTCGTGGACATGGATCCTCCTGCTTTCTCTGGAAAGATGGATTCGGAGGCCGCTGAGAGTTGGATATGGGAGATCAAACGTATCTTCCGTGTACTGGAGTGTCTCGAGGAGCGTCAGTTGGACTTTGGGTCTTATCGTCTCAAGGACCACGCCGAAAAGTGGTGGGAAACCACCGGGGCAGTCAAGTTTCAGGATGGTCCTGTATCTTGGACGGAG
This sequence comes from Nuphar pumila, assembly GCF_984573655.1. Taxonomy (NCBI): domain Eukaryota; kingdom Viridiplantae; phylum Streptophyta; class Magnoliopsida; order Nymphaeales; family Nymphaeaceae; genus Nuphar; species Nuphar pumila. The sequence continues at coordinate 97,883,592 of NC_143254.1, forward strand.
TTCGTAGAGGTCTTCAACGTTGCCTACTTTCCAAAGAATGAAAGGACAAAGAAGATGCAAGAGTTCTTGGACCTGCAACAAGGCGAGATGCCCCTCGCCGATTACATCACTAAGTTCCACAGTTTAGAACGATATTGTCTGAACGTGTATACATCGGACGAGGATCGGACAATGAAGTTTGCTCGGGGCTTGAAGACGGGCCTGATGAACCGTCTATACACTCGAGGGCCCAAGAACCTCGATGAGGCTATTCAGGTAACAGATCATTTCTCTTCGTGGTATAAGTTGCATAAAGATTTATAAGGTACCGTTAACCATTAAATTGTAATGGATTGTTCCTGTCTGTTCCGGACACACATGTGGAGATTCTCCTTAATGACGACTAGAAGGAGGGACAAAAGTCACAAAAGAACAAAACGGAGGTTTAGAAACTCGAGTTCAAGAAGAGGTTTGGTGGGAAACGTTTCAACCATCAAACCAAGAAACTAAGGCACGACGAAGTTACCAGACCCAGGCCAGGGCAGAATCAGAGGTGCCAAAAGTGAAACCGCTTCCACCCCGGTCAACAGTGTCCCCGTGAGACAGAAGGGTGTCTCTACTGCGAAAAAATGGGACATTATATCAAGGAGTGTCGGAAGAAGCAGGTCGACGATGCACGTCGTGAGAATGGGGGACAACAACCACAGCAACACGAGCACCACCACCACAACCGCAAGCGGCTCAGCAGCGAGTAACGGGTCGAGTCTACGCTACCTCGACCAATCAGTTACAAAAAGAAGACTTGGTGCAAGGTACCGTGTTTATTTTTGGCCAAGTTGCTCTAGTATTATTTGACTGTGGAGCTTCTCATTCTTTTATCTCTTTACATTTTGCAAAGCAACTTAGAATCCCTACAAAATCATTGAATCAAGAACTAGAAGTATATAACTCTATAGGATTCAATGAAATTTGTGTGAACTACATGCCAGAAGTAAAAGTGATTTTACGAGAACATAATTTACCTGTCAACCTAATCATATTCAATATGACCGAATATGATGTCATATTGAGTATGGATTGGCTCTTTGAACTCTATGCTAGAGTTCTTTGTAGAGAAGAGAAAGTAATTCTGTCTCGACCGGATATGCCGGAAGTTGAATTCCGACTAGCAAGGCCTGGAATAAAGAAAAGGGTTATTTCGAGCCTCAAGGCCCAGAAGTATCTCCGTCGGGGAGATATGGCTTTCCTAGTCAGTATGATCGGAGGTGAAATGAAGTCAACTCCGATTGAGGATTTAGAAATTGTCCGCAAATTTTGTCGACATATTTTCAGAGGAACTTCCTTCTTAGTGTGAAGTCGAGTTTGGGATCGAACTTATGCCATGTACGAAGCCAATATCGAAAGCACCTTACCAGATGGCACCAATAGAGTTGGAAGAACTGAAGAAGCAGTTGAATGAACTGATGGAGCGTGGTTTTTGTGCGACCGAGCACGTCTCTGTGGGGAGCGTCGGTCTTGTTTGTAAAAAAGAAAGATGGGTCTATGTGACTATGCATAGACTATAGAATGTTGAACCAAGCAACTGTTTAGAACAAATATTCTCTACCCCGTATTGAGGACCTATTTGATCAACTAAAAAAAGCAAAGGTATTTTCTAAGATTGATTTGAGGTCAGGTTATCACCAGTTGAGAATAAAAGATGAGGATATCCCAAAATCAGCGTTTCGAACCAGATATGGGCATTTTGAGTTTGTGGTGATGCCATTTGGACTCACTAATGCCTCAATGGCATTCATGGACCTGGTGAATCAGATATTCAGGCCATACTTGGACTCTTTTGTCATCATCTTCATTGATGACATACTGATATACTCAGAAAACACGGAGGAACACAAAGAACATCTGAAAAACATTTTGGAAACCCTCCGAACACATCAGTTATATGCCAAGTTCTCGAAATGCGAATTTTGGCTTAAAGAAGTCACGTTCCTTGGATATGTGATCTCGAAGGACGGAGTTTCAGTGGATCCTGCCAAGGTTGAAGCTGTGATGAATTGGTCACAACCAAAGAATGTCAGCGAAATCTGAAGCTTTTTAGGATTAGCTGGCTACTATAGGCGATTCATTCAAGACTTCTCTTGAATCGCTATGCCTATGACAAAGCTCCTACGAAAATGGGTAAAGTTTGAATAGAATGAGAAGAGTGAAGAAAGCTTTCAAACTCTTAAAGCTAAGCTTACTACAACTCCGGTGTTAGCCTTACCGTCTGGAAGCGAAGGATTCGTGGTGTACACGAACACTTCTAGTACTGGACTGAGGTGTGTACTGATGCAGCATGGCAAGGTCATTGCCCATGCATCCCGACAACTGAAGACTCATGAGTGAAATTACCCCACTCACGACCTGGAGTTGGCGGCCATGGTTTTTGCTTTGAAGGTTTGGAGACATTATCTATATGGGGAGCAGTTCAGAGTCTTCACTGATCACAAAAGCTTGAAGTACCTGTTTTATCAGAAGGAATTCAATATGCGACAAAACAGGTGGCTCGAGTTCATTAAGGACTATGAGTTCATAATCTCGTACCACCTCGGGAAAGCAAATATTGTTGTTGATGCCCTTAGTCTCAAGGCTGGGGGAAATCTTTCTAGCCTGGTAAGTCTCTTATGGAAGATGATTTTTGAGTTCACAGAATGGAGACCTTTCTCGGACGATCAAGGCATACTTAGGCTGTCTAGCCTGACAGTACGACCGAAACTGCGAGAGCGGATCATGATTAAGCAAAAAAAAGATTCGCAGTACGGGAAGATGGAGACATTGGCGTTGCAAAAAGACACCACTTTCCAACGCAAAGAGGATGGAAATATATGGTTTAAGGATCGACTATGGGTGCCGAGCGATCCAAAGACCAGAGAAGAGTTATTGGCAGAGGCACATAAGAGCAAATATACCATTCACCCGAGCAGTACCATGATGTTCAAAGATCTACAATACAGGTACTGGTAGAATGGTATAAAGCGCGATGTTGCAAGATACGTCACGAAGTGTTTGACATGTCAACAAATCAAGATTGAGCATCAAAGGCTAGGAGAGACGATGTAGCTGATGAAAATTCCATAATGGAAATGGGAGCATATCATGATGGATTTCGTGATGGGGTTACCACAAACCTGAAAGAACCATGACTCTATTTGGGTAGTGGTTGACCGACTCACTAAGTCAGCACACTTCCTACCAATGAGGAAGGGCCAGTCATTGGAGAACCTGAACGACCTGTATATCCCGGAGATAGTACGACTACATAGGGTGTCAGTCTCAATCATTTTCGATAGAGACCCTCGGTTCACCTCATGACTGTGGGGGCAGTTACAAAAGGCATTAGGGACTAAATTGAAATTCAGCACTGCCTTTCATCCACAGGCTGATGGACAGTCAGAAAGGACCATACAGACACTATAGGACATGTTACGTGCCTGTATGCTGAATTAGAAAGGCGAATGGGACACTCACGTGGTACTAGCAGAATTTGCCTACAACAACAGCTACCATGTGAGTATTGACATGACGCATTTTGAAGCATTATATGGGCGACCTTGCAGATCTCCGATACATTGAGATGAAGTTGGCGAAAGAGCAGTTGTGTCACCAATGGTACTTCAACATTACACTGAACAGATACAGAAGATACGAGATCGACTTCAAGCAGCACAGAGTTGATAGAAAAGCTATGCAGATCAGCGATGCAGAGAGCTTAGTTTCGAAGTGGGAGATGCAGTGTTTGTCAAGGTATCACCGACCAAGAGCGTTTTCAGATTTGGAAAGAAGGGGAAGTTGAGTCCTAGATACATCAGACCTTTCCTGATATTAGAGCGGATCAGCGAAACTGCTTATCAAGTTGAGCTACCGTCTCAAATTGCCAAGATCCATAATGTATTTCACGTATCGATGTTGAGAAAATACATTCAAGATCCGTCACACATGATTCAGTTCGAGGACATCAATGTGCAAAAAGATCTGATCATAGAAGAGAGACCGATCGAAATCGTAGATTGCAGTGAGCGGGTGATGCAAAACAAGATCATCCCATTAGTCAAAGTGAGATGGAGACATCATGGCTTAGATGAATGCACGTGGGAACCGAAAGCAGCAATGAAGGACAAGTACCCTCAATTGTTTGATTGATATGTATTACAAATTTTGCGGACGAAATTTCTTTTTAGAGGGGAAGGATTTAAAATCCGTGAAATTTTTGGAATTCTAAATGAATAAAAGTGAAGCTTTTATGTGAAATAGTAAGATTTTATGCTATGCAGTACAATTTTGATGACTTGAGGTTTCTAGAACGAAACCGGTAACAAACCCTCAAAAGTGGTATTTGGAATCCGGATCTTAGCAAGATCCAATGATCTGACCCGGATCATGGGGTCCAATGAAAAACCTGATGGTTTTGGGATGGTAGCGTGAGATCCGAAGCACATTTAAGGTAAGAGAGTGCAAGTTTAGAACAAACGAGAGACAAATCCACGTGAAAACGAGAGAAAATTCATCAACAAGGACAAATGTCCCAATATGACATAAAAAGAATTTCCTTGCAAAAGTAAACACCAAGTGGTGTTGTGGTAGGATGCATGGTTGTGAGGAGCCACAACACAAGTTCAAAACCCATGGTGCGCCCACGTTGAAATAAAAAAATTTTATTATTTTTTTTATGAAATTTGGAACAAAACAAAAAGGGTTAAATACAATTTAATCCACACACCTTGCAATGAAAAAAATGTAGCACAAGTGGGGGGGGGGGGGGGGGGGGGGGCGTTCTCGGAAATGTAAATCACCCACCACTTAACGTGGGTTTTGATAGAGATTGGGAGTTAAAAAAAAAAACAATAACTTCCCCTAAGTAAGGGGAGTTAATGAGGAGGGAAACGACTGGACTCTCTCTCTAAGTTTTGCCTCCTATTCTTCTCTTCCTCTGTGAAGGTAGACCTCCATTGTTGGGATTATGTGAACCTCCATTAGCGACGTGGTGTGCCTCTTCAATGAAGAAAAGAAGGTGCATTTGTTGCCGTCGTGAGTCTCTAAAGTGGTAAGGGGCATTATTTTCGCATGTACGTGATCAATGCCTAGTGGTACTAGTATGTGCATCATTTTTTTTTTAGCACAAACAGGGAAAAATATAGCTACCATGGTGGTCACGAGCCTCAACCAGGGCCGTAGAGGATATAGGTTCCAGCTTGGTTGTGCGGTTGGTTGAGAGTCCAATAAATAGTTGATTTAGTTGGTAAGCATGGACAGATGTAGCGGACTCAGATCACAAAAAAAATAAAAATTATGTAGCATACTACACTCCTTTGCAAGTAACCAATCGGAAGATGAACCATTTCCAATGTCAACCACATGGCATGCATGGTTGACGTTGAGGGTGGTTTACTTGTGAATAGTCAATGATTGTTAACTCTTTCTTATTACTCAATTAATGTATTAGATATATTTATGGAGGTTACCAGATTACACATGTGTTGAATGCTCAAACAAAAAAATCTGGAAGAGGGACCATGCACAACTCACGTTAGTTAGTCTGTTTATCATATATGAATTTGAGATCGTCGGTTGGGTATATCAGACCTGCATAACTTGCTTAAACATGAGAACTTGACAACATAGTTCATGATTTACAAATACTGTTTTACATGGCTGTAGTATTATCTATTTTTATTGTATGCAAATGCATCAGCCTGATGCGTTCTGAATGTTCGGCTGGTTGATAAAAATACGCATATACGTTACCTGCATAACCATGATGTAGCTGAAACAAAATTTCTTGTAATCTGGTCCTGTGATGTCATGCTCATTCCCTTCTTTTCAGTTATATTTTTCCTTTATAACCTGGACATAGGTAAGTTGATTTATACTTGAAACGTTAACCCACTGTGCATATACGATTCCAGGATCATGTGTTGGGAGCTTGCTGAGTACACAAACCATCTGTACCTACCTATACCATAGTAGTTCAAGGAAAAAAAATAAACATAAGATAATAGTAAAGTAGGTATGGGTGGGGATGCACTAATTGGGGTCTACACGATCAGCACGCCCAACAAAGACGCTGGGTATTAGTTGCACTGAACGTCAAACCTTGCTGGACATTATTAACACAAAATCTCTCTCTCTCTCTCTCTCTCTCTATATATATATATATATATATATATATCCCATTGCTGAAGTGATATTGGTAGGTCGATTATGGCGGCAACGACAAGCCTGATTCTACGAAACTCACAATAGGTTACCTAATGATCAGTCGGTTGAACCCGTCCGGTTATTGTCAACTAGTTACAGAGCTTATGCGGCCCCCGTTATCGACTAGTCCTAGCCTGATCTGGTGGGTCCGGAGTGTGTGTCGATGAATCAGGCCAGGGTAGTGACCCATTCCACTGGGCAACATATAATGACTCATTGATGTTGTTAAACACCATGTGTGTCAGTCTGGGCTGGAGGGCCTCTCGATGATCGAGTGCTTTCTGCAACATCGACAACAGGCTAGTTGCATGGCATTCCTGCTGTCGATGGATAGGATTTCAACCGAACAAGATGAGCGAACTATCGGGTTCAATGGCGGTGGAAATTGCTGGCTTATGATTGAGGTAGCAACCTGTTGATGCCACTTCCGCCTGGAGGTCGGTATTGACGTCATAACCCTGTTCGGGTCTGCCATAGTCAACAGAACCCTATGCTTGGCTTTGTGTAGGAGTCGACTTGACCTTAGCATAGTTCTGGTCACTCTGTGGCTGTAAAAAAAAAAAATGGATTGACCCTACGGTCAGCATGCTTCCGAGCTGTGGTTAGGTATGTCACCGCCTTGGTTGATTCATGCCAACCATGTCACGTGGATGGCACAGTGCCGGTGCGTACACCATAGTTCAAGACAGAAAATGTAAAGGAGGGCTCTAAGTCGAGCCGAATTCGGGAAGGTTCACTCCTTGGTGGTGCATATGTCACCTTGACTATAAAATGTGTAAACCCTATGACGAGTTCGAGATTTTGGAAATCCCCTGTGGTGCGAAGGCTCGCATGGGAAAAATATTGATAAAAACAAATGTATGCATAATCATAAAGGTTTGAGATTTTGGGTATACCTGAAAGACGATATATGTTACCGGATTCTCCGGATTCTGGATATACCTGAAAGATGGTATATGTTACTGGACCCATGGTCTACCTTGAAGAGGGTAGGTGGTACAAGCTTCGTAGACGTTCTTGTTTTCGTGAGAGCTAGGCGTCTCACCGAGTCCCTAGTCCACAAAGTTAGGGGACCAAGACTACCAATGTATCCTAGGTGGTAGATCCAAATCTTCTGCAAAAGTGTCATAGGGTGCTTCATAATTTCTTGTTCTAGCCACTGGGGAGTTCTCTCTCGGTCACGGACCGGCTCCTTTGGATATCCGTATGGCTAGTCATACAGGTTATTAATTAATAGACCCCCGTATGGTCTCGGTCCGCTACGAGGTTTATGCCTGTGCGTACCCACAGGGTAAGAGTAAGATAAACATTAAATAATTTAAGTTGAGTGAAAACTTATCCCTAAAGAATTGTGAACAATTGATATGACATTTATAGAACTTGTAAAACTACAATTTATGCTAGTATGAATAAATATATCTTTAGTCCAGTTATCTCTCGTACTGTATCATGAAGTAGAAAACATGTTTATTTTCTTAGAATAATGCAAATTATCTACTAGCTATAACTTTAGATGGTTGCACATATTTGTACACAGAATAATGAGCACCACATATAAATATAATGCTTCTTACGCAGACAGAGGAGTCTGACCCTTCTGCTTTAAACGTTTTTCAAGTAGCAACTAATCGGAGCATCGGGGTGTCGTTATGGATATAGCTAAGCGATCTCATTTATTTCAGTATTTTATGTTTGAACTCTGATTAGTAGATTTATATTTCTGTTATGAGATGTAATTAATGACATTAATACTTTAATTAATGAATGGTATGCTTTTAGTACTTCTATGTTTTACCCTGTAATTCACCCAACTCTTGTTTTCACACTTTCGCTATTTCAAAAAAAAAAATTATCCAAAATTTTTACTATAAAAAGTTGGGGCGTTACAGGGTAGGGCAAGGCGGGGATGAGGACGGGTGGGGGATAGCGTAAGTCCATCCCCGCGTGGGTTTTGATTTTAACCTCCATCCCCGGTCCAAACGGGGCGGGGCCAGTTTCCCCCCGGTCCACTGCCATCCCTAATATTTATTGTGGAGTGGTAGGTATTGGGTCATATCGTTTGATTAAAGGCAAAACTTTGTTATTGACTAATGTTTTATATGTGCTCTCTTTGAGGAAAAATATGATTTTTGTGCTAGAATTAGTCAAGAAAGGTTATGAGGTTGGATTTTTTCTAGAAAAGTGACGGTTGATATTCGTTGTAGGTCATTTTTATTCTTGAATGTAATTGAAATTGATGTGAATAAGGGTTCTTTTTTGGTTTATATTGATTTTGTTTTGAGTGCTGCTCCTTATTTGTGCCATTTAAACTTCTGACACATAAATATTAACAAAATGAAAAGAATGGTTAAGTATGAACTAATCCCTGAATTAAATAAGTTAGACTTAGGTAAATGTGAACCATGCTTGTTGGAAAAAATGACAGTGTTCACTAGAAGTACTAGATCATTATAACTCTTAGGAGTAGTACATTCTAACATATGTATACCATTTACAATAGAAACATATAATAAAAAAATATGTTTTATAACCTTCATAAATGATTTTTCAAGATTTGGTTATGTTTATCTTATAACATATAAATAAGACCCCTTAAAAAAATTCATGGAATATAAAAAAGAAGTTGAAGCACACCTAAGAAAATTAAAATACTTAAGACTGACTGAGGAGAATGGTTGGCCTTCTCGTAACTTGATATCGGATCAGCCAAACCTGACTCGGTGACTTGGGAGAGTCACAATTTTTATTTATTTTTATCAAAAATTAATAACAAGCATATGTTTCATAAATACAAAAACATCTTTTAAAGAGTATATTTTTAGATATATTTTTTTCTTAAATATAAACAAAACATTTGATCATCTGAATAACATAATATCTTTTGATTGAGGGTTTTATATTTTTTTCTAGTTAATAGAACATTTTATGGCTACATTATATTTTATATAAGTTTTTCAAAGCTATGTTGGTGCCTTCATGATAATACATAGTACTCTTGTGATATGTACTTGCAAAAAAATACTCCCATATTGATGGGAAGATGTGGCATCCAACATGCATTATAAGTAGGTCTTTAATCCACCCAACTCTACGTAACTACTTTTGGTAAGGGCCTTGAATATTGCATTGAAGGCTATGCCATCAATTTATTATTTTGCTCATTCAAAAGTAAATGATGCTGTATTATACTTTTGAGTTTTTTTTAATTTATGGCTATGACTCGACTTGAGCTGAGTCAATGTAAGGACTCGCTGAATTTGGTTTAAACCAAGTTCACCTAAATTTTTAACTTGGTTTGTTGTTGATGTGAGTCAACTTGGCCAAGTCACGAGTTGAGTTGTTGACTTTTCCAACTATGCCGAGGAGGTAAATATAATTCAATAGAATTTGACACCTTTTGTAAGGAACATAGCATCACTCGTCACAAAACTATGGCTTATGCAAATTTACTTAGAAAATATTAGAGAGATGATGTACAATAGGGTCTCTGCAAAAGTTATAGACAAAATACCTTATAAGTTGTAGACAGGTGGAAAACCAAACATTAGCCAACTTAGAAAATGAGGTTCACATGTTTATGTATGGGTACCTTGAGTGTCTTATTCCATTAGATGATGATAATTCTATGCATGTAGAAGTTGGGTCATCTTCTAGAGATATTGATGTAAAGTCTACAGAAAAAAATAATGTTTGACAATTAAGTGATCTACCATAACATCATGTTTGATCACCTGAGACTCAGTGCCAATCAAACTCTGGACACAGCGGACATGCTTTTGCTGAGTCCATGGAGCTGTGATTCATCATTCCACACCCCCTGTTATGTTGAAAATGGGGACAAGGGGTCTACCCCCATCCACTCTCTCTCTCCCCTATGTAGCGGCCAAATAGCGAGAGTCTAGCGGCAAGGCCAGAGGTGAAAGGCGGACGATGACACCCTCTCTCCCTCCTCCCTCTTCTTCTTTCTTCTCCTTTTGTTTTTTTTCTCTCTCTTCTTCTTTTTCTTCTTTGATTAAGGCTTCAAATAAGATTTTTTTATTAGGGCTTTGAATCAAATTTTTTTAATTAGGACTTTTTATATTTAGTTTGATTAGGTTTTTTTCTTTGATTTGGGTTTTAAATCAAATATCTTTAATTAAGGATTTTGATATTCAATTCAATTAGGGTTTTTCTTTAATTTGATTAGTTTTTTTTTCTTTGATTAGAGATTTGAATAATATTTTTTAAATTATATCTTTTATAGTTATTTTGATTAAGGTCATTTTTTCTTTAATTAAGTTTTGAATTAAGGTTTTTTATATTTAATTTTATGATTTATTTATGATTTTTTTGATTTTATGGTTTAATTTTCTTGTAGCTTATGATTTTTTGGTTTATTTATTATTTATTTTCTTGCATTTTAAGGTTTTATGATTTATTTATGGATTTCACATTTGTATGTAAAAAAGTACAATTTCTTTTTTTTCAAATTACCTAAATTCTAAAAAATTTTATACTTGGATCCAGTTTGAGATCCATATTCGGGGCTAAAATCTGTTTGATAAACTTTCCATATTAGATCCAATGTCACTGATTTAAGCATTTACATATAAAAAATATCAAATCTCATTTTTTCTCAAATTACCCAAATATTAACTATTTTTTGATATTTGGATCTAATTAAAAATCCACATGTGAAGCTAAAATTCATAATAAAGCATGTCAAATCACTCATACGGTGAGGAGGATCGGGTCATAAGATCTAAAATGAAGTTATCTGACTCATTATTCAGGTGTGTTCAAAATTTCTGGACAACATAAAACAAATGCCAAATGAACACAACTTCTTATCCAGCTGAAACAAATGTTACACGAAATACAGTTGTTGCAGAACAGACATAACATGTGTTCTGTTTTAATGTTCCATCCAAACGCAGACAAGCAATCATCGCACCTTAATCCCCCAACTTGATCATAAAACAATGGCTCAAGTCCCAATAAAAATGAAATGAGTCAAAAATTAACTTTTTGGGGGCAAACTTTTTGGTACCAATCTATTAACTCAAGTCCATATAATTTGCCTCAAAGGGTTTAGCATAGTGGGATAGGGCCTAAGCCGCTAGGCAGGCGGCCTAGTTCAAATCCCATGGGCATCACCCCTTGAGCAAGCCAAAGAAGGTTAAGGGTAAGCTCATAGAGTTTTAGGTCCAAGGAAAGCGATCGTAAGCACGTCAGACAGAGCCAGCTTAGCTATGTTTCTGATCTTGGGGCCGGTTTTGCTGTGTAAATATAAAAAAAAAGTTTATATAATTTAACAAAAAAAACAAATTACCTCTAACAGTTTACAAAACTAGCCACGAGAGTTTAAACAATTCACTGAAGCAACGGCAAAAGGGACATTTCATATGCATTTTTTAGCTATGAAATTAACCTCAAGTGCGCCCCTTTGACCTGTTTCTTCAAAATTTCTTTGGAATGTCAGGTAAAAGATGGATATTTATTTGGAAATTTCCCAAAAAATAAAATACTTGATCTCCTTGTCTTGCTTTACTAGATATATTTGGAAGTTTCTTCTTCTTTTAGGTCATCCAACTTCAAGAGTTAGATGATGCCAATCTCCTGCAACTAAATGCGAGGTTGCTCTTCCCACATCATCAACTCTAACTCTGATAAGTATCCAATATCATAAAGTAAAAATGGTGTCATCTTTTTCACGTTATTTTGCACTTTTTTTTTCATAATTCTCCTCTTGTTTTATAAATATGTAATTTCTGTTCTTTGCTTAGGCCTTGAATGCTGAAATTGACAATTGCATATAAGTTTTATAAGCTTAAATTTGGATAATTTTTCATATACCCACCAACCCCAGCTTTCCCTTTGTTGATAGGTAACAATATATAGGGGTGGCAATTTCTGACACGACCCGCCAACCCGACCCGCCAACCCGCCTCTTAGGCGGGTTTGGGTTGGGCTTAAGCCAACCCGTTTAATAAACGGGTCGACCCGTGTAACCCGTTTATTAAACAGGTCGGGTTCGGGTTGGGGGTATGCCAACCCGCCAACCCAGCTGACCCGTTTAATAAATGGGTTAGGCGGGTGGGTCAACCCGCCAACCCGCCAACTCGTCTGCCCGACCCGTCAACCCGCCAACCTGCCTACCTGCCAACCCGATCCGTCAACCCGACCCGCCAACCTGAAAACCCGTTTACCCGACCCAACCCATTTATTAAATGGGTTGGCGGGTCGTGTCGGGTTACCCGTTTATTAAACGGGTCGGGTTCGTGTTTGCCACAGCCGACCCGTTTAATAAACGGGTCGGGTTCGGGTTGAGGCATGCTGACACGCCAACCCGCCAACCCGACCCGATTGTCACCCCTAACAATATATATATATATATATATATATATATATATATATATATATTGTGTACATAAAACCTACGCTTGGCCTCCTTGGTCCCCAATGCTTTCTAGTCATAAATTTGAGCTTCTTTTGAACAAAAAAATATTCAACTTTCAAGAATTCATGCTGCTTCTCATGAACTAAAAATTTTCAACTTTCGAGAATTCCTGTCCCCACAAGCCAACATTCTGCAAAGAAAAATACAACCACCCAACGATAAAGTAGTCAAATAGGCCTCATTCACTACAAACTGGCAACATGAGTTGGTGGACCATGGGAACTTAAGGCAATAATTTAATGGGTGTCCCGCGATGCTGCACGTTCTGCGTTTGCATGGGCGTATGGGCCCCATGCTTTGCAAGGACCGCGAACAGTGCTGTCTTACCCCCTTGAGCAATGTTGTCAGTATCGGTGAGAATCGGCCAATTCGTATTGTATCAGCAGAAAAATCGAGAAGATACTGACTTGAATGGGCTATTTTTTAATAAATGTAAAAAATGCTTAAAATTAAATTTTTTAAATATTGTTTTAATATTTTTAATACATTTTACATTTTCATTGACACAGAATATTTTTAATTATTTTTTAGCCGATTTAAAATGATTCACTTGAGAATCGGTATCGGCCGATTCAACCTGAATCGTTGGCCAAACGATTCTAAAGCCTATACGATTTTGACAACACTGCCCTTAGGTATACATTGTTGGTCAAAGTGACACTGCTAATTGATTTCACGTGTTAAAGATGAAAAACATATAAAAAGGTGAATATAAAAAAATATGAAGTGCATGTTCCCCATAAAAAAGGTGCAAAAAATATAGTTGGCTAGTGGCGTCTTAAGAAACGTGCTTAGTGGAGAAATAAGAAAAAATTAAAACTTTTTTTTTTGTACTTTTGGTATTGCATATGTACTAATTAGGGCTGGCAAACCCCATGGGTGTGTTTGTGCTCAGCTCTTTTAAGGGTACGTTTGATGGCTTGTTCAAGATTGGACAAAACCAAAGAACAAAACAGACAACTAATATTATGTCTCTTATGTAACAAATGTAACCAATCTAATGTTTGATGACTTGTTTATAAACGTTGTGTTCATTATGTCCAATGTTTGTTAGATATGTTGTGCTGACAACATGGATACATATGGATAATGGGTCAAATAACTTCGTTTTGAATCGTACGACTCAATCTGTTAAACCATATGAGTGTTTTAACATGTTTATTATTTCGGATATAGATCTAAGATTGAATCTAAAAACTAAAAATATTTAAAATTTGGATAATTTGAGAAAAAATAAGAATTGATATTTTTTTGATATATAAATGCTTTAATCAGTGTCATATTAGATTTAATTATGAAAGTTTATCAAAATTTATGAATTTTAGCCCCAAATATAGATCTCAAACAGGATTCAAGTTGGAAAAAAATATTTAAATTTTGGGTAATTTGAGAAAAATAAAGGATTCATAATTTTTTATATACAATTGCAAAAACCATAAATAAATTGTAAAACCTTAAAATGCAAGAAAATAAATCTTAAATAAACCAAAAAAACCTAAAGTACAAGAAAAATAAATTATAAATAAGCCATAAAATCAAATAAAATATAAAAAAAACCTTAATAAAAGAAAATCAAAGAAAAACAACTCTAATCAAATACAAAAAAATTCCTTATCAAATCAATTATAAAAAACCTTAATTTAAGAAATTCGATTCAAATTCATAATCAAAGAAAATAAAAAACCCTAATAAAATAAAATGTTAAATATCCAATTAGGAAATTTCATCAAACATATGGCATGCATCAAAAAAGGGAAAAAGTTAGAAGAACATAATGTGATTCAAGAATCCTAAAAAATTGGGATACAAATAAAGAAAAACAGAAAAGAAAAATAGCTATCAAACATCTACAAAGCTCCCCATACACCGACTTTTGGTTTCTCGCCTAAAATTCCTCCTCCATGTCGTTGGTAGAGGAAATTAGAAGGAGAGGAAAGAAAAAGGAAGTAAAAGAAAAGAGAGAAGAGGGAGGTGGGGGTGGAGTTCAGGCGATGTCGTTGGAGCTTAAGCGACATCACTGGGTGTCACCGAAACCCGAGTGCCTTGGCCGAGGGATCAAACGGTCTTGCCAAGGGCGAGACAGCGAGAGAGGGTGGCGGGGTAAGGCAACAAGAGAGGATCATGGGGTGAGGTAACGAGAAAGTGTAGAGAGGTAACACTTCACTATTTTTTTTTTTAACCTCATCCCTGTTTTTTTCCTAACAAGGAGGCAACAATTAATGAGAGTGAACATTGTGGGATGATAAGAAGCAAATAGAAAGTGATGTGACCAAAGTAGTCAAAACTTAGGGTACATTTGCTGCATTTCATGTGATTTCGAAAGTGAATCTTACTTGAACATACCTAAAAAAAACAACTAGACAAAAAACTTTTTTTAGATACAATTTTAAAAGCAAGCTTCATAAAATGTGAGTTGACACATGATTCACTTTCTCACTGCCTCGTGAGATTTTGAAAGTCAATCTCTTTTGAATAATATTTTTCACTTTTCAAAAAGTAACGGTAATGTCACATGGCCAAAAACACAAGAAATTAGTCATTATATTATTATATACCGCATGGTCTTTGGATAAAAAATATTGTACATGAGGGCATGGCGATAAAGTATATAGATAAAGGTGCTACAATTTTCTCTTTTTGTGTTTATAAAAATCTTCATTATATTTAGCAAGAAAGTACAATTATTTTAGCAAGAAAATACGTTCAATAGTGAGAAAATTTAAATGCCATGCTAAAAAAAGTAAGCATTTTATTCTCTAAGTTGATGTTTGAATGTAGCATAAAATTCTCTGAGGAGAGAAAAAGTCTGAAACACCCTTCTCCCCTCCCCTTCTCTGACTTTTCTTCCATTTATTTATGAGAATTAGTCGGTGTCAATGGGTCGGATCTGGTTCAGACCCAGGTGTGTTTGAACCCAGATCTGACTTTGAGGTGCAGTTACTAGGTTCAGACCCGGGTCTAATCGAGTCTAACATAAGGAAAACATACCCGTGTCCTATACGAACTTCATGAACCAGACTCTCGGTCCGTACCCTATAAAACAGTATTTTTTTACTCTTTTACATTGAAAAATCATGGATCTTAATCAGAACTTGGGCTAACCCAGGTCTTGTATGAAATTTCACAAACCATATCCGATTCATTTTTGCAGAAACACATGAGAATCCTTGCATTTTCTATGGGCCCCATTGTGACAATGCAAACAAGGGATTTCCTTTCCTTGTGGAAATGGAGCCCTCTTTTCAATGGGGATCACCCTCTTTCTGTGGGAGCCCTCTTCCTTGGCATGCAAAAACACCCTAAGGGGGCGTTTGCATGTCACGAAATGGAGTACCGCGGCACCCCCTTCCGCGGATTCCACTGCCGCAGAAATGAAATCTGACCCCCTCCCCAAGGAAACTGTTTTCATGGAAAACCCACCTCCAGCGTGTAAAATGGCATGTCCGCGAAGGTTTTCCACGAAAACGCAGGTTTCTGTTGTTTGTGTGTGCCCCGCGGAAACACACACCCGCATTTTTGCGGAAAACAAAGCAAATTGTATTCTTAAAGAAGTTATAACTAGTTTCTCATAACTAGTGTTGACCATCTGATGTGCCTTGTAAGACTAATAAACGAACCAAGCTAAGTTGGAGCTCATAATGAGAATGAGTTAAATGAACCGATTTGGAGTTGACTTGTTTATAATATATATATATATATATATATATATTTAGAGCTAAAAAAATAGGATTATAAAAAAATGTATCGTTTGAAAGCTAGAAGTGATAAGATTTTACCACTAATTAAACCTATTGTTTTGCAAAACAATTAGTTCAATCATATGTTTTACACATACTATGTGATGTCAAATATATCTAACATATGTTTTTTACTGCCTAATGAGCTCGTACAAGTTGCACCGAGCCGATGACCTACTGTTCATGTTCATCTTGCTGAGCCTATTTTACGAGTTTGAACAAGCTCTTTACTAGCTGAGTCTCAAGTAGCTCTAGGGATGGCAGTGGACCTGGGAAAACAGGGCTCGGCCGCACCTCTACCTGTTTGGACCGGGGATGGAGGACATGAAATAGGGATGGTGGTGGAGATGAAGGTTAAAATCAAAACTCGTGTGGGGATGGAGGCGGGGATGAACTTACGCTTTCCCCATCCCGCCTCCGCCCTGTGCCCGATCCCCTATAGTAAAATAACTAAAATGCCTTTAGAGATGGTAGTGAACTGGGAAAAATGGGCCCCCGCCACATCCTGCCCCCGCCCTGTGCCCGATCCCCTTTAGTAAGATAACTAAAATGCCTTTAGAGATGGTAGTGAACCGGGGAAAAACGGCACCCGGCCCCGCCTCGGCCTGTTTGGACCCGAGATGGAAGACATGAAATGGGGATGAAGCTTGAAATCAAAATCCGTGCAGAGATTGAGGACAGAATTTTGAGACAGGACGGGGGTGGAGACCTTGTCCCCCGCCCCAGTCCACTGCTATCCCTAAGTGGCTCGGTTTGTTTCCAAGCCCTAACTGTGCGTATACAGAGTGCACATGCGCACACACATACAGCTCTAGGTTGATGGGCTAGGGTTTCAAATCTAATAAATACTATTTCATTAGATCTGAATGATAAAAGACCCTGTATCTAGGTTGATGGGCGTGTCATTGGTGATACAAATCAGACACACTATTACGTACTAACATGACTCTGACATGTACGGATATTATTTTAAATTTTTTAAATAATATTTCAATAAAATATATTTTTATATAATCAAATGTGAAAATAATAATTTTATTGATTAAAAATTAAAAATTTCCATGTCTCAATATCCAATTTTTCAAAAAAAAGAAGAAAAAAAACTGAACTCGTGTCGAACTCGAGCCGCATGCAGGGTTGTACTCGTGTCTTTGTGACATTATAGAAAACAAAATCAACATCGCAAGCCAAATTTTCATGGGGCCAAGTCATTTGTCTGATGGCCTCATGAGAGTAGATCCGGTCAACTGCCAAATCACAGATCTTGGTTGCTTTGGTACTATTACAGTCCGTTCAAGAGATCAACGGCCACTAATGAAGCTGCTTCTATGTCATCTGGTCCATCAGCGTGGTCCCCATTTGTTTTTTCACGATGAACGGTGACAATATAATAACACTCTAAAGACCTGTGATTTGGCAGATGACCTGATCTATGCTCCACATCTTGGGCCACTCATTTCATACCCACTGCAATGTATGTGTGTGTGTGCATGCTCGCTTGCCGGTTTAAGTGTCCGAACCCAACCACCGGCTGTCATGAGGACCATTTCAATCCCGGCAAGGCATGTGAGTTAGTGGACCACCCGGGGTTTACTTCGTAGGGAGGTGGGCTCATTAAGTGACCAGCATCCTTAGGAAGGTTTCTCATCATCAAAAAGGGAAAAACTCGGCGCGTGGCCAGTCGGGGTGGTTGTGAAGGTGCCGAGATGAAGGCACCGGATCAAACCCCACTGGCGCACAGGTGTGTCTGTAGCTTTCAGAGGTGGGCCATGAAAGGCACAGGGTGATCTTGGTCCCCCACCCTGGATTTCCTGACTTCGGAGAGGGTTCCTTGTCATAAAAAAAAGGATACAGGATACTCGAGCTGCCTTAGGTCAATCTTGGAGTGTGGTTCATAGAAACTTTGGGCCACACATCTTTTCCAACTATAGGAATTATAGACCGAGCTGTGGCTGGTGCACACATCCAAAATCCACAAAAGGTAGTGGATGCCTAAAAGGCTATGTTAATCCCTATGGGTGTGTTTGATTGCCGAAGATCTCCGGACATGGGTTTGATTTGGAGTCTAGCTGATGACAAGGCGTTTGATTCCACGGACACTCACCGTGTGGGGCCCACATATGCCCGCGTTCCCACACAATCACAGATTCACACACAATCACGGGATACGCAAATGGGAGGGATAGTGCGTCCCAAGGACACAGTTTTGCTGTTCTGCCTTCCACCCCGGGGGACAGGAAAGTGTGGAAACCTTTTTGAAGAAAAAAAATGCCTGAGATGTCCATGGACAATACAGGACACTGTGTCCTTGTCCTCCCCTGTCTGTGAATCAAATGCCCCCTAAGTACACGGTTCTCTGGCTTGAGGAGGTGGTCAGGTTAGAGAATGGGAAATCTGAGATCCAACTCTCTCATTACTTTTGAATCTGAGATCCAAAATAAGCAAAACCTCTCCATGCGATCCATAGTTTTTATTTTTTTGGCCACCAATTTACCAACTCGCCCCACCTACCTAAACTACACAATATCCTTTAACTTGCATTGAAAAGTGTCAGAATAGTCGCATGTAGTGTTAGCCTCGAGTTCTCTTTTCAATTATTTCTCTCTCATTAAAGAGTTGCACCATTTGGTGTGGCAAGCATAAACATCTAACTTTTTCTCACTATCAATGAACTGGTAGGTATATCTGCCTACCCCCAGCTTAATATCAAAAAACATAAACCTCTCTCTGTCTCTCTCTCTTGCTAAATTGGCAACTATGTCACAGGGACACGCCATTTTGGTTGTGTTTCTAGTGACACGTTCAGACACGTTTGGATACGTGTTTCTGGTGACACATGCAGACATGTTCGGATATGTGGATTCAGACAGTGACACGCACAGTTTTTTTTTTATATTTTAAATAAATTTTTACTGTGTTTTTTTATTTTATTTCAATAAAAAACTATTTTTAAATGTTAAATATTCAATAAATATTTCTACTGATTAAAGATTAAAAAATCAGTGTCCTCGTGTCCCATTTAAAAAAAAATCGAACTTCCGGCATCCTTGTGTCCCGAATCATTGTGACATAGATTGGCAATTTGTATCAAACATAGGATTAATTGACAATATTTGTCAAAATGCAATAGTGCTCCCAACCACACCAATGCTCCAAATATGACAAAGGGCATCTCAATGTAACCACATTTATCACATAACTAGCCACAACAGGGCACTCACAAAGCAAAAGCATGCACAGACTCCTTTCGAGTAAGTGTTCAAAACAAGAAGGGCCAGCTCTTTCCCTTCACGCCAAACCTCTTCTCAGTGCATGCGTGTTTGTGAATGCGTCTAGGCATTTTGTTGAAGCCCACTTTGAATCTCAACAGCCAGTAAGACCAAAATTTTAAAGCAAGCAAAAGAGAAAAAGAAGAAAGCATGATCCTATCCTCCATTAAACAGAGTACCATTTAAGCTCTCTCATTGGTGTGCCTTGAAAGAGAACACCTCCTCAGGTAAGAACAGTTGTTAAGGAAAGAACCTCTTTGATTGTTTAAGCACTTAAAACAACTTTATAATTTCATTAATGGAGTTTAAATTTTTTTTTTTGGAGAGAGAAAGTGGTTTAAATTTTTGTTTTTTTAGAGAGAGAAACATTAATGGGGTTTAATTAGATACTCGCAATAAACAAAAACTAGCCTATATGCCTGCAGGTAGGGTGGACAGGTTCACACACCATTACACGTGATAAAACAAAACAAAAAAAGGCTCAACAATTTGTGTTGCCACGTGTCAAAAAACCAACGGTCTACTGTGGACCACTTTTGTCATATTGCATGTATGCTTATGGCCCCCTTCTCTTCTCAAAAGAGAGAGGGAGAGGAGGGGGGAAGATGAACCCTTAACCAAAACGAGAGGCCAAGATTTCACTCTATCTACTGCTTGCAATCACAACCCTTATCCTATCCACAACCCTTCTCTAAAACACATTCAATCCTCTCACTTAGACTATCCACTCCTCCTCTTGTCCCTCATCTTCTCTCCCCAAAACTCCTCTGCAGATGATGAAGGGACCAAGCATTTGAACGTGAAAGACAAAGTGGGTTGCGCCAATCTGTGCTCAGACCAATCCTTTTCTTCTGTCTCACTGCTCCAATGGCCCCAAAAGCCAGCCGCACAAAGACCAACAAATCCAAGGGAGAGAAGAAGAAGAAGGAAGAGAAAGGTTAGTACCCAAATCATTCAGATTAAAAAAGATTCAATCTCACCAAATTCTCAACACTACCCCTTCTTTCACTGTGATTAAATTTGTCACCCTTTGCTTATTCTTCACAGTACTGCCTACCATCCTTGACATCGCTGTCTGCACCCCATATGACACACAGATAACACTCAAGGTAAGGACTCTGCATTCATAACTCATTCTTTAAGTTATTGTTAATCTATTGCTAGATGAAGCTAATTAGTTTTTTTTTTCTGATTTAGTACTGAATTTGATTGGTAACTGAAACAGGGGATCTCAACTGATAAGATTATTGATGTGAAAAGGCTCCTAGAAGTTCATGTAGATACATGCCACCTCACCAACTACTCTCTATCTCATGAGGTGAAATTGGTAGCATTGCATTGTGTTGCTAATGATATAGAATAAGGTTTTGCTGTTGATTTTTTCTGATATTGGTTGTACTGGATTAAGCGCTTTGAGGCCAATATGGTGATTGATGGTTTGATTCTTACAGATTAGAGGGGGTAAATTGAAAGATAGTGTGGAAGTCACTTCCCTTAAGCCATGTGTATTGACCATAGTTGAAGGTAAGATTTTGTGCATTCATTAATGTTTCTCTTAGAAGGGTATGGAATTTTCCCCAATAGGGGAGGCAAAAATTGTTGTTACGGCGTTCATATTGTGTATTAATTCTTCTCAGGAGAGTGAAAACTTTTAACCATATTGCTAGGTAAGAATCTGCAGCCATTGCCTTCATATGAATGGTTGCCCAACTAGTTTTTTTGGTGAAGATACTGTTGGTAGAAGAAAGACTCTTGGGACTTGGGCTTCATTCATTTAGAAACTTTTTACATATTTTCCTTGTGTAACCCTTGCGATGGTCATGTTCCTTGCCTTGGGCATGGGGTTGTTGTCAAGGGGCCTTTCTTTGGGAGGTACCACACGATTGTCACCACCCCTGTGAAGCAAGCACCTATTCCACTTATTGGGGAGGAATCTTTTCTTGTTTTATTCTTTTGTTTTTGGCTAATTTCCAAATGGGTGCCTAAGATTTCAGGCTTTCAGCATATTTCAAAAGAAAAGTTTCAAGACTTTGTTATGCTGCTTATGAGAAAAGATCAGGAACTTTTAAGCCAAAATTTGTTTCAAATCTCAAATATGATCTTTAAGAATATATTAATAATCACTTTGTCTCTTCTCCTCTAAACGTTTCATGTCTCTTTTCTGTAGGAGGACAATGATGATGTAAATATCAAATACATTTCAAGAGAAGTAAAAAAAAAGTACAATAAATATTGGAAAAAGTAGATATCATATCAATACCCACTTAATTCAGCCTCCCAAACTCGGGTTGTCACAGTATCTTATAATTTTTGGAGGTTAAAAGGTAATATTTTTGTATTTACTTACCTAAATAAGGTTAAGAGAAGTTTTTTTTTTTAAATTGTTTGTTTTTTAATCTGCATACAAAAAAGTTTGGCATCCATTTGGAAATTTCCAAAAGTTTGCTGAACTTTGAAATTTCCGTACTGCAATTTTGCTTCTCTAATGTTTTTTTTTTCTATAGAAAAGAACAAATGGGGAATCATCTAACATTCAACCAATGGTACCATTTTGTCCAAGTTTTTCTAATATACTGATTCTTCACATACGTTGATTAATGTGGGATTAGCTCATTGGAAGGCTTGAGCTGACGAGAAAAAGTATCTGATTAACCATGAATTACCACAATACCGCTGCAGTTGAGTAGAGAGTGTAATTGAATAAATAACTTCCCTTGGCATTTAAGAAAAAAGGCAAAATTTTCATTTGAGCGGCAATTATTTGCTACTAATTCCAAAGATAATCCTCACATTTCTGAATGTTTTTTATATGACCCACAAGTTTCATGATAACTGCTAAGCAGAGACCACAGGTTAAACTCCAACGTATTGAGAAACATTATTTGTTTGAATTTTCTACATTGCCCTTTGGAGTTGAGACTTATTACTTGCTTACCCTGGTTGAAAAGAGAAAGTAAGACTAGGTCATTTGAGGACATTATTATCATTTGCTTCAATTTAACTGAGATTTAACTTGAGTTAATAGTCAAGGAGAAAGTGGAGTTCACTGTTCCGAATGAAGGACAAAATCTTGTCCTCTAAATGAAAGTTTCGCAAGAAAAAAAGATAGTGTGGAAATGTACGACCATCACAATGGCTCTCTCTCATTCCAACAAAATGACGAATATGTCCCTTTGAGAGTGTAACGGAGTCATCGGGGACTTCTTGGAGGGAAATATTGGTCAATTCCTTAAGATACTAAGGGTAATATTGACCTTCTACCGATACTTTTGGTCGTTTCTCTCTGCTCCTCGGTGTCGGTGTCGATGTCGGTGTGGGGAGACGGATGTCAATTTCTGAATTCTTGGACGAAACTTCAGGAAATATTGTAATTTCTGTGGAGATTTCTAAATGACAAATATGCCCTTAAGGAGTGAGGACTACCCATCTTAGGGGTATTTAGGTAATTTTAAAAGAGGGCGACAAGACAGGCCATTTGCGGAAACGACGGGCGACGACGTTCTGTCAGAGTTGATGGTGATAAGAAAACGACGAATATGCCCCTAAAGTTAACAAGAAGGACTAGAAACAATCTCATAGGGACAAAACCGACATTTTGCTTCCGTCGTCTTCAACCTCCCGCTCGCAGGCGAAAAAAAAAACGAACTCACACGTGCGAGTGGTCTGTTGATTGCAGAGGACTACACGGAGGAGCAGGCGGTGGCACACGTGCGGAGATTCCTGGACATCATCGCTTGCACGACCGCGTTCGGGAAGAATGGAGAGGGCAGGGAGAAGGGAGCGGTCGCCAGGAAGCAGAGCTCTCCTCCTTCGCCGTCGTCGGAGGCGGAGATTTCGGCGAGACCCGAAGGGAAGGGTGGCATAGGGGCAGCGGACGTGGCTTCAATCCACCCTCCGTCGAAGCTCGGCCAGTTCTACGATTTCTTCTCCTTCTCGCACATCCCGTCCCCGATTCAGTGTGAGCAATTCTTCTTCTTTTTCGTCATCGTCGTCTTCTTCTGGGTTGAGGGAATGAAAATTAGGGTTTTAGTTGAATTGTTAGGGTTTTATGGTTAAGGACGATCGTTGCAGTTAGGGATTGCTTAATAATCGGGTTTTGTGAGAATTCATTGCCAGAAAGATCCCTGAAGCTTTGTGAAATATCAGGAGGCCCTTTTGATTTTGCATGATTTTCAAAAAGGACGTAGGTTTTCACGTTAATGTTGTTATGGGAGTTTGGTTTTCTGGTTGGGGGAATTTTTTTGGTGTTTGTTGTTTTATTTGGCAGCTGAAGGGCTTTCTGATATTTCATTAGCGTTCTGGACCTTTATGGAAGTAATGGGTTGAGCGGGCAGTTTTCTACTGCAATTCGCTATTTCATGGCTTTAGCTGAAGATTTTTTTTTTCGTTCTTTTGCTGCAGATTTGAGGAAATCTAGCCGCCAATTTGCAGAAGACAGAGGAGAGGATGATTTCTTCCAAATTGATGTAAGTACGTCATTCCAAATTCATGCCATTGGACGCTCAAGAATCCGCAAATATGATCATGATCTCCTGTAGAGTTGGAATTCTTGAAATTTCAGTGACATAACAATTGGGCATTATTCATTCTGCTGATGCCTTCCACTCTTGGTTTCAACTTCAACCCCTGTGGAGTTGGTAATTCTTGAAATTTCAGTGACATACAGCAATTGGGTATCTTGAATTCCGCTGTTTCCTTCCATTATTGGAATCGAAAACTAATGAGTGAGAACCATAGTGAAAGGAGACGCCTTTGTTTTGAGTTCAATGGACTTAGTATTGGATTGCATACCTTTTTTGAGGACAACCCACAACTTTTTTTTTTAATGAAACAAGAATAAGTAGTTTTCCATGTCAATATTTTGAATTAATTTCAATTTAGCACTAAAACTTTTTAAATTCAGTTTAAGTTTTCCATCTCAAGGTTTTCCTGGTAATTTATAAAAAAAGATGCTCCTGTGTGTCATCCCCCTTGCTCTTAAAAGTTAAAACCTCGTGTTTGTATTTTGGTTCATCTTTGAGGATTCTACTTCTTCGCAGTGACTGCTTTCTTGCTTTTCCTTTTTTTGTTCATGTTCCCCCTTTTCTCTTGTGAAGACAAATAGAAAATAAAGTGACGATTTTGTTTTGATAAAAACTAAATGGATGTTGAATCTCAATTGAAATGATTTGCTATAAGTGCTTGATACGCATTCTAAGTCATGTGGAGTGTGTTTGTTATCGAGATCATCTGGCAAAAGCTTCCTACTTCCTAGCCAACGATACTGCTAAAGTTAAACTATATGTTGTTTTCTGTTCCTTTTCTCTTGAAGTTCTTGTGCCAATTGTTTCTTTTTTGGGCTTTTTCTGTTTGGATGTAAGTTGTATGGTTCAGTTACAAGAATTTTATGTGCAGGTGAAAATGATCAACGGGAAGTTGGTGACAATTGTTGCATCCTGCAAAGGTTTCCACGCCACTGGAAAGCAACTTTTCCTCTGCCACACACTCGTTGATCTACTGCAACAGCTAAGCAGTGCATTTGCTAATGTGAGTGATTGAGTTATTTGATTATTTTGGTTCATCTTTGATCAATGGATGTCAAATTTTTTGAGATTTTGGCATTTTGGAACTTTTGAATTTGTGCAGGCTTATGAATCTCTCATGAAAGCTTTTACAGAACACAATAAGGTGATCTTTTTGTTGCATGTTTTCTTGAAATAAGATGAAGTGGCTTTAGACTGATCATATGCTATAGATTTCCCAATATCTGATACATGCATGTAAATTTCCAGTTTGGGAATCTGCCATATGGTTTTCGTGCCAATACATGGCTTGTGCCACCAGTGGCTGTTGACTCATCTGGATTCCCCTCTTTACCGGTAGAAGATGAAACCTGGAATGGTAATGGTGGTGGTCAAGGACGAAATGGTGAACATGATAAAAGGAAATGGGCTCAAGAATTTTCCATTCTTGCTCGAATGCCATGCAAAACAGAGGAGGAAAGACAAATCCGAGATCGGAAGGCCTTTCTCCTCCATTGTCTATTCGTCGATGTTTCAGTCTTCAAGGCTACCGCAGCAGTTCGCCATCTAATAGATGCCAATAAACAAGTGCATGCCTCAGCAGGCTGCTCTTTGGACACCAAAGTCCATGAAGAATGTGTCGGAGACTTGAAGATAACAGTAACAAGAGATATGCCAGATGCAAGTGTGAAGCAGGATGCTAAAATTGATGGTAGTCAAGCACTTGGAGTATCATCAAAGGAGGTTGCTGAGAGGAATTTGCTCAAAGGGATTACCGCTGATGAGAATGTGACTGTCCATGTAAGCGTATGGATATACTCAGGCTGTTTTTCAAGGAGAAAATTAAAGTATTATTTCTTGATACATTTAGTATTCATGCAATATAGTTTCTGTGCAGGATACTGCTACTTTAGGTGTTGTTGTTGTCAAGCATTGTGGTTACACTGCAGTAGTGAAAGTTTCTGGCCGTATGAGTAATGGGGGTGAGCATGCACTTCAAGATATTGATATTGAAGACCAGCCAGATGGAGGAGCCAATGCTTTAAATGCCAACAGGTAATCTTAAGCATGACCATACGGCAATCAAGTTCCCTGTCTCTGTTTTCTGGTTTCTCTTTTCTTGATATGGTTCTAGGTTTCTTTCTTCTGCTTTAATTTTTCATGATTACTGAAATTGTCAATTTTATGATCAGCTTAAGGGTATTGCTTCCCAAGTCATCCGGCACAGATTCTTCTGGTGGCATGCAGCATTTTCATTCTAGTGATTCAGATGATATGCTGACTGCTGAATCACTGGTGCATTCTATACTTGGTGATAGCTTGAAAATTTTGGAGAGTGAATCAGCAGGGTCAGGTAGATTCTTTAGATGGGAACTTGGATCATGCTGGCTGCAGCATCTGCAGAACCAGGAGGCTTCAAAAAGTAATGAGGCCAAGGCTGTTAATGAAAGTAAAGATGAACCAGTTGTAAAGGGCCTGGGAAAGAAGTTTGAATTGCTAAAGAAGGTAAAAAAGAAAACAGACAATACAGTGAACAAATCTGATGATGGTGTTGGCGTTAATAGTTTGGAAACTG
This sequence comes from Nuphar pumila, assembly GCF_984573655.1. Taxonomy (NCBI): domain Eukaryota; kingdom Viridiplantae; phylum Streptophyta; class Magnoliopsida; order Nymphaeales; family Nymphaeaceae; genus Nuphar; species Nuphar pumila. Next base: position 97,910,327 of record NC_143254.1, read on the forward strand.
GTCCTTTGAAAGGATTAGATAATGGAGAAAGCAACAAGGAAACAGCTCTCCAGAAAATCCTTCCAGAACCAGCTTTTCTGCTTCTCAAGGAATCTGGAACAGGACTCCATGTGAAGGTATGCTTGCTGCATATCTGGAGCTTTTGATGATTTTACACTGGCCTGCTTCCCGTCTGAACAAGTTGTTCACCTTTTCCCTGTTTTTTTTTTTTGCCCTTTTCGAAGCTTATTTTTGCCCATGTAGTGGTAAGAGCTGCTTTTCTGAAGCACCCACTTGGCGATTGTCTATTTGTATCTGTAGATTCTCTTAAGGCATTTCTGAACAAATAGTGGCAACAAATTTGATTCTAGTGCTAATGGAAAGACTTGGGGTGAAAGAATTACGACTGTTGTTCATTTGGCCAATTCCTTACTATAAAATATAGTGATTGTGTCGCTTTTACCTTGTATATGCATGCATTATTTGAGATTTCAGACTTCATATTGGTGACTTTTGATTGGTAAATGTATTGAAAACTAGTATTGGGAGTGCTGTGGCATATAGAAAATTGTTTATGTTCTAATGTTTTAATGTATATGTTAGTAACAAGGGCAGTACTTGTAACTTTGTCTGAAAATTTACTGTATGTATGTTACATTTTAGTTTGTTACATAGAAAAGAATAGTGGAAGAGCACAACACACATTAGGAATCATGCTAAATTACACCAAGGTCACCTCTAACGTCTGCTACCCTCTGTTCTCCTTTCTTTTCTTATTCCTTGCAGAAATAAGTGATTTAATAGCTGAGGCTTTGCATCACCTCAAAGTCCCACTTAATATCAAATATATAACTTTATGGCACATTGAAATAAACATATTTGTAGGGTAGGTGCCTGCTCATTTCATCTACATTTCATTGTTTTTTCCATTACTTTCATTTCTTCACCACTCAATATTTCCTCTTCAATTTCTCCTGAGACTCAGGCCTCAGGCTTCCGAGAGGCTTATGCTTCACCTCCTTTTGTACCCCTTTTATCATGTTACTAGAGGAAATATGCAGAAATGGAACAGGTTATCAGATCAATTCATGAAATTGTGACTGTGCAGGCACACATGCTTATTTGGATGATTATCGGATAAACATTTTGTTAACTAGGATGAAGCTCTTTACATCTTTCTCTGCATTCTGCTCTTTAATTCCACTTTTATCACCTATGCTATTGGTTTGACTTTCTTTTTTCAAACAGTCATTGGCTGAGCTGGTTGAGATGGCAAATAAGTATTATGAAGATGTTGCATTACCAAAGTTGGTAAGATGAATCACATTACCCATGCTATATTGTTTAATCAAATCTAGGAAAGCAAATCTGAGATCCTTATTTTGATTTGATGACTTGAAAATTGAAACCTTTATGCAGGTAGCAGATTTTGGATCACTTGAACTCTCTCCCGTCGACGGACGCACACTAACTGACTTCATGCATACAAGAGGATTGAGGATGTGCTCCCTCGGACGTGTGGTGAGAACACTGATACATCTGCTTTAGCAAAATAGGAAGCAAGGGTGTTTAAGTTCTTGTTTTTAGTCTCATTGTCCTTGCCTTTCTTATCATGGATTTCCAGATTTTTGATTTCTTAATTATCTTTCAATTACATGAACCAGGTTGAACTTGCAGACAAGCTTCCTCACATACAATCACTTTGCATTCATGAGATGGTTACTCGAGCCTTCAAGCACATTCTGCAAGCTGTTATTGCTGCTGTCAAGCATATGGATGACTTGGCTGGAGCAATAGCTGGATGTCTAAATATCTTGTTAGGAGCATCAACGAAAGATCATGAAGATATAGATGCTTTAAAAATGAAGTGGTTAGATGCCTTTCTTTCTAAACGATTTGGCTGGAAACTCAAAGATGTAAATTTGGAAGAAATGAGAAAGTTTGCAATTCTTCGAGGACTCTGCCACAAGGTTTTTCTACATTTCAACAACTTTCTAATTACAATGGCATGGGTCAGTTTCATCTTAGTTTGACAGGTGACAAAAAATCACTCTGTTTTGGCTTTTCTTTATGAAGGTTGGGTTGGAGATGGTTCCTAGAGATTATGAAATGGATAAACCAAGGCCTTTTGGAAAAACAGATGTCATCAGCATGGTTCCTGTATACAAAGTAAGTTGAAAATCACTTACAGAATTCAAATATAAGACTGACCTTTTGAATAGGAAAAGATTGATATATGACTTGAGGCTACTTTGTTTCTCAGCATGTGGCATGCTCATCAGCAGATGGCCGAACTCTATTGGAATCATCCAAGGCTGCATTAGATAAAGGAAAGCTTGATGATGCAGTTAACTATGGAACCAAGGTATGTTAACTATGTTCATGTTGTGAGTACTAATTATGTTTCTACATTTTTTTTGAATAATTCCAGATATTTGAATGTGTAGGCACTCTCAAAACTTTTAGCTGTTTGTGGCCCCTACCATCGTATGACTGCTGGTGCTTATAGTCTTTTGGCTGTGGTGCTCTACCACACAGGAGATTTTAATCAGGTAACCATGCAAATACTTCTATATATAATAGTGGAACCACGAATGCTTGGGTTAGTCACATATTTTCATTATTTCGGTGATGGGTTCCAAGCTTAGTTAGATATTTGTGTTCGACATTTTTCTGGGCTAAATCATGTTTCATCTGGTACTGAATTCTTTGACCATAACTTATTTCAATCTTATTGTGGAAGCAATTCAATGAAATTTGATATCAAACTGCTGCATGACTTCTATAGTTCTCGTTTTCGGTCACATTTGTCTGTTTACCTTAATATAAGAATACTCTTCTGAGACAATGATCTATCTGAATTTGCCAATATCTAGCTTACTCATGTGAGTTTTGTTGGCATGGTTGTCATTTTCAATCCTTCATCGAGACAAGATCATCACTCTGAATTCTTAACTACTTCTCAAACAACTTTCACTTGTTCTTAGTTATGCTTTAAGATTTCCATTTATTTATTGGTTATGCTTTAGATGTTACATACTCTGACTTGCATTCAAATTTGTCTCATTCTTTTTCAGGCAACTATATACCAGCAGAAGGCCTTGGATATTAATGAGAGGGAGCTGGGGCTTGACCACCCTGATACAATGAAAAGCTATGGAGATCTTTCAGTTTTCTACTACCGTCTGCAATATACTGAATTGGCTTTAAAGTAAGCTAAAAATGATCTTTCTCTTCACAAATGTTATCTCTGTATCTGTTGTCCTTCTTAATTGTGGGAGTGCTTCTCGTTGTAGGTTTTTCCCACTTTTTTTGATGTCTAGTTTTTGTACTGTTAGTTTTATAGTTTTATGATTATTTTTTCATTCCAATGTTCTGTATTTACTATATCCAAAAATGGAAAACCGTTCCATGATAAGTTCAGAATTTGGATTGCATAGTGAATATAAGGTTGTGTACATTAATTGAAGTAAAATAGGTAATAAGAAATAATTACCCGACTGTCAAAAAAATTACTGTAACGTCTAGAGCAGAGTTACCGGAAGCTTCTTAGGTAGGTGGGAAGCTCGCTTCCCGGAAACTCGCTTCGGAAGCGCGATACTCCTCGCTTCCGAAACTTCATGGGAATCTCGATTCCCCCACGTTTCTTTCATGCTTCCCACACACATGGTCTATGCTTCCTATATGCTTTTCTCACATTTCTTTTCATGTTTTTCATGTATTTTCTCTCACGCTTTCACTCACTTTCCATTACTTTCTTTAAATTAGTGTTAGATTTTAACAAAAATTTAACTCTTTTACTGAAAAATCAAGAAATATAAGAATGATCAATTTTATTTTAGTTTTTATTTGTTTCTTGTTTGATTCCTATTCAATTACCATATTGCTTCATTTTTTTTAATATTTCGCTTTTAAATTGATACTTCGCTTCCTGCTTCCTATAAATTTTAAAATGCCTCGCTTCCGCTTCTCGTATCGTTTCCTTTCCTGCTTGGCCTTCCTAGTTTGGCAACTTTGGTCTAGAGTCATTCTAGTTTCCTTTCCTAAAAACTCCTTTCCTTTTTGTTATTCATAGGGCACCTTTAATTACATACCAAGGCAAACGTTAGCTTGTTTCTTAGATTGCACTCAGAGGCTCTCTAACTACCATTAATATATATATATATATATATATATATATATATAAAGATGGAATCTTAAATCTTAGGGCTTGATCTATGGGCATAAATATAACTATCCATTTTATGAATCTCTTATGTGTGTCCTTTCATTATTTCATTGAAAATATGCATAAAAACCCACTAACTTTCATTTTTTAATTGTTTAATCAGAAATATGCATAGGAAGCCTACTACATTGCACCCGCATGCACCTACACACTTTAGCAAGTTTGCCAAGTTTTCGCATAAATATAACTATCCATTTTATGAATCTCTTATGTGTCCCCTTTCATTATTTCATTGAAAATATGCATAAAAACCCATTAACTTTCATTTTTTAATTGTTTAATCAGAAATATGCATAGGAAGCCTACTACATTGCACTGGCATGCACCTACACACTTAAGCAAGTTTACCAAGTTTTCTTAATCCTAACTAAAGCGTTCTGGTCTTTCCTTATATTAGTTGGCGCCACCAAGGGTTTTCAGTAATTCTGTGTAAAGTAATATCTAGTTTTTTCCTAAAAAACTCCTTTACATTCAGAAAATACTACTGCAAATGGTATGCCCTTTTAAGATTACTAGAATACCCTTGGTTGTGCCAACAAATGCAAGGCACCATCATGGCATTTGAGGACAAAGGAGAATAAGGTAAATCAATTAACATCCTCCAATGCAGTGAAAAAGAATAGCTCTGAGGGAGACAATAAGAAGAGACATGAAAATTGCGGCTTGTCTCTTCGTCAGCAGCAGCATTATTGATTTGGAGAAAAGAATAAGGCCCAGAGTCTTGTCTTTTAGAGGCCCATCTGGCCACATGGAAAAAATGAGAGCAGAATACAAGGATTCACTTCATATGTTAAAATCATTGTCTTTTGATATGATGATTATGAAAATACAATTTTCTACATCCCATGTTCTGTAATTTGAGGCATTTTCTGGATGTCTTCTCAAATGCTTCTAAGCTTACAAGTATGATGAGAACTTGGATTCCAAAATCTGCTGCATGTTTAGTCCACGACAATGCATTTTAAATGTTCCATAAAATATTATGAATGAAAATTTATAGGTGAGATTTCATCCCTTCTTTTCTTTTCTTTTTTTGTCTATAATTTTAGTTTTTCGCATTAATCTTTATACTTCAGAAGTCATCTCGAGTTAAATCGAGATGTGACTGGCAGCTCATTCATTTTATTCTTCATTCTTCTTTTCTTTCCCTTGAGGAAACTGTAAGCTATTTTGGAGTCTTCATAATATTTATTGTTCTAAAATTATCTTTCACATATTTTAATCATTAATCTGTGAGCAGAAAATAACATTACCTCGGCTCACTTTTCAGAAAACTCCATCTCTTACTTTGTGATCATCTGCATATTGTTTAAATGGAGACCTTTTTGGTTTAGACTGGACTTTTTTTATTTAGGCATAACCCCTAATGTTACCCTTTCAAGTGCCTTCCTTTTCATTTCCTGCTTTTTAACTTCATGGTAATAAGTAACAATTGACTATTTTTTTGCGGGCTAGGACACTCACCCGGGGTTTACCATCTAGGAGGGGAGGTCCATGACCTCTGTTTCTAGTCAGGTTCCTCGTCATAAAAAAGGACTATTTTTCTTGTTTTCTTTTTAAGCTCCATAAATAAAAGGCAGTTTCTGATATGTTCTATCATAAATGAAGAATAAAATGTTATTCTGGACATTAGTCTAAGAAGATTTTCCCTAATTCTTTGTTTGCCTTCCAAAATATTCTTTAGCATTAAGCCATGCAACTATGCTCAGGAACATTTTGTTAACTGAAGTGGTAGGTGTTACAACAAAAGAAAGTTATGGCCACATTGGTCGAGCCGCAGCCTCCTCAAATTTTAATGTTTATTTCACTAGTTATAGTGTAAACTGTAAACTGATGGGTAAAGTATGCTATGATCGAAAAGGTTGATTCATTATAAGTACACATTCATGTTATTGCCATTGTGAAAATTCCTTTTCTTATGTCCACTGTCGTGTTCGCAAATAGTAATTGAATGAAATCCTGAAGGCCTTATTTGATTTTCCTTTTTCTTTATATTGGCAAGGTGTGGTACGTTATTTATCTGTTTACATATTCTTGCATAGTTAATTTCATAGCAGTGAGATCTTGATATTTTTAATGTGCAAATTCAATTTTATTTAGATTTATCTTTTTGTTCTTTCCAGGTATGTAAATCGGGCATTGTACCTTTTGCATCTGACTTGTGGAACATCACATCCTAACACTGCTGCAACGTATATCAATGTGGCAATGATGGAAGAAGGCCTAGGAAATGTTCATATTGCTCTCAGATATCTTCATGAGGCCCTTAAGTGCAATCAAAGATTGCTTGGAGCTGACCACATACAAGTATATCTATTTAAATTTTAAACCATAGAAACATATTTCTGAAGCAATACTCATACTCATGATATCATTCATGTGTGTATTTGCATGTCATGTCATGCATTTGACAATGCTGCAATTATTCACCTCACTGACAAACACATGTTATGGTCATAATTATTGCTTTTTTTCAATGTCTCATATTTTTAAGGATTAAAAATACCAAATATTATGATAAAATTGGAAAATTATGAAAAAATGAATTTATCACAATGATTTCCATTGTTGCCTCCCAATAAACTCATTGAGAAATGTAAAAAAACTATATTTTCTCAAAAAACTCTGCAGGAGATGACTTATTTATTAACTTTTGTGGGCTTTTATGTTGTTTTGTTACTTTTTCCTTTTTTGATTTTTTCCCATTTTTTTTACATTCCCAATATTTTTTTCGAGGAAAGAAAAAGAAATTTTGGATATTATCATGACTGATATTTTTTACTATGCTTAGCACCATAAACTTAAAAATGCATCATTGTAAAAGTAAAAGCATGCAATGCCTGTATCTAATCAGGCACACATGTTTATATCCCTGGAGTGCTACCATTGCGGTGATCAATAAACTGTAGAACCACTTACAATTGCAATCTTATATAGTTTAGTTTATAACTTGCCTTATATTTCTTTCAGACTGCTGCAAGCTATCATGCCATAGCCATTGCTCTTTCATTGATGGAAGCATATTCACTTAGTGTCCAACATGAACAAACTACCTTACAGATACTCAAAGCTAAACTAGGAACTGAAGATCTTCGTACTCAGGTGGTTAAATGCCATCATATTAACATTGTACCATATTTTCACATTCAAGATCTTATTTTCTAGAATTAGTTATTGACATACTGGATTGCACGTGAAGGATGCTGCTGCTTGGTTAGAGTATTTTGAGTCTAAGAATGTAGAGCAGCAAGAGGCTGCACGCAATGGTACACCAATGCCCGATGCAACCATAGCAAGTAAAGGTCATCTCAGGTACAATTGTACTAATGGGCCTTCTACTTTTAAGTTTAAACTTGTTCGATGCCCATATGAATGACTCATATTTTGCCTTTTGGATCAGTGTATCAGATCTCCTTGATTATATAAACCCAGATGAAGAGATAAAAGGAAGAGACATGCAAAAGAAACAGCGCCGTGCAAAGGTAGCTTGAGAAGCCACATTTTTTAATCTCGTTCATGAGGGCGTGTTGGTTTTTGATAAAGTTTGTCTCATAACACTCCTTGCACCTGTTCAAAGGTCCTACCATTTTCAATGTGAAACATCATTGGTTTTAGTTTTTGTCTAATTTTGTAATTGACTTTTGCTATATTTAAAAATAAAATTCTACAGTCAGTCATCAGTTGTTTTTCTTTCTATGATACTGTTTTCATTATCAATACCACTTGAAAAATCTGATGCAAAAGTTCCTGGTAACTAGTTTCTTTTTATTGGTAGAAAGTTTTGATGTAGAAACTGTTCTTACATTTAAATTGGGTGCATGAAAACTTTCTCATAATTGTATAAAATGTTTACCTACATGTCTTTTTATGTTTTGTGTTAGATGTTGCAGATCAAGGATAGACTGGGTCAAGCTAATTCTGGCACCATCAGGGGCGATTTCCAACATGAAGATATCCCTGCATCAAATGATTTAATAGTGGAAAGTGCAGTGAGAAAGAACAGCCCTGCATCAAATGATTTGATAGTGGAAAATTTAGCCAGCAAAGTTCATGTAGAAACCAAGCCAGAAGGCTCTGTAGAAGCCAAGACAGCATGTCTCTTACATGAAAAGGATAGTGTTTCTTTTCATGAACCAAACCAGCCAGTACAAGATGGCGTAGATCTAACAGAATCTCCTGATGAAGGGTGGCAAGAAGCTGGATCAAAGGGACGGCTTGGAAATGCCGGAGGGCGTAAGTTTAGCTATAGGAAACCAGCCCTAGCAAAGCTCAACACAAACAATTCTGGATCCTCTGACATCCGAAGTCCAATGTACAAAAGGAAAACTCTATCTCCAAGGCAAAAAACGTTTGTGTCCCCAAGGACGCCTTCATCTGATGTGAGCACTGTCGGAAAGTTGGTCAAGTCTTCTAGCTTTAGTGATAGAGATAGTCCAACTGAAATTCCTGGTAAGAAGCCAGAGACAGCTTCTGAATATCAGCAGCACTCAGAGGTAAGAGCAGTTAGCAAATCTTCTTTCCCACATGCAACACTCACAGCAATGGCTTGCAAGTCCCTTTCTTACAAAGAAGTAGCTCTTGCACCTCCTGGCACAGTGTTGAAGCCTGTTGTGGAAACATCAGCAGATCTGCCCAGCGAGATTACTGGTGCGCAGATTCAGAGTGATGTAAAGATGACAACCAAGGAGGAGGAGGAGCAGATCTGCTTAGAAGTGAAGGCGCAAGAAGAAGAAGTTGTAGATAAATGTGAGAAAACAGTCGAAGCAGATAATATGGAACCATCTGATGATGTGAAAAACACAGACCCTGTAACTGAGGCGGCATTGTCTCCAGCGGAGGACAAAAAAGCAGCTATAGAGACAAGCAACAGTAAGCTCTCAGCATCTGCTGAACCATTCAATCCAGGCAGTTTGCCATCTATGATTCCACCCTTCTCAATTTCTTCTGCTGGTTTTAGTGATGGGAGAGCAGAGCAAGGTGGAATTCTACCACAACCTGTAAACATTCCTCATCATCCATCTATTGCAGCTAGAGTCCCCTGTGGTCCACGCTTATCTGCGTATTATAAAACTGGCCACTGCTTCCGTCTGAAACCTGCACATCTTAACGTTCAGAATCCCATTATAGATAGAAGCAGCAGATTCAGCCCTCCGAGGACAATGAATCCCAATGCAGCTGAATTTGTACCTGGAAAAGCTTGGCAACCTGCTCAAGCAAGTGATCAAATGCATGAGGATGCAGAGTTTCAGTCAAATAACCAATCGGAAACAGCAGTTGATAGTAAGGATAGGGAGCAACAGCTTACAAATTCAGAAGAGTCTAAATCTGCAAATGAAGCTGCCACTGATGGAACTGACAAACATAGTGAAAAGTCACAAAAATCTGAACTGGCAAGACAAATTCTGCTCAATGTCATTTTTAAATCAGTGCAGAATAGTCTAGAATCTGATAAAACACAGAAGATAGATCCATCTCGATCAGTTAGAAAGAATAAAGATTTGGATCAGTCTTCAGATCCCATTGAGAGAGACTCTGCAATAATCAAAGTCCTTTATGGAGATCAAAAGAATAATGAATTAGACTGCCAGTCTCACCCTTCTGATCAGGGACAGTCTCAAAGTACAGAGGTGAACAAGAACAAAAATGGTGAAGGTGAAGGTTTTACAGTAGTGACAAAGCGGAGAAGGAACAGGCAGCAATTCACTAGAACAGTGAATGGGCTATACAGTCAACCATCTATATGCACTTCTGTGAATTGAGATCGTGTGCCAACAATAAGAGAAATGTTCAGAAAGAACAAAATTCAGAAGGTGACGTTGATCAAAATAATTTTCAGGATTTGATGAAGGGAGAATAAGGCAGTGAATTATTGAAGACAACCTTTTATTTCATTCATATTTTCTTTTTGTTTTCATTAAGAGATGCTTTTAAGTTCATGAACAAGCTGCAGGCATATTTGGACAGATGGAGAACCAAGCTGAAGCAAGATGGATGAACTCAGTTCAAGCTCACAGCTGTCCAAGAACACCAGAGCATGTTAATAGTCGACCCTTCACTGATGGAAACTGTACTCAATCGGAACTGGCAGTTTGTTAAAATATAATGTTAGAGCTGTTATGACCATTTAGTTTGTTTGGAACATTGGTAGGAGTCGGATGATGGTAAACTTTTGCTCCTTAGCTTGAGAAGTTTTGCAGCAATTGTACAAATGCTTGAACTGTGCCAAGATTTTTGTGTGTGCGTGTGTGTGTGTGTGTGCACGGCAGGTGCATATGTGAGCAAGATGTTAAAGTCTAGCCATGTGTCTGTGCATACGTGTAAGCTGTTAAAATCTGTAGCCTGCCATGTGGCAAAAAAGGTGTACAAGTTTTCCTGCAACTGTTGCTGATTCAACATGACTAAACATCATTAGTTTAAGTTTTTTTTGTTTTTAATTATAACCCGAAGAAACAGCACCAGCATTAAGACCATTAAGACCTGGTCGCGCTGGCTCAGCATGCCATACCTACCATCGTCCTGCCGGCTGCGTGAAACTCCGAGGCTAGGACCCCCTCCCCCCTGGTTTATACTGTGCATCAGCTTGCGCAGAGAGGAGACACTCATGGGAATCGAACCTTAACCACCCGTCTAGTGGCCAGGATCCCACCCCACTACGCCAAGCCCCCTTGGGGCATCATTAGTTTAAGTTGCTACATTATGTTGGTAACTGTGCATTTGGGTGCAAGGCTGTCTTCTGTGGAACAAGCCTGCTTGTTCCAAGTGTTCTGGTGAATTCTTAGGGGCACGTTTGAATGCACCCGCAGATTCAAGATCTGTGATCTTTATAGGCCTGGCCCGTTCACTTGCACACTTTTGGCTCGAATCTCTCTTCTTGGCAATCGAAGTTTGGGTTTGCAGTTGTTTCTATGAAAAAACTGACATATGATCTTAATGAAAACATGGGGTAATTTTAGACCATATTTAATCCCCAAATTTCACAGTGCAGCGAAAGAATGAAAGAGCAATTCAGTTCCACTATATTGTGCTGCCTTTGTAGAAAACAGTCGTCTTTTGGAGGTCTGCAAAAGTGATGAGACTTTTTCCCCTGGAAAGCTACTGTGTTAGGAGTTAGGACCATAAGTATTCGAAGTTCCTGCTCAGACTAGGACGCACTTTTTCTTTTTTTTCTTTTTATTAATCAAGCTGGGGTTAGGCAAGAGCCCCGACCAGTACATCAATTAAAAATACATAAATCACAAAACTTCTAAAGTCAGGAACCATTCCGGTCGTTTATCTTTCCAAATTCTGTCAACTTGAATGTCCCCAATCTTCGCCAGATTTTCTGCAAGATAGTTTTGAGATCTTGGACACCACTTGCAGTTGGATTCTGTTGAAGGATAACAGTTTACCATACAGAAAATTAGATCCTCTCCTATGTCTTCCCTCTAACATAGCTCTTACATCCTCAACTAACTCTTTTCTGGAAGACTCGATAATAATATTGAGATTCTGGTCTAGATCCCTGACAGCATCATACCACCATCTATGGTCCTTCTCTTCCTCGTTTATTTTCCTGACTAACCATCCTAACTTCAGAAAATAACCTTTGTGGTCTCTAACAGCGAACCCAACCTTTAGGTCATCCAACTTGCCACCGATACCTTGAACCATCCTTCAACCGGAGGTATCCATCTACCTGCATACAGCCAACTAGAGGTTATGTGATGATTCACTCCTTTCAAAATTACCAGCACCTTCTCACAAATTGAATTGAGGGTGTGAGCTACTATTCTCCCATCTTCAGCTATCCGATCCTCAAAGATGATTTTATTTCTGATTTCCCATAAACCTCTCCCCACCAATTGGAAGGACACAAGCCACGCTGATTTAGTGGCTTTGCCTCGTTAGAGCCTCGCCAACACTCCCTCAAATCTTATGATTTGAGTTAAAATACTGTGTGACCTGCTCCCACACCAGCTTAGCCCTCTTGCACATTATAAAAATGTGGTCGTTCTCCTTCGCTTTCCTGCATACAACACAAATGCTGGTTAATTGGAATCCTCTTTTTTTCAGCATATCTTGAGTCACCAATCTCCCCCCTCGAAGAGTTAACACCACCCTTGGACTATGGTTTTTACACCAAATCATCTTCGCCATCCACCCTTTTCTCTAATGGACTCCCAACCTTCTTTTACAGAGAAATCTTTCCCAGCCAACCACACCAGCTTGTCTTCCTTTAAAGTGTTCCTTGTAACTTCCTCCACCAACTCCTTTATTAATTTGGATGCTTGCAAAAGATGGTCAGCAATAACACACCAATTGCTACAGGACTCTTAGATGACTTCCTGTACTTTCAAATAACTCAGCCCTTGTCCTCTCTAAAGTTCCTATATCTAAAATTCCATCCCCATGAAACCACCTTATAGGACCACCTAAACCAAAGGGGCTCTCTACTCTAGTACTTAACCCTAACTAGGTTAGACCATGAGTTTAACTCGCCTGACACTATGGACCACGAAAGTTTTGAGATAAGACTTGGTTGACATCCTCACTCTTCTGACACCAAGACCCCCCTCTTTTTTCAAACGACACAACTTGTCCCAACCCATCAAACGAGATTTTTTATTATCCGAAGTCCCACTCCATAGAAACTGTCATAATTTTTTCAATCTTTTGATAGATAGAATGAGGAAGTCAAAAGCACATCATCTAGTAAATGGGCACAGCTGAAAGAACAACGTTCACAAGAACAATTCTTTCAGCCATAGAAAGCAGGTGGCCACTTAAGGCATCCAACTTTGATTGCATTTTGCTAATTATGGAGTTGCACATACCTGATTATAATTTGCCAACAAAAATTGGAACACCCAAATACTTTATACGCAAATTACCAATATTCCACTGGGTAAAATTTCTTACTCCATTGATTCTGCTCCGAGGGACATTAAAAGGAATCATCATAGATTTTTCCTTGCTCACCTTGAGCCCATACTTTTTGTTCAAATTCCTCAACAACAATCACAAACTGCTCAACATAATCTTCTTCATCTTTGATGAAAAATAAAGCATCATCTGCATAGAGACTATGACTCCATTGGAAAGATGTGACATGCAGAAGGGATAATATTCCTCCTCTCTTCTTCAATTTGTAGTTTCCTGCTAAGCCTCTCCATAACCAACAAGAAGAGATATTCCTGGCATCTGATGCCCCGGGTACTCAAAAAACACTCTCCAGGTTGACCGTAACAGAGAATTTACGAGTAACTACACAGGTCATGATTCTCTGCACCCACTTTTTATTAAAACCAAAGAAAAATAAAGCCTTTTCCAGGAAGACCCAATTAACCCCGTCACAAACCTTCATCAAATCAGTTTTGAATACGAAATTCGAATCTTTGTTGTACCTTAAGGAATCCACAATTTCATGAGCTATCAAAATGCTCTCCCGGATATTTCTGCCCTTCAGAAAGGCTCTCTGATTATCCGAAATAATGTGTTGGAGGATACTTCACGTGTAGAACCATAATCTTTGATATGATCTTGTATAAGAAGTTGCATAGACTAATGGGTATATATTGAGTAAGCTTCTTCACCCCTGCCACCTTGGGAATAGCATTTATTCTTAATGAAAGAAGTTTATCACTGCTGAACATACATCATCGCCAATGATTTCCCAATAATTTTGGAAAAAGAAGCATGGGAACCCATCAGGACCTGGGGAGCTTTCAGTTTCACCTTTCATATAAAAAATTGCCACTTTCACTTCTCTGGTTATAAGTTTTAAAAGATGATCATTTTCTTCAAGCGTAACCTGTGGATTGGCTTTCCCATCCAGCTCTTCTGTATCAATCTCCTCTATAGAGAAAAGGTCGATAAAGAAACCTTTGGCTAGTCTGGATATATCAGCTTGCTCATACCATTTTCTACCTGCATCATCTTCAATCATTCCAATGGAGTTTTTAAGGATGTTCCTCTTTGAATCAATTGTGAAAATAAGTTGTATTTTGATTCCCTTCTTTGAGCCATGTACTTCTCGATTTATGCCTTCAGAAGCTTTTCTCAATACCTAAATAACTCAAGCAATTAGTTAAGTTTTAACCCCTCTTCAATTGATGTTATTTGTCCATAATCCACTTTCTTTTAAACCTCCTCCTCTAGCTCTAACTGTACTGATTCTTTCCTGAATCACACCAAAATCATTTTTGTTCTGACTTTTTAACCTCTTTTTGATCTCCAGTTTTGTCACCACTTGAAACATAGCACATCCTCTCACCTCCATCTTCCAGACTTCTTCTATGATTCAGTTGTGGTTTCTCCATCCATACCTTGAAAATTTTAAATGGGACCACTATCTTACCTGGATGTTGTACAATTTCCACTGCAATTGCATTATGATCAAACACTCTTTTAGGAATCAATTCAGCCCAAGTTCTAGGATATTTGTTCAACCAACTCTCATTTACAAGCACCCCGTCGATCCGGCTAGCCTTGAAACCGCCTCCCACCTGATTGTTGTGCCATGTAAAAACCGAGTCCAAACTAGGACGCACTTCTAAATAGGGATGCACACCGAACCGAGCTGGCTTAGGCTCGGCTCAGGCTCGTCCACTTCGTAAATGAGTCAAGCTTGAACCGGTGTATGAAGTTAGAACAAGCTATCAAGGCAAGCTTGAACGACCTATCAAGCCAGATAACGCTGAGGCTTGGTTCATTACAAACCCCATTATATTATATTTTTGCAAAAAAATTCAGTATTGCATTGTTACAGTAATGGGTAAGGCGCTAGTCTTTATTAAGAATGTATTGGATTCAAATCTTGCCTTTTGCGCTTTTTTTCCGCTGGGAATTTTTAATATGTATACAATTTTTTCAGTAATAATAATTAAAAGACATGTTTTGGCTTAACGGTAGGTCTCTTGGTTAACATTACGACGTCATCTTATCAGATTCCTCATTCACAAAATATTTTTTTAATAAATCTTGTTTAAGCTCGGCTTGGAGCTCGAGCCAAGCTTGGACAAAGTGATTTTGAATCGAGTTGAGTTTGAACAACCCAGACTCGGCTAGTGTGCTCCTTTTGAAGTGAGAAGAAGGGGAAGCATGAGGAAATCGCTAGTGGTAAGTGCACTTGTATAATGAAAAGGGTGTTGGGGCTTTGTCTCAAACTCACGTAGGATGTAACCTGGCTAAACCATCTTATTATCCATCATCATCTGCCTTAAGTTTTGAAGAGAAACTATACCTTTTTTTTAAATGTTTAGTATTAGATTGAAGAGAAGAGGGACCCTCACATGGATTTATAAGGGTCCCTCAAATCCCTCATCCACAAATTTTGTTTTAATAAATCTTGTTTAAGTTCGGCTCGGCTCGAGCTTGGAACAGAGCCGAGTTTGGACAATGCCTTATAAGCTCAGCTCTGAGCTCGAGCCGAGCTTAGACAAAATGATTTTGAATCAAGCTGAGTTCGAACAGCCTAGGCTCGGCTCGTGTGTATCCCCTACATCTAAAGCAAGAAGAAAGGGAAGCATGAGGAAATGTGGTATTCGCTAGTGGTAAGTGCACTTGTATAAAGAAAAGGGTGTTGGGGTTTTGTTTCAAAATTGTTGAAATTTGTATTTTCAGCCCACGTCAACCTTCAACAAAGAAAGAGATAGAGAAGGACAAGAGGTTGATGCACAAAAAGGTCATTATCGTGACAACTTGTACATTGCTCATTGCCAAAAGTAGGACTCAAACTAGATGAGGAGATAAGATTATCTCTTACAAGCTTTTCAACAAAAGAGGAACTACAGTGACCAAGTCGACTATGCCAAATATTTGACTTGTTACATTTAGATAGACTAAGAAGACATTTAGAAGATGATTCATTGGACTCCAACGAAGGCTTCAAGATGACAGGAGCAGAATCACGAACAAAAGGATCTTCCTTGAAGATATACATATTTTCGCATCGCTTCCCTTTAACGAACGTCTTTCTCATTTGAAGGTCCTTGACATACACAAAAGAGAGAGTAAATTCGACAGAAGAATGTGTATCATCAACAAGTTTGGAGACAAAAATAATGTTCTTTTTTATATTAAGAGCAAGTAGAACATTGGACAATTTTATGAATGAATTTAAGAAGGGTATTATGGCATTCCCAGTGTGAGAAATGGAATGATGAGTTTCATCTTCAGTGACAATACTGCCGTTATCGAAATAAGGAGATAAGTTCGAGAGTTTACTTGCATCTTCCGTGACATGAGTGGTTGCCCCAGAGTCTATATACCATACTCTCTGGTCATCTTGTGCTATTGTCATCTTTGAAAGGGCTGCCAATAAAAGTTGTTGCATATCTTCACTAGATTTACTCACATCAATCTGCCTTTTTGACTGAATAATAGAATTCTTGCTTTTGTTCTGAGGCTTGAACTAATAGTCAACTTTAATGTGCCCTCTTTTATTACAGAGAAATCATGTGAGAATATTTCTTGGATTTCCTATATGAGCATTAGGAGGCATGTTTGGGGTAGAAAGCAACCAACATCCCCCATTGTCCACCATATCGTCCTCGAGCTCTACCTCCGCGATGATTATTTCCTCCACCATGACCTTGTCCATAAACCAGCCCAGTAGCCAAAACATTTTGTGAGTCAAGTTGCCCACCATCACCATCATAGAGGTTCTTCAAACTGATCTTATAATGTAAAAGTTTAGCCCGTAAGTCTTCAAAATTGGGTAAAACAGGCAAGCATGTGAGAGACGTGACAAGAACATGATATGCTCCCAATCCGCTTAAAACTTGCTGCACCTTATCTCTCTCTGAGATCACACATCCAACAAGAGCCAACTGATCTGTGATGCTTTTTACCTTGTTTAGATATTCCATAACAGACATAGTACCCTTCTTTAATGACGGAAATTCTCGCTTGAGATACAAAACTTTTGCTTTCGACATTTGAGAATAGGTTTGAGCCAACATATTCCATAGTTCAGCGGCTGAACAATCATCTGAAATTGCAATCAGTATTTTCTGTGATAAAGTAGAAGTGATGTACGCGACTAGTGCTTGGTCTCTTTTCATCCAACTCATGAAGTCAGTATTTTGAATAATTCGAGATGAGACAACCCCTTTATCATCCTGTACTTTCTGCCTGATAAATTAAAGTGGGGTTGGACTCGATCCATCTAGATGCCCAGAAAGATCTTGGCTTTGTATGAAGGAAATTATTTGTCTTTTCCAGGTCAAGAAATTTGAATGGTTGAGTTTTTCATAGACAAGTTGACTCAGAAAGCTAGAGGAAAGACCATAATGAGTAGAGGACGAATCCATATTTTTAATTATGGATTGAAAACTTTTTGATGCGTTTTGATTATGGATCACGTGTTGTGTATCCATTTTTTTTTGAATTATTAGTTCTGGTTATGTACCAGAACCACAACACAGGTCCTTATGACACCCAATATTTTAGAACGATGGATTACGTGATTAAAAAAAAAAAGACATCTTTTGTGAGAAAAAGAAAACAATCAACCCAACAACAATGAGATGGAGAAAACAAAACTTTTGTTGTAGAAAACCAAGATGCAATACAACAGTCTCTTAAAGAAGAAAGAGATTAGGGAAGAATAATGAAAAAGATTTTAGAAGAAAAGAATATTTAACCAAAACGATTTTAGAAGGAAAGGATGATTGAGGCAATAGAAGAGAAAACATATCAGTTTTGATGTGATCTAGGTTTATGAGAACAAATCAGTCTTAACGTGATCTGGTTTTGAGAATAAGAAAAAAAACGATTAGAATAAGACAAATGATTAGAGGAGAGAACATATTAGTTTTAGCGTGATCTGTTTTAAAAAGAAATAAGAAATCACAGATCTTCAGGTATAGATCTGAAAAAAAAAATAATACCAGATCTAAAATGATCAAATTTGTCTTAGACTGAATGAAGAAAACTGATAGAATATAGAGAAAATCGAGAAAACCCAGATCTGAAATTCAGATATGAGGTAAAATCGAAGAGAAAAGAATAAACTGAATGAGATGTACAAAAGAAGGGAGAGAAGAAAAAGAAGCCAACCTTCATGGATCGATTCAACCTGCTTTGATACCATATTGGAATTTGTATTTTCAGCCCACGTCAACCTTCAACAGAGAAAGAGATAGAGAAGGACAAGAGGTTGCTGCACAGAAATGTCATTATCATGACCTAGAAATGTTGTGTTTATATATAGTGTTTTACAAAATACTATGAACGATAATGTCCCTAATTATAAATACAAAATACAAATATGTGCACATGTGCAAATTAGAAATACTAAACATAAAGTATGGATCTGGACCATACGTAAATCCAGAACCATATCACGTCTTCTTTAACAAAAATTAGGTGGGATGTAACCTAGCTAAATCATCTTATTACCCATCCTTTGCTTAAGTTTTGAAGAGAAACTATACATTTTTTTAAAAATGTTTAGTATTAGATTGAAGAAAAGAGGGACCCTTACATGGATTTATAAGGGTTAGAAATGCCCTTTTCAGCAAGACCCATTAAGGGCATGTCAATTGAACCTTGAATTTTGGACTTGGATTTGACTTTATATTTAAGTTTCGGTTTTAATTCGGTCTGGTACGGTGCGGCTTGCCTCGACTTGACTCAATTCGGTTTGGCCATGGTCGTTTTGAGACTTTGACCAATCCTTTTGGCTCCTGAGACATCTTTATCCCCAAGATTAAGACTGACCTGTTGTATGAGCTTTGATCCATCATTTTTAGACCAAGACCCAATAAACCTAAACCATTGAAACCTTTTGACCTGAACTTATTCCACATCCTTTTGCATGGTGCATTTACAGTCAAACAGTCCATTATATGCTATTTCCTGTTGACTATTAACCATGACTTAGATTTTGGACTATTTTGACTGTGGTAGGATCTTTTATGTTCATTTGACTACCCTTTTGGTCCTTGGACATAGCCTAACCCATAACCTCCCATCTCCTAGCCGGTTGGCTCATTAAAGTCATTTATTTTTTTGTTGTTGGGGCCTTTAGCTAGCTGATGGGCTGGGTATATATATATACCCCATCCCTCTTTCATTCTCTCCATCACTCTTCTCTCTCTCTCATGAGTTCTCTCTAGCTCTTGCTCCTTCGAGCCCATGAGCTCTTGCTCTCTCCCTAATGTTCTTCCTCTCTCCCTCTTTCTCTAGTGAGTTTAGGCCTTGACTTAGTCAAGAGTCTGTCCAAGTTGAGCTTAGGGCTTACCTAAGTTATTTAAGGTGGTCTGTGTTGAGTTGTTCGCTTTCACTAACCTTCGTGAGTAGAAGAAAGCTTATTTGTATCCTGAGAGTGTAAGTTACATGGATAACTATTGCATCAAGGACTAGATCCTAAGTGGGGTAACTATCACTTTAAAGATAGTGCACATCTAAAGCGTGCCTCCGAGCATACCTAATTCAAGCTCAGTTGCCATGCCCACTGAGTTAATTTCTCAACAAAACGTGTTTCCTACTCATATTTGTGCTTGACATGTTTGTCAGCGAGGGAATTATGCTTGCAATTTCCTTTAATTATGATCCGTGTAGGCCGTAAACCTTTGAGTCGTCAGTTTATTTGCATACATTCCCATTTTACTTTGTTATTTCCTGTGTCTGGCAATAGTGTGCACATTAGATTAAGCATCGAGAGTGGAAAACAATTACGTCTGGAAGGTGAGGCCTAACTTTTGGCTTGAGTAGTGTGTATATTCCACTTGATCAATCTTGTTTGACTTTTTTTTTGTATATCCATTCCCACTTGCATATGCCTTATTTGGTAATCCTAGTGTGCACCGTGTGAATTCTCTTCAAGTGGGAAATTTTCCTTCTCATGCCAGCCCTTCCTTGCTTGATCATGTAAATTCCTAGCTTTAGTTGTGAAAGATTAAAGGCCTGCCTGTTTCAAGGGGCCGAGGTAGTGCCCTTTCGTGAGAAAAGCACACCCTCTTGGGGAAGCTACCGGGGCGTGCCCTTTCCCAACAGAATAGTGGGGCCTATAGATAAAGGTGGACCCACCATGGTGCCACATGAGCTGCCACCTTTCCCATGTGACCTGTTTGTTCCATGCCCCTCTTTCCCGCGAGATGAGCGGAACCTTGATTTATCAATGAATACTGGAATCCTTATGGTTGAGGCATTTTCTCACCATTCGAAAACCAAGTCGGGGCCTTAAAGTGATTTGGAACATACTAATTTTGAATCAGATGAGATTCAAGCAAACATGCCCCTCCTATCACTTTTCAAAAGTTTCATCTTTGAGCTGATTTTCCCATGAGTCAACCTTCTAAATCCACTTAAACCAGCTTTTTTTTTTCTTTTTTCTTTTTCTACTAGGCCAAAAAAACCCATCACGCACCGCACATTGGCTGGGCTCTGGTTATTAAAATCCTTGAGGTCCTCCCTGCCCACCAGAGTACATCCAGCTTTGACCTTACCGCAAGGGATGGCCCCTGTGGGTTTTGAACTCATGATATCCTGTCAACTTGGTGACCTTCACAAGCTGCCCCTGCAGCCCTACCAGATGAGTGGAACCCTTGTGGACTAAGCCAGTCTTTAATGTACTTATTGGAAAAGCAAAAGTGAAATATGGCCAATTCCTTTTCCTTCCTAATCGTGATCAAACAAAAAGGTTCCTACTCAGAGAACTTTTTGGTTCTTTTTTGTTCTTTGAGATCCTTCCTCTCTTCAAAGGGAACAAACAGAGAGAGAATCAGATCGATTCTCAAAATACCCTTCTGAATATTCCTCAATGTTCCGGCTACTCGTGAAACATGAAAAGCATATCAATAATCATTTGTTTTCGGTTGAAATGATACCTTTATTCCCATGTCTTCTTTCAGTTACTTTATTGCCCACTTTGATTTTATTACTTTGATTTTACGTTTCTGTGAAATATATATACAAATCATTTCTGGATTTTTCTGGCCCCATCTCACGTCAATAACTCAACCTCTTCCGTGCAACTTTAGACAAGTTTCTTTTGCAGTGAATACCTGAATGCCAAGTAGGAACGATCTTCCTTCAAGTTTCAAGAGATAAAAAATAAAAATGTATTTATTCTTGTCAAGACGACGCTCCCATCTTATTGATATTTTTTCTACTGGGTTAAACCCATGGGTAAATAGGGATGGCAGTGGGGCGGGGCGGGGGACGAGGTTTCCACCCCCGCCCCGCCTCAAAATTTTATCCTCCACCCCTGCCCCGCCTCTGCGGCTGGGATGGATTTTATCCTCCACCCCCGCCTCCATCCCCGTTTCATACCCTTCATCCCCGGTCCAAACGGGGATGAGGCGGGGCGGGGCGGGGATATTGCGGGGAAAAGTGGTCGGGGCGGGGATCGGGGCGGGGCGGGGAAAAGTGCACGTCCACCCCCGCCCCGCCTCCACGGCGGGGATGGATTTTATCCTCCACCCCCGCCTCCATCCCCGTTTCATACCCTTCATCCCCAGTCCAAACGGGGCGAGGCGGGGCGGGGCCCCTCTTTCCCCCTGTCCACTGCCATCCCTATGGGTAAACAACAAAATCAACGTGTTTAAGAACAAGTATGTAATGAGCAAGCGAACAGCCATCAAAGCAAAAAAAATGTTAAGCTGCTAATAAAAATCAGAGTGGTGCAACAGACATCCACATTCACGGTAGATAGACTAGATGCATGAAAAGATGTGTTTAGACTCCACAAGAAAATCAGGAAAAGTAGGGATACAAATGGGTCTCATCCGGAACAGCTAAATACATAGGGAGTGGGATCCACAACAGCCAAAATTTGCAAACCTTTTCATCCTGGATCAGATCCATTTGCATCCCTGAGGAAAAGATATTCTACTTGATCTCAATAAAATATTACTTTTCCTTTCAAGCAACCTGGGGAATGACCTCCATGGCCATCCCCTTGGCTATGATAGTGCGATCTAACCATCAAGCTATCTCATTCCATCACCTCAATAAATATTACTTGCCAACAGGGAACTTTGAAGGGGAGAAAGAAAAAAGCCTGATGGCCTCTTGAAAGGGAAAATTATAATAAATGAGTTCAATAAAAGCATTTTCTCTAGGAAAAGTAGCTCGGTGAAAAAAATTAAAAGAAAAGGAAAAAGAAATGAATGAATCAGAGCTTACACCAAAAGAATCAAAAGTAGAGGCACCCTCCCATTTCGTTTTGACAATGGGTAATATTAAAAAATACGAAAGAGGGGGGCGGTTACATAGGAAACACCCTGAAACAAACACCCCCTATGTGATTTAGTGCAAGTAGACACCAGTATCATCTCACGAAGACAAGCAAGATTTCAAGATTAAGCTTGTGAACAAGAATCTCAGAAAGATAATCTTATTCCTTTCCTAGTTGTTAGAAGTATTACCCTGACTCTTTGGATACCCATCCTTAATTACACCCTTAGAACATCACTATACATTTTCCAAGATTGGTTGCACAAAGTTGATGCTTAAATGAATACAAATGCAACTTTGAAGAGGTTACATGCTCATTCATGATTGCACAGCCATGGAGATGACGATCAATTTGTGTTTTCAGACACTGGGTGTCTCAGATTTTTGAAGTTTGTTTTCTTCCTCTGTGGCAGCAAGGGAGCCTATTTCAATTCTCATTCGGTTATTCTAGGACTCAAACCTTTGAACACAAATAGAGTATCGAAAATTGTGCGCTCCATTCATTTAACAAGCAAATCTTCCTCTCTCCTGAATAGCATTCTGATAATTGGGATCACCATTAGTAGTGCCAACTGAACATGCCCAGAGCTACTGACCTTGATACAAGCCTGACCCTTTTGCCTGCTGTTCACATTTGCCTGTATAGACATGCCTGTGCCGTGGCTTGGACGAAAGTCTGCCTGAAAGCTTCCTCCATATACCATCTCTTTATCATATGACAACAAAGTGAAAGCAGCGATAGCTTTATCATTTCTCACTGGATAGTCTCTGCCCATAAGCAATGCTTCAAAGCTCCCTCCGTATGCCATCTCTCCACAACCTGTAATGCTACCCGCATTTAACACCAGTTTCAGCCTTTTCTTCACCAACAAAGAGTCTTCAAGCTTTGCCCCAAGAAAGATGTTTCGACCAACTGATGTGAGTGAAAGTGCACCACCAATCTTGTTCTGCTTGAAGCTTCTAAATTTTGTATCCCCACGAACAGTGCAAAGAAGGCTTTCATTCGCAGCTTGTATATCGAGTCCCCCATAAAATGAGGGCCCGTTCTCAGTCATATAAGCAGCCATACAATCAGATTGAAAACTAAAATTCTGCTTTGCCTTGTTTACCTGTCCCATAACGAAGGCATGGAGAGCATTTTCTGAGACCAAGGAAGCTTCCACACTAACACCATCAAAGCCAGTATCATGATCCCAACCTTGTGAATCTAAAACAGGCCTCACAAGCCACTTATTAGACTCCAGGCAACGGTATCTATAAGCAGGGCATTCTGCATCAAAACTTTGCGGAACAGCCATATCAGGCAGTGGAAACATGTCTGGAGGTACGTCCCTCTCAAAATTATCATTGGTTGTGGATGGTCCATTATCTGAAGCTTTGCTAGCAAACCGCCTCTTGCATTCTTCTCTCCACTGTTTCTTTAAGTACAATGTCTCGCGATAATCCAGTTCATCCTGATAATCATTCTTCTGAGATTTAGATAATTTCTCAAACTGTCCTTTTGTTAATATACGGATGGGAGGTAATTTGTCATACTCATCGTCATCTTCTGGATCAACTAGCCATTCTACATTTTCATAACTAGTTACGGCCTGCATTTTCAGTGCAGAATGAGGCGGCAGAAGTGATGAGAGGAGTTGTGGTAACGATGGTAATCTCGTGTAGTTTTTTCTTCCTTGAATGCTGTATTTGAACTGCATGATAGTGTTTGCATCCCCTAAGACCTTGGAAGAAATAGTCAGGAGCAAGAACTGAAGCTTCCAAACTTGACCATTAGGAAGAATTTTCTCCCCTTCTCTGTTGGTTTTACAAGAAGGATGATTCTCCACTAACAACACAGGATTCAGTAGCTGTGTGTCACCCAGTGCCATGTGTATATAATGTTGAACCAGGTTGGTGCACTGGTTTACAAACAAGTCATAACCAACAGGATATCCATCAGGTCCTTCTAGAACAGTAGAAGAATGTGTCATCACAAGGATGGCATTAAACCATATTGCACAGCCAAGAATTTCTGTGATAAGCTTTAGTAATGCAAAGTCACCACACCTCATATTGATATCGTCAAGGCGGTCAAAGTATAGCACAATATCAGGACGAGACTTTTTTATGAATCTCTTGATTGAAAGAAGGGTTTTCCTGTTCTGCCGTTGACCACAAGAGAAAGGTGAAAGGCCTGGTGTGTCAATTACCTTGACTTTGATCCCATTCACCATCCCCACAACCTCATGAATCTTGTTAGTGGAAGGTTGGAAAGCATCAGTCTTGGTTCTTAACTGGTTAAAAATAGAATTAATGGTTGTGCTTTTACCCACACCCGTTTTTCCTAAAAGAAGAACCGTGAAGGAAAATTCCAAGTCAACTTTACCAGTTGACTCCAAATCCAGTGCAATTGCTTTAGCTCTATCAATTCTAAGAAAAGCTCTTGATTCTGGTTCCCCAGCCTGTATTCGTCCAGCAAGCTGTAAACGATATAAGACCTGTGAAACCACAAGATTTTCTGTTGATAGGCCAAGTCTATGTACAAGGCGCAGGAACTTTATTTGAAGAACCTCTAGAGATGCCAATGCATCACCACTTCTGTGCTGAAAATTAAAGCAAGATAAATGAGAATCCTCAGATGAGGCAGATGGTGAACAGGAATGATTTTCAATCAATTGATTATCACTGGCTGAGAGAAAGCATGTCTCTGCAGGTTCCAACAAGGATTCCCTAGGAAATGCAGCAGAACCTAAGGAGAAAAAGAAACAACACATTTGAGACTCGTTAGAAGCAGTACACATCAGAACCAGTCTTGTCTAATAAAGAAATAGTATTTCAACTGTCAACGGCATCCTTATTAACCAACCTTCTGAAGAAGTTAAGCTACTTAGCTCCTTCGAACTTCTATCAAGTTAGGTCACTTAAAGACCATTGATAGCAATACATAATTATTCTAGCAAGGTTGAAATCTGTCCAAATAAACCCTACATAATGAGGTAGCAAAGAAGAACAACAATAACAAGATTTCTTTGCAATGTTGTGAAGTTTGATGGACTGGTGGTATATCATTTATTATAAACAAAAAAAAAGTTATAAGGAACATCCTTGATTAAGAAGTTTGTGACCTCTAACATGCTATCAGCAATACCTTGGTTATGAGACTTGTGCATGGTTCATCTCAAAATCATGGGCACACCACCCTGTTAGGGTAATGCTTGCGATTTTCGGTAATTATTAAATCGTTATTTATACCTTAAATTGAAAGAATTAAAACTTTATCTGATTGCCAACTTGAAATTGAAATTATAAATTGAATTTGAGTCAATAGTTTAAATAGAATTTAATATTAAATTTAATTAGGCATGAAATTGGAATTTAATCACACGTAGGAATTTAATTTGATAAAAATATAAAATGAATTTGGACTCTCATTGGGAAGCAAGTTTTATTAATTAAATATGGATATGGATCTGATATAGTTAACTTTTATTAGATTGGATCTTAATGGGATTTAAAATCCAGTAAAAAAATCCAATAAAATATTCAGTTAAGGATAAATCATAGATTCTAATTAGAAATAAAATTGGAATTGATTATGGGCATGGAGTCTAATGGGCTGGATGTCCATTGTGGACCCCAATATGGCCATGCCACTTGAAAAAAAATATATATAAAATATTAAATAATAACAAAAATAAGGAGATAAAGAATTTAAATTAATAAAAGATAAAGAAAGGTAGAAGAGCAAATGGATTGGACTCTTGAGAGGTCTATCCACAAAGGGATGCCCCCCAATAGTGGGCCCTCTTGTGTGGACTTTAATATAAAGTCAAATAATGTATATATGTTATATATATTAAAGATGAAATGTTTATAATATATAGTAATTAAATAGTTGAAAAAATTTAGAGATAATTAGGAATTTAAGAAATTAGTTTTTTTAGATAAGGAATTGAGAGTTTGTTTAGGTTTAGAAGTCTGAAGCCTATGCAAGAGAGGCTCATGCCCCCCCCCCCCCCGCTTTGTTACATATTTTAAGAAAAAAAAAGAAAAAGAAAAAAGAGAGAGAGAACTTACTTTTGTTTTTTCTTATTCCTCACATCTCCTGCTTCCTCCTAACCCTAGAGGTAATCCAGACCTCCATTAGAGACCTACAACTACCTTGGTGAATGTCTAAACCAGCCTAAAAAGAGGTGGGTGTGGAAGAAAAAATGACGGTATCGTTGCAGAAAACATGTTTTTGGTAGAGAATCTCTACTTTCATGGTGTTCAATTTCGGGATAAATTAGCATACCCCTTTTTTTATCCAGAGCTTGGATCTACATGTAATCTATGCCTACAACGTCTATGGCTATTAGATCTACATGCAAAAGATTTTCGAAAACCCAAAACGGTGTTTTGGAAGATCAGTTTTAAGAAAATGATTTTGGAACATACTAGTTTCGAAACCCTAAAAAGCAAAAATTATGTAAATATTTAGATCTGTATTTTATTAATATATTTAACATGTAATAATGAATATAGAATGACGTTTTTTAGTGTTTCTCCGTAGATCTTGATGTTGTAAATTTGGCTATTGCCTATATCTTGGTTAAAGATACGCAAAAATCGTTTCGTAGATTAGAAAAGAAAAAATCGTTTTGAAGAAGGTTTTAGCAAAAACTTTTTAGGGTTTTGATGTTTTATGATAAAGAAAGTTGATCGGAGCATATATGGTAGATTAGCATAAATATGATCAGATGTGCTATATGATGTAAATATGTTTAGAGCATAAAAAAACGTGATTGAATGAATTATAACATGATTTTTGCTCTTGCTTAATGGATCTTGCATGAGTTTAAATCTTGGCTATACTGTTTTTATTTTTTGTTCAGACTAGTTTTAGAAAAAAATCGATATCTTTTTTAAAACGAAGTCAATAAATAAATAAAAAATATTGGAGTGTTCTGCACATCTAAGGTTTGAATTTCGAATCTTGTTTTGTTTCGTTTGGTAAGTTTTGAGGCTGAAACATCCATTGCAACAGAGCACAGGTTTTCTGCCCTATCAGCAGGACTGTTCCAATTAAAGATTTTGAAAGTTCTAAAAACCCAATCAAAATTGAACAAAACAAATTATGAAAAATTTGGGTGAAAGCCAACATGTATAAGAAAATCCTGTAAAAAGGTTTTTGTCAAAAGATTTCTTTGTAAGTCTTGAAAATTTTTCTAATTTGGGATGAATTTTTGCAGTCAACAGGATCTATCTTATATTTTTCTTTAACAAGATTCAGTCCCAGAATTTTCCTAATTTTATTAGGACTGATTTTGCAGTTATTTTTCTTGGATTGTGTTCTTAAAATGTTGGGGCAATCCTAGTAAAATTTGAGAGTAGAATTCGGTTCCTATGATTTTTGGTAGGTTTTCCAAAATCGAGTTAACAGGGATCTGAACTACACAGTATGACATGTGTTGGTGCCTAGTTGTGTTTTACTTTGTGCACCATATTTATTGATGCTTAAATTAAAATTTGGTCTGATATTATTGTTAACTAAATGCATTTCATGTTATTCTTGATTGAATTGTACATGCATAAGTATGAATGATTAGTCTACCTCGACTCTATACATGCATAATGATTGCATTATTGTATAAATTTTATGGTAGAGACTAATTAAAAGCAGACATAGAGTGCCATGAATATTATTGCATATGAACCCTAAATGTGGTTGCATGTTTGTATTGTCACGATTAATAAGAAAGATAATTAAAAAATCAAAATGAAGTTAATTCTCCTGTAGCTTATTGAGAGAGTAAACATGATACTAATGGTTTTATGGGGATATTGTTTTAGCACGAAAGGTTGCTTTGACCCACATCTACAGAGCTCGTAACTGAAGGAACTACCATGATTTGTTCGCAATGTGGTAGGTAAAACTTATGAGAAAAATCAGATATATCAGGTTGCAGGATATTGAGAACTCTCTATAAAAATTACATTTTCCTCTCCGAAGTAGTCACGTACGGAGAGTCACATAGGTTAATAAGACACAATTGCTTGAAAATATAAACCTGAGTCGTACCTCCATATTGACAAGTGAAAAAAGAATGTGAATTGCATGTAGATAGAACAGTGCATGCATCATATAAACAAAAAAATAATAATTGAAGATAAGAACTTACTCATGCATGAAGGACTCACATCATGAAATGGTAAGTTCATGCATATTATATATGTTTATGCATTTTGAAAATGTTCATAAATGTGCATAATTTATTGTATTGTTGCAAATCTTAGCATGAATGAATGTGTATTAAATTGACTTGTTATTTTGTTGATAAGATATGTCTTACATGATTGATATATGAAATTGTGTTTAAGTGTATTTTAATATAGTGCATTATGCAAGTATGTTATTGCCTACTCAAACTCGGGTTGTCTGATTTCTTTACTTGTAAAATTTTTAGGTTCTGAGGAGGCCGAGTGATCCTACATTGTTCAGCTGTTCTTGGACTTTGCACGCTACATGTCGAGGTGGTGGTTTTAGCTCCTCGTGTTTAGAGGGTTTGGTTTTGGCTTTAACATAGGGTATGTGAATGGTTCCGTAATTGGACGATTGTGAATAATTTGAAATTTATTCAATTCAATTCAATTTATATTGATGTACTCTGATTTTTGCATTCTAGTTAGTGTATGGTTCGATACGGTAACTATGACAATCCCAATTTGTATATTCGTTGAGTTTAAAAAAAATCACAAAAAAAAATCAGGCTATAAATTTGTCTAAATAAACCCTACATAATTAGGTAGCAAAGAAGCACAACAATAACACAATTTCTTTGCAATGTTGTGAAGTTTGATGGACTGGAGCACTTAAATGGTATATCATTTATTATGAACAAAAAAAAGTTATAAGGAACATCCTTGATTAAGAAGTTTGTGCATGATTGACCTCTAACATGCTATTAGCAATACCTTGGTTATGAGACTTGTGCAAGGTTCATCTCTAAATCATGGGCACACCACCCTGTTAGGGTACTGCACATGAAGGGTTCTTCAGCTGTACATACTATCCAGCAGAAAACACAATGTTCTACACATTTTTTTTAATGTTCTTATGGATCTTAACCTATAAATATGACCTACATCATTTGGTTAGTGCCAAACATGTTTTGAATCATGCAATTGTGACATGTAAGCAGTCTTTTCAAGGGGTTACAAAAATTAATGGCTCATAACATGCCAAATTTAACAACTAAAAAAGCATGTTTTCACATGGAAATGGTGCAATCCCTAGCAAATAAACCATGCTGAATGCATCGATGGGATCAGATTGTCTAAACAAAGCTTGCATATATGATTTTAATCTATAAAACATGGTACAGTGGATTGAATTTTGATATATAAGAAGACTAGTTGGTACCGTTTTGGTTATGGTTTTGACTATGGCCTTGCTTGTAGCAAAGCATGAACTACCCTGCTAGTTGCAGACCATGCTACATTCTCACCAACATGGTTTTCCATTATTAGGTGGTGGACAATGTGACAGGAAAAAGATCCTCACAGATGCACCAACAACATGGTTATTGATTTGCAGGCCAATGGCTAGCCCAAACGCCCAAAGGAAGAGCAATGACCTTAACACTTGGCAAACAATTTATGATTGAAAACCAAGATGTCATGCATGAAACATGCGAGTTAGAGGATGCCCACACCAAAGTTTCTTCCAACACTAAATCATGATCCGATCCTTACAATGTTGCACCAGCAAAGACCATAACATATCTCAGAGAATAGTTTCTATTCGATGATAAGAAAATAGATAACATTTTTAAGCAAATCCAGCTATCTTGATGGCATGCCCAAGCATATTCTCTATCTTTCTGAAACAAAGGAGAAATAGGCAACACAGGAGAAAGAAGTACAGAACGAACATGTAACTACACCTGCCCCACGGGGTTTGGCGCAGTGTGAAGGGGCCCTTGGCCGCCTGGCGGGCGGTCAAGGTTCCATTCCCACGAGTGTCACCCCTTGCATTACGCCGAAGCAAGGAGACTCCCTGGGGGCGAGGGGTGCGCCACAGGTTTACACCGCCGGGACAACGACTGTAAGTACGGCCGGCATAGCCAGCGCGACTAGGTCTCTGATCCGCAGGTGGTTTCCCTCTTCCTCGTGGATAAAAAAACATGCAACTACACCCAATCTTAAATCACACTAATGCAATGCAAGAAAAAGCACGAAGATTGCAATAGATAGTGGAATGAAGAAACAAAATCTCCATCACCTCAAAACGCCTACCAACACTGTCCACTCCCCAAATCACCAAAACCATCCAAAATTGACTACACCCACTAAGCAACAAGGAATCGGGTAGCAAGAAAACCATTGCAAGGTACCAATTTTGACAGATTAAGCATAAAAAACAGATAAACCAAATTCGACCCAACTAAACACAAGACCGCAAACAAGATTCGATGAATTTCAATGTGTAATAACAAATTGACGACAGAAAGAGAAGGTACCTGAATCTTCACATTGTTCATCCAAGGGCTCCTCAGTTAAGAAAGAAGGACTCAATGAAAGAAGGGGGTTTGATGATAGTTGGCACGCAATCCAGTCCTTGATAGCCTTCATTTTTCTCCGATTGGGTAATCCCCAAAAAGGAGATAGTGGTAAAAGAAAAAAGAAAAAGAAAAAGATCGCAATTCCCAATTGGGTTCGAGAGAGAGACCCAATTCCCTTGGTGGGATTCTTTTCCTCAAACCTTCACCAACAAGGAGAAAGAGAAAAATCGACGACCCATCATCTTATTCTTGAAGCTGACTGTTCTCATATGTGTGAGGAAAGCATGTTGAGACGGTATACCACGAATTGGGCATTCACGGGAGGATGATAAGCTTATGCTTTTGAGGACGACGATGATGATGGTAGTCCTTGTTTCAGGCACGGGAAGAAAGAAGAGGTAGAGAAGTGATTCCTAACCGTTCAACTCGAATGATACCTTGATATGCACGTCTTTAATGGTTACTTATCTTGAAAAAATCGTGTGTTTTTTACTTTTTAAATGTTTTTATTTGTATTTCTTCATACCGTTTTGTTTTGTATTTATTTATTATTGCGTATATTTTGATGAAAAAACACGAGTTTCTTTTTTCAAATTTTTTTTTTATTTCTTGCGAGTTTTTGGCTGCTGATATTTTGCCACTTAAATTTTTTGTCACAGTCTATCAGCAGAATAGGTAAACCTAGCGTCGATTAACATTGCTTACCTAAGTTCGTTTAGATAAGTAGATAAGCATACAGAGTGTTTATGCATCATCAATGTAAAAAATAATAAGAGAAATTCTCAAAAAAAACTAAACCTTTTCATGATTTTAGTAAAAATTCTGGGGGTTTACTTTCAACGAAGTTGTGTGTCAAATAATTGCCAAAATTTATGTGTGTGTTTTTTTATTATCATGAAATTTTAAATGTATTTTTTTTAATAAAAGTTTTTTTAGGATAAAGCAGTAGCTTTGCATTAAAGATAACCTCAGTTAAATTAACAAAAATGTGTTTTTGATTTACAAATCATGAATTTGGGTGTGATTTTAACAATATTAACAACTTAAGTATTTTTTTATTACCTCCCAAAGTTTAAGTACGTTTTTGAAAATTTCTTAAATAATAATTACCTCAACTGATTGGATAGTATGGTTGTAAAAATTAGGTCACAATTTCATATTCACCTTGGATTCTATGAAAACAAATTATTTTTCGTTTAAACGAGTCAACTTAAGCTCAGCTTTATCTTAGTTCGGCTTGGTTCCCCTAAGCCAGACAAGCCAAGCCTGAATATTATGCGACCGGAAACAGGCCGAGCCCGTACCAGCCACCAATTGCACCTTGGGAGCGTTTGAATGTGCGTCCACTGCGTCCTGGGGGATGCTGCGGATGCTCAAAGACACCATCCCCATCAAACAGAGGACAA
Organism: Nuphar pumila; assembly: GCF_984573655.1. NCBI lineage: Eukaryota > Viridiplantae > Streptophyta > Magnoliopsida > Nymphaeales > Nymphaeaceae > Nuphar > Nuphar pumila. The sequence continues at coordinate 97,942,630 of NC_143254.1, forward strand.
GCTTTGGTGGTGTTCAGCGGTCTCCGTGGATGCATTTCTCCATTCCACACACACACACACACACTTTGCAATGGTGGGGACAGGGACAGTTTATTTAAAAAAAAAAAGAAACCCTCCAGGACAGACTGGACAGGACCACTGTCCCGTCTGCCCTGGGCAGGGTGTTCTGTCCAAATCTGGACAGGGAGTCAAACGAAGGCACTCTCCAGTCTGTCCTGGACAGGGTGTTCTGTCCAAACCTGGATAGGGAGTCAAACGATCTGTTGGAGGCCACATTCATTCTTCGCTCTCTTGCTCTTTTCAAGTTTTTTCCTAACAACATGGAACATGGTAACCAGAGAAAAAAAAATAGTGTGGATCGTGGCATAATGACAAGTTAAAAATGACAAAATATAGTTTTTCGAAAACTCGTGAGAATTTGATTTTTTTTATAAATCTTGCATTTTTTGGCAAAATCTTGGAATTAAAAATTAATTTTTAAAATATAAAAAATATTTTTTATAAGAAAATGTTAATAAATTTATTTAAAAATAAAAAACATGCGGTATTTTCACGATAAATAGCAGTTTAAAACATAAATATCGCATATGAACCCAACACACCTTCTTAGGTGGGTCTGCTTAAGGCTTTCAACTTGAAGGAGGTCAAGAGTAAGATACAAAGGATTGCACATCATTTGCCACAAGGCTTAAGTCAAATGAGAAACTATCCCCGGTAGGCAGGCTGAGAGTTCACTGCAGACATTGACTCCGCCTTCAAACCAGTGTGACAAAAGTTAAAAGCAGCAAAATATCATTTTTTTCAAAAGCTTTCAAGAATTTAATTTTTTCATAAATCTTGTATTTTTCTGCAAAATCTTGGCAATAAAAAATAAATTAAAAAATATAAAAATAATTCTTGTAAGAAAATATTAATAAAATTTATTTAAAAATAAAACACACTTTTTTCATGATAAATAGCCGTGTAAAACATAAATATCATTTTTAAATCGTGGTATTTACGTTTTTCATAAATCTCACGAGAAATTGCCGTTTTAAACTTTCAGGCAAATTTTGGCTATATTTATTTGTCACTATGGTCCAAACTAGAGCGGTGTTTTCTTCATATTAACAAATAAAAAAATCAGGGTTAGAGTAAAGCAAAAAGCAACTATTTAAGAAGAAACACGAGTACTTTTTCCTTTTAAAACAAAGACAGAAACACAAAGGAAAAGTATCAACATTGGGAAAAAGCAGAAAATGTCGAACAAAGATTTAGAACCTGTGTTTTTTCCTAATTTTTTTTATAAAAAGTCATTTTATATGTAAATTTTGTGATAGAATTAAGAATTAAAAAAAAAGTATAATTCTTTTGATATGAGAAAAAAGAATATTCTATTTAAAAGATTGATCTTTTTACCACAATTCCAGACAAAGACACAGGCTTTTGAAATTCTTTATACAGACATCACTGTTTTTAGAAACTGTCAAAAGTCTGAACAAAACGAAAAGATGCGCAATTACGGACCTGATTGTGGGAAGGGAAGAAGAAGAGGTGTAGGTTGTGAACAGAATATTTTTGTCATTTTATTGCATTTAACTCAGGGTAAGCCTGAGTAAATGAAAAGTCTGTACCAGGAATTCAAAAAATTGAGGTTGCTATGTAGATTTTTTTATTAAACCTAGGTCCTTAAATGAAAATTTCCCCAGAAAAAAAAAATTGATCCCAAAAGTTTTAAGTTACCAATAAAATAAGTTTTCCTTTCTTTTGTGGACAATGTATTTTAAATCATAAGATCTCAAATCACCTTAGGTTTAAGATTCAAGGCAATGAAACGCACTCTCAGACCCCTACCAGTTATACAACTATATACCATTGGGTTTTGAACCTGCAACGTCCCAACCCAAGGTGACAAGCGGAGCCCCTACTGGTGCAGTCTCACTCTCAATATCTTATCAATACGTGAAACGGCAAAAAAAAAAAAGGTTAAATACTATGTGTGTGACTTAGCCTCACATTCCAAAAGACACAACATGAGTTAAAAAATGGTGTTTATATTTTTTAATTCTGTTTTAATTTTATAAAACAAGGTACATATATTAGAAATTTTCTTGATACACATTTAGTGATCCGTTCCCCCCTTAAAATTAGCCTAGCAATCTTCTAAATTTAGAGACACATAGAGCCCACCCAACCTTTCCATACTAAACCATTGAAGAGTATCAGGCATGGTAAGGAAGAAAGTGAACTTAGTTTGGATCACAAAAGCTTCAGCAAGGAAGGCCACCTTCAAGCAGAGGAAGAAGGTGGCTGAGCTCCTTACTCTCTGTGGCATCAGAGCTTGTGCCATCATATTTGGCCCAAGCGAGCCTATGCCGGAGATCTGGCCGCCAACTAGTGCAGCAGTGCATCTTTGGAATTTTAACCACACCTGACCATTCGATTTGGAATTTTAACCTTATTTTGCATCTTTTTATTTTAAAATTCTAGAGTGTTATCATATAATAAAAATATTTTCAATCTAGAAATATTTTGTCATGTTTTATTCTTCAAAAAAAAATGCAAGTATCCGTGGCTTTTAACAAGTTCGTTCTAACATAGTGTCAAGTGATTAAAAACGACACTTTTTAGCAAGCAATTAATTTCTCATGATATCTTCGAAATTTTCATTTTTCTTAGACTTTTATCAGGAAAAAAATCTTGGCAATAAATAAAAATGGAAATTTTAAATTAGAAAAGCCAAAAAACAGGTGAACTAATAACGCAAACATCTTTTCTAAGATGTTGTCATTGAAACTTTCATTGAACAATAATGTAGATGGCACTAATTTTTTGCACAATACCATATGTAGCAAAAAACTAGAAAATATGAAAAACATGAACAATTTACCAAGAAAATATAAAAATATGGCTAATTTACTTTTTTTCTTTACAGTTTTAGCCTTCGTCTCCTGAAAAATCAGGTGCCTGATTTTTTCAGGCGACAACTTACATGGTGGCACCTGATATTTTAGACGGCAACTTACATGACACCTGATTTTTCGGGCGACAACTTAGAAAAGAGGATGCCTAGTTTTTCAAAGTAATAAAAGGGAAAAACTGTCAAAAAATCAATTGGCCAAATTTTGTCATAATTTTTTTATTCACGGCCAATCTGAGTGTTATGCCCAAAAGCTAGTGCCAACTAAGTATTTGTCGGAAAATAAGCACTTTCCCAAGGAGGATTAGGGCAAAGGGTATCCCAGTGCCGTAGGTTCAGGCGAGTCCAAGCTAACAAACAGAATTACACCCACTAGGCAATTTTCTTGCCAAGTGACATTCCTGCCAAAAAAGAGAGTTCAACTTTTTTTCGGTGAGAGCTACGGCATTCGATCCCACCAACTTATGGAGACATTGATCTCTTTACGGCAGAATACGAATTGAATGGAACCAAATAATCAGCAGGAAAAACAGCAGCAATCTTTAAGCTGCTGTGCCACTGTCAAGCAAGGAAGGAAACTGCTGCAGAAACAGGAAGTCCTGTTCCATAAGCAGCGAAAAGATGCGCTTTTTAAAAGAAAGGAGGATAGCATTCTTTAAAAACAATTTCTCTGCTGCAAACTGACGAGTTGCTGTCAAATGGGGTTGAATTTTTATGTAGGAACAGGATGACAGCATGCTGTGCTTGGGGTTTTCATTGTAATGGAAAACGTTTTGTAAAAAATGTATGCACATTACTAAATGAGTACAAATTGCCTTTCTTCTCTAAAAAAAAATTGGAAGATGCTATATCTGGTAAAGGATATCAAAGACTGGTTGTCGTTGATTGAACTGTATATATTTTGTAGACTACCACTCTTAAATGTTACTGTTTTTTAGAATTGGCAAAAGAAGAAATATATGATAAGAATAAAGATGGCAGTGGATCCCGGGGCTGATGGGGGGACAAGGTCTCCATCTCTGCCCCCTCTCAACTTTCATCCCGCATGGGTTTTAATTTTAACCTTCATCCCAATTTCATGTCTTCCATCCCGGGTACAAACTGGGGCTCTGCTTGCAGATACACACAAGGATACGAGCCTCACATGCTTACATACGTGGTGCGATCCCGAAGAACGTACCTGCGTGTTTGGCGAAAACATATAACCTGCTTCGGTTGAGATGTGTCTCTCAAACCTCAACTTTCTCGGTGTAAAAAAAATGATTGGGTTTTTTGCAAAATAAAGACATCAGTATGTTTTGGTGAATCCCACTAACCATAGATTGTTGTTTGTCTTTGTTGTTGACTTAAAACCTAATCTGATGCCCAATAAAACATGAGAGAGGATCAGGTGAGAGGCACCTCTTAGCCAGGGAGCATTGGATGTTATTCATCTTAAAAATGAATGGCATCTATCAAACAGTGAATAAGACTCATTGTGAGCGGTTAATTTTAAAGCATTCAGATGCCGTCCATCCAAAGCAAGAATGACATCAGGGAAAAGGAGTGGGGCCCATCCATGTGATGGGCATCTCATTGGTACAAGTTTGGATGACAATTCCTCTGGAGTCTTGAGATCAATGGCATTCAAATGAGCTCTCTCCAACGAAACCATTTTGACGATAGAAATGCACAATAACCTGACTGCTGGGAACACCGGGTGGAGCTCTCTGTCTTGCCTAATATCGTCAAATTCAATCCTAACCATCCAATCAATGGTTCTGTTGGATGGCTAGGATTTAATGTACGATGAAACCCATCAAATTTCTCAAATGACAGGATCCGTTGAACCCCAGTGGTTTGTTTGGGGAGTGATTTATGAAGAATACTGCTTCTAAGCAAGTTCCTCCGTTTCTAAGCAAGTTCCTCTTAAAAGAGAAGAAAAAGAGTGAACATCAAGGAAAGTAGGACGAAGATGCTCTTCTTTCTTGAACGAAAGGGAGTGGATGTTGCTCTTTCTCCGCGCATATCTGCATAATAATAAGTACCGCAAGCGCCCCCCTGGCACATCCAAGGTCTGGTCATCACTGTGTCTTGGCAGAGCAGTAACACCCAGTTTTGAATCTTTGCGCACCGTCCACAAGCAGCGAGATCGTGCGAGGCGGGCATCATCATGGAAACGACGCAGATGCAGGATCCATGGAGCACCCTCTTCCTGCTCACCCTCTTCCTCCTCTACATCATGCTCGCCGGAGCCGTCTCAGTGACGTCGTTCCTCCCGAAGAAATCGCCTGAGTCGGAGGCGCTGAGGAGGGTGAGCCTCGTGGTGGTCATCCTGCTCACCTACAACTACGGCATAAGGCTGTGGGCGGTCCTGCCGGCAGACATGATGTGGATGGCGTGGATCTTCTTCTCCGTCATCACCGCTGGATCCATCTTCATAAGCGTCATCTACTGGAAGTTCGGTTACCAGGAACCCCAGCAGAGCAAGCCCACGGGCGGGGTAGTATGGGCCGAGAAGGACCTGCAGACGCCCCTCTTCAATAGGAGCGCCTCAGCCATCGGGGCCGCTGTTTGACCGGACGAAGAGCCGGGAGATCCTCCCATCCCATGTGTTGGCCTTAACGCTAGTTGGATAATTGTGGGTATACCGAAGAGTGTCGCTTCGGTTGTGTTGATTGGAATCAAAGCATACATGATTTTGGATCTATTGTTTAATAAAATCTTAGTTTTTATTTTCTCGTGTTCAAAGACATTTTAGTGTTTATCGAAGTAACAACGAGAAGTCTCTCTCTCAGCGCGCGCTGTTTGGTTGATATGACTGTATTCATGCTTGCATGAAGTTATTTTCAATTTGATTATGTATTCATGAAATTGCATATCATATAATTGATCTAAATAACATTTTTATTTGTAAGAATATGGTTCGTGGAGGTAATAATGGTCAAGCACCAAGTGGTCAATGACCAAGTGGAGGCCGTGAGACATCATTAAGTAGATGTCTTTGTGTTATATTTAAATATATACATTTATTATGTTTTTGCTTATATATTGATATAAAAATTGTTACTTGTTAATCGTCTTTATAGGATCCCAGCTCAATGATAGCTAGTCTCAGCCTTCGTCTTCACGTAATGCTTCGATAGATATATCATTTAAATAATTATATATTTGATTAGTTTAAATGTGCATTGTGTGAATTTCTAACTCATTGTTCTGTAGGTGATGTTTCGCCTACACATGACCCACCTACACCAGCTACTCATACACATCACGCAACAATGCTGGATGCAGGGTCTTCTCAGTCTGACACACGATGACTCATTCAAATAGTGTATATCGATAGTCGACCGTAAGTATTTCATTGTCACTTATCCAATACTTATCTTATAAATAGTGTATATCGATAGTCGATTTTTAATGTGTATCAATTCATGTGCAGCGCGAGGTTCAAGCAATAAGAAGTAATACGAGAAATTAAGAAGTCACTACTTCAGCATCTCCCAGGATCGGTCGCTCAATGAAAAGAGTACCCGACAGAGGTGTTGGACAGATTAATCTCCTTATTCATGGTATGCAATCATTTATCATAACTAATGTGTTTCATATTTAATTTTTTGTTATAGTCATGTGTGCTAACTTTCTAAAAGTATTTGTAGGTTTCGCATCGATTCGCAACTGCAAACGAGAAGGACACGATGGTAGTGTGGCAGAAGGTGGCTGCCAATCGATTTGCCGACATGTTACACAATATAAAGACTACAACAAAAAACAACAATTGGTGAGATAAATGATCCATTACAGTGGAAAGGCCATGGCCCTTCTACTATCAGGAGAGATTATTGGGAGGGAATGCGCGACAAGTGGGCGAGCAATGAATTTTGAAACCACTCAGCAAAAGCTGCATAAAACCGAACGAAGATGCCTGATGCCCATCTACACACAGGTGGATCTAGAATTTTTGGAAGCCACCAGAAGAAAATGGTAACTCATCAATATATATATATATATATTGTCAAATTTATAAGTATTTATGCATACTTTGTAATTGATTTTTTTTATCATTTAACATTGTAGGAAGCAAAAAAAGGAGGCATTGTGCTTTACAAGAATGTGTTTGTTGAAACATATAAACATAAGACCACAGAAGAATTCGTATCAGAGAAGGTGAGAGCGACATCAATATGTATTTATTGTATTAATAAATATTATAATATACAAGTTACTATGAATTACATTATCATAAATATTATAATTATTAATTATTAATTCATATTGTAATCATTACTTTGTAGGAGTCATACGAGCAACAAATGGTAGAACGATATGATGATAACTCCACTCAGCATCCACATTTTGATCATACAACATGGGTGACTGCAATCGGTGAACCCAAAAATGGTCGTGTGTTCGAGTTTAGAAGTAACATGAACACCACACCAGTCGTTCCCTCCTGCAGCCAGGGCTCTCAGAGTTCTCTCGCCAGCATCAACTCCCACCATCTGATTGACCCTGCTATGTCTTTAGATGGTGTATGTCAGCGTCTTGAAGACAAAATGCATGACTTTTTACATGAAGCTATTTCCAACCTTGTCCATAATGAGTTGTGCAACTTTTTTTTGGAACAGGAGAACTTCATCTGTATTCAACATGAGCTCCGGTGCCCGTCAGGTATAAAGATTCATATCATTTGTTTCATATCGTTAGATTTCAAGCTAGTATATGCATGATTACCTCACTATGAATTTTTTTGACACCTTTAGAACACATATATGCATGATTGAATCACTATACAATTTTTATGACACCCTTATAACACATATATGCATGATTGAATCACTATGAAAGTTTTTTGACAACCTTACAACAGATATATGCATGATTTCATCATTATAAATTTTTTTGACTGCCTTATAACATATATATGAATGATTGAATCACTATGAAAGTTTTTTGACAACCTTAGAACACATACAAGCATGCTTTCATCACTATGACAACTTTAGAACACATATGAGCCTGATATTAGCATATATGAAAGTTTTTTTACTGCCTTATAATACATATATGCATGATTGAATCAATATGAAAGTTTTTTAAAAATCTTAGAACACATATATGCATGATTGAATCACTATAAAAGTTTTTTGACAACCTTAGAACACATATAAGCATGATTTCATCACTATGAAATTGTTGTACTGCCTTAGAACACATATATGCATGATTGAATCACTATAAAAATTTTTGATGGCCTTAGAATATATATATGCATGATTGAATCACATAGAAAGTTTTTTGACTGCCTTAGAACACATATGAGCATGATTGAATCACTATGAAAGTTTTTTTTACTGCTTTAGAACACATATGAGCATGATATTAGCATATATGAAAGGTTTTTGACTGCCTTATAGCACATATATGCATGATTGAATCAATATAAAAGTTTTTTGACAACCTTAGAACACATATATGCATGATTGAATCACTATAATTTTTTTTTACAACTTTAGAACATATATAAGCATGATTTCATCACTATAAAATTGTTTTACTGCCTTAGAACACACATATGCATGATTGAATCACTATAAAAAAATTTGACTGCCTTAGAATACATATATGCATGATTGAATCACTATGAAAGTTTTTTAACTACCTTAGAACACATATGAGCTTGATTGAATCACTATGAAAGTTTTTTGACAACCTTAGAACACATATAAGCATAATTTCATCACTATGAAATTGTTTTACTGTCTTATAACATATATATGCATAATTAAATCACTATGAAAGTTTTTTTACTGCCTTAGAACACATATGAGCATGATTGAATCGCTATGAAAGTTTTTTGACAACCTTAGAACACATATAAGTATGATTTCATCACTATGGAAGTTTTTTGACTATCTTATAACACATATATGCATGATTGTGATACATAACACATTTATTTGACAGCCTTATAAACCATATATGCATGCGTGAATCACTGTGACATTTTTTGACAACCTTAGAACATATATTTGCATGATTGAATCACTATGAATTTTTTTTTCAGTCTTAGAGCACATATCTGAATTTTGTTAATGTCCTTCACTTTATTGCTAGTCTATGTGTCATTCAGCCATTTACTTTGATTGTATTAGATTATGTGCATTGTATATAATTTATTTCATTATATTTTATTTATCAATACTAACATTTTGGTTCTCTTGTAGAATGCTAGAGATGATCAGCGTAAAGGAGTTGATGGAGGCATGGATGGAGGGGCAGATCGAGAAAATGAAGAAGATGATGTCCCGAATCTTGGCGAGGATTAGATTCATGTGTTTAATTTATTTCACATACTTGTAACTAATTATAACTTGGCAAGGACTGTATTTGGTTATTAAATTTGTTTAACTTATAACTTGTGTTAAATTTGTTTCACCTGTATATGTATTTTTTATGTGTACTTTATTTTTTATACACAGGTTATATAAATTGTATAACGAAAAAAATTTCTCAATTTTTATATTTCAAACTTTTTTTAAATCATTGCTAATCTATCACAAATTTAAATCAGTCAATGGTTTGCGACAAAATTTAAGTCATCGCTAAATTGACGATGAACATTAGCGACGGATATGTATCTGTCATTAAATTTTAGCGACAGATTAAGTTTTGTCGCAAAACTAAATTAGTCCTTATTTAGCAACAGATTAGCGACGAACATGATCCATCACTAATTAGCGACAGATAAATTCTGTCGCATTTTAGTGACTAGGATTATGTGATGAACGCTTTTCGTCACTAAACACGTTAGCGATGGATTTTGCAATAGATTAGCGATGGATAGTGTTCGTCGCTAATACACATTTTTCTTGTAGTATATAGATCGCTGCATCCTCCTGGAATTGATTGGCTTCCCAGAGATCAACTGTGGGGAAATGACCCCACTCCATGATCTAGGATCTTGGCATGGCTTATCTTGCATGATCATGTATAGACCCAACTCAACCTGGAGCAATGGAGCTTTTAATTGGCTAGTAAATGCATGTTGTGCGGGTCACAAGAAGAATCCATGGAGCACCTCTTTTGGTATTGCCCCATAATGCAAGAAATGTTTCAGGCTACGTGGATGGTACCTGAGATGCAAGTCAGAAATGACTCCATCTTCAAAGATCTCATTCGGGGTCCCTTATAAATAAGGCATAGCAAAAAATGAAGATTCATCTAGAGAACATGGTTGTTTACCTTGTGGTGGGTGATTTGGACTACACGAAATGACATAATTTATAGGGGTGGGCATGTAGTCTTGACGACGTTGGTGCACCAGATCAACTATGATGTCCTTGCTGCCATTCACATTCGGTGGGGGAGTGGGGGGCTGCACAGTTTGCTAACTGCGATTGTTTAAGATTAGCTCCTCCTGTTTTTGTTTTTTTTTACACATTGTTTCTCCATCTAGTCCTGGGTCCAACTCTTGTTGGTCCAGGGGTCTTCTTTTTGGCAATGTTATTGGAACTCTCTCTCTCTCTCTCTCTCTCGTATGGGGTTAGAGGAGTTGATTTTCATCGTATATAATAAGTAACTTGGTGCCCTAAAATCAGCCCAATCAATCGCTTGATTCCAACCACCACAATTTCTTAACTACGAGGCGAGATTGACGACACAAAACTACTGCATTGGTTATTCATCTTCGGTGTTTGGGAGATGGGGGTTCCCTTTTTTTTTCTTCAGTTGTGGCAAGTCCCCTACGTGTCCTGAAAATCTGCTCACTGGATGTGAGGTCGGTTTAATCACCTCTCTCCCCTGTCTCGTTGACATGCAGTGTGGATGCAAAATGCTTGAAAAGAAATTGGGAACAAATCATAGTCTGTTGCCTCAGCGCGGTGGGCAACAGTTTGGGTACTCAATGGGCTTACGGGAAACCAACCTGAATGAGGTCGGGCTTGGGTAAAGCTGTCAATGGAACAGGTTTCACGCAGACAACCGTTACGAAACCCTATAAGGTTAGGGTTTGATGGCAAAGAAGTAGGGGACGGAGCCACGTTATGCGGAAGGTGAGCACTTGCCAACCTGACTCACAAAAGTCCCCCACGGGTGCCCACCCTGACCTGCATGGTATGGGTAGGCACTCATGCCTGACCCAAAAGGGGCCTGACCCCATCCAAAAGGGGTCTTGGTTAAGAGGGCAGTGGAGGGTGATCTAATTGAATCTCTCGGTATTCAAGAGTGTCGTAGTCAGATCCTGACATACGCTGATGACATAATTATCTCGGAAGGGCCTCCATCCAACAAATGTTAAGATTCAAGCTTGTCCTTCTTTTTTTCCAATCGATGTCAGGTCTATCCTTGAACTACGAGAAGTGTTGTCTTTCCATGGTCAACGCCCCTGCTTCAATGTTGGACTTGGGCCAGCGGATATTCGGATGCTCGGTTTCGGATAACTCTTTCTCTTATCTGGGTCTGCCGCTTCAAATCAGTCGTGTATCAACGGCAGCCTGGAGCACCACTATCCAAAGGGTTCAGAAAAAAATTTTGGGCTGGCAAGCGTCCTACCTTTCTATCGCGGGTAGACTAACTCTCATCAAGCACGTTCTTTCTGCTATGCCAGAATTTTTTATGTCTATGTTCCTGATGCCCATGGGGGTTAGTAAGAAGATAGCTCAGGTAGTGACGCACTTCCTGTGGTCTGGGCGTGGTCCCATAAACAAGCGCCACCTAATAGGGTGGAACACTCTTCGACTACCCCAAAATAGGGGGGGTTTGGGAATCAAGGACCCCCGACTGAGGAGTATGATTCTTGTCGTGAAGCAGAGCTGGCTTGCACACCAACCTGGGTCTCCGTGTGTAAGCGTGCTTCTAGCTAAATACGGTGGTGTGGAATCATTGGTGGGGGCCACAAGCGTGCGTCAGCGATCTATGTCAAAGCTTCGGCGATCATGGATCCAAGCATGGTCTGCAGTTCTGTCTCATAATGGCAATGTTGAATCGCAGTCTCAGTTCTTTGGTCGTAACCTTGCTCCGAACGGATCTTTCCGCTCTAAAGAAGGCTACCTCGCTCTCCTTCCGTCGGGGGTGGACCGGTTTCCGACGAACCTGATCTAGGGCAAGGGTCCCACTCCGAGATCATGTTTCCTGGCTTGGCTAATCTTACACGATCGGGTGCAGACTGACAACTTCCTCAAATCCATCGGATTTCATCTGCCGAGTAAATGTGTGTTGTGTGAGGCGGCTGAAGAATCTGCCTTTCACCTTTTTTGGGAGTGCTTTGTTTTTCAAAACATCTTTAAGGTGACTTGGAATAAGCCGGGGGTCAGCATGCGCCAGGAATCGTTCGCCAATGATTTGTTGTGGGGTCCTCAACCAGTTCGTCATTGCAACAAATGGCGTATTATTTGGCGAACTTGGCTTCTCTCGTCATGGTGGGCCGTATGGATGACTCACAACAACGCTATTTTTCGGCATATTCCGGCAGTGTTCAACAAAATGGTGAACCTTATTTTGGCGGACGTATACGCCATTCTCCGCATCAACATCCCTGATCTGCAACACCATCTGCCTCCAGGGACCATTCATGATCCTGGGTGATGCTCGTCGCCTAACTGTATTTGCTTCTTGTTTCTTTCTTCCTTTTCTCCTTGCATCTCTACTTTTCTTTTTTTCCTTTTTTGGGGCTCCTTGGCATGTCTTGGGCCCGTGTTTGGTTTCCCGGTAGGTTCAATGTTGGTTGAACCTATTTTTGTATCGTAATGTTGATGGTTATAGTTCGGCTCTCTCTCTCTCTCTCTCGGTTTTCGATGTGGCCTCCTCCCTATGACAACTCGACTCAACAACCACATGCCTATACTGTCTTGAGGCCCCAAGGTAGCCTCAGGTCATCCGACAAATGCTGCTTTATCTAGGTGCACAGAACAAGGTCCTCCCTCACCTTCATACGCACTTTAATTAATATTTTTAATTAGTAATTAATTAGTTTTTTATTATGGTTTTTCAATTAACATATGAAATTATGATTGTTGTTTGTTAAGATTAGGGTTTAGGTTTTGATTTATTTTGTTTTAAATAGTTGCATTTAAATAAGTAGGGTATAAGGATTTTGTGTATTTTTTTCAATTAGCATTGAGTTTTTAATGAGATGGATATTAACTAGTTATTTATGTATTTTTTTAATTAATATTATACATGATTCACATGGTTAATTTTAGTTAAAAATGTGGGGGTTGTGTTATTTTTTATTTCAATTATCTTATGTATGCATATTATGAATGGTTTTTGCTAGGATTGAGGTTTTCATTCAATATTTTTTTTAAATAGCATGAATATTTAATTAGGTTTTAATTTTTTTGTGTTTTTTTAAATAATATTTAGATTTTAATTTTTTAAATAAAATAAATATTTAATTTATGTATTTATGTATTTTTGTCTTTTTAATTAAGATTCTATATGCTTCAATAATAAAAATGCATAATTGATGATATCAGAATTAGGGTTTCGATTTTGTATTTGTTTAAATAACATAAATTTTCAATAACTGTTTTAATGTGTCATATATATATATATATTTTTAATTAGCATTAAAATATGAATAATAAATACATGACTTTAGTTAAAACCTAAAATTTTAGTTCCTTTTTTTTCAATTCATATAGATGAGAATTTTAGGTTCTTTTTTTCAATTAGAAAGTATTTGTTTTTTTTTTCAATTAAATAAGTTAGTGATTTGATTAAAGAAATAATTAAATAGGTTTCACTTAACTATGCTAATATACAAATGCACATTAATATTTTATATCAAAAAGTGAGTGTATAATTAATGACAAAGATAAATTGGTGAAAGATATAAAATCTATTAAATATATTTGATGTTCCTCTTTCTTTTGAGTGGCTTGTATTTTTTTAATTATTTATAAAATATTTATAAATTTTTTTTATATTTTTATTAGAAAATTAATTAATTAATTAGCTAATTATTTATAAGATATTTGTGTTTCTTTGTCATGTCTTGTTGAATGTATTTAAAGTTCGAAACTTGGGCTTAGTGACATTGCATTATTTATAGAATGTACTTTACTTGGTCTTTATAGCAAACAAAGCTAAATTGTGGAATATTCAAGATGTTATTATGATACTCTGTGGTTCTTAAATAAAATTTTTGTTACTTAAAACATATTATTTAGCTTCAATCAAGGTTCCTAATTATGAATATGACATAATGTAGTTCCTTAATTTTTTTTTCACTTGCTAGTATAGTTTATTGTCATGATTTTTTTTTCTTTTTACTGTGCATTTGTGCCCATCCTAGATTAAATTTTTTGATCTACGCTTTTAATGGAGGTCCAGATAGAATTCATATTGAACTCAAAGAGTTCAATTAATATATGGAGTGGGTATGGTTTATGAAATTTCATGCCAAATTTAGGTCAAACCAAGTTTCAGTTAAGATTGCAGTTTTCAATATAAAAAACATAAAAGTTATTATTTTATTTAAAAATGTTTGTATTGTCCTTGTAAAATGGTGCATTTTTTAAAATGCCTCATAATCTACTGAAATCCTTCTCATGTCAAAAATTTGATTTCTAACCCCTTTTAGGATATTTTTACCCTTCCGCAAATATAGTATGACCTTCGCAAATTATTTTTGTAAATATCCTAAAAATATGTGAACTTTCTTTAACTAAATACTCTCAACACACGTCCACAAATATAGTACGACCTTCATAAATCATTTTTTGTGAATGTCTCAAAAAATGTGTGAACATCCTTTAGTTTCACAAATCATTTTTTTGGAGGTAAGGACATTTGCATCTTAATTATATTTGTTTCACGTTAATAGGAGTTCTGCATATAATGCTTGTGAATGTGGATCGTGTGAACGTCTAACTTTTGTAGATGTAATCCAGTCCTTATGGGAATGTGGGTTTTGTGATTCAATGCTATACTCAATTTTTGGGACATTCACAGTTTTTTTTGCAGATGTTGTATCGTATTTGCGGATGTACGTCAGGTGTATTTAATTAAAGAAGGCTCGCATATTTTTTTAGATATTCACAAAAATGATTTGTGAATGTCGTATTATATTTGTGGATGTACGTTGGAGTATTTAGTTAAATAAGGTTCACATATTTTTTAAAATATTTGAAAAAATAATTAGCGAAGTTCGTACTATATTTGTGGATGTGCATCAAGTGTATTTAGTTAGAGGAGCTTTGCACATTTTTTGGGACATTCGTAAAATTGATTTGTGAATGTCATAACGAACATACGTCGAGAGTATTTAGTTAAAAGAGATCCATACATTTTTTGGAGCATTGAAAAAATGATTTGCGAAGGTTGTACTATATTTGTGAAAGATATAAATGTCCTAAACAAGTTGAGAATCAGAATTTTGGATATACAAAGGATTTCAGTAAATTATGAGGTATTTTTTTAAAACACCATTTTACAAGGATGGTATGCTTATTTTTTGCTATTTTATTAGGTATGGTCTGGGTCTGGTTTGTGCAAAACAAATACATACAATTAGCATTGGGGTTAATTGTTGGTTTATATATTTCATAGATTGTGGAAAAACAAATTGAAAGGTGATGTTAAATGGTGGTGGATATGAAGTTGTTGGATAATTTATGAAATTGTTGTTATGATGATAGTTGCTTCTAATCAATTCCATATTTAGTGTTGTTTATTCCTTTTGTTATTGCCGAAGCTAGGGCTACACAATGAGTCAAGCTAGCTTGAGGTCAATTTGAGCATGGCCCATTTAAGCTCTGCTTGAACTCGCTTGAGAAAGTAAATGAGTTGAGTCTGAGCATGGATTTAGGCTTGGTATACATAAACGATCCAAGCTTAAACAAGTAGAGGAGATCGGAAAGGCTCGATAAGCTCGATTGAAAGAGTTATATATTATTAGTGTATCCAACTCACATGCACTCTTATCTTTATCTTGAAGAGTTGTTCACATAACTGTTGTAATATATTGAGGTCTATTATAACTGTTATAAATCTTCAATCCCTTTAATCGTGGTATACATTCCTTGTAACTATATATGTTGATTCAATTATCAATACATATAACACTTACCTTTCATTGATGTTTCCTTATCTTATCATTGATTGACATTTCCTTAACAAGTTGATATATTGGTTGAAACAATCGTCAATAAATTGGCTCGCAAAAATTTCTCTTGCTCTCAATAAAGTTGGTTCCTTAAAATCAGCAGTTGAATACACATTATTTACTCGCCTATATGGGTGTACATTTACTACGCCCCTAGCTTACCTAGATGACATTATTATTAAAAGAAATATTCAATAATCTATTACACACCTCAAGGAGTCTTCGAATTCTCATTTTCACATCAAAGATATTGGACGTCTTTAATACTTCCTCGGCATTTAGGTAGCAAGATCACCTACTGGTATTTTCTTAAGTTAATAAAAAATACATTCTTGATATTTTGACATATTGTGGATTGTTGGGAGCACGTCCTGCTGAACTTTCCATGGAGAAAAAGTTATATTTTTCGATAGACCAAGGAGATCCTCTTAAATAATGTTGATGACAGTTTGCTAAGCTGGCATAATTTTGAAATTCTAATTGAAATGGTAAGATTTGAAGGTGAAAGAGGATATTGTGGAGTTTCCTAAACTCATGGAGATAAAATCTAGTGAAATCAGATTGACCAGCCTCTCATGTAACGTCTTGTAACGTTTTGGATTTTTGAATTCTTTTGAATCCTTCAAATCATGGGATACATGAATGGATGTAATATATATCGTAGCCTTTCATAGTAATAACACAATATAACATTTTCCATTCTCATGTTGAGGTTTCCTTTACACATGGAATCAAAGCATTGAAGGGACCTCTCATACAGTTTGTTCATCCCTTGTCTATCATTCGCCATCATGAGCCAAGTTGCTTACAACAACCTTGTGCAACCTGTTTCTCAAATGGCGAATGAGGCAATTGACAACCCGTATTACCTTCATCATTCACACAACGCAGGGCAAATCCTGGTGACAAGTCCACTCAATGACAATAATTACTCGGCATGGAGTCGCGCCATGACGGTTGCCCTATCGGCCAAGAATAAAATGGGATTCATTGATGGATCCTTATTGAAGCCCAAATCCACCTCCATACAACTACCGACATGGACGCGATGCAATAATATGATACTCTCTTAGATCATAAATTTCATTTCTCATGATTTGTCTGAGAGTATTATTTACTATGAAACGGTAGCTATCGTTTGAAATGATCAGAGAGAACGATTCTCTCAAAAAAATAGACCCCAAATTTTTGAGATTCAAAGGTATATTGTCACATTGCGACATGAAAACATATCTATTGTCGCATACTATATGAAGATCAAAATACTATGAGATGAACTGTCCACTCAAATCCCCTTAGCTATGTTCGAATGTGGGGAAGTTAGAATGATACTAAAACTACAACAACAAGAATGTCTTATTCAATTCCTGATGGGACTGAATGAGACGTACAGGGTTGTTCATAGCCAAATTCTCATAATGAATCCTATGTCACTCGTGAACAAAGCATATAATTTTATTCTTCAAGAAAGGCATAAAATCTTTTTAATTAAAAAGAAAGGCAATGCAGTGTGCACACATCGCTCATCCTTGAACGGAATATGATAGTTGTAGTGGACACTCATCCACCACAACACCAAGGACGTGATGGGGTGAGCGAAGGACAAAAATGAGCATGAAAGGCCTAGATATGATCATTGCAACAAGTTGGGCCACACTAAAAGCCGTTATTACTTCCTTCATAGTTTTCCCAAAAAATCAGCCAATGTTTTCCAAATAAAATTAGATGGTGACAATTCTTCAAGTAGTGAGGTATCATCATTAACTCTATAGCAATAAAATCAATTGTTGTCGTTTATCTCCGCATGTAAAATCCAACCAATGACCAACATATCAAGTCACTCTCATATCTCTTCAAAATTGATTTCCTCAAATTTTGCATGTTAGATACTGGAACCACTTATCATATGTGTTCTTCATAATCTTTATTGGATAACTCAAAACATTGTGATTTTATCAAACCTGTCAAACTTCCAAACAAGTCATTCTCTCCCATAACTCACACTGGATCAATATATGTGACTTCAAAAATCAAGCTTGATCACATCTAAGTTGTTCCTTCATTTAAGTTTAACCTAATTTCGTAAATAAACTTATAAAATCCTTAAAATGTAATGCCAGTTTTTCCCCTTCTCATTGTGAAATTCGAGACCTTCGGTCGAGGATGATGATTGAAGTGGGTAAAGTGCATGCAGGTCCATAGTTCCTTGAAATGAGTTCCAATAGCATAGACAAAAATAAAGTGGTTGTCGTAACCATCATCCCTACTGCAACTGCGACCACCATACCGATTGTTGTGACCACCATCCATGTTGTCTGGATCAACCTTTGGCTTTGGCGTCTGGGTCATGTTCCTTCTTATGGATTGAAAACCATTTCTCAACTTTTTAATTTCATTTAGTTTAATGATTGTCATTGTGATATTTGTCCTTGTGCACACCAAACACGATTGCCATTTCCTCATAGTGAAAAGACCACCTTTCATCCTTTTGATTTAATTTATATAGATATTTGGGGTGGATATCCCACACTATCTATATGCAAGGCTCATTATTTTCCAATGATAGTGGACTATTTTTCTCCTTTTGCATGGATTTATTTAATAAGGTTCAAATCTCAAACCATGAGGTTTTTAGAAAATTTCATTATCATGATCAAAAATCAATTTCAAAAAATTGTTAAAATTGTGATATCTAATAAAGGAGTTGAATTTTTCACTCATGAAGCTCAATTTTATTTATTAGAAAATGGTATCCTCCATCAACACAATTGTGTGTCTATGCCACAACAAAATGATATTGTTCAATGAAAACATAGGCATTTACTTGAAATCGCGAGAGCCCTACAATTTCAAGCAAACTTACCTCTCAAATTTTAGGGAGAATGCATTCTCATTGTGACTTATTTGATAAATAGGATACCTTCTGAAATTTTAGAAAATAAGAGCCCTCATGAAATGTTTTATGATTCATTGCCTAAATACAAGCATTTACGTGTTTTTGGATGCTTGTGTTGTGCTCATAACATCCATCACAAGCACAAGTTTGAATCTCAGTCTCACAAATGCGTTTTTTTGTTGGATATCCTTTTTGACAAAAATGATACAAATTATTTTATCTTGAAAATGAAAAAAAAATTGTCATCCATGATGTGGTGTTTCACAAGGATATATTTCCTTTTCACTCATTAGAATAACCCTCCTCAACATCACGTTTTGCCTAAACCAGTTGTAGGAAGCCATGAGCCCCAAATTCATAGCCAACCAACCATTCCACAAAGCATTGATACTAGCCCAATCTCCACTGAGCAAACTGGAGCCTTTGAATCAATCCAAACTAAGTCCACTGACCACCCAAATCTTAAACAAAGTCTAGCCAATTCTCTAGATTCATGACAACTTGGACGCTCAACCCAAACCCGGGCCAAACTAGCCTACCTTAAGGATTATCAATGCTCATATGATGCACTTTATGCTCACACAACGTCACCTAAGAGACAAGGAACTAGTCATCCATTAAGTCACTATATCTCCTTTTCATGTTTTTCAAAAGATCATCTTGTCTTTCTTGTCTCCATTTCATCCTATGTTGAACTAAAAAGTTTTCAAATGCCATGACACCTGAAATCAAAGCTTTGAAGGAGAACAATACATGGACTCTTACCAAACTACCTGAAGGAAAGAAACCAATTGGTTCAAAATGGGTCTATAAGATCAAATATAGTTCTAATGGATCTATTAAACAATCTAAAGCTTGATTAGTTGCCAAGAGGTACACCCAATAGGAAAGTTTCGATTAGCATGGTACTTTTGCCCCAGTTGCAAAGCTAGTTACGATGTGTTGTATGCTCGCTCTTGCATCAATACTTCATTGGCCTATGCACCAACTTGATGTGAATAGTGATCTCTTACATGAGGATTGTAAACACCCCAAAATTTTCAAAATGTTGTAAATATTTTCTTTTTGCCCTTGGCCTCCATTTTCTAAGTAATTGAGTCATTTTTCAATCAAAATTCTAGTTTATTTCTCAAATTTACTGGAATCAAATCAATTTTCTATATATGACTCTATTTCATATCTGAATCCAATATCAGAATCCAAATCTGAGCTTCGTTAAACAATTTTTAAACCAAATTCTCAAAATTACCAAAATAACTTTTGAAAGGCTCAGACAGTTCATCCGGTATCCGTTTGGATCCATCACGTTGTATTTCTCGATTCGAGGTTCAAAACTCAAATATTTTCTCAAAACATGGATCCAAACCCATTTTCTGAAGAAATTTCTCCAAAATAACCCTAAATTCTTAGAAAACCTTTCTTTTGTAAATATTTGTAAATTTAGTTTAAAAATTCTTTAGTTTTAGAATTTTATTTCAAAAATACCAAAAAAAAATATAGAAAATAAAGAAAAGAGCAAAAAATAAAAATAAAAAAGATAAATACAAAAAAATAGTTTAGAAAACCCCTTTTTGAAAGTTATTCTTTTAGTGAAAACCACCCTTTTGAAAAGACTTCTTTTTAAGAAACCTTATTCTGAAAATTTTAGAAAATGGAAAGGACCAACTTCGAAGAAGGCCTAACGGCCTTCTATTATAAAACAGAAGTCGCAGGCCTCCGTTTCCCCATCCATCTTCACCCCGTCATTGCTTCACGCACCCTTCTCTCTCCTTCACAATCCATTAAAATATGTTCCCATCTGTTCCCCTCCTTCAATCCTTTAGGATCCAATCGTCCACCTCTCAGCTTTTCATCTGCGATTCATCTCACCACATCGAGCTCCTTCTCCTGATCTTCCCTGGACGCAGCTCCTTCCCATTTTCTCACCTCCCCCCTTTCCCTCTGATTCCCATCTTCTCAAATTCTCCCCTCTGATCGGGCGAAGAAGATCAACACTTCCAGCAATACAAGCAAGCCAGAAGGGCGAATCTCCCTGTTCCATCAGAAAGGTAAGCGTCGTTCCTTTCCCTTTTCATTTTTCTTTTTCTTTCTTTTGCTTCAATTTCGGTTTTTCTTATTTCGGGCCCGTAAATGCACCATTGAAGGTGTTGAGTTGCCTATAGCAACCTCACCACCTCCCTGTGCGATATTGACAGAATCCTTGCATTCCGACAGTGCTTTTGATTGCATGTTTTCCCCATCTTATTTCGATTTCCTACTTTGCTTTAATTTTCCCCTCTTTGTTAATTTTTGATTGCTTATTTGTACTTTAATTTTTCTTTTAAATTCTGATTTCCCGTTCCTTTGTCGCTGAGTTCTGTCGGAATCCTGCAATCGTCTGATTATCTGAGTTGGATAGTGTCCAATTAATCATCGATGTGTTGAATTTTTTTTTATCTCCTATTCCTTCGATTTAATCGGACGATTATCCGCTGATTCTCAGCGATCGTGCTTATTCTGATAGCCGTGTCGATGGATTGTGTTGGTCAGAATTTTGAATCGACTCTGCTCCGTCAGAATTGTCCCCATCAGTTTTTGTTTTTCAGCAACCGTGCTCGTGCTAATAGTCGAGTTGCTGGATTACCTTGATCGATTTCCCGGATAGATGTCGGACTCTCATCAGGTTCCTGTCGCGACTGCGATCTAGCCCAATTCTTTGATCGATTTTGTCTGTCAGAATGGTCTTTGCTTTTCCTTGTTTTCCGGCAGCGTATTCATGTTAATGGTCATATTGCCGGACCATTTCGATCAGACTCCCGGATTGATGTTAGCTTGTCAGAGCAATTCCGGTTGATGTCCCTTTTTCTAGCGAGCGCACCATTGCTCATAATCCCTGAGTTGAGTCGGCTAAGTCACTAATGTTTGGACTGGATCGCATCGATTTGGCGTGATCCGAATCAAACGTCACCGGATTGTATTTCATTTGTTTTTGTTTTCTTTCTTTTTTTTGGTTAGCCGGATCATACTTCATTTATTGTTGGCTACCCGGATCATCTTGTTATCCAGATCATTTTCTTTTATGTGGATCATCTTGTTATCCGGATCAGTTTTCTTTTATCTGGATCATCTTGTTATCCGGATCAATTTTCTTTTATCTGGATCATCTTGCTATCTGGATCAATTTTCTTTTATCTGGATCATCTTGCTATCCGGATCAATTTTCTTTTATCTGGATCATCTTGCTATCCGGATCATTTTCTTTTATCTGGATCATCTTGCTATCCGGATCATTTTTATCTTGATCATTTTGCTAAACGGATCGCACTTCATTTGGTTGATGTCCACATCATATTTCTGTTATTTCGCTACCTTCATCATACCTCACTGTTCGCCCTGGTCCGGGCTGGCAAATCTCTGATTTGTCGATATCCGAATCGGTCACCACCGGTTTGCTGACACCCGGATCGGATGTCACCGGCTTGCTAATGTCTGGGTCGGATATCCCTGAGTTATTGATCTTTGGATCAGTTCGATCGATCAATTTGCCACGGAATTCATGAGATTCTAACCGTTTTCCAGCAATCAAAAGTTTGTTGGATTCTGACCAAATAACAATTTGGCCGTTAAAATTTAGAATCTGTTGGCACCACCGAAACTCCAGCAAGTAATGGTTAGCCAACTGACAAAATTCTGGAAGCTGATGGTCTGAGTTTTGGCCCGATATCTGAAGCTTGATCCTAGTAATCATCTCATTTTCAAACTCATTCGTTGGGATTCTGGTTCGACCACTTGATTATTAGTAACCGAGCTAACACCTGAATTTCTGATCGTCTGATCTCCAGTTTAATTATTAGATCTATGCTTGGTCGACAAACTTTCGAAATTGGATCATCTGATTTCTGAAATTTCAATTGATTGCCTGAATATTTGAAGTCTTGATCTAGTTCCAGATTTACAACCGGAGGTTAATATTTTTTTCGGCGAGCACGTTGTGCCAGTAGTCGTGTGTTGCTGGACTGTTTTGATCGGATGCCTGGATCCTGTTTGAATAATGAGCCACTGATTTGCTGATTTATCAATGTTTGGATCCGATCATGGATTTTCTGAAGATTGGATCAGAGTCATTGCATGCTGGGATTCGAACCAGAAAATTATCGATTCGCTGAAGTTTGGATCAGAGTCCTTGTTTGCTGAGATCTGAATTCGAATAAGAAAATCATTGATTTGCTGAAGTGTGGATCAGAGTCTTTGTTTGCTGGGATCCGAACCAGCAAATCATTGATTTGCTGAAATTCGAATCAAAAGTTTTGTTTCCTGAGATCCAAAACAGCAAATCATTGATTCACTAAAGCCTGGGTCGAATCCCACTGGTTTGCTAATGCTTGAGTTATATATCATGGGTCTGTCGATCTCCTTAAATATGGTTAATGGGGTTTGTTTGAAAATTTTATTATGAGCTCCATTAGAATAAGACCTACAGTATTTTATTGCCCATTCAATATGATATTTTGTCTATTATCTAGCACTAACTCTGTCTTTTCGCAGGAGATACATGTAAAAAGAAATGTTATTTTCTTCCCTAGTTTGGAAATTGCAATTTCAATTTCGATTCCAAGAGTTGTAATAGTTGGATATCAATGAGAAATTTTCCTTTCCAGCCCTAGATTAGAATGTATGAGCATATATGTCTTAGAAATTGCTTGTTTTAATATCATTTTCCTCTTTTATTTCAAAAATTCATGAATGGGAACACGAATGGCTCGTGCACCATTCTAATAGGAGGTGATCAAATTCTAAGTTGATGATTTGCATCAATGGCCATAGTCAAGGTGTGAATCAAACTTAGGATTTTCATCTTTTATGGAATAACACTCGATCCACACTGGATCCTTTTCAAAAATCATCATATTTTCCAAATATTTTCTCTTTTTATCAGAGTTTAACTTAAAATTAACTCAAAACATATATCAATGGCCATAGTCAGGATATATTGAGGGTCAATTTCATTTTAAACTCTATAAAATCACAAAAAAATGTGTTTTATTTTTCACTTGAATATAAATATGATTATTATATAATACATTCAATGACCATAGTGAGGAATGTATTATATCTTCAATCTTATTTCAATTCATTTGAAGAATGAAATATGCTTTCTAAAATTCAAATTTCAAAATCCTTTTAAATTCATTCATCATTTAGGATAGAATTACATCATATTTTAAAAAATTCTTTTATTTCAAAATCCAAGTGATTTTTGAGATAAATCTTCAAATACCTTCTTCATTCCTCAAACCAATTTTTATTTATAAATTCAAATTCAAATTTTATCATATTTCAAGATTTAAAATTCAGTTTCAAAGTCTAATTTGACTTTGAAATTTCAAATTCATTTTTATATTCAAAATTTCATCTCCAATTCAAATCAAATTTCAAAGTTCAATTCAACTTTGAAATTCCAAAATTCATTTTTCAGGATTCAATTTCAAATTCAATCCCAAATCCAATTTCAAAGTTCAAACTTTGAAATTTCTGATTCATCTTCTTATTTCAAATTCAAACTTTAAAATCAAGTTCATTCTTTATCTTCAAAGTTCTACATAAAAATTGAGTCTGGATTCTCCATTTAGAATCAAAGTTTTGAGATTAATTCTAAATCTCAGAATTCAGTTTTTCCTAAATTTTAAATTTAAAAACTGGATTTTCAAAATCCAGATCCATCTTCCAAGTCCCATTTTGGATCTTAAAAAATCAAAATTCCATCTTGGGTTCTAAATTTAGAACCCAATTCCACTTTGGATTCAGATCTTCAAAAATCAATCTCATCTTGGATTCCAGACTCCGGATCCAATTCCATTTAGGATTCCAGATTTCGGATCCAACTTCATTTTTGGATCCCAGACTTCGGATCCAATTCCATTTAGGATTCCAGATCCCGGATTCAACTCCATCTTGGATTACAGACTTTGGATCCTATCCCATTCAGAATTCTAGACTTCGGATTCAACTTCATCTTGGATCCCAGACTTCAGATCCAATTCTATTTAGGATTCAGACTTCGGATTCAAATTCCGTCTTAGATTTCATATTTCAAATTTCAAATCCAATTCTAGTCCCAACTTCAGATTTCAAAAGCAAAATCCATTTTTAGATCCCATCTGGACTTCTGAAATCCAATTTTATTTTCAAATTCCATTTGGACTTCTTAAATCCAAATTCCATTCTGATTTCAAACTTCAAATCCGGAATTCAATTCCATTTCAAATTCCATCTCCACTTTGGAATCCAGATCCAGAATTCAAATTCAAATTCAAAGTCCATTTCGACTTTTTGAAGCTTCACTTTTTCTATCTCAACTTCAAAAATTCTCCTTTCTCTTCATTCTTTTTAATTCAAAATTTATTTTCCCAACTCTGATTATTTCAAAAACTTAGAACTTCAAATATCTTTTCAGATCTATCTCAAAAGCTCTAAAGTTAGATTCAACTTTCAAAAACCATTTCTTTATTCCATTATCACATTTACTTCAGAATCACTTGGAAAATCTCAGAGTTACAAAAGTGTTTTCTCAAAAGCATACATTTATGCATTTGCATTGCACAAGCATGATTCTTTGTGCACTCTAGACTTAGAATAAATTCTTAGATAATATTTTAGCAAAGCAAAAAGGCATAAATTCGATCATTGGTTCGATTACCCCTGGTAAAGGCACCAGGAACGGTCGAACCTCGTACCGACGAGCGAATCCCGTCTCCATTTTTTTTCCTACAAATTTTCAAAACGGGGGTGAGTAATTTCAAAACATTTTCAAAATTTAGGTCAAGTGAGAATTTGCAAAAGAGTTCCTTTCTCTTTCTTTCTTCCCCTATTTTTTCCCTCAAAAGGGAAAAGAATAGGAAAGAGGAAAAGAAAAAATTTTGCGATGATCATAGTTTTGGCGACCGAGATGGGACTCATCTTCGTTCGGTCAGATCCATGCCTTTTGCTTTGCTTTGATATTATCTAAGTCTTTATTCTTCAACTGTCAGCTTCATTTCCATGCAAATCTTAGATATATGCTTGGTCGGCAGACTTTCGAAATTGGATCATCTGATTTCTGAAATTTCAATCGATTGCCTGAATATTTGAAGTCTTGATCTGGTTCCAGATTTTCAACTGGAAGTTAATATTTTTTTCGGCGAGCACGCCATGCCAGTAGTCGTGTGTTGCTGGACTGTTTTGATCGAATGCCTGGATCCTGTTTGAATACTGAGCCACTGATTTGCTAATTTATCAATGTTTGGATCTGATCATGGATTTTCTGAAGATTGGATCAGAGTCTTTGCTTGCTGGGATTCGAACCAGAAAATTATTGATTTGCTGAAGTTTGGATCAGAGTCTTTGTTTGCTGAGATCTGAATTCGAATAAGCAAATCATTGATTTGCTGAAGTGTGGATCAGAGTCTTTGTTTGCTGGGATCCGAACCAGCAAATCATTGATTTGCTGAAATTCGAATCAGAATTTTTGTTTTCGGAGATCCAAAACAACAATCATTGATTCACTAAAGCCCGGGTCGAATCCCACTGGTTTGCTAATGCTTGAGTTATATATCATGGGTCTGTCGATCTCCTTAAATATGGTTGATGGGGTTTGTTTAAAAATTTTATTATGAGCTCCATTAGAATAAGACACACAGTATTTTATTGCCCATTCAATATGATATTTTGTCTATTATCTAACACTAACTCTGTCTTTTCGCAGAAGATACATGTAAAAAAAAAAGAAATGTTATTTTCTTCCCTAGTTTGGAAATTGTAATTTCAATTTCGATTCCAAGAGTTGTAATAGTTAGATATCCATGAGAAATTTTCCTTTCCAGCCCTAGATTAGAATGTATGAGCATATATGTCTTAGAAATTGCTTGTTTTCATATCGTTTTCCTCTTTTATTTCAAAAATTCATGAATGGGAACATGAATGGCACGTGCACCATTCTAATAGGAGGTGATCAAATTCTAAGTTGATGATTTGCATCAATGGCCATAGTCAAGGTGTGAACCAAACTTAGGATTTTCATCTTTTATGGAATAACACTCGATCCACACTGGATCCTTTTCAAAAATCATCATATTTTCCAAATATTTTCTCTTTTTATCAGAGTTTAACTTAAAATTAACTCAAAACATATATCAATGGTCATAGTCAGGATATATTGAGGGTCAATTTCATTTTAAACTCTATAAAATCACAAAAAAATGTGTTTTATTTTTCACTTGAATATAAATATGATTATTATATAATACATTCAATGACCATAGTGAGGAATGTATTATATCTTCAATCTTATTTCAATTCATTTGAAGAATGAAATATGCTTTCTAAAATTCAAATTTCAAAATCCTTTTAAATTCATTCATCATTTAGGATAGAATTACATCATATTTTCAAAAATTCTTTTATTTCAAAATCCAAGTGATTTTTGAGATAAATCTTCAAATACCTTCTTCATTCCTCAAACCAATTTTTATTTATAAATTCAAATTCAAATTTTATCATATTTCAAGATTTAAAATTCAGTTTCAAAGTCTAATTTGACTTTGAAATTTCAAATTCATTTTTATATTCAAAATTCCATCTCCAATTCAAATCAAATTTCAAAGTTCAATTCAACTTTGAAATTCCAAAATTCATTTTTCAGGATTCAATTTCAAATTCAATCCCAAATCCAATTTCAAAGTTCAAACTTTGAAATTTCTGATTCATCTTCTGATTTCAAATTCAAACTTTAAAATCAAGTTCATTCTTTATCTTCAAAGTTCTACATAAAAATTGAGTCTGGATTCTCCATTTAGAATCAAAGTTTTGAGATTAATTCTAAATCTCAGAATTCAGTTTTTCCTAAATTTTAAATTTAAAAACTGGATTTTCAAAATCCAGATCCATCTTCCAAGTCCCATTTTGGATCTTAAAAAATCAAAATTCCATCTTGGGTTCTAAATTTAGAACCCAATTCCACTTTGAATTCAGATCTTCAAAAATCAATCTCATCTTGGATTCCAGACTCCGGATCCAATTCCATTTAGGATTCCAGATTTCGGATCCAACTTCATTTTTGGATCCCAGACTTCGGATCCAATTCCATTTAGGATTCCAGATCCCGGATTCAACTCCATCTTGGATTCCAGACTTTGGATCCTATCCCATTCAGAATTCTAGACTTCGGATTCAACTTCATCTTGGATCCCAGACTTCAGATCCAATTCTATTTAGGATTCAGACTTCGAATTCAAATTCCGTCTTAGATTTCATATTTCAAATTTCAAATCCAATTCTAGTCCCAACTTCAGATTTCAAAAGCAAAATCCATTTTTAGATCCCATCTGGACTTCTGAAATCCAATTTTATTTTCAAATTCCATTTGGACTTCTTAAATCCAAATTCCATTCTGATTTCAAACTTCAAATCCGGAATTCAATTCCATTTCAAATTCCATCTCCACTTTGGAATCCAGATCCAGAATTCAAATTCAAATTCAAAGTCCATTTCGACTTTTTGAAGCTTCACTTTTTCTATCTCAACTTCAAAAATTCTCCTTTCTCTTCATTCTTTTTAATTCAAAATTTATTTTCCCAACTCTGATTATTTCAAAAACTTAGAACTTCAAATATCTTTTCAGATCTATCTCAAAAGCTCTAAAGTTAGATTCAACTTTCAAAAACCATTTCTTTATTCCATTATCACATTTACTTCAGAATCACTTGGAAAATCTCAGAGTTACAAAAGTGTTTTCTCAAAAGCATACATTTATGCATTTGCATTGCACAAGCATGATTCTTTGTGCACTCTAGACTTAGAATAAATTCTTAGATAATATTTTAGCAAAGCAAAAAGGCATAAATTCGATCATTGGTTCGATTACCCCTGGTAAAGGCACCAGGAACGGTCGAACCTCGTACCGACGAGCGAATCCCGTCTCCATTTTTTTCCTACAAATTTTCAAAACGGGGGTGAGTAATTTCAAAACATTTTCAAAATTTAGGTCAAGTGAGAATTTGCAAAAGAGTTCCTTTCTCTTTCTTTCTTCCCCTATTTTTTCCCTCAAAAGGGAAAAGAATAGGAAAGAGGAAAAGAAAAAATTTTGCGATGATCATAGTTTTGGCGACCGAGATGGGACTCATCTTCGTTCGGTCAGATCCATGCCTTTTGCTTTGCTTTGATATTATCTAAGTCTTTATTCTTCAACTGTCAGCTTCATTTCCATGCAAATCTTAGATATATGCTTGGTCGGCAGACTTTCGAAATTGGATCATCTGATTTCTGAAATTTCAATCGATTGCCTGAATATTTGAAGTCTTGATCTGGTTCCAGATTTTCAACTGGAAGTTAATATTTTTTTCGGCGAGCACGCCATGCCAGTAGTCGTGTGTTGCTGGACTGTTTTGATCGAATGCCTGGATCCTGTTTGAATACTGAGCCACTGATTTGCTAATTTATCAATGTTTGGATCTGATCATGGATTTTCTGAAGATTGGATCAGAGTCTTTGCTTGCTGGGATTCGAACCAGAAAATTATTGATTTGCTGAAGTTTGGATCAGAGTCTTTGTTTGCTGAGATCTGAATTCGAATAAGCAAATCATTGATTTGCTGAAGTGTGGATCAGAGTCTTTGTTTGCTGGGATCCGAACCAGCAAATCATTGATTTGCTGAAATTCGAATCAGAATTTTTGTTTTCGGAGATCCAAAACAACAATCATTGATTCACTAAAGCCCGGGTCGAATCCCACTGGTTTGCTAATGCTTGAGTTATATATCATGGGTCTGTCGATCTCCTTAAATATGGTTGATGGGGTTTGTTTAAAAATTTTATTATGAGCTCCATTAGAATAAGACACAGTATTTTATTGCCCATTCAATATGATATTTTGTCTATTATCTAACACTAACTCTGTCTTTTCGCAGAAGATACATGTAAAAAAAAAAGAAATGTTATTTTCTTCCCTAGTTTGGAAATTGTAATTTCAATTTCGATTCCAAGAGTTGTAATAGTTAGATATCCATGAGAAATTTTCCTTTCCAGCCCTAGATTAGAATGTATGAGCATATATGTCTTAGAAATTGCTTGTTTTCATATCGTTTTCCTCTTTTATTTCAAAAATTCATGAATGGGAACATGAATGGCACGTGCACCATTCTAATAGGAGGTGATCAAATTCTAAGTTGATGATTTGCATCAATGGCCATAGTCAAGGTGTGAACCAAACTTAGGATTTTCATCTTTTATGGAATAACACTCGATCCACACTGGATCCTTTTCAAAAATCATCATATTTTCCAAATATTTTCTCTTTTTATCAGAGTTTAACTTAAAATTAACTCAAAACATATATCAATGGCCATAGTCAGGATATATTGAGGGTCAATTTCATTTTAAACTCTATAAAATCACAAAAAAATGTGTTTTATTTTTCACTTGAATATAAATATGATTATTATATAATACATTCAATGACCATAGTGAGGAATGTATTATATCTTCAATCTTATTTCAATTCATTTGAAGAATGAAATATGCTTTCTAAAATTCAAATTTCAAAATCCTTTTAAATTCATTCATCATTTAGGATAGAATTACATCATATTTTCAAAAATTCTTTTATTTCAAAATCCAAGTGATTTTTGAGATAAATCTTCAAATACCTTCTTCATTCCTCAAACCAATTTTTATTTATAAATTCAAATTCAAATTTTATCATATTTCAAGATTTAAAATTCAGTTTCAAAGTCTAATTTGACTTTGAAATTTCAAATTCATTTTTATATTCAAAATTCCATCTCCAATTCAAATCAAATTTCAAAGTTCAATTCAACTTTGAAATTCCAAAATTCATTTTTCAGGATTCAATTTCAAATTCAATCCCAAATCCAATTTCAAAGTTCAAACTTTGAAATTTCTGATTCATCTTCTGATTTCAAATTCAAACTTTAAAATCAAGTTCATTCTTTATCTTCAAAGTTCTACATAAAAATTGAGTCTGGATTCTCCATTTAGAATCAAAGTTTTGAGATTAATTCTAAATCTCAGAATTCAGTTTTTCCTAAATTTTAAATTTAAAAACTGGATTTTCAAAATCCAGATCCATCTTCCAAGTCCCATTTTGGATCTTAAAAAATCAAAATTCCATCTTGGGTTCTAAATTTAGAACCCAATTCCACTTTGAATTCAGATCTTCAAAAATCAATCTCATCTTGGATTCCAGACTCCGGATCCAATTCCATTTAGGATTCCAGATTTCGGATCCAACTTCATTTTTGGATCCCAGACTTCGGATCCAATTCCATTTAGGATTCCAGATCCCGGATTCAACTCCATCTTGGATTCCAGACTTTGGATCCTATCCCATTCAGAATTCTAGACTTCGGATTCAACTTCATCTTGGATCCCAGACTTCAGATCCAATTCTATTTAGGATTCAGACTTCGAATTCAAATTCCGTCTTAGATTTCATATTTCAAATTTCAAATCCAATTCTAGTCCCAACTTCAGATTTCAAAAGCAAAATCCATTTTTAGATCCCATCTGGACTTCTGAAATCCAATTTTATTTTCAAATTCCATTTGGACTTCTTAAATCCAAATTCCATTCTGATTTCAAACTTCAAATCCGGAATTCAATTCCATTTCAAATTCCATCTCCACTTTGGAATCCAGATCCAGAATTCAAATTCAAATTCAAAGTCCATTTCGACTTTTTGAAGCTTCACTTTTTCTATCTCAACTTCAAAAATTCTCCTTTCTCTTCATTCTTTTTAATTCAAAATTTATTTTCCCAACTCTGATTATTTCAAAAACTTAGAACTTCAAATATCTTTTCAGATCTATCTCAAAAGCTCTAAAGTTAGATTCAACTTTCAAAAACCATTTCTTTATTCCATTATCACATTTACTTCAGAATCACTTGGAAAATCTCAGAGTTACAAAAGTGTTTTCTCAAAAGCATACATTTATGCATTTGCATTGCACAAGCATGATTCTTTGTGCACTCTAGACTTAGAATAAATTCTTAGATAATATTTTAGCAAAGCAAAAAGGCATAAATTCGATCATTGGTTCGATTACCCCTGGTAAAGGCACCAGGAACGGTCGAACCTCGTACCGACGAGCGAATCCCGTCTCCATTTTTTTCCTACAAATTTTCAAAACGGGGGTGAGTAATTTCAAAACATTTTCAAAATTTAGGTCAAGTGAGAATTTGCAAAAGAGTTCCTTTCTCTTTCTTTCTTCCCCTATTTTTTCCCTCAAAAGGGAAAAGAATAGGAAAGAGGAAAAGAAAAAATTTTGCGATGATCATAGTTTTGGCGACCGAGATGGGACTCATCTTCGTTCGGTCAGATCCATGCCTTTTGCTTTGCTTTGATATTATCTAAGTCTTTATTCTTCAACTGTCAGCTTCATTTCCATGCAAATCTTAGATATATGCTTGGTCGGCAGACTTTCGAAATTGGATCATCTGATTTCTGAAATTTCAATCGATTGCCTGAATATTTGAAGTCTTGATCTGGTTCCAGATTTTCAACTGGAAGTTAATATTTTTTTCGGCGAGCACGCCATGCCAGTAGTCGTGTGTTGCTGGACTGTTTTGATCGAATGCCTGGATCCTGTTTGAATACTGAGCCACTGATTTGCTAATTTATCAATGTTTGGATCTGATCATGGATTTTCTGAAGATTGGATCAGAGTCTTTGCTTGCTGGGATTCGAACCAGAAAATTATTGAATTGCTGAAGTTTGGATCAGAGTCTTTGTTTGCTGAGATCTGAATTCGAATAAGCAAATCATTGATTTGCTGAAGTGTGGATCAGAGTCTTTGTTTGCTGGGATCTGAACCAGCAAATCATTGATTTGCTGAAATTCGAATCAGAATTTTTGTTTTCGGAGATCCAAAACAACAATCATTGATTCACTAAAGCCCGGGTCGAATCCCACTGGTTTGCTAATGCTTGAGTTATATATCATGGGTCTGTCGATCTCCTTAAATATGGTTGATGGGGTTTGTTTAAAAATTTTATTATGAGCTCCATTAGAATAAGACACACAGTATTTTATTGCCCATTCAATATGATATTTTGTCTATTATCTAACACTAACTCTGTCTTTTCGCAGAAGATACATGTAAAAAAAAAAGAAATGTTATTTTCTTCCCTAGTTTGGAAATTGTAATTTCAATTTCGATTCCAAGAGTTGTAATAGTTAGATATCCATGAGAAATTTTCCTTTCCAGCCCTAGATTAGAATGTATGAGCATATATGTCTTAGAAATTGCTTGTTTTCATATCGTTTTCCTCTTTTATTTCAAAAATTCATGAATGGGAACATGAATGGCACGTGCACCATTCTAATAGGAGGTGATCAAATTCTAAGTTGATGATTTGCATCAATGGCCATAGTCAAGGTGTGAACCAAACTTAGGATTTTCATCTTTTATGGAATAACACTCGATCCACACTGGATCCTTTTCAAAAATCATCATATTTTCCAAATATTTTCTCTTTTTATCAGAGTTTAACTTAAAATTAACTCAAAACATATATCAATGGTCATAGTCAGGATATATTGAGGGTCAATTTCATTTTAAACTCTATAAAATCACAAAAAAATGTGTTTTATTTTTCACTTGAATATAAATATGATTATTATATAATACATTCAATGACCATAGTGAGGAATGTATTATATCTTCAATCTTATTTCAATTCATTTGAAGAATGAAATATGCTTTCTAAAATTCAAATTTCAAAATCCTTTTAAATTCATTCATCATTTAGGATAGAATTACATCATATTTTCAAAAATTCTTTTATTTCAAAATCCAAGTGATTTTTGAGATAAAAATCTTCAAATACCTTCTTCATTCCTCAAACCAATTTTTATTTATAAATTCAAATTCAAATTTTATCATATTTCAAGATTTAAAATTCAGTTTCAAAGTCCAATTTGACTTTGAAATTTCAAATTCATTTTTATATTCAAAATTCCATCTCCAATTCAAATCAAATTTCAAAGTTCAATTCAACTTTGAAATTCCAAAATTCATTTTTCAGGATTCAATTTCAAATTCAATCCCAAATCCAATTTCAAAGTTCAAACTTTAAAATTTTTGATTCATCTTCTGATTTCAAATTCAAACTTTAAAATCAAGTTCATTCTTTATCTTCAAAGTTCTACATAAAAATTGAGTCTGGATTCTCCATTTAGAATCAAAGTTTTGAGATTAATTCTAAATCTCAGAATTCAGTTTTTCCTAAATTTTAAATTCAAAAACTGGATTTTCAAAATCCAGATCCATCTTCCAAGTCTCATTTTGGATCTTAAAAAATCAAAATTTCATCTTGGGTTCTAAATTTAGAACCCAATTCCACTTTGGATTCAGATCTTCAAAAAACAATCTCATCTTGGATTCCAGACTTCGGATCTAATTCCATTTAGGATTCCAGATTTCGGATCCAACTCCATTTTTGGATCCCAGGCTTCGGATCCAATTTAATTTAGGATTTCAGATCCCGGATTCAACTCCATCTTGGATTCCAGACTCCCAATCTAATCCCATTCAGAATTCCAGACTTCGGATTCAACTTCATCTTGGATCCGAGACTTCGGATCCAATTCTATTTAGGATTCAGACTTCGGATTCAAATTTTGTCTTGGATTTCAGATTTCAAATTCAATTCTATTCCCAACTTCATATTTCAAAACCAAATTCCATTTTCAGATCCCATCTGGACTTCTTAAATCCAATTTTATTTTCAAATTCCATTTGGACTTCTTAAATCCAAATTTCATTCTGATTTCAAACTTCAAATCCAGAATTCAATTCCATTTCAAATTCCATCTCCACTTTGGAATCCAGATCCAGAATTCAAATTCAAATTCAAAGTCCATTTCGACTTTTTGAAGCTTCACTTTTTCTATCTCAACTTCAAAAATTCTCCTTTCTCTTCATTCTTTTTAATTCAAAATTTATTTTCCCAACTCTGATTATTTCAAAAACTTAGAACTTCAAATATCTTTTCAGATCTATCTCAAAAGCTCTAAAGTTAGATTCAACTTTCAAAAACCATTTCTTTATTCCATTATCACATTTACTTCAGAATCACTTGGAAAATCTCAGAGTTACAAAAGTGTTTTCTCAAAAGCATACATTTATGCATTTGCATTGCACAAGCATGATTCTTTGTGCACTCTAGACTTAGAATAAATTCTTAGATAATATTTTAGCAAAGCAAAAAGGCATAAATTCGATCATTGGTTCGATTACCCCTGGTAAAGGCACCAGGAACGGTCGAACCTCGTACCGACGAGCGAATCCCGTCTCCATTTTTTTTCCTACAAATTTTCAAAACAGAGGCGTGTAATTTTAAAACATTTTCAAAATTTAGGTCAAGTGAGAATTTGCAAAAGAGTTCCTTTCTCTTTCTTTCTTCCCCTCTTTTTTCCCTCAAAAGGGAAAAGAATAGGAAAGAGAAAAAGAAAAATTTTTGCGATGATCACAAGGATCTAGATGAAGAAATTTATATGAAAGTTCCTTTCGGATATTCCACTAAGGGAGAACAATTGGTATGTCGACTCAATAAGTCCCTTTACGGGCTTAAGCAAGCAACTAGACAATGGTTTGCAAAGTTCTTTTAAGCTCTTTGACATATGGGTTTTACTCAATCTTTGGCGGACTATTCATTGTTTTCTCTGAAAAATGGTGACAAGCACACACGTGCTCGTATATGTTGATGACATCCTTGTTACTAAAAATGATAATGAGACAATCGAAAACCTCAAGAGATATTTTCATCAATGTTTTCGCATCAAGGATCGTGGAAAATAAAAAAATTTCCTTGGCATTGAAGTGGCTAGATCACAAGAAGGCATTTTTCTAAATAAAAGGAAATATATTTTAGATATCTTAAAAGATATTGGCTACCTTGGATCACGTCCAAGTGATGTTCCTATGGACCAACAATTGATATTTGATCACAATAGAGTCGTTCTCAAGGATCCAATCCAATTCAGTAAATATCCCAAGCCAGTTCATGCATGAACCCCATCAACCTCATTGGGATGCAGCCACATGACTCCTTAAATATCTTAAAAGCACACCTAGAAAGGGAATCTTGCTTAGATGAAGTAGTCTGCTTCAACTCTCATGCTACTTAGATTCTGATAGGGCTAGCTGCCCATTTTTTAGAAGGTCGACTACTGGATTTTGTAATTTTCTAGGCGACAATCTTATTTTGTGGAAGATCAAGAAGCATGCCACCATATCTCATTCTTCTGTGGAAGTAAAATACTGATCAATGGCAGTTGCAACAAGTGAGTTCACATGGCTCAGATATCTTCTTATAAATCTTGAAATTCCTCATCCACAACCAGCGTACTTATATTGTGACAATCAGTCCACTCTAAATGTCACAACTAATCCGATTTTTCATGAGCGTACTAAGCATATTGAGTTAGACTACTACTTCATTCGAGAAAAAATTCAAAATGGCACCATGTGTACTCAGTTCATTCTGAGCAAGCTTCAAAGAGCAAATATTCTTACCAAAGCCATTAGTAAGGATCAATTCAATACATTAGTTAGCAAGTTGGGCATGTTGGATCCACATTCTCCAACTTAAGGGGAATGTTACCGATAAAGATGGTCTTCCATCTTTATCATTGAGATGACAATTTGCTAAACTGGCATAATTTTGAAATTTTCTAACTAAAATGGTAAGATTTAAAGGTGAAAGAGGATATCATGTAAAATGAGGATATAGTGGAGGTTCCTAAACTCATGGAGACAAGATTTGGTGAAATCAGATTGACCAGCCTCTTATGTAACATTTTATATTTTTGAATTCTTTTGAATCCCTCAAATCATGGGATACATGAATTAATGTAATATATATTGTAGCCTTTCATAGTAATAACATAATATAACATTTTTCATTCTCACGTTGAGGTTTTCCTTTCACAAAGAACTTATTCAGTATCATCGATTAGTGGTACTTGATAGTCACAAGACCTGATATCACTTACTCAATACATGTTTTAAGCCAATTTCCTGCAGCATCCCTACAAGACTCATCTCGATGTAACTTATCAAGTTCGTTACTTGAAATCCTCACCAAGAGTATTCTCCTTTCAGCTGATAGTAATTTACATCTGACCACCTATTGTGGCTCGGATTGGGCAAGTTGTTCTACTACACGTAGATATCCACAACTAGACACAACTTTCGTGAGTCATTGTCCATTCTCGTGGAAAACTAAAATGCAAAGTATTGTTTCACGATCTTCAGTTGAGGCTGAATATTTGTTAATGGTTGCAGCTACTTGCAAACTTATTTTCTTAGAGGCTCTTTTGGTAGATCTTGGAATTCATCACTCTCAACCCATGCAATTGTATTGCAATAACTAAACAACACTTCACATTGCAACTTGGTGTGAGTTTTGGAAAATGCTTTTTAAAGCAATATTTTTAAATAAAATCAAGTGAAAGCTAGACACCAAAAATATAAAAACCAGCTCGCACGAGTGGTGAAGTCCGGGTCGATCTCAGAGAACAAGAAATACTTTGTATTCAAGCACACAATTACTACTCTTTATTGCCAAAAATAAAAATCAATTAATCGAGTAAATAAGAGAAAGAGTGCAGCCCTCTACGGAGGACTTTAAACAAATGAATAAATGGCCTTATTACAAACCTAAATTAATTGAAATAAAATTAAACCTAAGCTAAAAATAAGAAAGGGTCTTCAATGTTTCAAGTCCTTGGGTCCCCTTGTTAGCTAATGCATGTTTTCTTGAACTTTTGCTTTTCACAAAGGGCTCTTGAGGGGCTCTCTGAAGGGCCTTTTAAGGACCTCAGAGGGCTCTTCAAGAGTACAAAAACAGGCCTCTCACATGTTTGATCACTTCCCTGCAAAAATAAAATACAAAAAGCAACAACAACAAAACTAAACTAAACATAATCTAAATTTAAAATCAGCAAAAGCTAAGATTTAGACTAACTAACTACAACACAAAGATGAAATGTTAAAACTAACTATGTAACAAATTCAGAACTAACTACACTAACTTGAAACTAACTATTATGAAACTAATGAATTAAGGCTAAACAAAAGTAACATGAAATAATTTATTCAATTTATGAAAGAAACGTGAATTACACTACACTAAAATTAGTTCAAGTAGGAAAAGAAATTAACTAGTAAAAATTGGAAACTAAGATTAACTTAATAAATTTAACTAAAGTTGATTCGGCCAAAAATGTAAACTGGAACTAATGAATCACCTAATGACATAAACTAATTAACGTCTACTTCTGAAACTCTAAAAATGTGAATTAATATTTACTACAATCTAGCTAAACATGATATAAATTAAAGCAAACTAAGTATGATAAATCAAGACAAAATGTGAGTCTAGACTTAATTAATAACCTAACTAATGTATTCCAAATTAACAACATTACCCTATACCTACAAAAGTTCACAATTAAACATAAGCTATACATATTAACTAATTAATGGGTAAAATAAAATGAACATGAACTATCTAACCTAATAGATTATGACGTTAAAACTTAAAAATGCTAATGAAATATTTAGCTTGGAATCAACAAACCTAGTATGAGTAATAATAATAAAAATCTTATTAACTGAATGACCAAATTAAAGCTATTGTTAAAACCTTTTTTTTTAATAAGTAATGAATGTTGGAAAGACGTAAAAAATATTGCAGATGAAACTT
Organism: Nuphar pumila; assembly: GCF_984573655.1. Classification (NCBI taxonomy): domain Eukaryota; kingdom Viridiplantae; phylum Streptophyta; class Magnoliopsida; order Nymphaeales; family Nymphaeaceae; genus Nuphar; species Nuphar pumila. Next base: position 97,981,257 of record NC_143254.1, read on the forward strand.
AGTCTACTCTAATATGCTGCAACCTACTATAATCAATCGATTTAAAGAAAAGCAATTTTTTTATTTTAATAAAACATTTTCTTTTTAATAAGTAATGAATGTAGGAAAGACGTAAAAAATATTGCAGATGAAACTTAGTCTACTCTAATGCGCTGCAACCTACTATAATCAACCGATTTAAAGAAAAGCAAATTTTTTATTTTAACTCTAACTAATTTAATATTTAGCTAACTTAAGATACGTCCAAACTAGTGAATTACAAAAACATGAAACATTAACCTACAACTAACTATTTAATAAACCCAAAACAACTACCTATAAACTCTTTGGAAACATGCAATATAGGAAAACTGTACGTAGGGTTGATCACGCTGAAACGTGATTGAAGCTGCTTAAAAAAATCAGATAGACTAAATCAAAGGATCAAATCGTGTCTTCTATTCCAACCATGCACAGGCTGCTGGATTTGTCGAACGGATTGGGTAAATCGTTACCACAATATATACAATATTCACCAATGCACAATCTGCACGATTCAACATGTTCCGTGGCTCATGTTTTGCTTTGAATCCCAAATACACGCAAATCGTGTATTATTTTTCACAGTTTTTGTTTCTCTTAATATTCCATGTGATTCAATTACAACCCAAATAAAATATGCAGCAACCTTAAATGAAAGACAATAATAATCTATGAATGACTACTACTACAAAAATTTATGACTCTATTCTATGTTAATAAATGAATACCAGATCTACGTTAAAAAGAAATATTCAAATCTAACTACGCTATATGCAATGCAAAAAATAAATATGTGATGCTATGATTCTAAACTACAGAGACGGGGGAGAAGATGTTTACCTTTGCAACTCGCCTCTGATGGAGGGGTTGAGAAGAAGAAGATGATCTCCTCTCTGGGCTGCACGTACCTTCGACGATGGGGACAAGGAGAAGTCGACGACAACAGGGATTAGAAGCAGGACAAATCAAAAGAGAAAAAAGAAGAACCGAGTGAGGAATCGACCAAGAGTGAAATGGGGAGAAGAAGAGAAGAGAGGGAGGGAGGTAGAGGACATTTTTTTTCAAGAGAGAAGACAATGGATGTTGCTGGAAAAAATCTATTTATAAATAAAATTAGGTTAAAACACATTTTATATGAAAGTCTGAAATATTTTCAAAAAATCTAAAATAGGTCTTTCTCAAAAATGTGTTTTTCAAAAGGAGTTTTTTCTAAAACTAATTAAAAAATAATAAAACACCCTTAATCTAATTAAACTATGAATTAGAAAAAATCTCACTAATAAAAACATTAAAAAAACACAAGGTCGAACTAGAAAATATAATTTTTCTCAAAAATTCAATTTAAAACAAAAAATTGAAAGCAACGATAAAATTGGGTTTTTAATGTGATTTTATCATGGATCATGCATAAATAGAGATGAATAAAATGTGAATATTATACATGATCACTACTAACCTATTTTTTATTAACGTACTAAGCATATTGAGCTTAATTGTCACCTTGTTCGGGATAAAGTTCAAGCAAGAATTATTTCTACTACTCATGTACCTTGTCGATAGGAACTTGCAAATATTTTAATGACGATGTGGTGTAACCTTCAATTTTTACTAAGGTAGTTGGGCCTGACAGATCTTCACGCTCCGACTTGAGGAGTATTAATGTATGCAGCTCACATGCATTCTTATTCTTATCTTGAAGAGTGGTTCATGTAATTGTTGTAATCTATTGAGATTCATTGTAATTGTTATAAATCTTCAATCTCTTTAATTGTGGGATACATTCTTTTATAACTATACATGTTGATCCAATTATCAATACATATAACACTTATCATTCATTAATGTTTCCTCATCTTATCATTCATTGATATTTTCTTGTATATAGATACAATTTTCATATATTTTTACAATCTAAATTTCAGAATATGGGGCGGATCCGAGCTCCAAGATCCACATGCCTTTTTCTGCAGGCAGTGAGGGTCATCCAGGCCTAGGTAAGACCCAAAAGAGTGATGTGATAACTGATGTGTCCTCATATGTGAAAAAGTTAATTGGCATGTGTCCATACCAAAAGAAATGAGAGTCGAACACTTGTCTACGTCAGAACCAAAGTAGGCCACCTGACGGGGCCCACATAGGGGCGTGAACCAGAAGACCAGCATGGGACATCCCCCACTTCAAGAGGTTTCATGGATTCTTATTGAAATTAATTAGTTATAATTAGCTAAAATCTTAATTATTTATTTTTCTTAATTATTTAAGAGTTTTTATTAATGTAGAAGTTGATAGAGATTGACCTCTAGGTGCTTCTCTCTTATTAAGTTTCTTATTCTTGGTAGATTTTTTTATGAAGTTACAATTAGTTTAGAATTAGACTATAGGCCTCCACTCTACAAATAGAGGGTTGGGATTCTCCTTTTATTCATTGATTAATGAATTAAGTTTTCTCAGAAGGCCTTAACCTGAGGTTCCCTTATAGTCCAGACTCTGAACCGACCCAACTGGACCCTGAGGAGAGCCTAACATATATGTATGTGTTTTGTTAAGAAAATAAACAAAAAAGGGTCTTACCCTGATGCGTAAGTCATTGGCCCTTTGTATCAAAGGTGAGCGGTTTGAGTCTTGTGGTTTTCAAAATTCTCATACACTGTTTTTTTTTTAAATTAAATTAAAAATAATTTACTCAAGTCGAACTGAGCATAACTCAAACTCGACTCAAGTTGAGCATGGACAATGGTTGTTCAAGCTCGAGCCAAGCTTGAACACCATATTTTCCTTACGAGCCGAGCCAACTAAAGCTAAGCTCAAACTCGGGTTGTGTGCAACCCTAGTTGAAGCTAGGTGTATTATCCTAGTGGGCAGTGGAGACCTCAAGAATTTTACCAATTACAGATCTCTTATTATGCAATCAGTGACCCTTAACCTTTAAAAAAAAGAAAACATTATTAGACACACCCCTTTGTTGGAAGTGTGCATGCCATAAGCATTAGAAACCTTGAAAGCTTTCTTCAAAAACATGGATTTTTCAAGTTGTGTTGCACTCCACTTGTCACCTTGTGTTTGGATATTAACCATGTATGTGTTTTGTTAAGAAAACAAACAAAAAAGAGGTATTATCATGAAGCATAAGTGTAAGTGGAGAATGAGAATGAGGAGGAAGGGGTCTGAATGTCGATACCACAGTTTGAATTTATGGAAAAGAAAGATATGAGATAGAAAGTGATGTGATTGAGTATGAAAAGATGAGGTGTGTGGTGAGGCACAACCACCTCACCTCTCTCCCTACCTCCACAGTCAGGCGTTGCACAATGAGGGAGAAAGAATGTTTTTGTAGTGGAAGTCTTTCTTATCAACTTCTCACTGAAAAAGTTTGAACATGTCATATGCCATGACATGTAGCATCAACAACCTGAATTTTCCATCTCCTGACCATGCGAGCATTCAAAATGTCATTGTCATGCAAATCAACATGGTTCTGCTAGATGGTTAGGATTGAATGTAGGACCATTTTCTATAAGTATGTACCTTAAAGCACCCCCGCTTTGAGTGTGAGACTTGAGTCTTTGCGCTACGTCGAGAAGCACGAAACACCCAAAGCAGTCTTTGTGCATCATCCACAAGTAGTTGTTCAGGTATCATCAAGGAAATGACGCAGATGCAGGAGCCATGGAGCACCCTCATCCTGCTCTACATCATGCTCATCGAAGCCATCTCCGTGTTGTGGTTTCTCCCGAAGAGAGCGATAGAGTTAGAGGCGTTGAGGAGGGTGAGCTTCATGGTGGGCATCCTACTCGCCTATAACTACGATATAAAGGTGTGGTCGGTGCTACCTGCAACAAACTTTATTCATTACCAGTCAAAAGTGGCCCACATGTGTGTGTGTTGAGGTGGGGCTTATGGTTACGTACGCGTTGCTAAGTGGAAAGTCCATGCCTTGGATATGACATGCAATGGTGGCACAAAACAATGTTATATTGCTCGTAAGTAGCTCAACAAGTAAGCCTAAATTATGCGTGCTACTTCTCAAGTGCATCTGCTCAGCTCCATGCTCTATGCCACATGAGTCTCTTTAGCCACCCGCGACCATATACCATGCTTCATGGGTGCTACGCTATCCTCAACCCATCTCAAATTCAAGCCCGCAAATGGAACACTTCCATGCAAAATTCATGTCATGGTTGAGTATTCTTATGCACAATCATATATAGGGAACACATTTGTGAAGTCAACTCACTGAAAGGAGTTCATCCAGTGATGCCACGGCAGTGCCATGCGGGCCCGCCAGAATTTCGGGGTCGCGCATCTCCTTGCACATTGAGAATTACTAAGTCAAGATCAAAATCTCGCCTACACATTCGTATGTGACCAAGACTTCGGTGTGATCATTTCGATGAAATACAAAGTCAATGTTCAGAAACTCTAGTGGGAACAAAAACAATGCATTTATAAGGGATATTAAGGTTTCTTCTATTGGTGAGGGGTCAATGCCCATAACATTTGTATAGGGGACCTTCCTCTTGACTTGCATTGGTGCACCACCATGTAGTCCGGAGTGGGCAACCCCTATATCTCGTGAGTAGCACATCAGAGTGCACGGGGGTGCTCACGAGTATACAAATTCTCCATGGACATCAGCAGACATGTGTGGGGCCTTCTCTAGTCGCCCGCCTTGCCGCCCAACCTCGCACTCTTGCGAGCGGCTCGACAAGTGCATGTCGAGCGATGATCATTTCTCTTGGCTAGGGAGCTTCACTACATCAAACTAGCAACTGACTTAAGTTGGAGGCCGAAAGGTCTTCTCCATCATAGCAGGGGGTTCCCCGTGGGGCACACGTTGTGCTCCATGGAGCTCGCAGGTGCCAAAATGCAATATACCCCTCATTTAGTGCATCTTTGGAACTCAGTGCTTACTCTAAGGTCTGTGATGCTTATTCAAACGTGTAGCTGGCTATATTGACCCTCGACTGCTTGAGTGCTCATCACAGGAAGGTGACACACCCGTCCCTCGTTAGCTTGAAGGCTCTTCACACTGACAATTGGCATTGCATCTCTCTATTGACCCATTTGACTCTATCGTTTCTGATATTTCGATGTGCTAAGCATGCATGTGATATGCACAACTCTAATCTCCCTTCCGCTACGCTTACGTAGCTCCTCGCCTAAGGCAAGTTGCATGCTACATGGCTCAAACAACCTGCCAATCTCCCTCTCTGCACGAGTCAGAAAGACACAGAGAAAAAAAGATTGTGACATGCTGGCAGACATGATGTGGATGGCATATATCTTCTTCTCCACCCTCATCCTCTACATCATCATCGCCATCTTGGATGGGAGGATTGTGCTCCATCACGACCTCAACAGCTCAACAGGACCATCTCCCTCACTGCCATCCATTGTTTGATCGGACATGAAAAAGCACACAAATCCGTGTCTGGACTTTAACGCTACATGGGATAGATAGTGTTGTTCGAAATTGTTTGCCCCCAATCATATCTTGCTTTGATTTTGTGTTGTTATGCATCCTTCTTGTTTTGTAGACGTGTGATATCTATCATGAAGTATTTTTCTTTAAAAAATAAATAAATATGCAACACACATTTTTATGTACAAACGACTTTGCAAACATTTTCTTAATGTTTTTAGTTTTTGATAAATCTGACATGTTGTATGAACCAGTGAAGATGATGAGAAATATTTTAGGGTCCACCCAATGTTGTGAAAAGAGCTGAGGCTAAGCAAGGTGCTCCACTAAAAACTGAGGTGAGCCCTAAGCTTTGAAGTGTAAAGCATATGCTTTAAATAATTTTTTTGAATTCTTCAAAAACCTAAAAAAAAAACTAAATAAAATTATAAATAAATAAAAAATACTTATTATTATTATTACGCTTTAAGTTGGCACCTTGAAGGGCAAAAGGCTTTGCCTCAAGGCAAGCCGCACCTTTTGTGCATGTGAAGATGATAAAAAAGATTTTAAGGAGAGTGAATCAGGTCCACCCAATGTTGTGAAAAGAATCGAAGCAAAGCAAAGTGTTTCACCAAAAACTGAGGCGAGGCGTAAAGCATAAAGCGTAAGCCTTAATTTTTTTGAAAACTTAAAAAAATTGAAAAAAACATCTGAAATTATAAACTAATAAAAAATGTTTGTTTTTCTTATTTTTCTTATTATATTATTATTATTATCATTATTATTATATGATTATTATTACTATGATCGTGTCTCAGGCTTGTGAGGGTTTTGCCTCAAGGTGAGGCATGCCTTTTGCGCCTATGAAGATGATGAGAAAGATTTTAGGAAGAGTGAATGATCCACCCAATGTTATGAAAAGTGTTGAGGCGAAATGAAGCACTCCATAAAAAACTAAGGCTAGGCATAAAACTCGAGACGTAAAGTGTAAGTCTAAATTTTTTTGAAAACTTAAAAAAAATAGAAAAATATCTAGAATTATAAATAATTAAAAAATACTTTTCTTATTTTTTCTCTTTCTTCTTCTTCTTCTTATTATATTATTATCACGTCATAGATTGACACCTTGAGGTGCATAAAACCTAACCTTGCGCCTTGATGCATGCTTAATAACACTACAACAATGGGTCAACTGACTCGCGGATGACTGATTGTTTTGAGAAACACTTGCCACATCTTCAAACCTACCTATATGCACCATAAGTGTCGCAAGCACCCTCGTAACATGCCATCCAAAGTTTGATCATCGTGGTGGCTTGGCAGAGCAGCACGAAACAACCAAAGTGTCGAGTTTTTGCTTTTGCGCATCTCCACAAGCAGCGTTGTCGGGCATCATCATGTAAACAATGCAGAAGCCATGGAGTACCCTCAACTTACTCACCCTCTTCTTCTTCTACATCATGCTTGTCGGAGTTGTCTTTGTGTCATCGTTCCTCCCATAGAGATTGATGGAGTCAGAGGCTCTAAGGAGGGTCAACCACGAGGCCATACTGCTCACCTACAACTATGGCATAAGGATGTGGTCGGTCGTGCCAGCAGACATGATTTTGATACCCTAGGTCTTGTTCTCCGTCATCATTGTCGGCTCCATCTTCATAATCAATATCTACTGGAAGTTCGCTCTCTAGGAACCCCAACAGAGCAAGCCCATGACCGGAGTAGAAGAACCACAAAGGACTTGCAGGCGCACCTCCTAAAGAGAAACACTCTCTCCACCATCATCACCACAGCTTTGTGTGTTTGATCGGGCAAGGAAGGTCATCTTTGCACCTTAAACACAGTTGGTTAGTTAGCAAATAAGGTAGAGTGGTGCTTAGTTTATGTTGATTAAATAAATGTTTGCATGTTCTTGTATCTATGTAAATGGGTCTCTCTATGACGTTCAAGAAAATAAACACCATATGTTTTTTTATACGAAGACCACTCTTGTCACGGTCTTATTTTTTTCAATAAGCCAATGCGGCACGACAATCCTTTCTTGTTGCTGCAAGCCTTCTGGTAGCTCGCTCACAACTACTTTGTCACGGGTATAGAAATGTTCACAAACCCGCAACGCGTCTAACTGCCCAATCTTGCCAACATAACGGCCAAAGGCCGCTCACCACCACTTTCAATGTACTGAATCATTTCATTGGCCCTGTGCACAACTACCTAGCAGAAGCTAATTAAGCACATCTCTAAATGTGTATTCTATGTTGTCCATGCCTGTTAGAGCATAGTTGTCGCATACCAGCTACCACTTTAAAAAATGGACACAAACTTGCCTTAGCTTTGCACGTGATGAAACGTATTGCAACTCCATGCACATGCCAACCAAAGCCTCTTCACTGAAGGATCAAGGCCTTGCGACCCCAGTTCAAAGACCAGTTGATGAATGCTTGTCATAGTGAAGAGCACCTGTAAAACCTGAAATTCTTTGGTAATTATCGAAATAAAATTCTTTAAAATAAGTACAATAATAGGATAGGGACTTGATCCAACTGGATCTTGAACCCGAATCGGATCAAATGGATCCAATATTTGGATTCAAATATGGCAATTGGATTTGGATTTAAGAAAGACCCAGAAATTCAACCCGATTATTCGAGACCCAGAAAGAACTTAATGAAATTTCGTAGGTGTGTAAGAGGAGTCCCGAGAATCCACTTGGAAACAGGGAAGCCGTCAAGAAAGGAAACATTGAACGAAGGCTTATATAAATTAATTCCGACAAAATATGCAACGAAAGAGAGTGTGGTGTAGTGGAGACGCTCATTACCTCATGGTATTTTATGCAGGATCAAAACCCACCATGCGCACATGCATGTTGTTCAGAAACAAGTTTTTCCTTTTTGACAAAGAAAACAAAATAAGTCTAAACAGAAAATCGTGTATGAGTGGGACGGTTTCCACTTTTTTCAAAAAAACTTGGAAGCCCTAACTATGAGGAGATAAAATAGGGAGGGGAGAACCTCCTTAGCAAATCGTGAATCATGATTTGCTCTCCCTTCCTTTCTCTCTCTCTTCCACTCGCTTTCTTCTCTCTTTATCTCTCTCTTCATTTTTTCTCATTAAGTCCCTTCCTCACCTTACGTGGAACTTCAATCGAGAAGGAAGGAAGCAATGTCATTTTGCGGGCACGATTCTTCGAACTAAGGTAAGGGGAAATATATTCTTTATGTGTGTGTGATGTGCTCTGTAGTATGAATATATTGCATACTTATTGCAACCCTGTACAACCATGGGTCTTAGCCATGGCTGACGAAGGTGGCTTCCAAACCTGGTAGGTGAATATACTTGAGGCAATCACCCCCTTGGCAGTGTTAAATCAGTATTAGTAGATCCAGGGGATGAGACGAATATGCAAATCTAGGGTGGGGATGGTAGATCTGCGCATTCTCAAAATTTTGGATGGCCAGTAAAACGGTCAGTCCAAGAACTAGTTCAGGTTTGTACCAAACTGGTATGACCTGCATGAGAAGATGGGTTATGGCCATCGTTACAGCCCTGAAGACTACCCATCATTTTTCTTTTCTTTCTATTCACGTTATTTTTCATGGATATGGCAAAGATTTTTTTTAGCACTTAATATAACTCGCCTGAAATGCTTGCACGTTGGTATTAGTTAGGGCTAACTGGGGGTCTACAGTATAGTAGACGCTAGATGAAAATGTTTGCACGAATGATATTTTTCAAACCCATGTTCGATAAAACGCTACTCATGTGAAGACATGTTGTATGCATGCAAGTTATTCATGTTAAAGCATCAATCTTTGTTTTAAAAAAAGCTGGTTGTTATTCAAAGGAATACATAGATGTATACAGGTCATTAAAGCATGGGGTCCATGCATTTTTAATCATTGTCCCTACTGCTTGTTTCTTAGGAATAATTTTTTTTAAGCATCATCTATAGTTGTTCCTTTTGCATACAATGTTCTGGATTTGTTTTAAGTGCTATTTCAAAAATTTGATTTCCTTTTTAAAAGTTGTCATATAGGAAATAATATTAGAGTGCTATGTTTAGTTTTAGAAAATAAAAACGTTGAGGTTTATTGAGACCAAGGGTAATGTTAGTGAATTAACACACTTCAGCCTGCCATTATACTTTAACTTGAAACGTTGCAATCTATAGGAAAAAAATGCATTTAGTGCAAACTGGCTTGGGTTTGCTAATATTCAGGCTGTTTGGGTGTTGACGCAGGCCACGCCTGCCCATGATATACACAACACAACTATTGTGTGGGCCAGTGGGCAATCAAGGTTGTAGGTGCAACAAACTGAGGTCGGCCTCACCCCAGCTTGCAAAATTGCCCTGGTCACCAGCAAGGTGCGACCTTGGTGGCACGGTAAGTAAGACGACGTGCAGGTGTACGATAATATATATCCTATGCATACTTTAAACATAAACATATACATATACATATACATATACATATTTGAAAATCATTCCAACATATCCAACGATATATACATTCAAAAAAGGGTAACGGGTCAGACCAATTCCAAATTGGAAATGGGTATATTCATTTCCAATTGTCCTGGTAGGAGCTGTGAATGCACGCCACCTTGTATTGGGATGATTGCAAGACTCAATGGTATGCGTTTTATGACTGGTAGGGGTCTGCCAAACTCCAGCTTTTCTTCATCGAAATATATATATATATATATATATATATATATATATATATATATATATATATATAGGTGAAATTGTGAATCCAAGACTAGCAATGCACACAAGTAAGCATTTATGAATCCATGAATGATATGCATGCGAGTATGTGAATATGTATGTGCACACACAAGAGTGTTTGGGAAATTTAGTTGATCGCTTATGTCTGGATAGAATAATGACTACTGAACACGACATACTGGGTTTGCTGTGTTGAGCAGAATGGCAGCTGCCGCTACACCCTTGCAGGCACAACAGGTTGGGATCAAATGATCCCAGCTCCTCACTAACAGCCAGTGACCGAAAGGGTATGCTACCCTGTCAACATTCCCAGTGGCTGCCATGGATTATTGGCTTGTCTATGACTCAGGGCAGCCCAGATACAGTCTAAAGAGTATATATATAAATATATAAATATATATATATATATGATAAATTATTTTGAGAAACAAAAAGATTCGTAACAGTCTTATAAATGATAAAAGCTTGAATTTGTGAAACCTTAAGTGTATACGTATTCTTGTCTATTTGTCAATCTAAAAGAAATATAGAAATTTGGATGGTTTTGGCCATCATAGTGTATGCAGACACTTTTGCAAAAGTTGCATTTTTCACTGTTTATTCCTAAAATGAATGTTTATCTCATTCCCGAGTTTGTGAAATATAGAGAAATGCCAATTGTACTTGTTATTTTCCCTACAAATGAAATGTTTGTTACATTTGAGATTCACTATTATAAGCATACTCAGAGTAGGTCTGAAACTCACTGAGGTGCACATACATTGGTTTTGGCAAAACTCACGGCAATGCACATGTTTAAATAGCATGATGATTTTTATTATATGCTTGTGAAGAGAATGTTATATGTTGATGAATGTGACAAATGAATGAGATATCAATAACGTATTCATGTTGCACATCATTTTCTATATGGTTGATATATGAGTGTTGCGATCAATGTTCAATGCATGAACCACACATTGTTAAATGCATATTTTGTTATAATTGCACAATTAAGAAAAACTATAGGGGCATGATAGCATAAGATTGAAACTGAGGATGCAGCACCCTTGTGGTGCTAGAGGGGCACTTATGATGCAAATTGATTCACATATAAATTGAATTGTGATTGCATGCAAATGTTATGACATGTTTTGTGCCAGTTGATATATGCTTGTTCTGCAAAAACTTGCCTAATAAAGGACATTTGTCATGTCATGATCATGTGAAAGCTCAAAACTAAGCCTACAGTTTCACAGGATCGTTGTGGTGTCATATGAGCACTTATGAAAAGTTATATTTTAGACATGCCATAGGAGTGCATGAATAATGGGGTATGAAACATACACCCTTGGTTAGAAATAAAAATTTAAAATACTGGAAGTATAAGTACTCGGCTCAGAGTTGGGCCAAAATTCTACAAAAATATTGTTGGTGCCTAATGGGCATTCGATGGGTAATATGCATACACTTAGATCACCCTGAGTGTGGGTTGGGATTTTAGAAATCCCTTGTGGTGCAATGACTAGCACAAAGAAACAAACAAAAATGTAATATGTACATATATAACCTAACTACAAGAATCTGGTTATAACTAAAACGCGGTATATATTACTGGTTTCTCAAAATACTGGGTATACCTGACAACGGTATATGTTATTGGTTTTATAGGGTTCTGGGTACACCTGAAAGACAATGTATGTTATTGGACCCATGGTCTACTTTGGAGAGGGTAGATCGTACAAGCTCCATGAGATAGTTATGCTTTTTTGAGAGCTAGGCATCTCACCCGGTCTCCAGTCCTCGGAGTTAGGGGGGCAAGACTACTAATGCGCCATAGGTGGTGGATCCAAGTCTTCTGCAGAAGTTACTAGGGTGCATCCTAATTCTAGTTCTAGCCATTGAGGAGTACTCTCTCGGTCACTGACCATCCCCTTTGGACCTTCGTATGGCTAGTCATACAGGGTATTAGTTGAAAAAGTATAACAAACCCCCGTGTGGTCTCGGTCCGCTATAATTTTAAATCTATGTGCATAACCACAGGCTAATTAACAAGAGAAACATAAAGTTAGTACACTTTTAAAAGTCTTCTAGTATACACATAATGCTTGATGTTGCATTTGTTATAATATGACTGTGATTCACTCATGTGATGTATAACTTAGTAATGTTTTTCTTTACATTCTAAATGTAATAACATAAATGTGATTCATTCATATGATGTGTCTTTCTTTAATATTTTCTCTTTATGTAATAAATCATGAAATGCTTGTATTGAGTGAAATGTACATTCAGAACTTGTTTGAGTGGTTGATATTTCTTATATCAATGTGTTGCACATATACTTGTACACATGACACTCAGCACATTCATATTGATATAATGCTTCTTACTCAGATGGGGTAGTCTGACCACTTCTGAATTAATATTTTTAGAAAATAGATAAAGATAGGCAATTACAATTGTCGTTGCGGACGGAGCCATGAGACCATATATTTTGTGGGTGTCATGAGGAACTCTGACTTAAAAAAAACATTAATTATATTATTCATGACTTGTAATATTTCAAGGCAATATTTTTTATTCGCCTAATGTTATTGAGTATGTGTTATCTCCTCTAACCCGCCCAAATTATTTGACTGAGGGATTAATAGAATATTTCCGCCGTGGTTTAAAAAAAATCTAAATTTTTTGAGTTAAATATTTGGGGTATTAGGAATATAAATTTTTGAGTTAAATATTTGGGACAAGAATATATGGTTCATGGCCTTCCAACGACCCTGCAAGAGATCTATAAGTATATAGTATTTGAATTAAATTGCTTTTATTGCTTGAAGTAATTAAATAAATTATTACATGAATATAGAGAATCTAGATATGTTGTTAGGAACACTGTTAAACTTATGTTGTGGTCAAGATAGATATAAAAACTCATGATATTTTGTTTGCTCAACTACATGGCTTAGGAAGCTAGATGTGACGATCTGCTTGATTCACTAAACAACTTAATTAGGGTTGTGACACAACAAACATACACTATACAAGTCTTAGGGAACGAAAAAGTTTGGTAGTCAAAGGAGGATGTATAAAAAGGCCTTCAGTGGGAAAAGTTTCATACTAGTTGGGAAAAATCAAAAGTGTTAGGGAGGCTACCAGAACCGCCAACAACAAAGGAAAGCACAACACCCACACGTCCAACAAATATGTTGACGGTGCAATAAGAATCATCCTCTCAGAGATTGCCCTCTGAATTACATATAGCAAAGTTTTGTCTGAATTACTGGTGTGGTTTTTGTAATGGTATTTTTAAAACATTATTTTATCGCTAAAATTGTTTAGAAAATTGCCAACCAAGTAATAATACCGATTTTCCACGTAAGTGGTGAGTCAGATCGATCCACAAGAAATAGGATACACTCAAATTAAAACTAAAATTTGCATTTTATTGATATTGAACTTGTTCAATTATAGAGAATAATACAATAACAATTGAATTGAATAAATTAAAACAAAAACTACACAAAGACTTAAGCCCGCGAATACAAGGACATTTTCGTTATTTCACTACTGAAGTATGATACCACTTGGACGAAATGCTCTTAATCTGTAACTTAATATCATATGCACAACATTAAAACAAGGTTAGTAACACTATTTAAAGAAATCAAAATGACTATTTCTAGATTAATTCTAAAATTAACTACTAACCTAATTTCTACGTAAAACAAGAAATTACCAGAGTTAATTTCCTAAACTAATTATCCAGACACTACAATTAACTCTGGACTAATATTAGAAAATTGATAAAATACTTAAAATCGAAATTAAAAAACTACGTAAAATAGAAAATGACTATTTTGCCCCCACGCTATGCGAAACCTTAATTTCTGATAGGTGATCGAAAAATGAATCGTAGATGGCCTAAACAAAGTCCGATTGGAGTGATTTCTGTTGCATTGAATTTTTGACAGAATCAAGAACTCAGCGAAGCTTCCAAATATCACTCCAGGAACTCCATATATAGGCATCACAAAATTTGCAAGAAATATACGATAAACCTATCTAGAAAATTAAATGATGCGAAGGGCAAAACTACTCGAAAATAAATCCTAAAACACTAATTATCAAACTAAAATGTATACTTACTAATTCTAAACCTAAGTAAACTAATATCCTACATAAATTATTAATATCAACAATGAATCCTATGCTCGCAAATCGACAAACCTGGCTAGATATGCGATTTTAGCATAGGAGTCAAGATTCGTTGTGACAAAGATCTAAAACACAAGGGAAAGCTTAGTTAAGCTAACTACCACCTATATCAACCTAATTGCTACCTAATTGCAAGTAGAAACAAGCTGAAAACACGGATCTAATAACTGTATAAAAATTTAGAAAGCACCCTCAATCGACTTAATTGTAGTCGATTTGAGGGGTTTGAACAAATCTAACTCTTAAAATACTAATAATCACTAATTCTAGCTAATCTAAGTTACCTATACTAATTAACATAACACATACTTCTGATGAACAAGAAAAAATATGCTGAGTATAGATTTATTTGCAGCTACTTCCTACTCTAAATTGCTACACAATTTGAGAACTAATTAGAAATGAACTATATTAAACAATGCTAGTCAAAAAAGTTAATGAATAAAACTAATAGTTGGCTAACTAATACTAACTTAACTCATTCTACAGAAAAATAAAAGATCTAACACTATTACTAACAGCAATCCAAACCGCTATGAACATTTAATGTACACAAGATATAAGACGCCTAAATCGGTTGAAGTGAAACCCGCACCTAAACTATGCAAAATCAAAACACAACAACCTATATTTACATCAGACTGAATTAATCAACTAATCAATCTTAAAACTAACTAAAGCTATAGTTAATACATAATTCAAAACAAGCAATAACAACAGGTGTAATCTCTCAGACACGCCTAAATCGAATAAAAGGGAAGAAAACGAATTTATTCTAACACACCACTAGATTAATTATATGAATAGAAACTGACAACATAGCACTCATCTACTCTAACTTACAGGTAGCTAATAACGACATGCTGCTGAAGAGACAAGAAACGCAGATTTACATACTTCTAAAAAAATGTTTAACTGGTTAGATGCTACTACACTGATTGCAAGCATAATGCCTAACTAGATCTACTAATTGAATGATGACTGGAAGACAGTAATCACACCTTAATCTGATGCTGAATTACTTAGTAAATTAAACTAATTAACCTCAGCTCTAGATGGAGATATGCAGCAATCAACTAAATGGCATTACACATTCTCAATTGAAAAATGCATAAATCGGGCAGAAATATGTCTAGAGCTAGAAATTTAATGAGAGGGCAAATCAACTACAGAACATATAATGGCTAATCCACTACACCCAGATATGCTAAGCTATGTAGAACAAGCACTAATTATCTAAGACTAGCTATACTACAGCCGGTTAGATGTATTCTACCTAGCTGTGGTGCTCAACCGAAATGAATTTCTTTAGATGCTCAAAATAGAAAAAAAAACAGCAAAAATCAAAACTCTACACTCGACCTACGATGCTGGTCTAAGCACCCACAAACCTATACTAAAGCTGGGAATCAGAAAACACAGGCACGCAACAGAAGAAAAACACGCATTGGGTTCTACGCTAAAAGAGGAGGTGAGAAAAATTTACCGTGGCCAAGCGGCAATCCAAGGAGTGAAGGGGCACGAAGAGAGTGGTTCAAGCTGAGGAGAAGGTGCCTCCCACGCTGCTGGAAGTTCTGATTGCCACAGGTTGCTGCTGCTGCTGCAACTGATTTGGCTGCAGCCACACAGTAGATGCCGAGTGACGAGAAGAAGAAACCGGCTAGAGTCCGGTCACCCGCTGATTGCTGACGGCACAACCAGGAGATCAAGCACTCCATGCTGATGCACCTGCACAGCACAACACACAGCAAATAAAATAGTTAGCACAGCAAGGCAAATGGGGGAAGAAAAGGAAGAGGAAGAAAGAACGGTGAGGAGAGGACGATGGAGCACGCCATGGTTGAGACGGCCAACCACTTGGGCGATGGAAGGGAGGTCTTAGAGAAGAAGAAACGGATGAGGAAGAAGGAGAGGTAGAAGAGGGGTGAGTTGGGCGATGCCTTTCTCAAGACATGAACACGTCTCTTAGGGTTTTTGAAATATTTTTATAGACAAACCCAATTTTTTTCTATTTCCACAAAAGGGATTAAAATCAAAATATATGCTAGGCGCCTTTTCTAGAGGGGTTATTTAGCAAATATTTTCTAAAATGTGAATGGGGCTGGATTGGGTTGGATCTTGGATGTTTTGCATTGATCCATGGCCTAGTTTGGCTATTTGGATCCAATTTGATCCGTTTCGCCCCGAGGTTCGACTCGCTACACCAAAAATGAGATATCTCTCTCGTTTTAAGTCTGATTCAAATCATAGCTCAATAACATCTAAATGTATCTAAGTGGGGGTTCTAAACCTATAAATGATGCATTTATGCAATAATAATATGTTAGATTTATGAATAATTCACGCATCATCTGTAACGCCCCAATTTTTTAGCTTTAAAATTTTGGAATAATTTTTTTTTCTAAACAACAGCGGAAAAACTTTATTAAATCCTTAGTCAAATCATTTGGGCGGGTTACAAGTAATAGCACAGACTCAAGGCATTTAAGTAAAATAAATTATTGCATTGAAATACTACAAGTTATCATTTACAACTTGAAGATTTATTACAAGTCAGACATCCGAAGAAGATATGGTCACATAGCACTGTCCGCAATTGCTCGCCATACCGTTTTCTGAAAATATTAAATCAAAAGGAGTCAGACTACCACGTTTGAGTAAGAAGCATAATATCCATATGAGTGTGCACAGCGTCATGTGTACAAGTATATGTGCAACAAGTTTAGATAGAACTAATCACCATTTAACAATTGATAAATGTACATGTCACTAAAGTCAAGCATTTCATGACGTATTCCATCAACATCAAAGCATGATCCATCATATGCATAAACCATATTCATATAAGTAATAACAACTTTGAAACTAATGTGGATGTACACCTGATTTAACTAAAGCATTTCATGTAAAGTGTGCATAAAGCGCAAACATCAATGTTCAACACATTATTCATAAGTTATCACAATTTCCATGTAAAGGAAAACCAATTTGAATCATGCCCTGCAGGAGTTACAGCTTACTCCTACAATTTCAACATCAAGCAGTATGCAACAACTTGAAGATTTTTCTTAATGCATTAACTTTAGGTTTCATCTTGTTAATTACCCTGTGGGTACGCACAGGCATTCGACATCATAGCGGACCAAGACCACACGGGGGTTTATTATTTTATAACCCGTATGACTAGCCGTACGAATATCCAAAGGGGACGGTTCACGACCGAGAGAGTACTCTCCAATGGCTAGAACTAGAATTAGGATGCACCCTGTACTTCTGCAGAAGACTTGGATCTACCACCTAGGACAAATTGGTAGTCCTGACCCCCTAACTCCGAGGACTGGGGACCAGGCGAGACGTCTCGCTCTCACCAAAACAAAAATTGTCCCACAGAGCTTGTACCATCTACCCTCTCCAAGGTAGACCATGGGTCCGGTAACATACACCATCTTTCAGATGTACCCAGAGCCCTGGGAAACCAGTAACATATACTGTTGTCAGGTATACCCAGTATCCTAGGAAACCAGTAACATATACCGTCTTTCAGGCATACCCAGAATCCCTTATTTATATTATATGTGCGTATATTTTCATTATTGTTTTCTTTAGGTCCAGTAACATACATCGTCTTTCAGATGTACCTAAAACTTTGGGGAAAATCCAGTAACACATACCCTCTTTCGGGTATACCTAGAATCCCAAATAGAAACTGGTAACATATACCGTCTTTCAGGTATACCCAGAGTCTAGAATTTTCCTTTATGTCACCTTGTATTAATTTAGCCTTTGTTTTTTTTTTTTGTGCTAGGGTATACATATCGTACCCCACTGGTTACGCCGCAACATAACCTTATTCCACTTTATCAGTTCTTAAGTGCTCGTATGGCACTACGATGGTCCCACAAGACCGCAAGCTCGATTTTAAGCTCTTACATGATCATGACATGACAAGTGCCCTTTATTAGGCAATTATTTGCAGAACAAGCATACATCGATCGACACAAGACATGTCATAATATTTACAAGCGATCGTTACTCAATTATATGCAATTCACTTAGCATTATATGTGCCCATTTGGCACCACAAAGATTTGTCCTGCTCAGTTTCAATTTGTTTTATCGTGCCTTCGTAATATTTCTCAATTGTGCAATTATAACAAACATGTGTGTTTACCAACAAGCCACATACAAAAACATAGGCAATATGACTACATCATTATTATCTCGTTCAATCCTCAATACGTACATTCTCAATATGTACAACCATGTCCCAGTGTGTGTGTCCACGGTGATAGCTACACCCATTAATATTCCCATATTAATTTAGGTAGTCGAATAAATGAGGATATGTTAAGAATTGAGGTCTTTCAAATTCAAGCATTTATGATCTAAAGATTTCACCAGACCTTCGTCGCTCAAAGAGAGAAGATTCAAGGGATATATTCATTTGTGCTTCTCTGTGTTACGACATACTTTACAGGACTAAAAAAAAAATCTGTTTGCCTTTGGATGCCACAATGTGTTTATCATTCTAGGTATAGCAAAAGAAATCACAACACACATGGCTTACTTTCGTTGGTGAGCATTATGGTTTACCCATGTGATTCATGGGATATGCTTACATGTTTCTCACTTGTCACAATAGAGATGATAAGACAACTCTTGATCATGTAATCATCTAAAGATAACATAAAAAGGAGATGTGCTACTTCAACAGGGAAAACTAATTGGTTCATGATAGAGTTTGAGTATCACGATTTCACATCAGGGTGTTCATATCCAGTAGCAAAACATGATGGTAGATTATCGTACAACTTGCAGTCATTTGCATGATAATCTACCTTAACACTAAGTCTGAGTTGCTGAAATTCAGTTTGCAAACTGCCAGTCAAGGGTGCATCTCATTTAGAATGGTAGATAACATTAATGCTAAGTCTGAGTTCAATAGAACTCAAGCTTCAACTGTTAGTGAAGGTTTGCATCACATTTGTATTGAACTGGGCTGTAGCAAAGCCCAGCCTACCTAACCTCTAGTTTATTTTCTCAGGGTAAGCTGTGTTGCGGCAGACCTAGCCGGTCTGGTCTGCTGTGTCCAGCCACTGCGAGTTTGTACATACATGCTTATTCTTTATCACATTTTTTTTTCTCTCACAATCTACGGTTGTTGTTCCAACCCATGAAAAAAAATTACAAAATACATAATGGACAAGAGTCGATCAGACCCCTACGGTTTACATTAGGCTAAGACACATTTTGTCATTAACATCAGTAACAATATTAACAAGACTAGCAAGGGTACATCAGTACAATATTAACATTTTTGGTAAACTCCTGACCATATCCATGTTAGGCAAGCAAGCTATCACGGTTGCCCATGATAGAGTCTCATTAATTGGGAGTCGAACAGAGATCTTATATCCAGATAAAAATTTAGGTCTATTCAAAATATGAAGACATACATATATGCAAAATAAAAAAATATCATATCTCCCCTAATATACAGATTCATGTTTAATAGTATGTGTCTATGCAGAAACAAAATTTTAATCTTTTCCTAATATGTATATTCAGGTTTAACAGCATACACGTATCCAGTGCAAGCATCATATCATCTTCTCACTTTTTGTTACCAACAAAAGATGACCACTAACACCTCTCTTATACCATCATCATCATAACAACAACAACAACAACAATACACCATTTATTTCATGATAGACTGTTTTAGTTCATTCCCTTCTACATGGAAAGTACTTGTATGGTTAACATTTACTGGGGTTGTACATTCTTTTTCGTAGTTTCTTTTATTTTCCATAAACTGCCAAAGGAACCATAGAAGGGCATGGGACGATGGCATAGGTCTTCCACTATTGTTTATGTGACAAACTATTTTCCTTTTCTATTCAACCCTTTGTCTTTATTGTAAGTAATTCCTTGTATATGGTGGTATCTATATGACTTCTCCACACTTCATACCAACGTAAATTTTGTGACAAGACCTCTTGTACTACACGTATACCAAAGGTTGTTTTGGAGAAAGGGAAAACACAGTTGTTTCAAAATGGAAGCCCAATGTGTACAGTGTTGACAGAATAGTTGTTAGGCCTCCCCCCCAAGACTAGAGACATTGTGATGGTGACATATGGATCTGAAAACCCAATTGGGTGGGCGTGTATAAATTTTTTTTTTTTTGATGTTCCGTGACCATATAGTGCAACTAGAGGATGATGCAAGACAGAATAGTTATTCTTTCAAAGGCAAATTTATGTTCAACCACATACGTTTGTGCAGAAAATACATACCTAAGTTCCTCCAAGTGTTGGACCAGTCGATGATCAGACCTATGATTTTACATATATAAAAAAAAAAACAAAACATAAAGCATATATATCTATGTGTGTGTGATTCAACTAAGTGTTGGCTCGATCCTTAGATCACTTCCAGGTGGTGTGATATATATTTTATTTTTTTTTGTTTCATTTTGGACTACTTCATCCCTAAGCATGGCTGGTAACAAGGTGATCCACACCATACGTGTTCCATGGCACTGACATATGCATAAAAATATAATGCCCTTACCTTATCTTGAAGATGCAAAAATCCGACTTTGAGAGGGCTCGTCCTCAAACCGGTTCGCACTCCTCCTTGCACTGTTTGACCTGGCGTCCACCAGCAACTGAGAGGAGGAAAAAGGGGTGGTGACAGGAAATAAGGATGGCAAAAATATGAAAGAGGAAGGATGGTGATGGTTCAAAGGCTGGAAGAAGAAAA
This sequence comes from Nuphar pumila, assembly GCF_984573655.1. Classification (NCBI taxonomy): domain Eukaryota; kingdom Viridiplantae; phylum Streptophyta; class Magnoliopsida; order Nymphaeales; family Nymphaeaceae; genus Nuphar; species Nuphar pumila. The sequence goes on from NC_143254.1 coordinate 98,002,376, forward strand.
ACGTGAGAGAGGAAGGGAAAGAATCCAAAAAGTTGACTCTTTTGTAAACCCCCCTTTGTCTTCCATTTTTTTTTCTCTTTGTTTTCATTACAGCCTGCCCAAAATCGCAGGCCATCTTTCCTTCTTGATGCCACCTCTTCACCTTCCTCATTAAGGGATTTTCCAAATGTTCCTTCTCTCTCCCAAGTTCAATATTGATTAAAAAAAATATTATTATTATTATATTTGGTTGGGGCTTTCCCCTTTGGGAAAAATGCCCAGTCCACTTTGTGTGCCACCCCATTCCACATTTAAAACCATCTTAAATGGGAATGGGTAACGTCCTTTCTAAATTCAATTTTCAAAAATATAAAAATATATTTTATTTTTATAAAAATAACTCTCTTTGTTGGCGCACAAGAGGAATCAAACTCAAGTCTCCACCATAAGGGGAAACGTTTCCCACCAGTGCACCATGATGTGTTTCGTTGCAATAACTTGCAACATTAATGTATTTAATCTTGTTGTGGCTGGACTATATTACCAACCAAAAACGTTTTCTACATAAAAAGTGTTATGTTACCTGTGGGATTTAAACCTATAACCTCCACTCTGTAAGCCCATTGTCCTGACCAATGCGCCAACTCCTTTTTAGTTGTTCTTTCTTGCAACTTAATTTGTCTTATCCACTTATGACGCTACATCTAAATCATAAACATTTTTCTTACGCTTTTACCGTGGACAGGGGTCTCGAACCTAAGATGTCCCTTCATGTCTTGCCTCTTGACTCATTAACCTTTAAGTATGGTTGTTTTTTCTTTTTTCTTTTTTCTTTTTTTTCATGGTCCTCTCATTCGATTACGACATCGTTCTCTTGAGAGTTCCAAATTCGTACTTACTGCAATTTTTGGAACTGATTGCGATTTAACTATTTTTGGATCTTGATTGCAATTTGACAAAATTTGGATCCATTAAGATTCAATTGGATTCTAATTGGATTTCGGATCCATCCAGGATCTGAATCCATACGTCATATCCAAATCCAAATACTGGGTCCATTTGATCCAGTTTGGATTTCAAGATCCATTTGGATCGACTCTATATCATTTTATCGTATTTATTTCAAAGGATTTTATCATTTACTTAGTTTGATAATTATCGAAATTTTGCGGGTTTTACATCATCAATTACCATCATAAGAAACAAGTATGCCTTCGGGACACAAGTGCCTATTTTTACTACAACAAGATGAGTCACTTCATTCGTGAGTGTCATAAGAAGAAAGTCAATTTGAAGAAGCAGATCGTGGTGAATAACCTCACCATTAAAGCCTCAAACTCTGTGGATTCACATAATGCGCATATAAGGAACAAACTCATTTTGGGTAACACAACAATGGAGGTGGAAGATGCTATGCCAAAACCGAGGTGCATGGGTACTAGGAAGGAGTACCTCAAGCAATTCACAAGCTACTCAAATGAAATATGTCTAAATGTATTGGAGGCCGAAGAAGGCAACACACTGACAGAGAGTGGGCAACCAGAGAAGGTCAACTCTACTAGTAGTGGCAGCATGAATCACAATGCCAAGTCAGGATGAATGATGAGGAATTTCATATAGCAAACCAGAATAAATAAATGCTTCAAGAATTTTGCTATTTATGTTCCTTGGAAATAAAGATGAATGCTTTGGATTGGAATCTCAATTGAATAATTATAAGTTTTAGCACTTTGATTTGACTAATGAAAATTCTTATAGTCGTATACATGGATATCTAAGACTTATCGAAGGTAGAATTCACTCATTTTAAATTGAATCCTGAAACCAATACTGAACTTTAGTTAAATCCTATCAAGAATACAAGATCTGACGAATCAAAATTAGAGATGCGATCATACCAAACCTAATTGGTATCCTGAGGTCATATCTAACATCCTATTAGGTAAATTCAAATAAAGACTTTTGATATCCTGAATAGGGTTATAGGCACTCTAAACAAGGCACGGGATTTACGGTTCGATATTGGTTGCGACTATTAGTTAGTATCAACATATAGTATGATACCCTAGCCTAATCCTGGAAATGAATTATGAGCACAAAATTCCTTTTTACTAGGAGAAGATGTAAACCCCAATAATCTTTTATATTTATAAAGACATTATTCATTAAAAAAAGGACAAGTTCATCTTATCAAAGTGTTATGACTAATGATAGATAAGTATAGAGAGAATACAATCGGATTCTGACTCTTGACATTTTCTGAGAAAATTTTCATAAAATAACATACAAGAAAAAATTGGGAACTAGAATGCAAAAGTGATACACCAATCTGTTTGTTTAGTCCTTGTAATGAATTTTGAGGACAAAATTCTTTTTAAGGGGGAAATGATGTAAAACCTGAATTTTTTTGGTAATTATCAAAATAAAATTCTTTAAAATAAATATGATAATAGGATAGGGATTGATTCAAAATGGATCAAGTATTTAGATTTGAATATGGCAATTGGATTCGAATTTCAAAAAGACCCAGAAATTCAACCCGATTGTAGTTGGATCCTGATGGATCCAAACATCTTGTGATCCTTATTCGAGACCCAAAAAACACTTAATGAAATTTTGTAGGTGTGTAAGAGGAGTCGAGAGAATCCACTTGGAAACAGGGAAACTGTCAAGAAGGAAAATGTTGAACAAAGGCTTATAATAATTAATTCCAACAAAATATGCAACGCAAGAGAGTGTGGTGTAGTGGAGAGGCTCATTACCTCTTGGGGTTTGATGCAGTGGAGAAACACATTTTTCCTTTTTGACAAAGAAAACGAAATAAGTCTAGACGGGTATATAGGGATTAAAAACCACACCATGTGCAATGAAATAAAGATTAGTGCAGTGGTGGGGTTTGTTGTCCCATTGGAGTCCAACTGTGGTTCAAAACCTCCCATGTACACGACTTTTTAACATATTGGCATTTTGAACCTTTTTATAAAAAAAAAAAATTTGTGAGCCAAAAAACTAAGATCTCTCCCCTTTTCCATGATTTTATGGGAGCTCTCACCGCAAGAGTAGGAAGGGTACCACAAAAGAAAAGAAATGTGGTTGAAAAATCAAATGCTCCAATGAAGGAGAAGGGCAACTTAGGAAAAGTGAGTGAGATGGAAAATCGTGTATGAGTGGGACGATTTCCACTTTTTTCAAAAAAACTTGGAAGCCCTAACTATGAGGCAATAAAATAGCAAGGGGAGAACCTCCTTAGCATGCTCTCCCTTCCTCTCTCTCCCTTCCTCTCTCTTTCTTCTCTCTCTCTCTAAACCTCCATTTTTTCTCATTGAGTCCCTTTCTCACCTTACGTGAAGCTTTAACCGAGAAGGAAAGAAGCAATGTCATTTTGTGGGCATGATTCTTCGAACTAAGGGGCAATATATTTTTTATGTGTGTGTGATGTGCCCTGTAGTATAAATATATTGCATACTTATTGCAACCCTATACAACCATGGGTCTTAGCCATGGCTGATGAAGGTGGCTTCCAAACCTGGTAGGTAGGTGAATATATTTGAGGCAATCACCTCCTTGGCAGTGTTAAATCAGTATTAGTAGATCCAGGGGATGAGACGAATATGCAGATCTAGGGTGGGAATCGTAGATCTGCGCATTCTCAAAATTTTGGACGGTCGGTAAAATGGTCAGTCCAAGAACTAGTTCAGGTTTGTACCAAACTGGTATGATCTGCATGAGAAGATGGGTTATGTCCATCGTTATAGCCCTGAAGACTGCCCATCATTTTTCTTTTATTTCTATTCATGTTATTTTTCATGGATATGATAAAGAGTTTTTTTAGCACTTAATATAACTCGCCTGAAATGCCTGCACGTTGGTATTAGTTAGGGCTTACTGGGGGTCTACAGTATAGTAGACGCTAGATGAAAATGTTTACACAAATGATATTTTGCAAACCCATGTTCGATAAAACGCTACTCATGTGAAGACATGTTGTATGCATGCAAGTTATTCTTGTTAAAGCATCAATCTTTGATTTAAAAAAAAATGTTTGTTATTCAAAAAAATGTATAGGTGTATACAAGTCATTAAAGCATGGGGTCCATGCATTTTTAATCATCGTCCCTACTGCATGTTTCTTAGGAATATTTATTTATTTTTTTAAGCATCATCTGTAGTTGTTCTTTTTTCATATAACGTTCTGGATTTGTTTTAAGTGCTATTTCAAAATTTTAATTTCCTTTTTAAAAGTTGTCATATAGGAAATAATACTAGACTGCTATGTTTTGTTTTAGAAAATAAAAATGTTGAGGTTTATTGAGACCAAGGGCAATGTTAGTGAATTAAAACACTTCAGCCTGCGATTATACTTTAACTCGAAACGTTGCAATCTATAGGAAAAAAATGCATAACTTAGTGCAAAGTGGCTTGGGTTTGCTAATATTTGGGTTGTTTGGGTGTTGACGCAGGTCACGCCTGCCCATGATACACAACACAACTATTGAGTGGGCCAGTGGGTAGTCAAGATTGTAGGTGCAACAAACTGAGGTCGGCCTCACCCCAGCTTGCAAAATTGCCCTGGTCACTAGCAAGGTGCAACCTTGGTGGCACGGTAAGTAAGACGGCGTTCAGGTGTATGATAATATATATCCTATGCATACTTTAAACATATACATATACATATATATATTTGAAAATCATTCCAACATATCCAGCGATATATACATTCAAAAAAAGGGTAACGGGTCAGACCAATTCCAAATTGGGAATGGGTATGTCCATTTCCAATTGTCCTGGTAGGAGTTGTGAATGCACACCACCTTGTATTGGGATGATTGCAAGACTCAATGGTATGAATTTTATGACTGGTAGGGGTCTGCCAAACTCTAGCTTTTCTTCATCGAAAAATATATATATATATATATATATATATATATATATATATATATATATATATATATATATAAAGGTGAAATTGTGAATCCAAAACTAGAAATGCGCACAAGTAAGCATTTATGAATCCATGAATGATATGCGTGTGAGTATGTGAATCTGTATGTGTACACACAAGAGTGTTTGGAAAATTCAGTTGATCACTTCTATCGGGATGAAAAAATGCCAGCTAAACACGACATACTGGGTTTGTTGTGTTAAGCCGAATGGCAGCTGCCGCTACACCCTTGCAGGCACTGCAAGCTGGGATCAAATGATCTCAACTCCTCACTAGCAGCCAGTGACCGAAAGGGTATGCTACCCTATCAAGATTCCCAGTTGTGGCTGTCATGGATTATCGGCTTGTCTATGACTCAGGGCAGCCCAAATACAGTCTAAATCATATATATATATATGATAAATTATTTTGAGAAATAAAAAGGTTCGTTACAGTCTTATAAATGATAAAAGCTTGAATTTGCAAAACCTCAAGTGTATATGTATTCTTGCCTATTTGTCAATCTAAAAAAATATAGAAATTTGGATGGTTTTGGCAGTTATAGTGTACGGAGACACACTTTTGCAAAAGTTGCAGTTTTCACTCTTTGTTCCTGAAATGAATGTTTATCTCATTCATGAGTTTGTTAAATATAGAGAATTGCCAATTGTACTTGTTATTTTCCATACAAATGAAATGTGTGTTACATTTAAGATTAACTATTAGGCACATACTCAGAGTAGGTCAGAAACTCACTGAGGTGCACATACATTGGTTTTGGTATTAGGCACATACTCAGAGTAGGTCAGAAACTCATTGAGGTGCACATACATTGGTTTTGGCAAAACTCACGACAGTGTACATGTTTAAACAACATGATGTTTTTTATTATATGCTTGTGAAGAGAATGTTATATGTTGATGAATATGGCAAATGAATGAGATATCAACGACGTATTCATGTTGCACATGGTTTTGTATGTGGTTGATATATGATTGTTGCGATCAATGTTCAATGCATGAACCACACATTGTTAAATGCATATTTTGTTATAATTGCACAATTAAGAAAAACTATAGGGCATGATAGCATACGATTAAAACTGAGCATGCAACACCCTTGTGGTGCAAGAGGGGCACTTATGATGCAAATTGATTCACATGTAAATTGAATTGTGATTGCATGCAAATGTTATGACATGTTTTGTGCTAGTGGATATGTTTGTTCTACAAAAAATTACCTAATAAAGGACATTTGTCATGTCATGATCTTATGAAAGCTCAAAACTAAGCCTACGGTTTCATAGGACAGTTGTGGAGTCATATGAGCACTTATGAAAAGATATATTTTAGGCATGCCATGGGAGTGCATGATCAATGGGGTACAAAACGTACACCCTAGGTTAGAAATGAAAATTTAAAATACTGGAAGTATAAGTACTTAGCTCAGAGTTGAGCCAAAATTCTAAGAAAATATTGTTGGTGCCTATTGGGCATTCGATGGGTAATGTGCATACACTTAGATCACCCTGAGTGTGGGTTGGGATTTTTGAAATCCCTTATGGTGCAGTGACTACCACAAAGAAACAAACAAAAATGTAATATATGCACATATAACCTAACTACATGAATCTAGGTATACCTGAAAGGCGGTATATGTTACCGGTTTCCCAAGGTATTGGGTATACTTGACAACGATATATGTTATTGGTTTCTCAAGGTTCTGGGTACACCTAAAAAATGGTGTATATTACCAGACCCATAGTCTACCTTGAAGAGGGTTGATGGTACAACCTCTATGGGACAGTTAAGGTTTTGTGAGAGCTAGGCGTCTCACTCGGTCCCCAATTCTCGAAGTTAAGGGAGCAAGACTACCAATGCATCCTCGGTGGTAGATCCAAGTCTTCTGTATAAGTTATCAGGGTACATCTTAATTCTAGTTATAGTCATTGGCAGGTACTCTTTTGGTCACGGACCATCCCCTATGGACCTTTGTACGGCTAGTTATACGGGGTATTAATTGAAAAAGGCATAACAAACCCCCGTGTGGTTTCGGTCTGCTACGATGTCGAATGCATGTGCATACTGACAGGGTAATTAACAAGAGAAACATAAAGTCAATACACTTTTGAAAGTCTTCAAGTATACACACAATGCTTGATGTTGCATTTTTTATAGTATCACTGTGATTCGCTCATGTGATGCATAACTTAGTAATGTTTTCCTTTACATTCTAAATGTGATAACATAAATGTGATTCATTCATATGATGTGTCATTCATTAGTATTTTTCTTTTATGTAATAAATCATGAAATGCTTATATTGAGTGAACTGTACATTCAGAACTTGTTTGAGTGGTTAACATTTCTTATATCATTGTGTTGCACATATATTTGTACACATGACACTGAGCACATTCATATTGATATAATGCTTCTTACTCAGACAGGGTAGTCTGACCCCTTGTGAATTAATATTTTCAAGAAACAGATAAAGATAGGCAATTGTGATCGTCGCTACGGACAGAACCATGAGACTATATCTTCTGTGGGTGTCTTGAGGAACTCTGACTTTAAAAAAAATCAATAATTGTATTATTCATGACTTATAATATTTCAAGGCAATACTTTTAATTTGCCTAATGTTATTGAGTTTGTGTTATCTCCTGTAACCCGTCCAAATTATTTGATTGAGGGATTAATAAAATATTTTTGTTGCGCTTTTAAAAAGAAAAAGAATAAAAAAATTTGAGTTAAATATTTGGAGCGTTATAGCAGCACCCAAACTCATTCGTCAGTGCATAGGCATTCACTCGCCTAGACCTGAGTCATCATACTTGGTTGAAATCACCTAATGTGATCTCTGACAGAATTAGCCCTAACCCACACGCACCCTCTTGCATCCAACCACTACGCGTGGGACATCCTACATGTCGAGAGGTCCTTAACCAAATCTTCAAATGCAACATCCTTTGATCCTCTTTCACTGCTTAACCAAACAATGCTCCACGTCTGTGCTGCTACACAATGTTGCACTAACGATGACATTGTTGCCTATCGCGTGCTATGCTAGCATCGCACATCACCTATCAAGTTGACGCATACCACTCGTTCCTACGCTCAATGAATTTTTCACTCAGTAGAGCTCTGCACTGCACATGCTCCATTCCGATGGATGGACCCGAGACAATTATATTGATGTGTATTAAGGAGGACAGACTCTCTCTCCCTCCCTCCCTCGGTAGATGGGGTTGGGGAGTTTTTATTGTGTAAGTTACGCGAAGCACTAGAATTAGCCCTATCGATTGCTTCCACCTTCCACAAATTCTTTTTCTTTCTCATCAATTGTAGGGGATCCCCAAAATCTGCACAATCGTCGGTGGGCATATTTGTGGAGGAGGACAGTGGAAACCCTAGTTGTGTGATGTAGAGGGTTACCCACTCTGACCCATCCTTCGCGTTGAAGGGTGGCTGGGCTCTTTCTTGCGCCATCCATCTTAAAAAACTGGAATGAAGACCTTTGATCTACTAGATGTAAGTAAAGTATTTTATCACCTAACCCTACCTCCTTGACTTACGATGTAACGCCCCCAAATATTTAACTCAAAAATTTTGGAATAATGAATTTTTTTCTCGTGGCTACTTGTTGAAATATGTGTATCACAATACATGTATTCGCATGGCCAAAGGCATATACGTACCCCCACGGCACTGCGCACACGCATAGAGAAGTTATGCCCTTACCACAAAAATTTCCATCAACCACTAATTAACAATTTAACCTCCAATAACATGATGGTTCAAATAAAATCTCTAGACGTTCAAGGAACAAGTAAATTTCAGACTTTAAAGAAACCATTGTTGCATAACTTCATATATATATATATATATATATATATATATATATATATATATATATTCGAACAATATGATGGATATGTGTACTCCATGCTACTAAGTATACACATAAAGATAAAATGCTCTTACCCTTATTTGAAGGATTGAGCCTGCGGAACGGTGTTCTCCTTCTCGGTTGGAGCTCCACATCAAGCGAGGAAATGAAAAAAAAAACACGTTAATGATGGGAGTTATAGAAGGCTGAGAGAGAGAGTAATGACTTCACATTTTTTTCCTCTCAAGGTCCCTTCTTTTCCCTATTTAATCTCCCCAAAAAGTAGCACCTTTCAAAACTTTTTGAATTCATGAACGTCCCACACATCCCCATGATTTTGTGGTTAGAGTTCATTTATATTAACACCCCTTACCTCCTTGAATAGATTTTTCTCTAACTTCTTTTCTTTTCACTTTTATGGTACCCCTCCATCATTTTTGGTGAGATTCCCCTAAAATGTTGAAAAAGTGAGAGGAGTAGCAACTCCTCTCACTTTTTTAGTGGAGAGATGGCTAAAATATAGGAATTCTTTTAGCCTTCACGTTTTTACCTTTTTGTGCAAAAAGCCATGTGCACAGGGGTTTTCAAACTGTGGTCTATTCTCAAAGGGGCAACGGACCTCACCACTATGCTATATTCAATTTCATTCAAATAATGTGAAATTTATTATACTTAAACATGTCTCGGCCTATTTTCGCTTTTTATGTAAAAAGAAAAAATATTTTCCTTTAACTACTTATGTGTGCACGATGGGTTTAGAACCTGCGTCAAACCTCAGGAGGTAACAAGCCTCACCACTAGACCACACTCTCCTTTGTTGTTTGTTTAGGCAGAATTAATTTATATAAACTTACGCTTGACGTTTCCCTATTCAACGGATTTTCTCATTTCCATGTGGGATTTCCCGATTCTTCTTATCTTCACATTAACTTCTATTTAATATACTTCGGATCTCGCACCAGAGTCTTGAAGTATTCGAATTTCTCGAAATTCCTTCACAAATTGGGTCAGATCTTTGGATCTCTCTGGAGTCCGAATCCAATTCCAAAACTGTGTTTTCTTTATTGGATCCATGTGGACCATCCTGGATTCAGTGGAATTCCATTGGATTTGACAAAGGCATATTATTTCGCAAAAAATCACATTTTTATTTCTCTGGAAATTCCTTAAAATTTCTAGGTTTTACATCCTTCCCTCCTAAAATAGAATTTCGTCCTCGAAATTCGTGATACAAGGACTAAACAAACGGATTGGGGTATCACTTCCGCATTCTAGTCCCCAAAATTTTCTTGTATGTTGTTTTACGAGAATCTTCTCTGGCAATGTCTAGAGTCAGAATCCTATTATATTCCCTCTATATTTATCTATCAATAGTCATAACAATTCGATAAGATAAACTTATCCCCTTTTTAATGAATAATGTCTTTACAAAATATCAAAAATTCTTGGTGTTTACATCTTCTTCTTGTAAAAAGGAATTTTCAGCTCATAATTCATTTCAAGGGCTAAGGTTATCATACTATATGTTGATACTGACTAATAGTTGCAACTAATATCTAACCGTAAATCTTGTGTCTTGTTTACAGTGCATATAGCCCTATTCAGGATATCAAAAAACTTTATCTGAATTTACCTAATAGGATGTTAGATATGACCTCAGAATACCAATTAGGTTCGGTATTATCGCATCTTTAATCTTGATTTGTCAGATCCTGTATTCCTAATAGGATTTATCTAAAGTTCGGTATTGGTTTCACGATTCAATTTTGAATGAGTAAATTTACCTCCGACAAATCTTAGATATCCATGCATATGATTATAAAAATTTACATTAATCAAATGCAAGTGCTAAGACTTATAATTATTCAATTATGAGTTCAATCCAAAACATTCATCTTTATTTCCAAAGAACATAATTAGAAACTTCTCGAAGTATTTATTCATTCTAGTTGCTACATGAAAATTCCTTGTCATTTATTTGTGACTGCTACTGCCACTACTAGTGGAGCTGACCTTCTATGGTTGCCCACTCTCTGTCAGAGTGTTTCCTTCTTCGGCCTCCAATATATTGAGACATATTTCATTTGGATAGCTTGTGAATTGCTTGAGGTACTCCTTCCCAGTACTCGTGCTCCTCGGTTTTGGGATAGCACCTTCCACATTCATTGTTATGTTACCCGAAAGGAGTTCGTCCCTTACATGTGCATTGTGTGAATCCACAAAGTTTGAAACTTTAATGGCGATGTCATTTACCACGATTTGCTTCTTTGAAACGACCTTCTTCCTACAACGCTCACTAATGAAGTGGCTCATCTTGTTACAGTAAAAACAGACACTTGTATCCCGAAGACATACTTGTTCCTTATGATAGTACTTTAAATAAAACTTTGCTACATGTTCTGGTTGTCCACATTTAAAATACTTGCTCGTATAGAAAGGGAAAACTCTAAGAGGATGACTCTTATTGCATTGTCGATACATTTGTTGGACGTGTGGATGTTGCATTTTCCTTTGTTGTTGGCGGTTCTGGTAGCCTCTCAGACACCTTTGCTTTTTCCCAATTAGTACAAAGTTTTTCCCACTGAAGGCCTTTTTATACATCCTCCTTTTACCGCCACACCTTTTTGTGTGGATATTCCCCTGCACAATTGTTGCAGTTCATTCCCTAAGACTTGTATAGTGGATGTTTGTCGTGTCACGACCCTAGTTAAGTTGTTCAGTGAATCTAGAAGATCGCCACACCTAGCTTCCCAAGCCATCTAGTCGAACAGACAAAATATCATCAGTTTTTAGATCTATCCCGACCACAACGTAAGTTTAACAGTGTTCCTAGCAATATATCTAGGTTCTCGATATTCAAGTAATAAAGGCAATTTAATTCAAATACAATATACTTATAGAGCTCTTGTAGGTTTGCTGGAAGGTCATGAACAATATATTCTTGTCCTTCTCTGATATCATAACTGTAACGCCCCAAATATTTAACTCAAAAATTTTGGAATATATTTTTTCTAAAACCACAACGAAAATGTTTTATTAATTCCTCAGTCAAATAATTTGGGCGGGTTACAGCTGATTGCACTGACTCAATAACATTAGGCGAACTAAAATATTGCCTTGGAATCTTATAAATCATAAATGACAAATTTAATGAATTTATTAAACTCAGAAGTCCTCAGGACATCCAAAGAAAATATGGTCTCATGACATGTCCGCACGACGACTGCAATTGCCTATCTTTATTTGTTTCCTAATAAATATTAATTCAGAAGGGGTCAGACTACCTCATCTGAGTAAGAAGCATAATATCTATATGAATATTCTCAGTGTCATGTGTACAAGTATATGTGCAACACATTGATATAAGAAGTGACAAGCATTTAAACAAGTACTGAATGTACAGTTCACTAAATTCAAGCATTTCATGATTTATTACATAAAGAAAAGACATCTATGAATGACATATCATATGAATGAATCACATTTAGATTATCACATTTGCATGTAAAGGAAAACATTGCTAAGCTATGCATCATATGAGTGAACCGCAATCATACTATAATAAATGTAACATCAAGCATTGTGTGTATACTTGAAGACTTTCAAAAGTGTACTAACTTTATGTTTCTCTTGTTAATTACCCTATGTACATATAGGCATTCTACATCATAGAGGATTGAGACCACACGGAGGTTTGTTATGCCTTTTTCAATTAATACTCTGTATGAGTAGCCGTACGAAGGTCCAAAGGGGACGACGGTCCATGACCGAGAGAAATAATCCCCAATAGCTAGAACTAGAATTAGGATACACCCTGGTAACTTCTGCAGAAGACTTGGATCTACCACCTAGGACGCATTGGTAGTCCTGCCCCCCTAACTCCGAGGACCGGGGATTGGGTGAGACGCCTAGCTCTCACAAAAATGTAATTGTCCCACGGAGCTTGTACCATCTACCCTCTCCAAGGTAGACCTTGGGTCCGGTAACATACACTGTCTTTCAGGTATACCTAGAGCCTTGGGAAACCAGTAACATATATTGTTTTCAGGTATACCCAGTATCCTGAGAAACCAATAACATATATTGTCTTTCAGGCATATCCAGAATCCCTATATTTAGGTTATGTGTGCATATTTTTTTCATTCTTGTTTGTTTTTTTGTCCAAGTCATTACACCACAGGGGATTTCTAAAATCCCAACCCACACTCAGGTGATATCAGTGTATACACATTATCCATCGAATGCCCCATAGGCACCAACAGCATTTTAAAGTTTCATTTCTGAGCTTGGGTGTATGTTTTGTACCTCACTGACCATGCACTCATAAGGCATGTCTCAAGTACAACTTTTCATAAGTGCTTATATGGCACTATAATGGTCCCGCAAGTAGGGGTGGCAATCGGGTCGGGTTGGCGGGTAGACACGATGGGTTGGTGGGTCAGCATACCTCAACATGAACCCGACCTGTATATTAAATGGGTCGGCTGTGGCAAACATGAACCGACCCATTTATTAAACGGGTAACCCAGCACGACACGGTTAACCAGTTTAATAAACGGGTCAGGTAAATGGGTTGGTGGGTCAGTTTCGGGTAAACGGGCGGGTTGGCAGGCGGGTCAGGGTCGGGTAAACGGGTTGGCAGGCGGGTCAGGGTCGGGTAAATGGGTAAACGGGTTGGTGGGCGGGTTGGCAGGTCAGGCTCGGGTAAACGGGTTGACCCGCCCACCTAAACCGTTTATATAACGGGTTGACCCGTTTATGACACGAACTCGTTTAAGCCGAACCCGAACCTGAACCCGGCTAAGAAGCAGGTTGGCGAGTCGTGTCAGATTTTGCCTCCCCTACCCACAAGACCGCAAGCTTGGTTTTGAGCTTTCACATGACCATGGCATAAAAAATGTCCTTTATTATGCAATTTTTTTTTATAGAACAAGCATAGATCAATAGTGTAAACACCCCAAAATTTCCTCCCATTTTACCCACTTTCACTAGGAAAAATTATCATTTTACCCCTAGGTCATCCTAAGACCCCAGTCAGTCGGAGTCGACCAAGGATATTTATAAACTCAGAATAGTTAGAATGTCAGTCATTTCTAGCTCACCTGAACTCACAGTGAGCATGCTATGTTCATTTTTTACCATTCCTACCAAAATGGGATCATTTCTTCATAAATGAGCTCATTTCTCACTCAAATCCAAGTCAATTATCTCTGAGTCAGTCATTCCCAGTCAATCTTATTTCCCTGAGTTTAGCTTGAGCTCACCAAGAGTTCAAGTGCTCCATTTTTAGTTCAGAACCACTTCCAAGTATTTAGAAGCACATTTTAGCTCATTTAGCTGAAATTGAGCTGAGTCCAGTCAGTTGAGCTAGTGTTTGCGCTTCAGTTTTAGTTCATCTCAGTATTACTAACCTTTGTTCCAGCTCAAACCCAACTTTGGTCCGTAATTCACTTCACTCCAGTTACATTTCTCGCCATTTCTCTAAAAATGGTAGCATTTCTTGACAATTCAGTCCAGAAGTTCAGTTGAGTCATTGGCTTGTCAGCCCAGTTGAATTTTGAAACTCTAAAACCCAGCTCAATCCAGTTCATCTTAGTTCAAATTAGCTCAAACCTTAGTTTTCAGTGTCACTCTATCCCGGCAAAGACAAAAATCATTTCTTGAACCATTTTGCCCAATTTTATCAATTTAACCACTTTCTGAACTGATACAAGTGTCAATCAGAGTCTAATATCCAAAATTCTTTATCGAGGGTCTGCATTTCGCATATCATTTCATATCATTTCTTATCATTTTTCATAACATTTCATTTCATTTTCGAGATCTAGAACTCCAGTTTTGAAATTTTCAATCCAGATTTAAGTTTTAAAGCTTTTCAAAAATCAATTTCAAATCCTGGGTTTCCAAAATTGACATTTTTATCCCCAAGACTCTAAATTTCAAAATATTTTACCGAGAAAACAATCTGGATTCTTTTCAAACTTGGTTTTTCAAATTCTAAACTGGATTTGCTTCGCAACGGGGTACAAAACTTCAAATTCCAAGCTTATTTCAAAAACTGCCAAAAATAACCAAAAGTTTTCTGAAGAATTTTACAAAATCATTTTTTACCCTTTTTTTGTTTTTGTCATAAGTGGGATCCACTCTAAGTGGCGTCACACTGAAACCTTTTCGGGTTTTAAATTTTCCTTTTTTAGAAATCGTGTGGGCCCACTCCAAAGTGGCGCCCACTTTGAAACCCTCTTTGAAAACCCATGTGGGCCCACTCCAATGTGGCGCCACATGTAAAATAAAAATAAATAAATTTCTCCTTCTTTTTCCCCTATTTTCCTTCCTTTCTTCTTTTCCTTTTCTTTCTTCTTTTCCATTTCTTTCTTCTTTCTTTCTTCTCTTTCCTTTCTTCTTCCTTCCCTTCCTTTCCTTTCCTTTCCTTTTCTTCTTTCCCTTCTCCTTTCCCATTCACGTATCCTTCCTTTCGCCTTTCTTTCTTTCTTCCCTTCTTCCTCCCTTTTCTTTCTTTCCTTTTCTTCCTTCTTCTTTTCTTTCCTTCTTTCTTCCCCTTTCTTTCCTTCTTTCTTTCTCTCCCTTTCTTCCTCTCCTTTTATTGCTTCCTCTTCTTTCTAATTACCCTAACAAGAGGCTCTCTCACGCACATCTCTCTCTCTCTCTCTCTCTCTCTCTCTCTCTCTCTCTCTCTCTTTTGTGTCTTTGACAACAACTCCACACCATAGCAGCCAACCACCTCCTCCTCCAGCAAGACCGGTTCAGCACCATCTCCTTCTTGCAGCCACAAGGCAGACCTCTAAGGTAGCAACCATCTGGTGACTCAAGCCACCTCCAAGTAGCAGCTGGTCCCTCCATTGTTCTAGCTTGCAGCCTTCCAGAACCATCCTCAGCAGCAATTCCTCTCCAACCCTTCATTACCTTCAGCCTCCTCCAGTCGCAGCACTATGGATTCATGTCTTGTGCCATGAGTGCGTGTGTTACTGCAAGAAATCAATGCTACGTGAAACTTGTGGTAAAGGTAAGCACATTGAATGCATCATGCATGATTTTATGAAACCAAAGTGTTTATGCTTTATGAATAAAATGGATTCAAATCCAAGTATAGGTTTAGAGATTTAAAAACACAACCAGTATCCAAATCTGAATTTAAAACTGGCAAACTTGATGTTCGTCTTGGGTTAAGATTAACGTGATTCAAGCTAAACATGACAATCAAGAGTCCTTGATACACTAATCATCATGAAAAAAAATGGCATCCAAATCAAGTAATGTACTAACTTTTCTCTAAATGACATTTTCCAAATATTATTGTTGTAATGAGATCAAGAAGTCTCCAATTGCAGTCAGTTCAAAACCAGATCCACAATGATGCAGAGGATCTCATTCATGGTCTTGAATGATAAAAAAAATATAGAAAAACACACATATTACATGTGTGGGCTAATGAAATAAGAGATCCATCCATTCAATGGATCGGATCTCTCATTTTGAGAGCCAACGTCAAAATGGATCATACCCCTGTCAATTTTTATTTTATTCTCATATTCCATGTAGTTTCATATTTAAAAATGCATTTAGGTTAGTTTCATTATTCATTTCATTAATTTTGCATAGTTTTATCAATGTTTAATTTAGAAATTATAGATTTTTATTTATGTGTAAAGACCAGTTGTTATTTCATGTGAGTATTTTCATTTAAAAATCATTGAAATTTTATGATTGTTTGTCATTGATTTCCTGCCGAAATTTTGAATTAATTTGAATTTTGCAACCTCGTTAAATAAATCAGATATCAAATCGGGTTTTGAGAGCCATCCATCCATTCAATGGATCAGATCTCTTATTTTGAGAGCCAACGTCAAAATGGATCATACCCCTGTCAATTTTTATTTTATTCTCATATTCCATGTAGTTTCATATTTAAAAATGCATTTAGGTTAATTTCATTATTCATTTTATTAATTTTGCATAGTTTTATCAATGTTTAATTTAGAAATTATAGATTTTTATTTATGTGTAAAGACCAGTTGTTATTTCATGTGAGTATTTTCATTTAAAAATCATTGAAATTTTATGATAGTTATGATTGTTTGTCATTGATTTCCTGCCGAAATTTTGAATTAATTTGAATTTTGCAGCCTCGTTACCACTTTTTGAACTGATACAAGTGTCAATCAGAGTCTAATATCCAAAATTCTTCATTCAGGGTCTGCATTTCGCATATCATTTCATATCATTTCTCATTATTTTTCATCATTTGCTAAAAAGAGATCTAGAATTTCCAAAGGGTTAAAAACCTGATTTGATATCTGATTTATTTAACGAGGTTGCAAAATTCAAATTAGTTATTTGTTTATCAGGGTATAGACCGACCCTAATCTACTGTGGCACTCCAATTCGTAGGTCAGATGCCCTAGCTATCAAAAAAGGAATTGTTTCTCAGAATATCCTATATCATTTCTCAGAGTTTCAGGATTTTTAAAATTCAAATTTTTATTTTTCTAGATTTTACAAGTTTACTGGTAAAATCCCTGGTAATTCAATTTCATCAGAATTAGGGGTCTGATAATCGGATACGACATCCGCAACTGTAACTCCAATGTCAAAAGAGGAATTGTTTCTCTGTTTGTCTGAAATCCTCACAAAATTTTAGAGGTTTTGGCCTTTGTTTGCTATTTTTCTTCTAATTTTTACCAAAACATGTCAGTCTGCCTTCAATTCTAGAGTCACCGGATTCCGACCGAACTTGCTAGAGCTATAGTTCTCTGACCATAGGTCGAATCCCAAATCTGTAAAAGGAAAAAATCTTTGCCTAACTGTCCTCTGTCACTCCATAAAATTTGGTAGATTTTTATGGTAGGTCAATACCCGAAACCCTGCTGTCATTAAGTTAGGTCTAGATTTTTAGGCAAAATTTCATCTTTTCTAAGATTTTTAATTAGTTTTCATATTAAAAAATATCAAAAAATAGTTTTTTGGATTTTATAATGTTTTTAAGGCTAGTCTAGGTGTCCATGCCAAATTTGAGTCAATTTCAAGTTTATTTTTCTTTCGTATTAGTTAACTTTTAAAATCAAAAGTGAAATTCAGATGAAATTCGGTGTTCTTATGATATTTTTTATATTTTTAGGGTTTTAGCATGTATATCATCATCTCATATCATATTAGGTTTGATTTTAATTTCATTTGCATGCATTTGAATTTCAAAAATCCCATTTTTACAAAAAAAAAATCAGAAAACCCTGCTTTCAAGGCCATAGTCTTGCTATCATGGGCATTTTGGTCATTTTGACCTCATTTTCGAATTCCCAAACTTTAATTTTCGTATTTTCACCATATCACATCATCTTGAGTTTTATTTTATCTTTATTTGAATTTAAATTTTTCAATTTTGCAAAATATCTTTTTGAAAAACTTGATTTCAAGGCCATAGTCTTGTTATCAGGGGTATTTTGGTCATTTTGACCCCAATTTCGAATTTTCAAACTTTATTTTTGGATTTTCCATTCATTTTTATCATATATTTCTTATGTTTTTATCAGAGAGATATGAATGGGTTTATAGTTGGAAAATATCCGATAATTTCCCAATATTTTTGGATATATCCAGATAAACCTACATTTTTGTGCTAACATGTTTTCTAGTTTTGCAGGATTATTCAAGTGGAGGACTTAGCTCTTTTATTTATTTTTTTCAATTCAATGTAAATATCAAGTTGTAATATTTGAATAAGAGTTACATTTTTTGCTTATAATAAGATGTATTGCATGTAGTTTAATTTTACAATTTCAATATCTGATGTATGATTCATGCATAATTTTTCTCAAATCCACTATGGTTGACACGAATAATACGTGCACAAGCTCTTAGGGAGTTGACAAACTCGGTGGAATTCATATTTTTGGCCATAGTCAGAATATGAATGAAACCCAGATTTGTCATCTTCGTATTAGTCACATTCAACCTACACTCTTAGACTAACTTCCAAAATGCACTGCATTTCTCAAAAACTCAAAAGGATTTTCCCAATTCCTCAAAGAAATAGCTTTCAAATCCATATTCATTCAATTTACATCATTTCCAAACTCATTTCCCAATTCCATTTCAGAGAAATCGATTTTCTCAGAATTTTTTAAGTCTTTCTTAGGATTTGATTTTCTCAGACTCTGAGTTGTCAAATGATATTTCAAGTATTTCCAAAGTTCAAATCAGGATTTTTGAATATTTTAACATTCTCAATTTCATTTTTTAAGTTCATAAGTCAATTTTCTTAAAATACTTGAATTATTTCTGAAATTGGTTTCCCCAGAATTCCCAAGTCTTCCTTAGAAATCGATTTTCTCAGAAAAAGCAATCCAAATCTCAAAAATTGATTTTCTCAAAGTTCCAATTTTCCTGAGAATTCATTTTCCATTAAAAAGTCATTTTCAATGAAATTCATAATTTTCCCAGGAATTCTTTTTTCAAGCAAACATCATATTTTTCAAAATGTGCATCTTTTCAAAATTTCATAGTACAAGCTTGATTCTCTCTGCATTTTAAGAAAGAGAGCATGATTTAGATATTTGAACTTAATTAGTCAAACCACGCGTTGATCCTTGGTTTAATTACTCCTGGTAAAGGCGCCAGGAACGGTTGAACCTCGTACCGACAGTTGGATCCCATTCCACGGAATTTTTCTACAAAATTCAAAAATGGAGGTGAGTAATTTTCAAGTCAATTTTCAAAACTTTGGTTGAGTTTGACTCACAGAATCATTTTCTCTCTCGCCCAGAGAGAGAAAAAAGTTTGCGATGATAACAAATAGGCACCAGACATGTCATAATATTTACATGCAATCATGATTCAATTATATGCTAATCAATTAGCATCATAAGTGCCCATATGGCACCACAAAGATTTGACATGCTGAGTTTCAATTTGTACTATCGTACCTTTGTAGTTTTTTTCTTATTTTTGCAATTATAACAAAAATATGCTTTTAGCAACAGGCAATTCATGCATTGAAACATTGGTCGCAACCTTCGTATGTCAATCACTTACAAAAACCATGTGCAACATGAATATGTCATGTATATCTCATTCATTTGCTGCATTCATCGACGCATAACTTTCTTTTCATAAGCATATGATACATTCATCGTGTTATTTAAACATGTGCACTAAGGTGAGCTTTTGCCGTAACTAATGTATGTGTGCATCAATGCGTTTCAGACCTACTCTGAGTAAGTGCATAATAGTGAATCTCAAATGTAACACACACTTTATTTGCAGGAAAAATAACAAGTATAATTGGCATTTCACAAGTCGATAATGAGATAAACATTCATTTCAAGAACAAACAGTGTAAACATGCAACTTTTGCAAAAGCGTGTCTGCGTACACTATGATGGCCAAAACTATCCAAATTTGTATTTTTTTTTCTTTAGATTGTCAAATAGAACAAGGATACGTATACCATTGACGTTTTGCAAATTCAAGAAATTTTTACTTATATGACTATCCTGAACCCTTTGTCTTCTCAAAATGTTTTATCATGTGTATATATATACAACAGATTTGCAGCATGCCAATGACTTGTCGGAACCCGACAATTGTCTCAAGAATATATATATATATATATATATATATATATATATATATATATATATATATATATTCTTGAGACAGTTGTTCGGTTGCGACAAGTCATTTGCATGTTGCAAATCCGCTGCGGCCACAAAATAGGTGCACCAACAGGGTGGTGCACCCTGCTGGTTGTCTGGGTACAAGACAAGAGATCATGCCAACCCCAACCTACTGCACAAGCACGAAGCCATAGTCGACTAGCGCCTCAGAAACCCAAACGGTTTTGCCAAATTCTTTTTTTTTATAAACCCATACTTTAAAATCACAGATTAAAAAACTTGACATCCTACATAGATATCGTTTTCCACAAAAACCAAATTTTAAATCGTAGGTCACTATGTAGTTCATAAAACACCTATATATATTTATATATATAATACATTGAACTACATCACTAATTGAAAATGGACATTAAAACCAAGTTTGAGTTTGCGGGAACTCAGTATTTAAACCGTCAGTTAGTTGTTGCATCATATGTGACCATTTTTTTTCCTTTTTATAAGCCTGATTTAACAAAAAACATTATTTGAACATCATCACATTTTATACATTTTTTTTCTATCAGAACAAACTAACCCCCATTGGACTATTTCAAGAAAACGCAGTTTACACATATGCTGCTAATCTCATTTTTACACAGAAAAATGTCTTAAAAGAAATAAAAGATGCTTACACGCATAAGCAAATCTAATTGCATGCATACTACTGATTAATGATAATGCATGTCATCTTAAATAAAACCACCAATCAAACATTTTATTTCCAACAATAACATGTGCTGTCATATACAACATACTACATGGAAAAAAATCGGTAGACAAGAATTCAACGTTCTATGTCAAATAACATGGCTGTTAAAAATGAAATTTTTAGAAATTCATAATAGGAAAACAAAATCGACAAATATGAATTGATTTTTTTTGTCAAACAATAGTAAGGCTGATCGAATTGAAAATTTACAAAAATTAACATGGGAAAATCGAAATTTCATGGAACCTGAATTCACATGCATATACTTAGGTTAGAGTACCTACTGTTGAGGGCATGTGTATATGTCTGAAACATGTGTCAAGAACTATAAACGACCTATATATACTACATGACAATGGGAAACGTGTAACGCCCCAAATATTTAACTTGAAAATTTTGGAATAAAATTTTTTTTCTAAACATCAACGGAAAAGCTTTATTAAATCCTTCGTCAAATTATTTGGGCGGATTACAAGTAATATCACAGACTCAAGGCATTTAAGTAAAATAATTTCTTGCATTGAAATACTACAAGTTATCATTTACAATTAATGATTTATTACAAGTCATATTACTTAGGACATCCGAAGAAGATATGGTCACATGGCACTGTCGTAGCGACGACTGCAATTGCTCATCATACAGTTTCCTGAAAAACATTAATTCAGAAAGAGTCAGACTACCACGTCTGAGTAAGAAGCATAATATCCATATGAATGTGCACAGTGTCATGGGTACAAGTATATGTGCAACAAGTTTAGATAGAACTAATAACCATTTAACAATTGATAAATGTACAGGTCAATAAAGTCAAGCATTTCATGATATATTCCATCAACATCAAAGCACGATTCATCATATGCATAAACCATATTCATTTAAGTAATAATTTTTAAACAAATGTGGATGTACACCTGACTTAACTAAAGCATTTCATGTAAAGTGTGCATAAAGCATAAATATCACTATTCAACACATTGTTCATAAGTTATCACAGTTTCCGTGTAAAGGAAAACCAATTTGAATCATGCTCTACAGGACTTACTCCAACAATTTCAACATCAAGCAGTATGCAACAACTTGAAGATTTTTCTTAATGCACTAACTTTATGTTTCATCTTGTTAATTACCCTGTGGGTACGCACAGGCATTCAACATCGTAGCGGACCGAGACCAACACGGGGGTTTATTATTTTATAACCCGTATGACTAGCCGTACGGATATCCAAAGGGGACGGTTCACGACCGAGAGAGTACTCCCCAATGGCTAGAACTAGATTTAGGATGCATCCTGTACTTCTGCAGAAGACTTGGATCTACTACCTAGGACACATTGGTAGTCCTGGCCCCCCTAACTCCGTAGACTGGAGACCGGTGAGACGCCTAGCTCTCACAAAAACAAGAATGTCCCACGGAGGTTGTACCATCTACCCTCTCCAAGGTAGACCATGGGTCCGGTAACATACACCGTCTTCAGGTGTACCCAGAGCCCTAGGAAACCAGTAACATATACCGTTGTCGGGTATACCCAGTATCCCGGGAAACCAGTAACATATACCATTTCAGGTATACCCAGAATCCCATATATTATTTTATATGTGCATATTTTTCATTCTTGTTTGTTTGGATCCAGTAACATACACCGTCTTTCAGGTGTACCCAAAACTTTGGGGAAAATCCAGTAACATATACCCTCTTTCAGGTATACCCAGAATTCCCAATTAGAAATTGGTAACGTATACCATCTTTCAAGTATACCTAGAATCCCTCATTTAAGTTATATGTGCATATATTATAATTTGTTTATTTCTTAGTACGAGTCATTGCACCTTAAGGGATTTTCAAAATTCCCAAATCCACACTCAGGGTGATCTCAGTGTATGCACATACTAAATCAGTGCCCAATAGGCACCAACCATACTTTCTTAAAGTTTTTGGCTCAACTCTGAGTCGAGTACTAATACTTCCAGTATTTAAAATTTCATTTTTGAGCTAGGGTGTATGTTTCATACCCCACTGATCATGCACTCACATGGCGTGTCTTAAGTATAACTTTTCACAAGTGCTTATATGGTACTAGAAAGGTTCTTCAGAACCACAGGCTCATTTCTGAGCTCTAGCAAGACTCTACATTTTCATCAGAGTATAAATTATTTAGAATAAACAGTTGGCAAAAATTGTGGTCTATGAATGAGACACAATCATATCCTCTTTCTGTGAGACATACATCATTTATATGAGAAGTGACCAATACAATTATCATTTCAAGTATTTCACATAGTTCAGCAAGGCTACTTTATTCATTTAGTGCACACATGATAAGGTATGCAACTTTTTACAAAAATATGCTGGTGTACACTGATTCCCATGACTGATGGCAAAACCAAGGAAACTCTTGCATTTCATGGATTTACTAAATAGAATGACTCATTTCAAATAATTTTACCAATGAAAGGTGCAAATTTAAAATCTTCGACATACTATCAATATTATGAGCATTTGTGTTTAGTGTGCATACTCTTAGCATGAGAAGCAAATAACGAGTTCATTCAATATATGTATATATATATATATATTCCTCCTTTCAAACCGGTTCGAAGACCTCACCATTTATTCAACTTACCATTTAGTTTAACCTTACAAGTTGTCACCACAAGGAGACGTGTATTGTCAATTGCCTTTCTTTTGTAGGAGTTTCTAACTACTAATTGTTGTCATAAATATTCCTCCATAAGGGTATGTTGATGCGTATCCCAAGGATTTATTTAAGGTTATGTAAAAATCGCAAAATGGCGCTCCCCTGCCATTCTCAATGTAAGGAGACGTACCTTACCGACACTCATCATCAACGAGTGGCCACCATCAAGGCCTTCCAGGGCTAAGAGGTTGAGTAGTGGTTGTGGCAGCCACCAGCTCAACTATTTTAATTCTAATTGGTGTAATCCATACCAGAATTTTCATTGTCCAAGTGGAGGTTCGCAGACCGGTGTGATCCACCGTGGCTGCTGCGATAAGGTTCCAGCCACCATCTCGCAGCAGGGCGTGAGAGGACTTGCTGAAATGTGCACCGTTGAACCAGATATAGACTGCAACCTCAACTTGTTGCGATACAAAAATTTCCCATCTGTTACGTTCTTAGGCCACCATAATCGAGTTCCCCAAACAGTATTCAGCATCCATGCCACGGCTACAGCCATAGGCCCGGGTCTGCTGAACCCTGGTCAGTCAAGCCGACCACTAGGGTCAGGTCTGAGCATTTTTTTTTTATACCAGAAACTTACACATGTACATATTAGTCTTTTGGGCAGAAATGAGTGAATTCATTTCATATGATGTTGGTTTAACTGGGTGGTCATATACAACCAGTCATATTCGCATCTCCACATGTTCAAAAAGAAAAGATAATGCACAGATCTTTTTGTCATGTTCCATTTATTAAAAGAATATTACCACATGTCATGAAATACAGAGGAAACTTATGCTCTCCATTCATCTTTCTTTTTAAAATAATCAAATTAAACTAGGAAATTTTTAATGGATGACCAACCAAGTCCTTAACGGTGCTGAAAAAAAACAAAACTATTTACATATAAATCATAGCTTCAGATGTGGCAATAGTTAAAGACATAAAGTGTTTCAGACTATATCACGTAACAAGAACTGCACTAAATGCTATTTGTTTCACATTTGCAATTGCATATAAACTAGCAAAACTCGGTTGTTCTTCTCACCATTTCACCCATGTACGCAGACAAAAAGAAAAACTTTATGTGTATCATTGTGCCTATGTCCGGATAATCTATTACATATAGATGCCCCATGCCACCGTGCACACATATAAGGAGATTATGCTCCTACCTCGTAAGGACGCAAATCCGAAGGTATATAAGATGTTCCTCTTCTTCGCGGACATCCGGTTTCCCCGTTCAAGCTTTTCGTCGGGATATATGGTGGCCGAGCAACGAAAAGAAAAAAAAAAGAAAATCCCATGGCTGGCTGGAAAACTTGAGAGAGAAAAGAGCTTGAGAGAGGAAAGGACAGGAGCCATCAAGGCACCTCAATCTTGTAGCATCTTAAAAAAAAAACGTTTCTACTTTATGGCCCTCCTCAAAACGGATGGCAACATTAATACCTATTCTTGAAACTCCCATTTCAAAAAAATGGAAGGGAGGCTTCCCCATGCTGGACGGTTCAGTTTTTCCCCTTTAGGAAAATCGTTCAGCCCTCCTTTCTAAAAAAAATGTGTTTTTCTATTAAAGCCACTTTAATGAGGAGTTACTTTTTTTTTTTAACGGTTTTCAAAAAGACTCTAGCACCCAAGGGGAATTGAATCGGGTTGTTCTCCCTAAGAGACAACCACCCTGACCACTGCACCATGGCATGTTTTATTGCATAACCTTGCAACGCTATTTCATTTATCTCCTTTCAAAGTTATTCCAAAATCCTTAAAAAGAATGCTTTCACACGTTTTTTTTTTCCTTAGTCCAAGGCTTTGAACTTAGGACGTCCCCTCTTCTGGTAGTGCGCCCCACCACATTGCTACTCTGTCACTTGTTGCTCTTTGTTCGTCGTCCATGGCATCTTTATTAATTCATTTATATATGAAAAGGCTTTTCGACGAATCTTAAATACGAGTTGGCTCAAAGATATATTTTAGATCTGGTGCATTTTCTAACTAGATATTTGGATCTTGAACGAGATTCAACCATATTTGGATCCATTAAGACCCAATTGAATTCTAATTGGGGTTCAAATCCATTCAGGATCCGAATCTGTTCGTCGTACCAAAATCCAGATACTGGATCTATTTGATCCGGTTTGGATTCAAAATCCAATTGGTTTGACTCCCTATCACTTTAGCGTATCTATTAACAAGAATGGTGGTATTTATTTATTTTGATAATTCTCAAAATTTTGTGGGTTTTACAAAACGTGTATGCCCCTTTTTTTCCTTTTTTTGTCAGTCTAAGTTCTATATGCATTGGTAATTTTTTTTGTTTTGTTCCCTCTTGTAACACACATATTTGCATAAATATGCTACAACGTGTATTACACCATTTTCCTAGCATATTCCCATCAATTGCACATTTTTCCCATGCCATGTTGGACTCAAGTTCTCATCAGCCGTGGTTGTGACCCACAACGAAAGTGTATGTCATCCCACGTATATTCGACAACTATTTCAAAGAAAAGGAACCATATGGCAGTATGAAAACTGTGTCAATGTGCATACATCAAATATATGATATTTATGTGTATAAGCATCAACAAAATAGAATATACGTAGCCCTATACCGTATACAAACACAGGTGCATTCACTTGCGATTAACATGCATAAAAACCTCCTCGAAACGTTAGTTCCAAAATGGTACTTTTTTTTATATATATGCATCATTTAAAAAAAAATGCAGATTGTATCACATAGTTAGTAAGGACCTTATGCAGATCGATATCCAGCATATTGGTCTAAGCCAAAAGATGCAGAAACGCTACGGTCCACCTGAATATGGATTTAGACTTACATCTACAGAAAATATGCAGATTCTGTTTTTTTTTTTCTTGTGGCTACTTGCTGAAATATGTGTCTCACAATATATGTATTTGCACGGCCAAAGGCATATACGTACCCTAGAGCACCGCGCACACGCATAGAGAAGTTATGCCCTTACCATAAAAAATTTTAGCAACCACTAATTAATGATTTAACGTCCAATAACATGATGGTTCAAATAAAATTTCTAGACGTTCAAGCAACAAGTAAATTTCAGACTTTAAATAAACCATGGTTGCATAACTTCATATTTTCCTATATATATATATATATATATATATATATATATTAAACAATAGGC
Source organism: Nuphar pumila (assembly GCF_984573655.1). NCBI lineage: Eukaryota > Viridiplantae > Streptophyta > Magnoliopsida > Nymphaeales > Nymphaeaceae > Nuphar > Nuphar pumila. The sequence continues at coordinate 98,029,404 of NC_143254.1, forward strand.
TGGATACGTGTACTCCATGCTACTAAGTACATGCATAAAGATAAAATGCTCTTACCCTTATTCGGAGGATTGAGGAAGAAAAACCCTACGTTAATGATGGGAGTTGTAGAAGGCTTAGAGAGAGAGAGAGAGAGAGAGAGAGACGGTGGAGTAATGACTTCACATTTTTTTCCCTCTCAAGGCCCTCTCTTTTCCCTATTTAATCTCCCCAAAAGTAGCATCTTTCAAAACTTTTTGAATTCATGAACGCCCCACACATCCCCACGATTTTGTGGTTTGAGTTCACTTACATTAATACCCCTTACCTCCTTGAATAGATTTTTCTCTAACTTCCTTTCTTTTCACTTTTGTGGTACCCCTCCATCATTTTTGGTGGGATTCCCCTAAAATGTTGAAAAAGTGAGAGGAGTAGCAACTCCTCTCACATTTTTAGTGGAGAGATGGCTAAAAGATAGGGATTCTTTTAGCCTCCACATTTTTACCTTTTTCCGCAAGTAATTTGTGCAAAGACTATGTGCACAAGGGGTTTCGAACTGTGCTCTATTCCCAGAGGGGCAACAAACCCCACCACTGTGCTATGTTCAATTTCGTTGCAAATAATGCAAAATTTATTATAATTAAACCTAACCGGCCTCAACACTACATCATACTCTCCTTTGTTGTTTGTTTTGGCAAAATTAATTTATATAAACTTACGCTCGACGTTTTTCTATTCGACGAATTTTCTCATTTCCATGTGGGTTTTTCCGATTCTTCTTATCTTTGCAATAACTTCTATTTAATATACTTCGGATATCGCACCAGAGTCTTGAAGTATTCGAATTTCCTGAGATTCCTTCGCAAATCGGGTCGGATCTTCGGATCTCCCTAAAGTCTAAATCAAATTCTAAATCTGTGTTTTATTTATTGGATCCGTGTGGACCATCCTAGATTAAGTGGAATTCCATTGGATTTGACGAAGTCATATTATTTTGCAAAATTTCATATTTTTATTTCTCTGAAAATTCCATAAATTTTTTGGGTTTTACATACAATGTGGATGCAGAGCGGTCTGACTATTATAGAGACGATCAACTGAGAGAAGAAATTTGTGAAAAAATATGATGGGCGAACAAATCAGAGCCAGTTGAGGTTATAGGTAGAAAACAATGGTGGATGCATCCCCTATTGTGCCTTAGCTATAGGTAGAAAATGATGGCGGATGCATCCCCTTATGTGCCCTCCCTCCGCTTTTTTTCTATGTAGTCACCAAGAGATGCTAAGGCCTTGTTAGGATGAAGCTCAAAAAGTTGGTTTATGATCCATTTGGATGACACAAATCTAGATTCTACAACTCTGATTTTTAACAAAAAAAAAGTGTAGGGTAATTTTTCTGAAAGCAGATCAGGTCATGATGAACATGAGCATTTTTGCTCATGCCAACATTGTGGTCGTCCGATTTGTATTTTGAAAAGCTAAAAAGTCAACAAAACTACGTGGCATTCATCCAAAATGCAAACAGACGGCCACGATGTTCGCATCAACAAAAACGCTCATGTTCAGCGTGACCTGATCTGCTTCTAGTTTTTCTTGGGCAAACTAGGTACAATCCGCCTATCTCAACACCCCCACCTTCATTCTTCCCTTCAACCACCACCCTACCCATCCATTTTTTGGCCGATGAGATGGCCACACTGGTGTCGGTAGGTCATTTTTTGGTCACTGGTCAGTTGAAAAATGGTTGACATGGTATTGCTAGTGCCCAGCAAATCTGGTATCATTTTGGTTATTTTTTTGGTTGGTGGGTGATTGGAAAATTGTCGTGATAATAAGAATTTGTCGTGATAATGAGAATTTGGAGAAGTATATGATAGCAAAGAAGGAAGCTAAAAAAGTAGTTTGGAACGCGAGGGATAAGGTATATAAGGAGATTTATGACAAGTTGGATACCAAAGAGGGCAAGAAAGATATTTATAGGCTTGCAAAGATGAGAGATAGGAAATCGAGGGATTTGGGTATGATTAGATGTATCAAAGATGTAATGCAAAGGGTTTTAGTCAAAGATGAGGAGATTAAGGAGAGATTGAAAGATTATTTTGATAAGCTATTTAATGAAAGTCATGCTCAAGATCTTGGAGACTTCTCCATTCCTTTTCATGAGATGAATCGTGACTTCATGCGCAAGATTCAAAAGAAAAAAATTGCAGAGGCTTTGAAGAGAATGAAATCAAGAAGGGCAGTTGGCCCAGATGGTATACCTATCAAGGCTTGGAAATGCTTGAGAGAGAAAGGTTTAGAATGGTTGACAAATCTTTTTAACAAGATTTGGCAGACAAATAAAATGCCTAATGAGTGGAGGAAGAGTACTTTGGTGCCTCTATATAAGAATAAGGGTGATATACAAGATTACAAAACTATCGTGGTATAAAACTCATGAGTTATACGATGAAACTTTGGGAGAGGGTGATTGAGTCTAGGTTGAGGAAGGTTGTCATGATATCGGAGAATCAATTTGGTTTTATGCCTGAAAGATCAACTATGGAAGCTATACATCTTCTTAGACAACTTATCGAGAGAAATAGAGAGAGGAACAAAGATTTGCATATGGTTTTTATTGATTTGGAGAAGGCATACGATAGAGTACCTAGGGACGTTCTCTGGTGGACAATGATGAAGAAAGGTGTTTCTCTCAAGTACATTAGTATAATTAAGGATATGTATGAAGGAGTAGTAACCAATGTCCGCACTTGTGGAGGGGTGACAACCAATTTTTCTATAACGGTTGGGTTACATCAAGGATTTGCTTTAAGCCCTTTCTTATTTGCTATAGTGATGGATGAGCTTACGAGATCAATTCAAGAAAATGTGCCATGGTGTATGTTGTTTGCTGATGATATTGTTTTGATTGATGAGTCTAGAGCTGGGGTTAATGCTAAGTTAGAATTATGGAGACATACATTGGAAGCAAGAGGTTTGAAGTTGAGTAAGAGTAAGACAAAATATATGGAATGTCGGTTTAGTAAGCAACAAAGTAGTGATGGGAGTGTAGTGAAGCTTGGTGAGCAAGAAATATTGGTGGATGATTGTTTCAAATATTTGGGATCTATCATTCATAAGTATGGAGAAATTGATGGAGATGTAAATCATAGGATAAAGGTTGGGTGGTGGATGAAATGGAAAAGTGCGACTGGAGTGTTGTGCGATCATAGAATGCCATTGTGGTTGAAGGAAAAGTTTTATAGGACGACTATTAGGCCCGCTTTACTATATGGTACGGAATGTTGGGCTGCCAAGAGACATCATATTCAAAAAATGAGTGTAGTTGAGATGTGTATGCTGAGATGGATGTGTGGAAATACAATAAAAGATAAGATTCGGAACGAGGAGATACGTAAGAAGGTAGGCGTTGCACCCATTGAAAATAAGATGACAGAGAATCGTTTACGGTGGTTTGGACATATTCGGCGAAGGCCTAATGATGCTCAAGTTAGAAGGATGGATAAATTGGAAAATATATTAGTTAAAAGAGGTTGGGGTAGGCCTAGGAAGACATGGATGGAGGTGATAGGAAAGGATATGAATGCTTTGAACCTCACCAAGGACATGGCATGGATAGAAATGATTGAAGGAGAAGGATTCATGTGGAAGACCCAGAATGATTTTCTTTTTTGGTTCATATCACCGACCCCAATTGTTTTGGGATGAAGGCGTAGTTGTTGTTGTTGTTGTTTGGGTGATTGGAAAATTGCTGAAATATCTCTCTTTTGTTTTGGATATTTTTGGCACATCTGACTCTTTTCCGGCCACCTGCTGATCGAAAAATGGTTGGATTGGTTTCATGCCTTTCAACTGGAACTAATTTAAGCATGTTTGGCTTGTGGTTGGGTGGAAAATGAAAAAATGCTTTTTTGGGCATTTTTCGTCTGCTCAGTGGCCGCAAATGGTCAGGCAGGTATCTTTTGGTAAGACGATAGCATCCTTGGAGGCCGGATCGGGTGCAATCTAATTGCACAAAAATTGTAGATTAAGCACCTGATCGCCCTCCATCAGGTATTGGGCTCCACACCTGAGAGGAGGCCCTGAACCCAAGATGGATGGTGCAATATTTGTGCAATCATATTGCACCTGATCTTTTTTATGCATCGTTGCCATGGCTGACCGAAAAAATGGCCAAAGCATCGTACTTTTCTATTTTTTGATGTTAAAATTGTTACAATAAAAAACCTGAAAATTCAGGTTTTCCTCATCCCACCAAACAAATGAGAAAACCAGACATCTTGCCTTTAGTGTAAACCTAGGTTTTCAAAACTCAAGTTTTTGCTTCATGCCATAAGAAATTTGGAAGTCTTGGAAAGTTTGCTTGGAAAGCGTGAAACCATGTGAGAATTTTTTGTGTGGAAATTGAAGTATGTTTATAAGGCCCTGTTTGGGATGTCCTGACTGGAGGGCGCCAAAAGTAGGTTCACTTAGTGATTGCACATTTTTGAAGTATGTTTATAAGGCATTGGTAATTTTTTTTGTTTTGTTCCCTCTTGTAACACACATATTTGCATAAATATGCTACAACGTGTATTACACCATTTTCCTAGCATATTCCCATCAATTGCACATTTTTCCCATGCTATGTTGGACTCAAGTTCTCATCAGCCGTGGTTGTGACCCACAACGAAAGTGTATGTCATCCCACGTATATTCGACAACTATTTCAAAGGAAAGGAACCATATGGCAGTATGAAAACCGTGTCAATGTGCATACATCAAATATATGATATTTATGTGTATAAGCATCAACAAAATAGAATATAAGTAGCCCTATATCGTATACAAACACAGGTGCATTCACTTGCGATTAACATGCATAAAAACCTCCTCGAAACGTTAGTTCCAAAATGGTACTTTTTTTTATATATATGCATCATTTAAAAAAAATGCAGATTGTAGCACATAGTTAGTAAGGACCTTATGCAGATAGATATCCAGCATATTGGTCTAAGCCAAAAGATGAAGAAACGCTACGGTCCACCTGAATATAGATTTAGACTTACATCTACAGAAAATATGCAGATTCTGTTTTTTTTTTTCTTGTGGCTACTTGCTGAAATATGTGTCTCACAATATATGTATTTGCATGGCCAAAGGCATATACGTACCCTAGAGCACCGCGCACACGCATAGAGAAGTTATGCCCTTACCATAAAAAATTTTAGCAACCACTAATTAATGATTTAACGTCCAATAACATGATGGTTCAAATAAAATTTCTAGACGTTCAAGCAACAAGTAAATTTCAGACTTTAAATAAACCATGGTTGCATAACTTCATATTTTCCTATATATATATATATATATATATATATATATTAAACAATAGGCTGGATACGTGTACTCCATGCTACTAAGTACATGCATAAAGATAAAATGCTCTTACCCTTATTCGGAGGATTGAGAAAGAAAAACCCTACGTTAATGATGGGAGTTGTAGAAGAGAGAGAGAGAGAGACGGTGGAGTAATGACTTCACATTTTATTCCTCTCAAGGCCCTCTCTTTTCCCTATTTAATCTCTCCAAAAGTAGCATCTTTCAAAACTTTTCCGCTTTGACTTGGACCCCACATGTACCAAACCCTATAGGATTAAGGTTTGGTCACAAAGAAGATGGTTAGATTATAACTAGGGTTGAACTTAAAGGGTTCTATTAGTATATGGAACCAGGTATGGTTTGTAAAATTTCATACCAGGCCCAAAGGTTATACCCAAGTTTTGATTAAGATCCGTGGTTTTTTAATATAAAAGAGATACAAAATATTATTTTGTAGGATATGGACCCGGTAGGCACGATCAGACCCGAGTTCGGAGCTGGTACTTGTACCGGTACCTCAAAACCAGATTCCGGTTCAGACCCAAGTGGATCTGAACCAGATCCGACCCGTTGGTAATTTGGGTTTTTTTCCGTACCAGATGTCTAAATAGTCTCACATTCACGACTTAACGTTTTGTTTTTTGGCTGATTCAAGGTAAAAAAAACTAATCAGGCGTCATTGCATGAGACAATGCTGGATCCTCACCGGTAGCAAAAAGGTGTATGGCAGTACGATCAAGCACTCAACGGCATCTTCCATGTAGAAATGTGTTCACACCTCCTACATTTTACGAAAGTCCCACACCCCCCCCCCTTCCATTTTAAGACTGAGGAAAATGGCGTGGACTTCGTGGCTTTGGTTTATGAATTCATTTATGTTTAGTTGACGTCCTTCTCAATGAAGTTGGGGCAATATATATAACAATGAGAAGTTGGGCTATATTATTTATTCATTGTTAAACTCAACAACTCTTAAACTCAACAAGGATAAATATTACAACACTTTCTCCCCACCACCGACCACATTGTGAGGCCTCCCTCCCATTAAAATCTTTGCGGTCTCCAAGCCGAGAATACACCCAGCTTTGACCTTGTGGGTTTCGGACTCATGACATCCCATCAACTTGGTGAAGTAAACCGTCGCCCCTACCATAAAAACCGAGTTATTTTATCCATTGCCAAAAGCCAAATCAGTAATGTAGGTGAGATCCTAAAAATGTTCATCCAGGTCAGGGTGGAATTCCCATTTCTTTTTTGTATATAAAAAATAGAAAGATAATTAATTAATTGTATTAATTATTTAATTTAATTTATTATTTTTTTAATATTATAAGAATTAATTTATAAACTGCATTCGAAAATAACCTACAAGTGAAATTGGGCCAGGTTAGGCAATACTGGGTATAGTTTATAATGATGAAGTAGTGGTAGTTTCACGATTGAGAAATAAGGGGCAGAAAGGAGCTGATCAACAATTTACGTGATGTTGTCAAAACAAAATAACTAATCCCATGTTTTCGAACACTTTATAAACCGCTCCTTGCCATTCATGCTTATTTTATGTAACACGTTTTGGTGTTTGAATCATTTACTTTTATTTTTGTTTATGACATTTTATAAATTTCAATCGTTTTTTCAAAAATAAGGGGAGACCTACTTATTTCTTTCATAATTGCTGGTAAAATCTAAAGCCTTGTTTAATTTGGACTTGTTTTTTATTCCAGTTTAATTAAAAAGGATGCTAAAGTCTAAAAGAGGCAAAAGCTAACTAGATATGGATCACTATTGGGTTCTGAACCCCCTAGCTCAAACTTACAGAGACAGGTCATATTGACCAAATCAGACCCCTCCAAGTGTAACATACTTTTTCATACTTCTCACTAAGTTTGTCACTTTGTAGAGAGTCTATGCTACAGTACAACCAGAAAAAAAAAGAGTGGGACGGTACACACGATTGCTGCCTAACGTTCAATTTCAACATAGATATTTGTTGTTTTTATTCAAATTGATGACATATTTTAAGAATTACTCCCTGCCTTTAGGTTAGAGCTTGCAGATCAGTCGTTGAAGTTAATGAAGATTTGTGGCATATCTTTTCAAATCTTCACGATGAGATTTCGTTAGTTGCTCATCGTAGCGTTTTTAATTGGAAAGAAAAAAAAAGAGCAATTGAATTACAAATTTGCCTACAAAATGTGTGATGCAATATAAAAAAAAATCATAATAGAAATATTTACTTGAGGTTATAATTGTAATTATGAAAAAGTATTTTATTATTCAAGGTTGGTGATGGTCTTTCTTCGATTATTTAAAATGAATTTTAAATATAAAATTAAAATATTACATAATGCCATCATTATTTACTTTTTAAAATTTAAAATAAGAAAGATTTTATTTCATATTTATAAAATGTATGAAATCTTATTATGTTACATTATATATAAAAAATATTATATATTTATGAATAAGAGCTGAACAGCTCGTACCGGGTCAAGTTGAGACGAACATACATTCCTCGTACTTGTGTCGGTAAGGTATACTGAGCCGGCTCGTAATCGTCTCATTAGCTAAATGAGCTCGGTTTGTTTACCAGCCTTAAACCCATTCCACGTCACATCAACACATTTAGGGTTCAAATGTTTAACTTTTAATATGAAAATCCCTGCCCCTGCATAAACACGTACAACAGAGACATGCATAGGAGATGAAGCTAAAAGCAGAAAACGATGCAAAAATGATAACAGAAGAAAACAATGGATAAACATGACATCCCTGGAGCACACTCATCATGCTGACCCTCTTCCTTCTCTACATCATGCTCGTTGGAGTTGTGCTTGTCCTGTTGTTCCTCCGAGAGCAATCGGCGGCATCAAAGATGCTGAGGATGATCAGCAACGTTGTGGCCATCCTCCTCACCTACGGGCGATGCTTCTGCCGAACATGATGTGGGTGGGGTGTGTCTTCTTCTTCACCCTCACCCTCTTCATCATCCTCTCCATCCTCGACTGGAGGTTCGGGCTCCATCAAGATCCCAACACCTCAACACGACCGTCTCGCTCACCACCATCCATTGTTTGACCTCACATTAGTTTTTTTGTGAGGATGGACGCTTGGATCATTAGGTTTCGATGCATAATTGGGTTTGTCCAGCGATCCAATTCTTGTGTTTGTATTTTCTCTATGTATACAACAATAACAACAACTACGCCTTCATCCCAAAACAATTGGGGTCGGCGATATGAACCAAAAAAGAAAATCATTCTGGGTCTTCCACATGAATCCTTCTCCTCCAATCATTTCTATCCAATGCCATATCCTCGGTGAGGTTCAAAGCATTCATATCATTTTCTATCATCTTCATCCAAGTCTTCCTAGGCCTACCCCGACCTCTTTTAACTAATATATTTTTCTATTTCTCTATCTTTCTAACTGAAGCATCATTAGGCCTTCGCCGAATATGTCCAAACCACCATAAATGATTCTCTCTCATCTTATTTTCAATGGGTGCAACGCCTACCTTCTTACGTATCTCCTTATTTTGAATCTTATCTTTTGTTGTATTTTCACACATCCATCTAAGCATACGCATCTCAGCTACACTCATTTTTTGAATATGATGTCTCTTGGCAGCCCAACATTCTGTACCATATAGTAAAGCGGGCCTAATAGTCATCCTATAAAACTTTTCCTTCAACCGCAATGACATTCTACGATCGCACAACACTCCAGTTGCACTTTTTCATTTCATCCACCCAACCTTTATCCTATGATTTATATCTCCATCAATTTTTTCATACTTTTGAATGATAGATCCCAAATATTTGAAACAATCATCCACCGATATTTCTTGCTCAACAAGCTTCACTGCACTCCCATCACTACTCTGTTGCTTACTAAACCGACATTCCATATATTCTGTCTTACTCTTACTCAACTTAAAACCTCTTGCTTTCAATGTTTGTCTCCATAATTCTAACTTAGCAATAACCCAAGCTTTTGACTCATCAATCAAAACAATATCATCAGCAAACAACATACACCACAAAACATTTTCTTGAATTGATCTCGTAAGCCCATCCATCACTATAGCAAATAGGAAAGGACTTAAAGCAAATCCTTGATGTAACCCAACCGAACATTTTCTTTATGTATGGTTGTTTTTTGTTTTGTTTTGTTTTTTTCTAAAATAACTTTTTTTGTTTTGTTTTGGTAAATCTCACCCAGTAGATACTACTGACGTAGTCTTTTTGGTGAGGATAGATATTTGGATTGTAAGATTTTGATATGCTATTGAGATTTTTCAGTAATTGAAACATCGAAGTCTCATCACTTATCATCACTTAAAAAAAAATCAGCTTTTTCTTTAAGAATAAATTTTTTATTTGTTAAGTATTTGCAAAGATGAAATTGTCTGCATATAATATGAGAATGTACAATGTGAATCCTTTGTCGATAAGCAGATTAAAAAAGGTCAACAGGGCATATTCGGGATTCGCTCGTTTACAGTGGACTGAGCTCGTGACACAAGCCCTCGTGTTTAGCCGAGCTGACTTCAAGCTCCTGCTCGTCCCTTAACGACAAGTGAAACACTAACTGACTCGTGTAAAAAAGTTTTATGGAATTTATACGTGGAATATGAATTGTATCCAAGCTGATAATGGTAACCCTATCAGGCTGTGATACAGTTGCTTAAATGCACAAATATTTGTACAATCATATTACACCTCATCTTTTCATTCACATTGACCGTGGACCTTTTTTAATCTGCTTATCGACAAAGGATTCACATTGACCGTGGACCTTTTTTAATCTGCTTATCGACAAAGGACCTTTTTTAATCTGCTTATCGACAAAGGACGCACGCTTCACGTATTGAGATGACGACAGCCTTAGTCCACACAACCGACAGGCCCCGTCTCCAAGATAGAGGGTGATCAGTTGCTTAAATGCACAAATATTTGTACAATCATATTGCACCAGATCCGGCCTCCAAGGATGCTATCCTCTTACCAGAAGATACCAGCCTGACCATTTTCGACTACTGAGCAGACGGAAAATGCCCGAAAAATCAATTTTTCATTTTCCACTCAACCACAGGCCAAAAATGCTTAAATCAGTTCCAGTTGAAAGGCATGGAATCAGTCCGGGCATTTCCCGATCAGCAGGTGGCCGGAAAATACTCAGATGTGCCAAAAATATCCAAAACAAAAGAGATCTATTTCAGCAATTTTCCAATCACCCACCAACCAAAAAATAGCCAAAATGATACCAGTTTTGCTGGGCACTAGCAGTACCATTTTCCAACCGACCAGTGACCAGAAAATGACCGGCCGGCACCAGTGTGGCCTTCTCACCGGCCAGAAAATGGATGGGTAGAGTGGTGGTTGAAGGGAAGGTGGGGGTGTTGAGATGGGCGGATTGTACCTAGTTTGCACATGAAAAAACTACCCTACACCAGGTTTTTTTTTTGTTAAAAATCAGGGCTGTAGAGCTTAGATTTGTGTCATCCAAACCGATCATAAATCATATTTTACTTCAAGACCTAAACCAGCGTTTTGAGCTTCATCCGGACGAGGACTTAGCAACTCTTGGTAACTACATAGAAGAAGAAGTGGGGGGAGGGCACGGAAGGCGATGCATCCGCCATCATTTTCTGCATATAGCCTCAGCTGGCTCTGATTTGGTCGCCCATCATAATTTTTCCCCAAATTTCTTATCTAAGTTGGTCGTCTCTGTAAGAGTCAGCCGTCCGCATCGTAAGTAAAGGAGGTAGGGTTAGTCGATAAAAAACCGGCCCTACATCCAGTAGATCAAAGGTCTTCATCCCGCGTTTTTAAGATGGACGGCGCAAGAAAGAGCCCCGTCACCCTTCAGCACGAAAGGATTGGTTAGAGTGGGTAACCCTCCTCATCACGCAACAAGGGTTTCTACCTATAGCCTCCTCCCCAAATATGCCACCGGCGATTGTGCAGATTTTGGGGATCCCCAACAACTGATGAAGAAATAAGAAGAATTTGTGGGCGGTGGAAGCAATCGATAGGGCTGATTTTAGCGCACCGCGTTACCTATCTTACACGATGAAACTCCCCAACCCCATTAACGGAGAGAGAGAGTCAGTCCTCCTTATACACATCAATAGAATGGTCTTCGTAGTAAAATAAAACAGATGGTGTTTATTTTCTTGAACGTCATAGACAGACCCATTTTCGTATATACAATAACATGCAAACTTTCATTTAATCAACATAAACTAAGCACCACTCTACCTTATTTCCTAACTAACCAACTGTGTTTAAGGTGAAGAGATGACCTTCCTCCGCCGATCCAACATGCAAATCGGTGGTGGAGACGGCGTTTCTCTTAAGGAGGGGCGCCTGCAGGTCCTTGGCGGTCCCTACTACTCCGGCCGTGGGCTTGCTCTGCTGGGGTTCCTGGAGGCCGAACTTCCAGTAGATAACGATGATGAAGATGGATCCGGCGGTGATGACGGAGAAGAAAACCCACGCCATCCACATCATGTCTGCCGGCACGGCCGACCACAGCCTTAGTCCGTAGTTGTAGGTGATCAGGGCTGTAGAACCTCGATTTGTGTCATCCAAACGGATCATGAACCATATTTTACTTCAAGACCTAAACCACGCATCTCTTGGTAACTACATAGATGAAGAAGCGGAGGGAGGGCACGGAAGGGGATGCATCCGCCATCGTTTTCTACCTATAGCCTCCTCCCCAAATATGTCCACCGACGATTGTGCAGATTATGGGGATCCCCAACAACTGATGAAGAAAGAAGAAGAATTTGTGGGCGGTGGAAGCAATCGATAGGGCTGATTCTAGCGCACGGCGTGCCCTATCTTACACGATGAAACTCCCCAACCCCATAACGGAGAGAGGGAGAGAGAGTACGTTCTCCTTACTACACATCAATAGAATGGTCTTCGTAGTAAAAAAAAAAAACAGATGGTGTTTATCTTATTGAACGTCATAGACACACCCATTTACGTAGATACAATAACATACAAACAGATGGTGTTTCAGTAACTAATGTGAGGTCAAACAATGGACGGCAGCAGGGGCGTAGCTAGGATTGATGTGAGCGGTCCTGCCCTCCCCCCCCCCCCCCCTAGCTACGCACCGTCACGGCAGTGAGGGGGATGGTCGTGTTAGAAGTGTTGGAGTCCTGATGGAGCCCGAGCTTGCAGTCGAGGACAGAGAGGATGATAAAGAAGGTGGCGGTGAAGAAGAAGACGCACCCCATCCACGTCATGTCCGGCGGAAACATCGCCCATAGTCTGATGCCGTAGACGTAGGTGAGGAGGATGGCCACCACGTTACTGATCATCCTCAACTTCGATGCCACCAATTGCTCAGGGATGAACAACAAGGCGATCACAGCTCCAACCAACATGATATAGAGGATGAAGAGGGTGAGCAGGATGAGGGTGCTCCATGGCTCTTGCATCTGCGTCGTTTCCATGATGATGCCCGCTGCTTATGGAGATGCACAAAGACAAACGAAACAGAAGAAGAGAAGAGAAATTAAAAGGGGTTGGGGGTGGGGATCAGAGAGGCTGTGAAATGAGGCTCTCTAAGGTGTATTAGAGTATAAGCAAGCCGTCTGTTTGCTTTTTGGATGAATGCCACGTTTTTTGTTGACTGTTTGACTTCTGCATGAGCAAAAACGCTCATGTTCAGCATCACCTGATCTGCTTTCATTAGCAGGATCCAAAAACAAAGGGAGTAACCTATTCCCCCCTTGAGTAAAACAAAGCAGACCAGGTGGCCGAGAGTCTTTGTCTCATTCGTGGTGTTTGCGGTCAGATCAGGTTTAGCCAGTTTTGGGTAATTCATCGAGTTGGCGTGGTTGGGGTAAGCCCAGACCGAGCTCTGCCTAGGCGGGGTTGAGACAGAGAGTCGCTTCTCTCTGTCTCGGTCGGCTATGAGCTGGCCACCTGGTCGGCCGGTCTGGGCTCACCCAGAACGAATTCAGTCTGATGAGGGTTGGGACTGGGAATTGGGGCTCTCCACCTCGGTCCTGCTAGATATCACCCAACCGACTCGGTCTGGGTGAACCTAACGCGTGTAACTTTTAAAGTTTTGATGGGGGCATAATTGGCCTGTATGGGGAAGGTTCAGACCGACTCGGTCTGATCTGAATGTAGACCACCGCTAAAAGAGCTTAGCTCTCTGGTCTGATCTGAATCTGATGGGGCATGAGTCTGGTCTGATCTGAAGGAAACGAGACAAAGAGCTTAGCTCTCTGTCCCAATTTATTGGTACGACCAATTAGGTTCGGGATCACCCAGACCGAGTCAGGTCATGAGAGAATGAGACAGTGATCAGACTGACTCGGTTTGGATTCACCCCACTGAGCCTGGTCACAAGAGAAACTAGACAAAGAGCTCAGCTCTGTCTTGAGAAGTTAGAAAGATTGACTCGCTTTGGGTTGTGGCCGAACCGAGTAAGCAAGAACCCTGGGTGCAACCGGACCGGGTCAGATGAGTCCACACCCAGACCAATTCGGTCTTGGTGAGTTTTGAACTAATCATAGTTTATATATATATATATATATATGAAAAAAATAAAGATTGAATGTGTTTCAATTTTTTACCATAAAACAGATCCAGTTGGACCAAGACAGATCGAACCAGGTTTGGAACCTATTGGATCAAAACTTAAAAAGATAAACTTAAAAAAGAAGTTTTGGTTTTAGGATACGAATCATCGGAAAGCTCGGGGAGCTTTGTCCCGTCTCGATCTGATTGGAACTTAAAAAGAGTTCCGAGTGGGACCCACACCAAAGCCACGAAGTCCACGCCATTTTCCTCAGTCTTAAAATGGAAGGGGGGGGGGTGTGGGACTTTCGTAAAATGTAGGAGGTGTGAACACATTTCTACATGGAAGATGCCGTTGAGTGCTTGATCGTACTGCCATACACCTTTTTGCTACCGGTGAGGATCCAGCATTGTCTCATGCAATGACGCCTGATTAGTTTTTTTTTTTTTTTTACCTTGAATCAGCCAAAAAACAAAACGTTAAGTCGTGAATGTGAGACTATTTAGACATCTGGTACGGAAAAAAACCCAAATTACCAACGGGTCGGATCTGGTTCAGATCCACTTGGGTCTGAACCGGAATCTGGTTTTGAGGTACCGGTACAAGTACCAGCTCCGAACTCCGGTCTGATCGTGCCTACCGGGTCCATATCCTACAAAATAATATTTTGTATCTCTTTTATATTAAAAAACCACGGATCTTAATCAAAACTTGGGTATAACCTTTGGGCCTGGTATGAAATTTTACAAACCATACCTGGTTCCATATACTAATCGAACCCTTTAAGTTCAACCCTAGTTATAATCTAACCATCTTCTTTGTGACCAAACCTTAATCCTATAGGGTTTGGTACATGTGGAGTCCAGGTCAAAGCGGAAAAGTTTTGAAAGATGCTACTTTTGGGGAGATTAAATAGGGAAAAGAGAGGGCCTTGAGAGGAAAAAAATGTGAAGTCATTACTCTCTCTCTCTCTCTCTCTCTCTCTCACTCTCAGCCTTAACGTAGGGTTTTTCTTTCTCAATCCTCCGAATAAGGGTAAGAGCATTTTATCTTTATGCATGTACTTAGTAGCATGGAGTACACGTATCCAGCCTATTGTTTAATATATATATATATATAGGAAAATATGAAGTTATGCAACCATGGTTTATTTAAAGTCTGAAATTTACTTGTTGCTTGAACGTCTAGAAATTTTATTTGAACCATCATGTTATTGGACGTTAAATCATTAATTAGTGGTTGCTAAAAATTTTTATGGTAAGGGCATAACTTCTCTATGCGTGTGCGCGGTGCTCTAGGGTACGTATATGCCTTTGGCCATGCAAATACATATATTGTGAGACACATATTTCAGCAAGTAGCCACAAGAAAAAAAAAACAGAATCTGCATATTTTCTGTAGATGTAAGTCTAAATCTATATTCAGGTGGACCGTAGCGTTTCTTCATCTTTTGGCTTAGACCAATATGCTGGATATCTATTTGCATAAGGTCCTTACTAACTATGTGCTACAATCTGCATTTTTTTTAAATGATGCATATATATAAAAAAAAGTACCATTTTGGAACTAACGTTTCGAGGAGGTTTTTATGCATGTTAATCGCAAGTGAATGCACCTGTGTTTGTATACGATATAGGGCTACGTATATTCTATTTTGTTGATGCTTATACACATAAATATCATATATTTGATGTATGCACATTGACACGGTTTTCATACTGCCATATGGTTCCTTTCCTTTGAAATAGTTGTCGAATATACGTGGGATGACATACACTTTCGTTGTGGGTCACAACCACGGCTGATGAGAACTTGAGTCCAACATAGCATGGGAAAAATGTGCAATTGATGGGAATATGCTAGGAAAATGGTGTAATAAACGTTGTAGCATATTTATGCAAATATGTGTGTTACAAGAGGGAACAAAACAAAAAAAATTACCAATGCCTTATAAACATACTTCAAAAATGTGCAATCACTAAGTGAACCTACTTTTGGCGCCCTCCAGTCAGGACATCCCAAACAGGGCCTTATAAACATACTTCAATTTCCACACAAAAAATTCTCACATGGTTTCACGCTTTCCAAGCAAACTTTCCAAGACTTCCAAATTTCTTATGGCATGAAGCAAAAACTTGAGTTTTGAAAACCTAGGTTTACACTAAAGGCAAGATGTCTGGTTTTCTCATTTGTTTGGTGGGATGAGGAAAACCTGAATTTTCAGGTTTTTTATTGTAACAATTTTAACATCAAAAAATAGAAAAGTACGATGCTTTGGCCATTTTTTTCGGTGAGCCATGGCAACGATGCATCAAAAAGATCAGGTGCAATATGATTGCGCAAATATTGCACCATCCATCTTGGGTTCAGGGCTTCCTCTCAGGTGTGGAGCCCAATACCTGATGGAGGGCGATCAGGTGCTTAATCTACAATTTTTGTGCAATTAGATTGCACCCGATCCGGCTTCCAAGGATGCTATCGTCTTACCAAAAGATACCAGGTACAATTTTTGTGCCCCTTTTAAGAAGTTATAGCTGGTATGGGACAGCTATGCACCAAGAGGCATTGACAACATAGAATACTCATTTGGAGATGCGCTTGATCTAGGCAGTTATAGGGTAGTGCATAGAGCCAATGAAATCATTCAGTACAATCAGTGTTGGTGAACCGCATTTTGCGGTTAGGCTGGCTAGATTGAGCAGTTTCATGCATCACAGGTTTGTGAACTATTTTATACTCATGACAAAGTAGCTGTGAGCGAGCTATCAAAAAGCATGCAGAGGTAAAGAAGAAGAATCGTCACTCCACACTGGCTTGTTAAAAGAAATAAGCCTGTGACAATCAGATTTCGATGAATAATTGGGCGTGTCAAGGGATCCATTCATTTTTCTTGTGTATGGTTGTTTTCTCTTGCTAAAATAAATTTTTGTTTTGTTTTGGTAAATCTCACCCGGTGGATATGACTTAAGTAGTCTTTTTGGTGAGGATCGGATTGTAAGATTTTGATATGTGATTGAGATTTTTCAGTAATTGAGACATCGATGTCTCATCAACACTTCAAAAAAAAATCAACTTTTTCTTTAAACTTAGTAGGTATTTTTCAAGATAAGGATGTCTGCATATAATATAATGAGAAAGTTTGCATATATGTGCGTACTCAGGTTCAGTTTAACAGGATGTTAGCACCTATTTGAGAATAGCCGTATCTAGCATCCTACTTTCGGGTTTCCTTCTATCTATCCTTTGCCTTTGGCACCCCTATCGAGCTGCCATAAAATATATGAAGAAATTGTCCGAAGCAGTTGATCGCCCTCTTGCAGTAACCTCACATGTTGATCTATGAATGTATCCACTGAAATCCCTTTTGAAATCCTCACATCCCTGTAAAACCCTCCAAAGTCCACCTCCCGGTTTTATGATATTCATCTTTGTGAAACCGAAAATAATTGCCAAGGCATTATTTGACAATTATTTGGATGTGTTTTAAAATAAGGAGTTTTGTCTTCATGTTTGTTTTAATCAACTTATGGCTTCTTCAGATATTTTATTCATTTTACATATTTGATCAAAACGAGTGAAACCAATTCTGATCTATTAAAAACGAGTGGAAGGATGTTATGTACCTTCCACAACCAAGCCTCTTCCAACAATCCATAAAAATCAATCTAAAGGACAAATCCCTTGCAACACAACATAACAGGCTCAATTCTTTGATAGCATAAATAGATTTGACATTAGTTAACAGAGGCAAGATTAAATGAAATCTTTGACATTAGTTGACAGAAGAAAGATTACTCGAAATCTTTATTATGATAATGATAATCGTCCATTCAAACTTAGCAACATAGAAAAGGCATGGCCTGTAGTGAGGTTGGCAAGTTCACAGTTTATTTCTGTCAGACCGCCCCTAAATAGCTTTAAACAACCTCATCACAACAGAGAATGATTTACTTTCATCAGGGCAAAAGGACCCCCTTACCGTGTAGGAGGTTTCAGGGTGGCAAAGGAAGGGCATAATTGCAAAGCTTATTTAAGAAGGTATGAACAACCAAGGGTTAATAAACAATGAAGGAAACGCCATCTGCGGATATGATTACAGAAACCTAGGACATGTTTGGTTGAGCCTCACGAGATTCGGATTCTCAGACAAATGAGAATTTGAATCTCATTTGATTTGGTTTCTCACAGCAACCAAACATCATTTTTGGGTTTGATTTGGTCTCACCAGCCCGTGAGATTCGAAATCTGACTGATTTTGAATCGCTTGTGATTTAGAATCATTCGGTCAGGCTTGTGATTTTGAATCACTTGCTATTTCAAAATCACACGGCAGTCTTTTCAAAATGAACGTTGGGGCTCTCAAAGCTCCCCATCTCTTCTTTCCTCCTTCCTCATTTCTTCTTTTGCTGCTCCTACTTGCAGCTCCCTCACTGGTTACTTCTGTGGGCGTCTCCCAGGGTTCCTTTCTCCACACAGTTGCACCCTTCTCAGTCATGAACATCCCCCAGCAAGGACGCCCCTTAGGCTTCACCAAATCGCAGCAGAACCCATCTCTGTTCCTCATCAGAGTAACCTATTCTCCCCTGCTCCATCCTCATTTGGACCACCGGTGGTGCCGTCCTGCCTCCGCTGCCATCATCAGGGAGTCCAAAACCGTGAACAGCAGCATCTCTTCACCACCCTCTATGCCTCTGGCAAGTTTCCGCTGAGAAAAAGGGGCTCACCCGTTTGGGATACGTTCTGGTCCAGAACCAGAACTTCACTGTCTGGCAGACACTCCACTTGGGTCTCTCTACTCTTCGATGTCCAATTCCACAAGGAAGTTGTCAGTCAGGTGGAACGAGCATTCAAAACACCACCATTGAAAAAATGTCCAATTCCAAATCACTTTCTGTGGAGGCTTACGGGCCATCTCTCTGAGGTTTTCAGGTGGACCCAAGCAAGAAGGAGCTCGCCGGCTGGAACCACAGGGGAGCTCCGTCCCTCTCTGTGGGGGCATGCAGGGGTAGAACCCAAACGCTCTTTGCTGGGGTTCGCTGGAGCAGCCCTTGATGGTGAGCACACTTGGGTTGAGGCAAGTGGAGCTCCCTGCTTGGGATTTGGAATTGGACAGAAAGTGATTTGGAATCTCATGTAAAGCAAGCTAGCAACCAAACCAAAAAAATAGATTCTCATGAAAAACAGGATTCCCTTCGTCACCTTAAACAAACATGAGATTTGAATTGCATGAGATTCTAAATCATATGATTGTGTCTCATGAGATTTGAAATCATTTGTGAAGCGAGCAGCCAAACATACCCTAGTGGTTAATTATTGGTCCCCATTTGTGGAGGCCACAAAAGAATAGAAAGATATATTCTCGTTAGGATTTTTGCACAGAAGACTATCATGAAGAAAACTGCGGGATATGGGCTATTGAAAAAAAGCTTGTTTGGCTCGATCTTGGTAAAGACGCTTCAAGATGGAAATGATCGGCTAAATTCAAGAATGTTATTTTCTTATAGTCATATATAAGAGAACCTTCAAAAACAAGCATTAAGCGTAACACGCACACACGCACACACACACACGCACACACGCACACACACACACACATATATATATATATATATATATATGTTTTTCAAAGTTTTAAAATTTAATGTTAACGTATGAGTTATTCCAAAAAATCGTTTTTAAGTAACCATTGAGTTTGTCTTAAACCTTTTTCAAAAAGTCGATTCTAATTAATCATTAAGATAATAACTTGAGCTATTTCAAAAAGGCTAGTTTTTAATGCAGGATGTGTTCGGTATGTACTATTTCAAAAAGTTAAATCAAAACTTTTTAGAATAATCATTGTACTTATTTGACACAAAGTATGAAACGATGTCTTAGTTCACAATTCATTATGTCTCAAAGTACACAAACATTTATTTAAAAAACAGACAATTTGAAAAAAGTTATAAATCATTACATCTTCAGAGTACACAAGCATTTATGTATGTAAAAGACAATATGTCTTGGTTCATAATTCAAAGTACTCAATAATTTAAGATCTCTTGGTTCATTACATTTAAAACAACCCGACTTTTTATAAAAAGGATGTTTTGAAGAGAC
The DNA here is from genome assembly GCF_984573655.1 of Nuphar pumila. Taxonomy (NCBI): domain Eukaryota; kingdom Viridiplantae; phylum Streptophyta; class Magnoliopsida; order Nymphaeales; family Nymphaeaceae; genus Nuphar; species Nuphar pumila. The sequence continues at coordinate 98,049,396 of NC_143254.1, forward strand.
ATGTTCCCACATGTTTAAAAGAAAGTACACTCAACTCATCTGAAAGGGTACTTCAAAAGACACGTCTTTTTTAAAATCTTATACTCTCTCTCTCTCTCTCTCTCTATATATATATATATGAAGTTGTCAAAACGAAGAGAAGAACAATGAATTTAGTGTGAAAATAAAAAAAAATTTGTTCTATCTTGACTGGTTATTCTTTTCATTTTAGAAAAGAGAGCATTTTTATTGAACCTTCAAAACTTTAGATATCTGAAAAGTAAGAAGACCTTTACAGGGTTTGTCACTAAGAAAGTGTTGTAATATTTATCCTTGTTGAGTTTAACAAAGAGTTGTTGAGTTTAACAAAGAGGAAATAATAAAATACTCAAATGGTAAGACTTAAAGACTAGAAGTCAGTCAGTTCTTTGACTGAACCAATATAAATCCTTTGTTCTTTTTTGTGGTGACTGCAATCAAGTTTTAATTTTTGATCAGCATTCAAATCCACTATTCACCCCCCCCCCCCAGTGGAATTTCAATTTACAATTTTGACTCAGGCAGGAGGCAGCAAGCTAATCAACTTGAATCAGTTAGATTTGTGGAAAACATAAACCAAAAACATCACTACATCAGCAAGGGCTTACTTTCATGAACATTCAGAAATATATTCCCTCCCCAATGTCAGGTTTCTCTGGTTGACGTGACACATTGACTAGTGCTTCTGGCTCCCCTTCTTTTCCTGGTTAGGTAGTTACAATGAGGTACCATGCACGAATGCCAACATTTGACGAAAAGATATTGTCCATACCCCAAAATCTCCCACCCTTCTTCATGTGGAGGGGAAAATTGATAGGTCATCCAATAGAAACATTAGCCACTTAATATCCTATTAAAGGTCAGTTATCAAAATAGAAAATATCTACCAGTTTTTGCTACAGTTCAGCGAAGGCTTATCAAGAGAGTAATCAAATTAGGGAAGCAACATATTTTGCTTGGCCTTCAGAACGACAATGCATGTGAAATGTCCAAAGACTAGGAATAAAAAGAAAACAGCTCCACCTTTGTTCAAGAAAGTGATCACTGGTGATTTTGCATAGTTTTGGATGGGGAAAATGGAGTAGAATTGCAAGAATTAAACTATAAAGATTTACTTAATTCAGCAATCGTGTTAAATTTAAGTACAAACATCAGGGACATCATAAGATGGGAATACAGCTCAAAATCATGCACAAACATCAGGGACATCATCAAGATGGGAATATAGCTTGGAATCATGAAATGAATGAGAAAAAATATAAAATAATGATCCATTTGGATACAGAAGAAAAGCCACGGAGTTGTAAGCATTTTACCTAGTAAGTCAGTGCACCTACTCCAAGCAGCACTTACCAGAAAGGTTCCACCAAATATATTGATATAGCCCTGTATATGGCCCCAAGATCCATAGACAATACATATTTTTTCTTTTTTCTAGATTTTCCTCACTATAAATGCATTCAAACTTCAAGGTTAGGAACTGACCAGAGAGATCAACAGAGTCATCTCCATTATATGCTTACTACGAGAATCTATCAACTTAAGAAAGAGGCAAGTCAACAAGCATTACATGTTCTTGCACTAGTTGAGGAAGATAAATGGCATCAGCTTCTACTGCCTCAGGTCATGGTACAATCATGGTTGGGTCATCTGAAATGCCTAAGATGGATAAAGAAGAGGCCCCCCTAAATGCAAACCATATTGGCTCATGTTCACCACAGTCTAATCAACAAAAGCTTGAGAACGCATCAAAGTGCTGGGTCCACAGAAAATGAAAATGTCCAGAAAAATCTTACCCTAGAATAGTGATAAGAAAAGATCACCAAAATGAAATGTGCCACTGGTAGATCAAAAAGAGCTAAAATCCCTTTACAGAAGATGATCACGTTTCATGTTTTAGACAGTACTGGATAAGCTTCAGAAATTTTCCTGTCTGAAAAATTAATTTCATCTATGTCGCACATGTATTGTGCATATATAGCAGTGACTTCACCACATGCATAACCTTCTCATGTTTGGTACGACTTCCAGTTTGACTTGCTTGGTCATTTTCTTTAAACAAATAAAGCATTAAACCTGATTTTTCAATATTTAGATCATCTCAGTTTGAGCTTATGATGCTTGATTAAGTTAGATCCATAAAAAACTGAGACTCCAACAAGATTAATAAAAAGAAAGAAGAACCATAAAGCTCCTTATGATGGAACAATAATCAATTCCCTTGTACACTTCAAAATTTCTTTGATGGGAAAGAGCAAATGTTCAAATGTGCCACAATAAGATGCCTCCGTGAAATTATGCTTAATGACAAAACAGTTTCAAATCATAAGAACGCAGATGTATCACATATGGCATTTGCAACACAGTGATCAATGAGAAACCTTTTCTCATTGAGCACCAGAAGATTGACAAACTAACGACTCAGTATCCCACCTGGGGTTTGGATTCTTATGAATCTGATCCACCTGGAAGATGTTCAATCCAGCCCATTTTGGTATTAGATTTATTCACATCGACCGTAAAACACTTTTAAATTCTATGATAAACCACCATGGTTTTCAGATTCTCACCTACCTCCCAATGACACGAAAGAAACACAGTATATCAACAATAATGTGATTTAAGTGGCTTTACACAAACTATCCCTAAACAGGTATGAACAATTTTCATCTTCCCAGCAACGAATTGCCAAATCCGGTGCAAGGTTGTACATTGTAACAAAAATTAAAAAATCACACGACGTATAAAAGAAAAGAACACACACAATCACCATGCAACCAAAATCTGAGTTGTTACTATTCAATGTAGAAGTTACCAAACCAAAACTACATGTTCTTCCTCGAATCAGAATTCACAATTGTTCAGTAAACAAAACGTCCATCACACAAAAATCCCCAAATGAACCCAGAAAAGGAAAAAGAAAAGAAAAAAGAGGGATTTCTAGCTCCATGATTTACCCAAGCGACGGGCGAAAGAACGAACGATCTACTTCTCCGACGAGTTCGGCCCTCTCTTCTTCCCGAATCCAACCACTAACAAGGCATCAAGAAACAAGAAAAAATCAGGCATCGACGAAAGAGAAAAAGAGCAAGAGAAAGGCGAAGAAACGACGGGTGGGAAACGGAGAAAGCGTGTGCGATACCGGCGGTAACGAAGCGCCTGTTGTACTGCATGCGCTTGTGAGCCCTGCCTCTGGGCTTCTTCTTCTTGTCCTGCTTCGCCACCTTCGGCGTCTGCCCCCTCACCTTCCCCGCTCGCGCCAACGATCCGTGAACCTTCCCTGCATTTGTTTTTTCAACACCAATTGATCAGATGAAGAACCACATCAAAACCCCTCTCCCACTCATTCTTCCTCTTCCCAACTCACTCCCAACCTGAGAGGTTAGGGCAGAGAACGGAAGGATCAAGGAGAAGAGGTGATCGAAGATAATGAATGAAAAGAAGAAGAAGAAGAAGAAGAAGACCCATGGCTTTGGTTGAGGGCGAAACGAAACCCTAGCTGCTGCTGCTTCTTTCGACCCGCCGAATGCGAAGACTTCCTGCTTTCTAATGCCTCTTCCTGGCTAGGGTTTGTGCACATGAGGACAGTGGATCCAGATCCGGATCCTAATCCGGTTTCAAATCGGATTTGCTTCGTCTGGCACACTGCGGATTTGGATCAGATAAAGGATAGCTCTTTTTACGTTGAATTTGTAAAACCCTTGATTATTTGGCAGCTGCCGTTGACAAAAACCCCAGGATCACAGACCTAGCAGCGCTGGCTCTGCCTACTGATCACTGTCCTGACAGCGTAAAATTCAATGGGCTTACCCCTTGCCCTCATGGAGTTGAACATGATTCTGCTTGCGCAATGGGTGATGCCCATGGGATTTGAACCTAGACCACATGCTTAGCGGCGAAGGCCCTATCCCAGTAAACCAAACCCCTTCGGGGCATGCTAAAACATTCAAAAGTTTAAAATATAAAATAATTATGTTAAGAATATAAACATAATAAAACCTGTTAATACAGTGATGTTTTGAAAATAACACGATTTTATACAACTGATCAACTTTTTAATACATCATGACAAAATTCTGAAATGTAACCAATATTTGTGATTGCCTAACATACCTTGCATTGGATATGATTTGGGTCAGGATCCAAACAGTCTGGCCCATTGACAAGACAACCACAACTGCCGTTTCTGCCCATGTGAAAAATATCAGGATTGGAAATTCTAGCAAGAGAAAACTTTTGATAAATAAAAAATACTTGTTTTTTTTTCAAGAAAACAAAAAAAAATATGGGCATTATTATATAAGGGTAAATACTTGGTACTAATGAAGGCAGGGAAATATTGAGTAGAAATCACTCTTTTCTTTAAAAAAATTTATTTTTTGTGAATCAAATGTTACAGATGTGATATACATGGTCTTTTTAGTAGGAAACTTGTTTTGAATTATACAGTTACGACAAGTAAGCAGGCTTTTAAAGGGATTTAAAAATCAGCGGCCCTCAATATGCCAAAACTTTATAACTCAAAAAATCATATTTTTACGTTAGAAAAGCGTGATATGAGGCTCGATCCTTAGCAAACAAACAATGGTGAACATATCTATATAGTTAGATTGAGTTGATACAGCTTGTGCCTATGATTTCTTACCTACCAAATATTTTCCTTTATATAATCCATGTCAACATAAATATATAGATATGACAACAAAATCAATAAAAATAAGTGATTTTGAAAACATCACCATTGATATTTAGAGAAAGAGAAGGACATCTTTGCTATAATTCCACTGAGAATGGGAATTGGATTCTCACCTCTCCGGTCAGCATCATCGTGGCCATAGGAGTTCTCAAAGCAAGCGTATGAACTGAAGGCGCTCCTGCAAGAAAGGGTACAATTACAAGATCCTCTCTCTCTCTCTCTCTCTCTCTCTCTCTCTCTCTCTCTCTCTCTCTCTCTCTCTCTACGTGTTATTCACCTCTTTCAGCTGCCTTCTCTTCTTTAAAACCCTGGTTGATCTTTGTGTTCTTCTATTTTTATGTTTTGCCTTCGTGCTTTTAGCCCTTTTATTTTGGGTCTGGATTTTTTTTTTGCGGGCTCAACTTTTTGTTGATCCCATGCTTTAGTAATGTTGATGTTTCTTTCGGCTCTTTCTCTCTTCGTGGGTTGGTGGCTACGTTAAATAGCGTGAGCGTGATTATCAAAGGAAAAGAATATACCCTGAGCATGAGGTGCCAACCCTCCCCCCACCTCCACCATCACCACCTTCTCTTTGTAGTTAGCTCTCAAGTGGGGGACAAGTAAGAGCGTAGGCCAGACAAGAGCTGCTGAAGTCCTCTCACTCGCAATGTCAGGAACAAGGATGGGAGACAAGTAAGTCAATCAATCAATGCATTCCTGGTTGCAGCAGGGCTAGCACTAAGAGGGTTGTGTATGTTCGCCCCCGATGATTCACTGAATCCCACGCCTGTGTTCGGGGCTTTGAATGAGCACCACGTATACAAGCACATGGGGCTCATATTCATGTGTATGTTGACATAACTTTGCATCGGACTCTGGTTTTGTTGCAAAGACTTAAGTACCCTTTATTGCTATTCTTCTCATAAAGTGATGGTTTGAGAAAATGACAAAAATGCCCTTCATTCAAAAAAGAAAAAAGAAATAGTTCAAAAAAAGGACAAACATGTCCTCCATCCAGAAAGTCGAGGATGATGTTGACTCTTCAAAGTCTTCTTCTTTTTCTGTTCAAAAAAAGGACAAACATGTCTTCTTCTTCTTTCTCCGTAAAACACTGTAAAACCCTTTCTCTCTCTAGAGAAGAAATCAAGGGAAACAAAGAGTTCTTCCTGGAGAAGGTCATGAACATCAACCCTCTCGCTCTCTCTCCTTTCTCTCTCTACTTCTGTGCACATCCAACAGACGATCCTACATTGCTCCATCGTCATCTTCTTCTTCTTCCTTCTTCGTAAAACACTGTAAAACCCTCTCTCTCTGTAGAGAAGAAATCAAGGGAGGTAAAGGGTTCCTCCTGGAGAAGGCCATGAACACCAACCCTCTCACTCTCTCTCCCTTCTCTCTCTACTTATGTGCCTGATTTAGAGTTTTTGCCCTTACAGAAGGGGGGTCCGGGGGCTCCCCCCCCGGCGAAATCGCGAAACGCTATAGCGATTTGTAGTGTCTTCCGTAAATCGCTATAGCGATTTGTATTGTCTTCCACAAATCGCTATAGCGATTTGTAGTGTCTTCCTCAAATCGCTATAGCGATTTGTAGTGTCTTCCGTAAATCGCTACGGAAGACACTACAAATCGCTATAGTGTTTCGCGATTTACGGAAGACACTACAAATTGCTGTAGGAAAGCTCGATAATACTACAAATCATTGTTGGAAGGCCCAAAAAAATTTGGTCCGGAGGGCGCTGCCCCCCGAGCCCCCCGCCAGGGGCGGCCCCCCCTGGACCCCCGCCCGCTAACCGCGCAGCGGGATCCGCGCCGGGGGGGAGCCCCCGGACCCCTCTTCTGTAAGGGCAAAAACTCTAAATCAGGCACATAAGTAGAGAGAGAAGGGAGAGAGAGTGAGAGGGTTGGTGTTCATGGCCTTCTCCAGGAGGAACCCTTTACCTCCCTTGATTTCTTCTCTACAGAGAGAGAGGGTTTTACAGTGTTTTACGAAGAAGGAAGAAGAAGAAGATGACGATGGAGCAATGTAGGATCGTCTGTTGGATGTGCACAGAAGTAGAGAGAGAAAGGAGAGAGAGTGAGAGGGTTGATGTTCATGGCCTTCTCCAGGAAGTACTCTTTGTTTCCCTTGATTTCTTCTCTAGAGAGAGAAAGGGTTTTACAGTGTTTTACGGAGAAAGAAGAAGAAGACATGTTTGTCCTTTTTTTGAACAGAAAAAGAAGAAGACTTTGAAGAGTCAACATCATCCTCGACTTTCTGGATGGAGGACATGTTTGTCCTTTTTTTGAACTATTTTTTTTTCTTTTTTGAATGAAGGGCATTTTTGTCATTTTCTCAAACCATCACTTTATGAGAAGAATAGCAATAAAGGGTACTTAAGTCTTTGCAACAACACCAGAGTCCGATGCAAAGTTATGTCAACATACATAGGAATACGAGCCCCATGTTCTTGTATACGTGGTGCTCATTCAAAGCCCCGAACACAGGTGTGGGATTCAGTGAATCATCGGGGGGGGAACGTATAACCTGCTTCGTCTAGCACTAGCATCAGAGTGGGATGTGTTGTGTTAGGCAGGTAAGTTAAGCTAAGCAACTAAGCCAGCGTTGGATAACTCCAAGTCCAGTGCAATTGCATTGGCTCTATCAATTCTAAGAAAAGCTCTTGTAATCCATATAAGACATGTGAAACCACAGGCCAAGTCTATGTACAAGGCACAGGAACTTTATTGGAAGCACCTCTAGTGCTACCAATGCATCGCCACTTCTGTGCTCAAAATTAAAGCAAGATCAATAAGAATCCTCAGATGAGGCAGATGGTGGACAGGAATGATTTTCAATCAATTGATTCTCACTGGCTTTTATAGATATATATATATATATATATATATATATATATATATATATATATATATAGAGAGAGAGAGAGAGAGAGAGAGAGAGAGAGAGACTAAAGTAATTCAACATTACCACTCATGAAGATCAACAAAATGTTGAACCCATGAACTCAACAAGAACAAAAGCCAATACAAATAAAGAAATCACAAGAGAAAAGAACATTAGACAGATAAAATGGGCTCACGCCGGAGCCGCTTGCCCAGATTGCGACAAAGGATAGGTAGCATCAGCAGGAGGGAGTAGAAGATCACTAAGATGCATACGCAAGATCGCATAAACATCTACCAAGATTTTATGCACCAGGTTTTGAATGTTAACTCGAATATGACGAAAATGAGCATTGTTTCGTGCCATCCAAACAAACCACCAAGAAGTAAGCAACCACGTCCGCCAGATGAACCTCCACCTTTTGCTGCGCCTAATACAAACCGACCCCAAGATCAGATCTAGCGCAAAGGACTCCTCCTTAAAAAATACTTCCGGATGCCTCCAGGTCCTGCTAAAGATTTCCATAAATATTGGGCAAGACCAGAACAAGTGAAACGTAGATTCTTCTGCAGCTTGACAAAGCACGCACCAACTCGGGAGTTGAATGCCCCACTTCTTTAAATTATTGTGGGTCTGGATCCTATCGTGCAAAATTAACCAAGCCAGGACTCGAGAACGTGGGAAGGACCCTTCGCCCAAAGCACATCCTCGGGCAACCAATCAGCCCCTGGCGGTAGCAACGATCTATAGACTTTTTGGTGAGAAACTCTCCGCTTGGTGCCAACGCCCACTGCAACCACTGACCAAAATTTCCAGAGACCTCAAAATGGTCTCTAAAGCAGGCTAAAGCCCTCAACCACGATTTACGCAAGTGCGAGAGCGCCAAACCTCGGGTTCCCAGACGAACCAGAATAAGAGTTTGATCCCCATATTTAGCAAGAAGAAAACTAGCACAAGGGTTATCCGGTTGGTGGGCCAACCAACATTGCTTGGCGACAAGAACAATGCTTCGCAGTCTGGGCACCAGAATGCCTAAACTACCCATACGCCGAGGTAGTACCACCGAACGCCAACCAATCAAGTGACGCTTACCTTTGAGTTTACACCCAGACCATAGAAAGCCTGCAAGCAAGCGCGCCAGCTGCTTCTCTACTCCCACAGACATCACAAACAGAGACATGAAAAATTCTGGAATAGTTGAAAGAACATGTTTGACTAAGGTTAGACGTCCAGCGCTAGAGAGATAAGACGACTGCCACGAAAACAATTTGCGCTTCACTTTTTGAAGTGTCGGAGCCCAAGCCGCTGAAGAGAGGGGTTTCACTTGTAATGGCAAGCCAAGGTACATAATAGGCAAGTCAGAAGTAGTGCAATTAAAAATTCTCTTTCCAGCTGCAAGCATATTGGCATTAACATTGAACATGGTAATAGAGTATTTGGTCTCATTTAGAGAAAGCTGTGACATGGAGAGAAAGAACTGAATGATAAGCTTGAACCTAAGCATATGTTGAACATTTGCATGACCAAAAATGATCATATCATCAGCATAAGTAAGAATATGACTCGGGACGTCGGAAACCTGCAAAGGATCAATGAAACCCGATACAACAGCTTGCTTAAGCAAGACCACAAGACCCTCAGCAACTGCATTGAACAACAAAGGTGATAGGGGGCACCCTTGCCGCAAACCCCGCCCTAGCTTGAACCGTTCTCCTCTAATACCATTGATATTTAACATGGCCTGGGCATTTGAGACCATCTCTCTCACCCAACCAGAAAAACGACGACCAATACCGAAATTTGCTAACATTTGAAATAAGAATGGCCAATGCACAGAGTCAAAAGCTTTATGAAAGTCTAATTTAAGGACAAAGTAAGGTTGACCGCTATGCTGCAAGGAATGGACCACCTCGGACGCCATGATGAACGAGTGTTGGACCCTCCTATTACGAATAAAGGCAAACTGAGAGTCTGAAAAAATCTGGTTAGCAGCTGATTTCAGCCTATTTGCCAAAACTTTGGCAAACATCCGATAGAGAGCACTCATAACTGAGATTGGTCGGAATCGAGAAATATCATTGGCCTCATCATCTTTCGGAATAAGTGAAATAATAGCAACATGCAAATGATAAGGCAGTCTGGAGTTACGATGAAACTCATCAAACATACTCACCACGTCTGATTTAACACAGTCCCAAAAGATTCTAAAAAAGTCGACATGAAACCCGTCAATGTCAGGCGCTTTCCAACCCGACAGATCCTTAATGGCCGAAAAAATCTCATCTTCAGAGAACCTTCTTTGCATAGATCTGGCTTGCTTTGACTGAATTGAGCCAACTAGGATATTACCAAAGACACCCTCTGCAGTTAACGAAGCAGAATATAAGTCCTTAAAGTATAGCGAGACTGTCGGATTAACGTGTTGATTGAGATAAGAAACACCCTCAATGGAGATAGAAGGAACAACCTTCCTCCTATGACGATGGGAAGCATATGAGTGAAAAATAATAATGTTGCCATCACTAGCCGCAAGTCATTTCACCCTAGACCTTTGCTTCCAACAAATTTCTTCTTTGATCCTCCAGTTTTTCAAGAGCATAGTTAATTCTAAGGACCTGGCCTGAAGATTGAGAAGTTGCAAATCAGAAAGAGAGTCAGGAGAAGACATAGACTGATACAACTCATAAATCTCTTGATCCCATGCGGCTATTTGCTGAAATTTCTCCACCTTACGACTATGAAGCCAAGCTTTGATATCCTTAGCTAGACGAGAAAGCTTATTTTGAACACGTAGCGAAGCCCAATGCTCATCAACAGTTTTGTTCCAAGAATTAGTAATAACCGTGAGAAAATCTGGCTCCTGAAGCCACCATTCTTCAAACGCAAAGCTCCTAGTGGGTTGAAAGTCATCCCCCAAATGAGTGATGATCTGTTCATGATCCGAGATAGAGGGAGCAAACAACACACACTTAACGTCGAGAATGAGGTCCAATAAATTAGGTGTGACAAAGACCCTATCAAGGACCCTACAGCACGGACGAGACAACATATTCGACCAAGAGAAGCGCTCCCCGGTTAAAGGAATAGGGTAGAGAAAATGATGGTGAACAAAGTCTTGGAAACCTCGCATAGAGGGATTAGGAATTACGAGGTTATTAGAGTCATGGATAGATAACAAACAATTGAAATCCCCCATAAGAAGGTGACAATTCGCGCTGGAAACGACAACCCTATCCAAATCATCCCAAAAAGCGGGCCTCATGGCGAAGAGATTAGGTCCATAAACAACAAAAATCACTCATCTTCTATCAACTGCCTGCAAATTGAAAGCAACAGACAAAGAGAAAAGACTCACATCCAGCTGTGATAAATTTAAATACTGCTTTCCCAAGATAAGGATACCTCCTGCATGATTTACCGCTGGCTTATAGAAATAGTTAGCTCCCTGCCAGATGCTAGAAACGACCACGAGCGAGATGACCTCTATTTTAGTTTCACATAAAGCAAGAAGGTCAGGCTTTTGCTCCCTAACCCAATTAGCCAGAAACAAACGTTTAGTGGGACAATTTAAGCCCCTAACATTCCAACAAACAGTCTTCATGGAATAAAATCTGGAAAAACCCGTGGTTGGTGGCACCGAGATGACCTTCTTGGGGACCTAGCATCGGTAGCCGAAACAATTAACGAAGGCCTCCTTCTTCTTCGTTGACCACCAGCACTGACAGACGACCTCAAGTGACCATCGAAAATGCCCAAGTGCTCGCAATTTGCTCCACCAGAGTTGCAGAGAGAGTCCCCAATAATCGCAGAAATAGCTGAAATCGTATAATCCATATCAACAGCTATCGCTTGCAGTTGTGAAGATGAGAGAGAGATATCCAGCAACTTAGCTGCATCGACAACCGTGACACCCAGGGGTTGTGGACTAGGATGCTGCTGACCCTGTGCTGGACTAATGTAGGAGACCGCGTTTGGCGGAATACCAAAAGATTTGGTAGAAGAAAAAACCTCAGAGACATAATGCAATACAGGGAAAGGACGAGGTACCGAGGATCCAAGCACCATGTATATATCTGATTGTCATGTTGGTTCTAACATTAAACACAATAAGATTGATAACCAGATAGTCATAGCGTCTGGAGGGAAAAATAATAAGGGACGATAGCAGATTCGTCCTTTGTCCATCACGCGCAAGCCTGCCCAACCGCGCCTCCAAGCTGAAATGGCAATTGGTACAAAGAGAAGCAGATACCAGGCCCCGAGCTTGAGAAAAAGCTGATGACTGAACTCCATTAGAGAAAGCATTGCTATCATGGTCAAATATTTGTGGGCCCACCCTAGACAGAGCTCGTGATGGCGAAGATGGCAAAAATTTTCTCTGCTTCCCACGAGCATGCCTACCCAACCGCGCCATCAGTCCGCCATGAGAATTAGCGCAAAAAGAATCAGACGTCGAGCTTTGTGCATTATAAATAGTGAGCGGCAAATCTCTAAGAGAGAAAGCATTGATGGCAAACCCAAATTTTTTGGGGCCCACCCCTGGCAGAACATGCAAAGGTTGGGAGATGCCATCAAAAGCTGGCGAAGAGTCTAACATAGTTGGAGCAATAGATGGAAAAGATAGCCCAAAGTGTTGCAGTTGGACCGAGACCCAGATAGACCCAATCTTGACAGCATTGAATGAAATCGCCGGGTTGTGGAGATTGCCAATTTGCACCCATGGCGAGAAGGATAATTTTTGAGAAGGCCGTTCAGGATTCCGACTTGCCGGATGACGCACCACCCCAGAAAAATCTTTAGAGACTAGATTCATCTCCGATGAATGAGAATGTGAGAGGTTAGATCGTCTTCGCTTCCAGACTGGGTGCCGACGAGAGAGAAAAGATAAGCCGCACTTATGACAATCACAGCGTTTGTGGAAGTTCAAAGAAAAACAATTAGCACACCACCAATCTCCCGGCCTGGCATGACTCAACTGGGATCTATAACGAATAGCATGGAATGAGCTTTGCCAAGTAGATGGGACCTGCTTCCATCCTCGATCGGCAACCCATTCTGGAAGCTCACGAATGAAGAAAGGAGAAACAAGCAAAGCCTTAACAGAGTACGCTTCGAGAGGCTCTCGTCTAATAGCTTGCAGGAAAAACCTAATGTCTGAAATACGAAGAGAGCCCACATCTAGGCATGATCGGAGGGACTCCGAAAGCTTAGAGAAGAACCAACGATTGAGCCTGAAAGGCAAGACGACATCCAATCCCCATCGGCGAAGCACAAAGGCTGCACCCCAGTCGTTCACTGCTTCCTTGATGAAATGTAGGGCTCGCAAGTTGACCCTCAATGGGAGATCGGGAGCAAGTCCCCAAAAATGGCTAGACGAGGGGCGCATAACTGAAAGACGAAAGGCACCAATGAAGGAGCCTACGAAACTCTGAAAAAGGAAATAAACAAGATAGAGGCACACCTGCGAGGGTCGGGGGCTCCGGCGGTGATCAACACGACCAACCAACGCAGCACAAGATAGGGCAACCTCCGTTCGAGCCTGCAGCTTGAAATGCAGACTTTGACGCCTTCGTCAGAATGAAGCTTGGCAGTTGCAGACTTGCAGTCAGATTGCCAACAACTTGAAGAAGAAGAAGACGGATAGCAGAGGAGGGAGAAAACCCACGCCCGACAAAACTGGAAAACCACCGGAGGCAAACGTCAACGGTTCTTGGGCTCAGAATGGCAGCATCGGCCTTCCCTTCGGCACCTGAGAAAAGAGAGAAAACGAATTTGTGGCTCCCACGGGTTTTGCAGCAATAGGCACCGCGCTGCTCACCAATCCCAAAACTGGAGGGAGGCTGATGCGGCTAGATGTGTGGCTACACGGCTCAAGCAAACACGAGCTCCCACCGTGAGGATCGACTTGGGTTAGAGAAGAAAAGGAAAACAGTGAGGTCGCCGAAATGGTGGCAGTGGTGGTGCATCGTCAGTGGAAAAAAATCAGGGGAAGAAGAAGACATCGTGAGCCGAGGGAAGCAGCTCAGGCATGGTGGATGTCGGGCGTCGCCGAGTTGGTGTCTGCAGCAAAACAGAAAATGGAGCGGAGTTGGGGTTGTCGGCTGGTGGCTGCTGCTCAGGGCGGCCGTGCACCGGGAGATGATTCCACTGCCAGGACTAGTCGGCAGCGGCTTCTATCGCAAAATATCACAGTACACCGGAGATGGAGGGATCGAGAGTGTCAATCGAGAGAGAGAGAGTCGGCTGCTTGCGGCACAGAGAAACTATATGTATCTCAAATGTCGCTGAACACAGGATTCCATGCTTCCATGGATGAAGGAGCAAAGCCCTAAGCTCGATTTTGGGGCATTTGGTTTCAAGAGAGAGAGAGCAAGAGAGCCAGAGAGAGAGAGAGGAGAGAGAGAGAGAGCATGTCTCTGCAGGTTCCAACAAGGATTCCCTAGCAAATGCAGCTGAAGCTAAAGGAGAAAAAAAAACAAGACATTCGAGATTTATTAGAAGCAGTGCACATCAGAACCAGTCTTGTCTAAAAAAGAAATAGTATTTGGGATGCTGCGGAGGCGCAAAGACACGGCCGTCCCCATCAAACAGCGGACATGCTTCCGTGGTGTTCAGTGGCCGCTGCAGATGCATTTCTATGTTCCACACACGCGCACACACTTTGCAATGGTGGGGACAGGAACAGTTTATTTAAAAAAGAGAGAGAAAGAGAAACCCTTCAGAACAGACTGGACAGGGCCCCTGTCCTGTCTGCCCTGGGCAAGGTGTTCTGTCCAAACCTGGACAGGGAGTCAAACGATCTGTTCAGGCCACATTCGTTGTTCACTCTCTTGCTCTTTTCAATTTTTTCCAGACATTCAACATGGTTACCAGAGAAAAATAATAGTGTGGATCACGGTTACTGAGAAGCATCATAAATTCCCATTGGCATAACACAGCAGTACTGTGAGTCACCTGTTAGCGACAGAAACAAATGTCGCCTTGAGTAAAAAAATAAGTGAGAAAAGGGGCATCCCACAAGAACCCTACACACCTTGTTAGGTGGGTCGGCTTAAGGATTTCACTTGAAAGAGGTCAAGAGTTTGATACACAAGGCTTAAGCCAGATGAGAAACTTTCCCCGGTAAGCAGGTGGAGAGTACTTGTAGAGTTTTACACTGCAAACATTGACTCTGCCACGGTCAAGGTGACACATCTCCCCAATCTTTCTAAGGGATGACAATAGACCAAGGGGAAACGGGCCCTGCCTCTCCCCCGTTTGGACCAGGGATGAAGGACATGGCGGTGGAGGTTAAAATTCATCCCCGTGTGGGGATGGAGGTTCGGATTTTGAGACGGGGCGGGGGTAGAGACCTTGTCCATTGCCATCCCTAAATGGGATGTCCAAACTATAGCGCTGTTTTCTTCGTATTAACAAATAAAAAAGGTGAGAAAAAACAGGCTAAGAGTAAAGCTGTTTAAGAAGAAACATGAGTACCTTTTCCTTTTAAAAAAAGATGGAAACACGAAGGAAAAGTATCAACATTGGGAAAGGGCAGAAAATGGCAAACACAAATTTAGAACCTGTGTTTTTTTGCCAATTTTTGATAAAAAATCATTTCATATGTAAATTTTGGGATACAATTAAGAATTTAAAAAAGTATAATTCTTTTCATATGAGAAAAAGGAAAAATTTTATTTAAGAGATTGTCCTTTTACCACAATTGCAGACAAAGACCCAGGCTTTTAAAATTCTTTATACAGACCTCACTGTTTCAAGAAACTGTCAAAAGGTATATTGGCTGAACAAAATGACAAGGTGCACAGTTAACTCATGGTAAGCCTGAGTAATTAATGAAATTAACCTCAAGGGTCTGTTCCATCGTTTTTTGGAATGTGAAATCTGTACCAGGAATTCAAAAAATTGAGACTGCTATTTGGATTTTTTATTAAACCTAGGTACTTAAATGACAACTTTCCCAGAAGAAAAATTGATCCCAAAAATTTTAAGTTGTTACCAATAAACCAAGTTTTCCCCTTTTTTTTGGACGATGTATTTGAAATCCTAAGATCTCCAATCACCTTAGATTTAAGATTCAAGGCAATCAAACGCACTCTCAATATCTTAGCAAAATACGTGAAATGGCAAAACGTCAAATACTAGATATGTGACTTACTCTCACCTTCCAAAAGACACAAAGAAAAGCATAAAAATGAGTAACAAAAAATTGTGTTTATATTGTTTAAATTTTTTTTTTATAAAGGTAAAAGAAAATGGATATATATATGAGAATTTTTCTTGATAGACATTTAATGATCCAATCACGATGTTTTGAAATATCAGAGTCGATCTCCAAAGAAATCGACGCCGACACTTGTCCTCAATTAAGTAGAGATTTCTTGGAAAACTAGTAGAATCCTCGTGTATAAAAAGTCATTAAGGTTGGGGTTATACCATGATGCTGAAAATCTTGTCATGCATCCCAGAGACAACTCACCTAAAATTGCTCCAACAGAAGGTCAATCTTCTAAATTTAGAAACCCAATCATAATAATAGGGGACAACCATAGATACAATTGTGCATTTAATTTTTTTAAATGAAAAGAAAAATCTCAAGGATCAACAGGCAATCCTCACTCTATTATATAAGACCCATAGAGCCCACCCAACCTTTCCATACTAAACCATTGCAGAGAGTATCAGGCATGGCAAGGAAGAAGGTGAACTTAGCTTGGATCACAAAAGATTCTGCAAGGAGGGCCACCTTCAAGAAGAGGAAGAAGGGATTGATCAAGAAGGTGGCTGAGCTCAGTACCCTCTGTGGCATCAGAGCTTGTGCCATCGTGTTTAGCCCAAGCGAGCCTACACCGGAGATCTGGCCGCCAACTCCTGCTGCAGTGCACCAAATCATTGACAAGTTCAATGAGTTGCCTCAGGTAGAGAAGACTAGGAAGATGTTGAACCAGGAAGGCTTCGTCAGGCAAAGGATAGCCAAGATGAAGGAGCAGCACTCTAGGCTAGCCAAGGAAAACAGGGAGATGGAGTTGAAGACGAAGTTGATCAAAGGTATAAAAGACAAGGCTGTTTTGCATGGTGCAGGTGTGGAGGAGCTGCAAGCTCTTGCATGTCTTGTGGAGGCTAGGTTGGCGAAGGCCAGGGGAAGAAACGAATTGCTTAGGCCCTTTGGGCCACAATCAGTGCCTCCTTCCATGCCGATGACGGTGCTGCCGCAGCTGACGATGCCAATGGTACCGGCATCGGCGGGACTACAAAAGGAGGAGGACCGACGTACAGCGCATGGGACGGGCGTCGATCATGTGTATCATGAGGAACAACAGTACTTGGTGGACTTTCTGGAGTGTCTTGAAAATTATCCTCCTGAGTGGCCATATGCAGATGCCAACCAGTGGACTTATCCTGGTTCTCATGTGTGAAGAATGGCTTCTGCTGATCCTTGCTCTTCTCAGTGCAGATCTGAACTGCTTTTGATGGAACAATAATCAATTCCCTTGTGCACTTCAAAATTTCTTTGATAGGAAAGAGCAGATGCTATCATGTGCCACAATAAGATGCCTCTGTGAAACTATGCTTAATGACAAAACAGTCTCAAATCACAAGAACGCAGTTTCTATCACATATGGCATTCATAACACAGTGATCAATGAGAAACCTTTTCTCATTGACCACCAGAAGATTGACAAACTAACGACTCAGTATCCCATCTGGGGTTTGGATTCCTATGAATCTGAACCACCTGGAAGATGGTCAATCCAACCCATTTTGTTATTAAATTTATTCGCACTTCAACCGTAAGACACTTTTAAATTCTATGATAAACCACCATGGTTTTCTGCTTCTCACCTACCTCCCAATGACACGAAAGAAACACAGTATATCAACAATAATGTGATTTAAGTGGCTTTACACAAACTATCACTCAAATTTTCCAGCTTCCCAGCAACGAATTGCCAAATCCGGTTCAAGGTTGTACATTGTAACAAAAATTAAAAAATCACACGACGTATAAAAATAAAAACACACACACTCAATCACCATGCTCCCAAAATCTGTGTTGTTACTATTCATTGTAGAAGTCACCAAACCAAAATTACATGTTCTTTCTCGAAACAAATTTCACAATTGTCTAGTAAAACAAAACGTTCATCACACAAAAATCCCCAAATGAACCCAGAAAAGGAAAAAGAAAAGAAAAAAGAGCAATTTCTAGCTCCATGATCTACCCAAGCGACGGGCAAAAGAACCAACGATCTACTTCTCCGACGAGTTCGGCCCTCTCTTCTTCCCGAATCCAACCACTAACAAGGCATCAAGAAACAAGAAAAAATCAGGCATCTCCGAAAGAGAAAAAGAGCAAGAGAAAGGCGAAGAAACGACGAGTGGGAAACGGAGAAAGCGTGTGCGATACCGGCGGTAACGAAGCGCCTGTTGTACTGCAAGCGCTTGTGAGCCCTGCCTCTGGGCTTCTTCTTCTTGTCCTGCTTCGCCACCTTCGGCGTCTGCCCCCTTACCTTCCCCGCTCGCGCCAACGATCCGTGAACCTTCCCTGCATTTGTTTTTTCAACACCAATTGATCAGATGAAGAACCACATCAAAACCCCTCTCCCCCTCCTTCCTCTTCCCAACTCACTCCCAACCTGAAAGGTTAGGGCAAAGAACGGGAGGATGAAGAAGAAGAGGTGATCAAAGATAATGAATTTAGAGATGAAGAAGAAGAAGACCCATGGCTTTGGTTGAGGGCGAAACGAAACCCTGGCTGCTCCTGCTGCTGCTTCTCTCGACCCTCACCCGAACGCGAAGACCGAGAAACGCGGCTATTTCCTGCGTTCTACTGCCCCTTCCTGGATAGGGTTTGCGCACATGAGGACAGTGGATCCGGATCCGGATCCAGATTCAAATCGGATTTGCTTCGTGTGGCACACTGCGGATTTGGATCAGATAAAGGATAGCTCTTTTTAGGTCGATCTAATTCAGATTGGGGTCGAAATCTGATGCCCTTGTGTTTTTTTTGCTTATTTTTAATCCATTTTTTTATAGAATCCAGTTTATGAAGTATATTTTTTTTAGGAAATTTTTTATTTAAGGTTCAACCTTTTGCCTATAATTTCAAGAATGGGCAATATTTTTCTGAAATTTCCGATATGAGCCAAACTTTTCCTGAAAACAGTGAAATAAGAGCCTCTTGGAAAAGGTGATTCCATTTTTGTTTCAACATTCATGCATGCTTTCCACACTTTTGGTCCCTCCAACCACAATCAAGTTTAGTGGAAACTCAATCCCCCAAGTGAGCAACTTTACTCTTTCTTTCTTTTTTTTAAATGGGCTAGTCGTGGAACAACCTTCATGGAATTTGAAATCGAGACCCCTTGGGTTATGATAGTGTGACCTAACCATCTGGCTATCTTATCCTTAATTAGAATTAGACGCACACATGAAAATATAGCTTCTATAACTTTTTTCCACTAAATAATAACCAAATGGAGGGTTCAACACTTCTTTGACCCTCATGGCATTCGAACCTAAGACCCTTTGGTTATGATAGTGTGACCCCACGTACAATTATCTCATTCAACCCTCACTTTTCATTGGTATTTGGCAAATGATTAAACTCTTTTAATAAAATCGACCCCTTGGTTAAGGTGTCATCTGCCTAATGACTCCGCATTGGTTCACCCTTTTCTTCTTTCTTTCTTTCTTTTTTTTTTTTTTTGCTAATTCAAGGAACCCCCTCCACCGAACCCACTGTGGGCCGCACATTGTCAAGCCTCTCGATGGTAAAACCCTTGAGGTCTCCCCCACCTACTAGGGAGCACACCTAGCTTCAACCTTACAGCCTGGTGGAGCGGCTCAAGAGAAGTTGAGGCTCTGGGCATGTTTCATTGGAGGCCCTCGGCATGTGAAATATGAGCGTTATATATATATATATATATATATATATATATATATATATATATATATATATATATATATATATATATATATATATATATATCATTTGAGGCCCTAGGCTGGCCTCAAATATCAAAGAGGTCAGCCCGCCCTGCTTGCGGCATGGGACGCCGCCCCCATTGGGTTTCAAACTTGCAACATCCTATCAATTAGGAGACATTGAAAAGTTCAAGCTGAGACATTGTAGGCATGTAGCCATGTTGATTAGGGATGGCAGTGGACCGGGGGAAAGCGGGGCCCCGCCCCGCCTCGCCCCGTTTGGACCGGGGATGAAGGGTATGAAACGGGGATGGAGGATAAAATCCATCCCCGCCGTGGAGGCGGGGCGGGGGTGGACGTGCACTTTTCCCCGCCCCGCCCCGTCCCCGCCACGATCCCCGCCCCAACCACTTTTCCCCGCAATATCCCCGCCCCGCCCCGCCTCCTCCCCGTTTGGACCGGGGATGAAGGGTATGAAACGGGGATGGAGGCGGGGGTGGAGGATAAAATCCATCCCCGCCGCGGAGGCGGGGCGGGGGTGGAAACCTTGTCCCCCGCCCCGCCCCACTGCCATCCCTAATGTTGATGGACCATTATCTAATAAGAAAGAAAAAAAATAACAAAGATATAGGTGACTTCTCAATTATTATTACTATTAATATTAATGTGTATTTGGGTCAACCCTCGTTTCCTAAAGATTGGACAATGAGGGGAAAAAAGGGCTACTTAAGTTCATTGGTCGCTCTATGTTGGGTAATGTTCTTAAAAGAAATAGATAAAGGTATACCAAATTCTTCTTATTAAAGACCCAAGGGGTTTGGCTTAGTGGAATGGGGCCTAGACTGTTGGCCGAGCAGTCTAGGTTCAAATCCCATGTGTGTCATTCCCTTAGATGAGCTGAAGCTGGGCAACTCCTTGGGTTCTCGGAGTTTTATGCCAACATGGACAGAGCCCGTAGTATGGCAAGCTGAGCCAGCGCGGCTAGGTCTTTGCACTTAGGGTGGTTTCTCGAAGTAAATCTGAAAAAAAGATCTTATTAAAGCATCAGACTTGGCTTTTATTTGAATTGGAAGAATCAGGCCCTCAATAGGAATCATGGTGATTTGCAACTTCCATGATGGGGTTCAAGCAAAACATCAATATGGTAACCAAGGGGGGCGCCGTTTGTCTGGCACGTCACAATGTGTTGGGACGTTGCAGGTTCAAAACCCAATGGTATAGTTGTATAACTGGTAGGGGTCTGCCTAACCCCATTGCCTTTAAAAAAAAAATCAAGATGGTGCAATTCCACCGAACTAGCCATATCACTTTCAAAACCAATCCCATCTTTTCAAGCAAAAAGTGCAAACCACAAGTAATAATATTTATTATGCAATTAAAACAAATAAAGCTTTAACTGGCCCTTATTGCAAAAGCTTTGATCAGGTGTGATACTAACCGAAGGGAAGATCAAGATGGGGTCAAACTATCCATCTTCGGTAGGTTCAATCATGTGTGGCGATAGTTTTCCTGAACTGAAAATGGGATGGATGACCCACCAAGCTAGCGTAAATACAAGAAAATGAGTATGGTGAAAGAAAATCCTCGAAGATGTTCATCCAAAATATGATAATGTATACAAGGAGAGATATGGTGTGGACTATGACTCCAATGCTTTGGAAGGGATGATTAATTTATTCTATTGCACCTTATATTATAGATTCCTTTTGCAAGTTTGAGAAAATTAAATGGAAAATGACTATATGGTACGGAAAAAAATGATGCATTTTCAAAAAATGCCTTGCAATTTATCAAATTCGTCAAATGGACAATATCATAGGTTCTCATTTTTTTTTTATGCTCTTACCCCTCGCAAATGTCATGATGCTAAAATAATACACTCACAGAACGCGTCAACAAAATCGCATCTAAGGTTGCGATTTTTCAAAACAAATTATGAAATTTCAAACAATGTGCAAAACTCGTGACGAGTTTTGTGCGATCACCTACGAAAATCATAAAATTTGTGAAAGTATGATAATTGCAAAATTACGGATAAATATCATATGAAGTATTGTAAAATTTCTTATTCGCATCGCACCTGTATTGAAAAATCTTTTTTTCTTGCAAAATTTCATCCTATATAAATATGTGTTTAGTTTTTTTTTATATTTGGAAAGAGTGATGACCCCAATCCTCTTTTCTCTAGAACCTCAACCGTTCCTGCGAAAGTTTTTCACTCTACCTCATGCAAGGTTGTGGTATATTTCTCCTCCACTTATTCGGTTAGCTATTAAGCTAAGTTTCATACAATATATCTATTATTTTATTATTATTTCTTTCTTTACAACGTAGTTTTCTCTTCTTCTTCCTTTGCTGTTGTTTTGAATTTATTATGTATTGTTGTTGTGGATGTTACCCTATATAAACATGTAATATTTATCACCGGATTTACCATTTAGAGTTTATGATCTTTAAGGATTTTTGCATATAATTACTTATTTTTGTTTATTGCTTGTCAATATTCAGTGGTTTTGTCAACATTAACATATAAAAATAGTGACTATATGCTTCATATCACTTGTAAAAGTTGGCACCAATATGCATCATGGAGTTTGCTTTTAAGTAGCATGTTGTCACATGATGAGTGCAATAAAGATGTTGGCATGCTAATATATGTGCATGCTCTCTAAATTAAACATTAGTTCATTTGCTTGCAGCAAGCTATAATTTTTGTTACTTGTCTATTTTGCTTTCTAGTCCATAGTTTCTTAAATGCATCAAACTCAACTGTTCTTGAGAAAACTATGTTTGTTCATAATTTAGGATGCTATTATGAGTTAAAAGTACTTGGTGCCAAATATTGCATGATTTTATAATATTTTCTTCAATCAATGTATCATTTCTAAAGAACATAAAAGTCTTCTAGCCATTATAATATATACATTTGATCAAATTATGATTCATACAATGCTATATAAAGTTCATGAGGAATTGTCTTTTGTTTAGTAGAAGAAAAAATGATCTTGATATTTATGTGTCTATTGGCATGTATATAAGCTTTTACATTTTTTATTCTTTTATCTACTAACTTACAATTAGTAGATATAGTTGAACTTATTTTTTGCTTTTCACGTAAAACTAATTGCGTATACATTTTTTTTGCTATTCAATTTGCAAATCTTCATGTAAAGGCTTAACTTTTTATTTGTCAAATGCACTTATTGAATATTTTATTTTTCAGATATTGGGATACCCTAGCAAACTTTATAGTTTATATAATGTTTTTTTCAATTAAATGTTTCATTTTTCTATTGCCTACAAAGTATAATATTTGTTATTTAAATCATAGGTAGCTCACGATGTTTAAACGCGATGCAAGCAAAGAAGTCACTGACCAGTCACTCGACACAAACGTGGTGCTTAAGAGTGAAGAAGATATGATGAAACTAAAATATAGCTATTAATTTTTGAGGAAAATTTTTTGGTTAGTGATGCGATTTTGAAAACAATAATTTTAAATCAAGAACTGCACACCAAATAAGAATTTTAAAACTAGTTCTTGCACTCATTGCAAAGTAGCAAGTCAAATTGTCTCCTCAGGGAACAGGACTAAGTGAACTCAATTCACTTAAAAGATCACTTTATTAATATCTTGAAAAAGAAAATGAATTACACTATTCTGAATTACAATGCTAAAATAAAATAAAAACTAAATAATAAAAGTAACTATTCTAAACTAAGCATATGACTCTCAAACACAATCCAAGGAGCATTAGAAAAATATATGTCTAGCTCAGCCCACCCTCCTCCTTGTTCTGACGTAAATCTAGAAGACCTGTAGAATAAACAAACAAACTACACTATCCTATTCTAAACGGTTAACACAATGAATAATTAATGAATAAAAGAACTAATTAAAATCTAACTAATTCAATTAAATCAAATAACTAGAATAAGCAATAAAGAATGCAATTGGTCTAATTATTCTAACTATGAAACAAATTATAATTATCACTAAAAAAGAATTATCGATTATTCTAAACTAAATTATTCTACCGACTAAGAGAAAATAAACTAAACTATCAAAATTAACTAAAGGCAAATAAATGATGAAAAACTATTCTAAAACTGATGTAAATTACTTCTAAATCTAAACTAATGAATTAATCTATAATTATCTATAACAACTTATAATTGACTTAAGAAAGAAAGAAAGAAAATAAATAATCACTATGTTATTTAAAAGAAAACCGATACTATCAAACAAAAGAAATTCAGTTACTTTTATCTAATCTAATTATTCCAAATAAACTAACTAAACTAATTTACTTTCTAATGTATTTAAATGGATTTAATACTAATCTAATTAATGTGAAAACAAAATTTAATGTGAGGTAAAATTACTAACTAAAAAAATTAATTAACTATTATCTAAATTCAGCTGGAATAAAATAAACTAAATATGCGACAATAATCAATAATTAAAACAACTAACATCTAATTAAATACTGGAATTAACTTTTAGGAATTAAAATAACAAATAATTAATCAACAAATAACAAAAAATTAATTAACATATATGGCTGAGATAAAAACTAATCTAATTATTCTACCGATTAATTATTCTAAGCTATTAATTGAGCAATTACTAATTAATGTTAATAAAAACTAATAATATGCTGAAAAATAATTAAAGAACATGATTTAACAGTAAATAAACTATCATAATTAACAAAAATAACAAAAATAATTTAATCTAACTATTCGGCTAGAATAAAAGAATAACTAAATATTATATTGATTAACTATTTAAGAAAATAATAATGCATAACG
The DNA here is from genome assembly GCF_984573655.1 of Nuphar pumila. Lineage (NCBI taxonomy): Eukaryota > Viridiplantae > Streptophyta > Magnoliopsida > Nymphaeales > Nymphaeaceae > Nuphar > Nuphar pumila. The sequence goes on from NC_143254.1 coordinate 98,073,710, forward strand.
ATAAATAAAGAATTAATGACTAATTAAATTGTTGGAAAGTAAATAAAACATGAATTATAGGAATTAAAATAATCTATTTAACAAAAATAACAAAGGAAAAACTTGATCTAATGACTTTATATTAAAAAGAAATAAAACGATTTCAAAAACCCTAATCGGCTAAAATTATAATTTATAATTAATTAAATCTAACCTAATTACTAAAAATAAAGACTAATTTATATTAAACTAATATGATCTAGACTTAAACTAAATTGGAAGTAACATAATAAAAAAAATCAGAACTACATGCAACGATTTTGATGGGAAAAGAACAATATGCATGGAAATTACGAAAAACGATAAAACTATATTAATGCCTAATTCTATTTTATAGAAAAATGTGTATATAAGATGTGAATCAGGACTAATCAAATCTAAGATTACTAAAACTAATCTAAATAACAAAAATACAGAAAATAAATTTCTAAACTAGTTGCTACAAACAAAATCTACAAAACCAACTCTAGTCGACGGGCTTGTTTGGCTAGGTTTTCGACTTGGACGACTCAAGACTCGACTAAAACACCAACAAGAAAATGATCAAACCATAAAATCTGATTCTACATGACAAATAACATAAAATATCAAAAACCCAAACCTAAACTCAAAGGAAAAATGACTCAAACTTGATTTCTTTTAAAAAAATATATAAATAAAAACTAAAAAGTAGAGAGCGGGAGGAAGGCGCACCTCAAGGGCTGCCCAATGAGTTTGGGGATAGAAAAGAACGAACTTTTGCTTCAAATATCATGCCTCACATGTCCTTTTGTTGCTGGAGTGTCTTTCTTTGTTGTAGTATGTTGAAAACCGAATCGTCAAAGGGAGAGAATCGATGGAGGAAGCAAAGAGATTGGTCGGTTGCATGGGAGAATTTTTTAGCCACCGAACATGATGGTAGATGGTGGTTCGCACCAAATCCGAAGTTGAAGCTTCCAACCGTGGGTACCTGCAGTAAATACTAAAAACCCAACAACAAAAAGAAAAGGAAAACAATGAAAAATAGTATGGAAAGGAGAAGAAAAATAAGCATAAAGAAGAGAGGAAGAAAAATAGATGGAGAAAAAGAGGAAGAAGAAAAGGGGAAAGGGCTGGAAAAAGAGGGTGTGAAACCCTAGGCAAAAGATGTCTATTCAGGTCTGGACGTCCCCTATTTAAAGAAAATTTTATAAAGATTTTTCAAAAAAAGCTTAAATCAAAGTTATTTCTTAAAAACCACTTACGATATTCTAAAATTGCTAAAAGACACCTATGCACCACTTCTAGGAGGACTTTTTCAAAAAATTACTTTTTGGATCTATGAAGTTGGGTTTAAACAGAATGTGGATCGGATTTAAAGTCCATTTTGCATGGTTTTGGATCGGATCTGAATCTAATTCGCATCGATACAAATTCAATTTCACTGAAAAGGCTTTAATTTTCTTGTTTTAACTCAGATTCTGATGAAATTCAAACAGAAGCTCATTCACACCTAAAACATCATAAACACGGGTACTTAAGCTATAAAAGTTCATATAAATGCACGAATTTATGATAATATGGTATGCATTTCATGCATTATCAGTCAGTTAAGTAAGTATATTGTAAATTTTTTTTAGTGTTTGTTTGTTCTGATCGTGCACAGATTCATTTAAAAATAACATGAGCGCATTTACCTATTTGATAGAGTATAAAAAAAGATTCATACTTAGACTTACTAGTTTTCACAGCAAAAAATGGCAGAAAGACACGATCGGCCAAAGACCATTTACATGACCCTGTACTTATTTGTGAATCTATAAAGCAATGTTTTTCTTTTTTTTTTCTTCTAATAGAAACTAATTGGTAAACATTGAAATTTATAGCAAATTCTCAAAACTCTCCAATATTGAGGCAGAGCATACACATGCTTAGAGTTTGACCATGTGTCGTATTTGTTCTATAAATGTGATAAGGTATACACTTACATAACATAAATTTTGAACTGCACAACTACCTTAAAATTGATTTATGTTACAAATCTTGATTCATGTCAACTGGAGCAATTATCACTGGGTTCTTTGAGATATGAATATGAAAGTGAAGGAGTTAAGGTTGTACAATTCGATGAAAACTACAGAATTTGATGATAGTAATGACGTAGATATGGTACTTAATGTTATTACATATTCAATATTGTGTTTCTTTTGTTTAAGTACTCATTTAGTTTAATGTTGTGTTGTAAGTTTATTTTTTTCATGATGGATTGATTACGATATTTATGTAGAATGATAGGCCACTATTGTGCAAGACATTCCTAAGTAATCAAACTGATAATTATTTTGTTATATGTTTGTTAACTCATTTTGTACATGTTTGTTCACTTGGTATATGAATGTTACATGTAGAATTGTAGAATATATGTTCTTTTGTATATGCAATACTCAAGATTAGGCGAATCATTAAATTCCACACAAGTACACCATGTTGCTTATCATTTTTTTTGTGATATTTGTTGCATGTTTACTGAGTGACCTTTTTTTAGGCTAATGTAATTGTAGTTAGGCATTGGTTGATAAAAGTCTATAAACGTGAAAGGAAGATCATCCGTGAGGAGTAGATGAAAAAAAAGGTTGAGCTTATGGCAATGAAAGTTGATGAATAATCTATGTTGAAGGGTGCTCTTGCGCTTGAAGATGTAGAGACGACATCAGACAATAAGGTGTTGGATGGCAATGAGAGATTACAGGAGCTTTGGGTAATCATGGGTATTGTTTGCTGTTAGTTATGTATATAATAAGGACTTATGGAATTTTAGACTATGAATGTGGATAGGGTATTATGTATTGACTATGGATGTGAAAACTTGCACATAAAATTTAAAATTTATGTAGATGCACTATGAATGTGAATGACTATGCACATTTTTTATTATATATTTACTTATTTATAATAGGTGATTGATTTGTTTATGAGAATGAACTGTGTATATAACAAAGAATGCACTTTTTTATTTTATTTTTTGTTTGATATGTGTTGTTTATGTAATAGGTGATTGATTTGTTTAAAAAAATCAAGTGTGGTTTTTTCTTGGGAGGTCCACAAGCTTTGGAAAATGATTGTCCAAAATATTTCTTGATGCAGTAAGACTCATACATATTTAATTGTTATGAACAAGTACAATTCAGTTGAACTATGAAAATTTTGAAATACAAAAATGATTTTGGTATATCATATCTTTCTCAATTATTTATTTTGTATTTTCTTTTGCCGGTTGGCTCTATTACATAATGAACCAATGAACCAATGACCTTTTTTTTAATGTTTTTATAGTTGGCTAGAGTATATTCAATTTGATTTTATTGTCCTGACAGTCATGTGCATATTCAGGTCAAGGGTACTCCTGATGAGCTACCTTTAGAGGTCACTTTGATATTATTCATCCATGCAATTAACGACATTCTAACCCAATCATGGTTGGATTTCATGTCATTCATCTGTACTCACGAAAAATTAGGTGTATTACTACTCTCTTGAATAGTAGGCTTTAAGTAACTTTCGCACCAAGAAAGAAATTTTCAATGTACAATTGAATTTTTTTTATTCTTTTTAAACCAAAAGGAATTTTGCCTGAACAAAAATAATCATGTACCTTGCGAAATTCCTTTCTAGTGCAAAAAATTATCACTTGCAAACACATGTTCTTTCTTTGTTATATACACATTATATACAATTGAAGTTACTGAAAAAATTAATCACCTATTACATAAACAACACATATCAAACAAAAATAAAAAATCAAACAACTTCATTCCTTGTTATATACACAATTCATCCTCCTAAAAAAACAATAATCAAACAACTTTCTATACGAAAACAGGTCATTACCGACAATAAATATCATCGACAATATATAATTTATGGTGGCCAATAATACAAACAATGCTAAATAATGTCACCACAGGTGTCAACTTTTTATGGTCGCTTATATTACTATTTACGACGATATTCATATATCATTTTCATAAAAATAAATTTGATGATTTGATTTAGTCGGTGTAAACGGTTGGCTCTAGAATATCATCGGTAATAGTAATTAAAGGTGATGATAATTATTGTCAGGTATATTAGTTAAAACTGAAGATAAATATTGTTGTCTATATTATTTAAACCTGACAATAATTATTGTCGGCTATACTAGTTAAAATCGATGATAAATATAGTTGTTAATAGTAATTAAAGGTGATGATAATTATCATCGGTTATACTAATTAAAACCAATGATAAATATTATCTCCTATATTTTTAAAGTCGATGATAGTTATCGTCGGCTATACTAGTTAAAACAGATGATAAATATCATCAAAAATAGTAATTAAAGGCGATGATAATTATCATCGGCTATGCTAGTTAAAACTAATGATAAATATTGTCGCCTATATTGTTTAAAGGGGACGATAATTGTCATTGATTAGATATCTAAAGTCGACCATAATTATTGTTGTAGAACTATAACAAAATAGTTCATTGTCGATGATAAATATCATTGCTTATATCCATATTGAAAATCATTCATATAGCTGACGATAAATATAATTGGTAATCTAAAAAATTGATTTTAAATTAGCAATATTGACTTTAAATATTTTTTTACAAATATGAACCCAACATATCACATTGTCTAGCTCAAACATACACAAACGACAACATTAAAGCAAAATTCAATATAAATTGATGCCCATATATTTATAGATTAACAAATGATTGATGTCCATATTGATAGCTTAACAAATGTTATACATAGGCTTTCTAAGATGAATGATTGTTTAAACATAAAAAAAAACAAAAGTCTTCTCTTTTTTCTTGGAAGATGCTTTAACAACTGCCGCCTGCTCTTCTGCAACCTTTTTCTCCCCAGTCTCATCTCTGAAAAGATCCAAGTCATCATCATCTTTATCTGGTGTGGTCTAAAAACCATAACAAGTTAGCAAGGCATTTAAACAACACACCCAAGTGTGTGTGTGTGTGTGTGTGTGTGTGTGTGTGTGTGTGTGTGTGTGCGTGCACTAACTTGTAGTGTGCATTCAGTATCAGTTGCAAAAAAGATTGCTCCAAGTACTGTATAGAGTAAAGATAACAAAAAAATTAGTAATTTTGAAACACAAAAAATCCACAACTATCAAATAACATTCACAGAATTGAAACCAAACTCTATTTTCTAGTTTTTGAAAAGCAACCAAACATTCCAAGTTAGACAAAAAAAAGAAAGGTTTTGCAAGCTTACAAAGTTTAAATAAATAAACAACACATATTTGCATTTGTATCATCGCACATCATTTGAACTTATGGCATAATATAAAATATGACCATACTAACAGTAGAAATAATGAAGTTTCATGAACTTGGTCATGTTTAATTTGATACCAAACATTCATAGATAGTAAGTGCTTGAAATATATATAGGAGTTCATGAATTTGGTCATATTTCACATGACACCCCTTGAATATTCGGATTATATATAGTCTAGTAAGCACTTTATCAAGACATGCTTATGAGGTACAATGGACTATTAAACTGAGAGAGAAAGTTGCACTGAACACAAAGATGGTTGCAGGTATGGAGCCCATTTCCTGTACCTGCATGTTGTTTATCATCTGCCTCTGCACTACCTTACCCCTCTCCCGATATCCGCCTCAAAAGAATTTTTTATTTTACTTTGGTTATGGCTTTTCTGATTTTATTTTGAAAATAGTCATTGATATCATTGTAGTTTCTACTTCTTATGTGTCTATATATTCTATGAACTCTTTTGCTGCAAGATCATGCCAACCTTCTTCCTAGCTTTCTTGAGAAAAAATAAACAAATCTAGAGTTAAAATAATCCACCAATACATGCACTAAAAGAAGAGAAAATTGTATGCTAAATCAAATTTGATATATACTTTGTGCTGAAGAGCTTGAATTCAGTAACCTTTGTTTTTCTACTATGAATAAAGGGCAATGATAATTATCATCATCAATAAGATTAGGAATAAGTTTAACATCAATGATGGTATTTATCGTCGTTGATGTTATACTATTGGTGATAATAATTACTGTCATCGATAGTGTAACTTAAACTTATCCCTAATTCTATTGACGACAACAATTATCGTCACTACTAGTACAACATCAATGATGATAAATATTGTCGTTGATGTTAAACTTATCCCTAATTTTAGAGATGATGATAATTATTGTCTTCAATAGAATTAGGGATAAGTTTATGTTATACTATGGATGATGATAATTATCATCGTCACTAAGATTAGGGATAAGTTCAACATCAACGATGCTATTTATCATTGTTGATGTTATACTATTGGCGATGATAATTATTGTCACCAATAGAATTAGGGATAAGTTTAAGTTACACTATGGACGACGATAATTATCATCATTAATTAGATTAATGATAAATTTAACATCAACGATGATATTTATCATCATTGATGTTACACTATCGGCAATGATAATTGTCATCACCAATAGATTACAAATAATTGACATATTAATGACGATATTTTTCATCATCTTTATGTTGATCATTTATAATCTATTGTTGACTTATGGACGACAATAATTATCATCGTCAATAAATTACAGATAGTAGCATATTTATGATAATAATTATTGTCATCAATTATCAATGATAAAAATATAAATGACAATAATTATTATCGTCTATACTCTAAAAAATATAAATGATAATTAGTGACAATTACTTATCATAATATTTGAAAGGCAACGATAATGTCGTCAAAAATATTTAGTCTCGATCATCTTTCACGTGTTCCTATTCATATTATCGATGGGATAAGAGAGATGACAATATGTCATCGGCTATAGCTATTTTTACTATAATATTATTTATCGTCGAGATTAATTTATTATTGATGATGATAATTTATCATCACCATTTTTATGGTCAGTAATGATGTATTTTCTTGTAGTGACTTCAATCTCTATTATATACACAATTCATTCATAAACAACGTCATCACCTCACACACACATGTTCATTAATTTAAACATTACATAACAAAATTCAATAATATACAAAATTTAATTAATGTACATAACAAATCTCAATAATATATAAAATTTAATTATGTACACCACAAAATTCATCGTTTTAGTAGCTCTTTGATGTAATTTTGCAAGTTAGCAATAAAAGCACCTTAAGAGTTAAGCATCTCCCTCAGCTTGTAAACTTCTTTCCTTAAATGGCCATTTTCTAGATCTATCCTGATTGTACTTGTTGTAGCCCCAACTTCCTCCTTGATGTGGACCATATCTCCATCTTCATCCTTGTGTACATCAACCATGAATTTCTTGTTGATATCTTCTCCACTGTTATATTAGTCTTCCAGTCTGTATTCAAACAAAGTGGGGTAATCCTTCTTTTTATCCTTCATTGTGCCATGGATTGCTTTACTAACTACTCCATGATGATGGGGTATTTGCTGAATAAAGCTAAACTATTGGACCACTCAGCTGGTTTGTTGTTGTTCAACTTTGTTCATGTTGTGCAACCAACTTCATTCATGTTGTACACCAAATATTATGCAACCAAATGTCAACTCCAGTCATTGGCTTCTCATGGCACTTCAATCCAATGATGTATGTCACATCCTTCAACGTAATTGTTATCTAAATATCTTTAAAGATCAATGTGTTTGAAGACAGACTCTAAAAATGCGCAATAGAACCTATGAGACTATGGCTGATGTTCTATGAGGTGATCTCCAAGATTTTTCAAAAATGCATATGATCCACCAAATTCGTGTGGGACTTTGTCAGTGCTAGAAACCATGAGTGTGCTTTGTGCTAAAAGAATCGGTGCACGCGGAGTGATGGAGGCTGGTGTGGTTGTTGCACTCATATGCATATATTTAGTAATAACATTTTCACTGATTGAAATGCAAGTACACAAATGCACAAATAAACACATGGCTATGCATGACATGCATATACAACAACAACAACAACTACGCCTTCATCCCAAAACAATTGGGGTCAGCGATATGAACCAAAAAAGAAAATCATTTTGGGTCTTCTACATGAATCCTTTTCCTCCAATCATTTCTATCCAATGCCATGTCCTCGGTGAGGTTCAAAGCATTCATATCCTTTCCGATCATCTCCATCCAAGTCTTCCTAGGCCTACCCCGACCTCTTTTAACTAATCTATTTTTCCATTTCTCCAACCTTCTAACTGGAGCATCATTAGGCCTTCGCCGAATATGTCCAAACCACCGTAAACGATTCTCTCGCATCTTATTTTCAATGGGTGCAACACCTACCTTCTTACGTATCTCCTCGTTCCGAATCTTATCTCTTATTGTATTTCCACACATCCATCTAAGCATCCGCATCTCAGCTACACTCATTTTTTGAATATGATGTCTCTTGGCAGCCCAACATTCCGTACCATATAGTAAAGCGGGTCTAATAGTCGTCCTATAAAACTTTCCCTTCAACCGCAATGGCATTCTACGATCGCACAACACTCCAGTTGCACTTTTCCATTTCATCCACCCAACCTTTATCCTATGATTTACATCTCCATCAATTTCTCCATACTTTTGAACGATGGATCCCAAATATTTGAAATAATCATTCACCGGTATTTCTTGCTCACCAAGCTTCACTACACTCCCATCCCTACTTCATTGCTTACTAAACCGACATTCCATATATTCAGTCTTACTCTTACTCAACTTAAAACCTCTAGCTTCCAATGTCTGTCTCCATAAGTCTAACTTAGCATTAACCCCAGCTCTAGACTCATCAATCAAAACAATATCATCAGCAAACAACATACACCACGGTACATTTTCTTGAATTGATCTCGTAAGCTCATCCATCACTATCGCAAAAAGGAAAGGGCTTAAAGCAGATCCTTGATGTAACCCAACCGTTATCGGAAAATTGGTTGTCACCCCTCCACAAGTGCGGACATTGGTTACTACTCCTTCATACATATCTTTAATTATACTAATGTACTTGAGAGAAACACCTTTCTTCATCATTGACATGCATATATATATATATATATGTGTGTGTGTGTGTGTGTGTGTGTGTGGTTCTAAATAACTATAATTAACTTATGGTAATATACTCTTGATTTACATAGATGTAATATCAAAAAAAAAATTTAAGATTATTTAACATCAAGTGGTAGTTATATACAAAATAAATTTAGAAAAGTACATGTCTCTCAGCACCAGACATTATTTGCTAGTGTGACTTCCTACTCGAAGCATGCACTTTCATCGAATGAGGGGGGAGGAGGAACCTTCTATGCACTATATAGCCCAACATTGGTTTCCTCTACCTATGGGCTCTCATTTTCCTCCATCGGGCCCACAATCACATCTTCTGCCTAAGGACCCTCCACAATTGCCCCAACCCTAAGCTCATTCTTCTCCACATTTGAGTGACTACTCTCCTTCAATTTAGAGACTACCCCACTGTGAGCCAATGACTTACACTTCTTCACCAATGTGTCCCCTACCCCTCCTTGGTTGCTTTTGGGATGAGAGACAAATATTTGGCCACAACATCATCAACTTTTTTTGCAGAAATAATATTATTTGTGTGCCAATCTAAAATTTTTAGCAATTGATTTGTTAGAAGTACATACAATTGCTTAGATGAGCGCAAATTTCAACGTTACAGATTGTTAAAGTTATATTTTTGATGGACAAGATCTGATAACCAATTTTTTTTAGTTGAAGCAGGATCCCTCTATGTTAGAGTGGCAAGCCTATTGTACATGTCAAGATCTGTCTCATGAAACACCATGTAACCATCAAATCCTTGGATCCCGACCGACTCATTTTGCCTTTTTTTATTTCTTCTTTGTAATGGTAGGTGTACATTATTGTTTTTTTGTTATTTGGTGCCATCTTATAATAAAAAAACTTAATTTTTATGATAACAATAGTAAACTAAAAAAATTTAAAAAAAGAGAGAAAACTCACAAGCAATGTTATACACATAAAAAAAACTAAAAAATCCTATTAAACTGGATAAAAGACATGCAAAAATAAACCAACCATGGGACATAACTGACACATACAACCAATTTTTTAAAAAAAATTTTACCAGAAAAACAATAGTAAAAAGCTATTCACTAGAAAACCTAGTCGTCAGTAATCTTACAGAAAAAAACTTGGGTGAGAGACGCTGATGAAGTCACTGTTGATGGTTTTTATCGAAATATTCATAGAAGATTCACCAGAGGCGGCTGAAATTAGAGGTTTTCCACCGCTGTTGATGAACTATCATCGATAAGGGATTTTTGCAAAGTCGTTGCCTGCCAGAATATTCGCCTAAATGTCATTGGAAGATAGCCAAAATGATTGGAGACCACAAGAACACTAGTGGTTGTGAAAAGACTTAGTTAAGGGACGCCAAAAATGGGGTTGAGAAATGAAGCATTATTTATATAGGACAAAATTTTGTAAGCGAAAGTAATTTCATAATTTGGGTGCAATTCAAATAAGAAATTTTGCAATATCAGACTTTTGCAACTTTTCATAATTTTGCAATGCGTCGTGCGATAGTCTTTCAAAATTTTGCAAGGTACAGACTTTCGCAACACTTGAAAAGATTTTTATAACATGCCTTGTGATATTCGTCCATAATTTTATAATTATCAGACTTTCGCAAATTCTATGAGTTTCGCAAATTGTTTGAAATTTTGCAATCTTTTTTAGAAAATCCCAACCTCAAATATGATTTTGTTGGTGAGTTTCATGGGTGTATTATTTTAGCGTTATAACACGCAAAAATTAAAAATTTGCACTTACGAGGGATAAAAGCATCAAGAAAAAATTGAGAACCTGTGATATTGTTCATTCGGCGAATTTGGTAAATTGCAGGGCATTTTTTAAAACAAGTAATTTTAGTGTATAGTACAATCATTTTTCGAAAATCAAATGTATTTAGTGTTAAGGAACGACTCAACACACTATCAATAGATATAGATCGATCTATCGATAGATAAAATAAATAAAAAATAGGAAGAAAAGGAAAAAATCAACCATACAAAAAATAAAGATTTTATGTGGTTCGATAAGAGTTACCTATGTGCACGTTCCACCCTCCTTCAACATTTAGACCTCTAAGGAGTGCAGCTATACTATGGTGCACCTAAAGAACCTAAGGGTCCTGGGTAATGACCGTTGTTGAAAGTATAAACCACCGGGCTGGTTCGCAACTGTGAACTCATATCTCAATGTATCTGGCAGGGGTCTACCTAACCCCAACTTGCCAATAAATAAAAAAAGGTTCTTTTTTTTTGTTCACACCCCCCACCAGTTACACAACATATCATTGGGTTTTTAACTTGCAACGTCCCAACACATGGTGGCATGCACTAACAGCTCCTACCAACTTCTTTTTGTTTTTTTTTTAAGGGTAAGCTGAGGTTATTAAGCAGACCCCACCAGTTATTATTCAATCGTACCATTGGGGTTTTGAACCTGCAACATCCCACCACAGGGAATGTGCACTGACAGCTCCTACCAACCAGGCTTAGCCCCAGTTGGTAGTTGGTTTCTTTTCTTTATTTAAGGGAAGGTTCAAGGTTTAGAAGCCTAGTCTGATCTTGGCGATCCAGGCCAGTCTATTGATCTTTTAAGACCTGATCTAGTGAGTTCGAGCTTTAACACTTATGAGCTGGATCTGTTTCGTCAAGCATAAGCTAAGCTCAAGCCCAACCATCTTCAGGAAACAATAGACCGGCTAAGTAGATTCTCCTAGTTGTAGGTCCAGGTTTGGTTGAAATAAGGTGGACATAGGTGGGGCTGAGGCTTGGTACTAAACGAAATTATTGGGTAGAAAACACATTGGTTTTGTTTTACTAGGAAACTAATTTGAATCATGAGATTTTTGACATGAAAGTAGGGTTTTCGAGGGCTTCAATGATCAACAGCTCTACAGTATGTCAAAATTTCATGACTCAAAAATCATGTTCTCACATGGGAAAAACTTGAACTACAATCTGATCTTTAGCACATAAATCATGTTCAACACATCTATGAAGTCAAATAGAGTCTATACAACTTGTTATAATTTTTAATTTAATAGTTCTATGCCTTTATTAGTATTATATATATTAGAGAGAGAGAGAGAGGTGGGCAATGGGCCGGGCGGCCTGCAGGCCGAGCTTGGGCCTGGGCCTATAAATTATGCCCAAGCTTGTTTCGAACCAGGCTTTTGTCCCGATCAAAGCCGACACGGCACAGCTGCCTATATATATATATATATATATATATATATATATATATATATATATATATATATATATATATATATATATATAATCAGTTGTGCCTACAATCTAATTGACATTTCATGATAAAAAAGGGGCTTTAATTTAGTGCTGGTTGCGACCGCTGCTAAAGACCTTTTTTATGGAAATTTTTTTGCACCGTTCATCATGCACGTGGTCAGCGGCGCTTCTTTGTCTGCCGTGAGCGTCCACTATGACTCTTTCTCTCTCTCTCTCTCTCTCTCTCTCTCTCTCTCTCTCTCTCTCTCTCTCTCCGAGGACCAAGGTATTGGCTTGGTTGATTCTTCATGACCGGATACAGACCCATAACAATATCAAGAGGATGGGTTTTCAGTTTCCCAGTTGGTGTGTGCTTTGTCGACAGGCTGAAGAAACTACACAACACCTTTTCTGATCGTGTGAAGTGTTTCAAGAATTGTTTTCTAAAACTTGGAGGGCTCCATAGTTGTTGTGCGGGAGGGTTGCTTTGCGTTAGATCTTATCCTCGGCCCTGCTATAAGTAGACGCGAAAAGAAGTGAAGGACTATTTGGAGAGTTTGGTTGTTTACAGTGTGGTGGTTCATATGGATGGCTAGAAAAGAAATGATGTTACTTTTCGGGATGTCTTGTTCAACCTTAACCGTTTGACCCATAGGGTCTTGGCTCATGTGTATGCTATCTTACGCATATATTTCAAAGACCTGCCTCTGCCACAAACCGATCCTCATATAGATGTTTGTGGTCCTCTATGAGTGTGCTGTTGTGTTTGTGCTTGTGGGGCTCAACGCTTTGTTGAGTTTTACTTTTAAGTAACGTTGATCGCTTTTCGGCTCTCTCTCTCTCTCTCTATATATATATATATATATATATATATATATATATATATATATATATATATATATATATATATATATATATATATAAAATCAGTTGTACCTACAATCTAATTGATATTTCATGATGCAAGTTGTTTTGACTTAATAAGTTCGCATAGATGTGTTCAGCATGCTTGATTCAGTGGAAGTGGACCTTTGAATTATGTTTTCTAGATGAAAATGTGTTGTTCTGAGTAAAATAAAATTGTAGCGCATTTACAGCTATTAATTTTAGCATGATTTAGAAAATATTGTACACACATCTAATTCCAGCAATCTAAAAGTCTATTCCTATTAAATGGAGCATGTAGATCACATGTATTATGAAATTGATTGTAGGTATCTTTCTACAGACAGGCCCCCATGCCTCAGCGTTGTACAGGCAGAAGTGCCAAATTCGGTAGCCTTTGGATTAGGATTTGACATTTTCTCTTAAAGTAATTAACCATATAGGCCTAAGTGGTGCACTACATGCTCATGGTTTGCCTGCTCTGCTTTTGGAAAGTAAGGGAGTCCTCCGGTCTGTTAACTTCCGGCCATTCAATGAGCAACTGTTAAAAATAAAGTTGCATGTGAAATAGTCTTCTCTTTGGACTGTTTTCTGCTTTCTGGTCACCAGAATATGTTTACAGAATATATGCTTACTGGAATGTGAACTTGGTATTTTCGTCACCTTTTTCGTGAATTCGACCCTGCAGATGCATTCGGCACGATTCGTTTGCTAGGAATTGATCGTCCGATCGTATATTTTCAACGAAAAAAATGCTATTTTAGATGCTCAAATATTTACAAAAATTTTGAATCATCTATTTTTAAGCCTTAAAAGATCCTGCTTATGAGTTGTAATTGGATGATCTAAGAGCCAATTCCCATGAAACCCAACGTTGCGGTTTCTGTGAGATTTAAGAAAAAGAAACTATAAAACCCATAAAATTCTCGGATAATTCTCTACTAGACATATTTTAAGTAAACATATTCTAATGACTCATGACATGAAAGGTAGAGAAACATTTACAAACAAAAAAATATTTTTTTTCACCATCCAAAAACGTTTTATATTCCTTTATTTTTTTTCCTTATTTAAGTTGCCCCAGAACATATTGTTTTCGACTATGTCATTCCTTTATGCAGAAATCTAGTGAATGAAATCAGTATCTTATCACATGCACTGTCTTCATGTTCTTTGTTTTCTAGTCCAAGATTATAACATTGTTGCTTTTCTAGTTATCGTCTAGAAATGCCCCGTATATAAAATGGAGTTGGGATCTAGTTAGGGTCTCAATGCTTCAGGTTTGATCGGGACCCGACCCATGACAAACCTTACAAGGTTAGGGTTTTAAAGCAAGTCAACCACCGAGGTGGTATCCCATGTAGTAAGTGGGGTCCTGTGTCAAGCTGAAGACCCAGGATCGAATCCCTCTGCCACATGGAGCAGCTGTTGTTCTGGTAGGGGTCCGCCTAAACCCCAGCTAGGGATGGCAGTGGACCGGCGTGGGGGCGCCTCGCACGGGGATGGATTTTAACCTCCATCCCCGTTTCAAGTCCTCCATCCCCCGTCCAAACCGGGTGAGGTGAGGTGGGGTGGGACCCGTTTCCCCTTAGTCTATAGTCATCCATTGAAGGATTGGGGATGGGGTGCGACAGGGCAAGACGGGGATTGGGGCGGGGCGAGGGAAAGCCTAAGTTCATCCCCACCTCCATCCTCATTTCATGCCCTTCATCCCCGGTCCAAACGGGGCGGGGCCCCGTTTTCCCCCGGTCCACTGCCATCCCTAACCCCAGCTTGCCTTTAAAAAAACAAATTTGAGTTTAAACCAAGTCAGATCTGATTAGTATATGCAGCAGGGTATTGTTTGTAAAATTTTATACCTGACCCTCTGTACTTTTAGCTCAGTACAAGTGGGACCCCACAGAATGGTAGGGTTTGTGGTTGTAAACGTAATCTTATCCAGCGTTTGACAGGATCTGCTCTCTCATGACTCATGTTTTTCGATTAAGACCTGAGATCTTTCAATATAAAAAAGCTAAATAACAATATTTTACATGGTATGAACAAGATCTGGTTTATGTCAACCTTATAGGATCTGGGTATGATTTTTCCATATGGCAAACTTGATCAGAATTGGGTCTGGACCCAGTCTCCTCGCCTCAATGTCGGATCTGAGTTCAGACTTACCTGGGTCCCAATCAAATCCGGCCTGTTGACACCCCCAAGATCCAATAATCAGATTGAGTATCTTTCAAGGTATTCAGAGAACCAAAATAGAACATGCGTCCCCTGCCCCGTCCCCACCTCAAGTTTTGTGTTGACTGCATCTTTTGACAATAACCGGTAAATATATCAGTAAGTTTTGAAAAATGGTTAAACATGAGACCGATTTTTTTAAGTGTTAAATATGATAATGGTTTTCTTCTAAAAGCTGCCTAACTATGTCACATAGACACGTTGACACGAGGATGCATGACGCAGATTCAACTAGTAAGTTTGATTCTTCTTTTTTTGAAAAACAGGATTTGACTTAACCCATTTCTTTTATTTTTTAATAATACTTAAAACATAATAATATAAAAAATAAAATTATTAAGATATAGGCCATGCGAGTCAGCCCGTGTCTACGTGTCAGTGTGTCCGCTCATGTCATTGGGACCATATGACATAGCTGCCGAATTGTCAAAGTGATTATCACGAAATTCATTTTACAAAAAAAAAAAATACTGAAATGGTCAGTGATTTTTGTTTAAAGACAATTAGGAAAGATAACCTCACTCATTCTCGTGGTCATTAGTGTAAAAAACTAGAATCCATCTTGCCTACCAGTAGGGATGTAAACGTTTCGGAATCGGGTTGGATCTAGGCTTTACCAAGTCTAACTTAATCGGGTTTGGCCTAATTGGGTTCTGAAGCGGATTCAGATTCAGATGGAAAAAGAAAAAACCAAACCCGCATCCGACTAGCTTAAAATTCGATATTTACACTTAATTGGGTCAGGTTTTTAGTCGGATTTGGGTTTTAGTCAGATTCAGGATCGGATTTGAATGCAACACTTAATACCAAACCCGGATCTGATTAATAATCAGATCCAGATTTGTCTACCAAACCCACTTAATGGTACCACATAATATGGAGCTACATCGCCATAACCATGTCAGATCTGAATCTAAAACCCAGCAAACACAAGTTGGATACAATATCGGGACCATCACGACCCGACCCATATCCCCCTTTGCACTTTGCATCCCTGGATTTTAAAGTCAGTCAACAAATCCATTATTCTTTTTTTGGATGGTATAGCCTATCTACCTCTACCTCTACCACCCCCACCCCACTACATGTTGTTTGTTAGTATTGCGTTGACTTGTAAACCCGTTGATTATTGGGTCTTCTTCCATTATTTGCAATTCCTTGGCAGCTGTCGTTGATAAAGACCCGAACCGAATTGTGTCAAAAGACGGTCTTGGCATCCATGAATGATTATGTCACATGGACACGTTTAGAAGGACTCAGGACACACAAATTTTTATGTAGTTTCTCTCTAAGAATAGCATATAAGAAGACACGACACAGGCCTAAATTGGCATATTTTTCTAGATTTGTAGAATGGGGCCCAGCCTGCATCTTGCTTGTTGTTAGTGCAACCCTCTGATGTTCTTGATAAAGAGTGTTTATTGGCCCTAAATATGACTGGTTTATATACAAACATGCTAAATGAAACAATGGATTTTTTTTATTTTTTTTAGCATGCCAAATAGAACATGCTAAAACATTTAAAAGTTTAAAATATAAAATAATAATATTAAGAATATAAACATAAGAAAACGTGTTAATACAGTGATGTTTTGAAAAATAAGATAACTTTTAAATACATCATGACAAAATTATGAAATGTAACTAATATTTGACTCTGCCTAACATAGCTTGCAAGGGATAGGATTTGGGTCAGGATCCGAACAGTCTGGCCCATTGACAAGACAACCACAGGTCCACAACTACCGTATCTGTCCATGTGAAAAACATCAGGATTAGAAATTCTATCTAGAGAAAACTTGTGACAAATAAAAAAATACTTGTTTTTGCAAGTAAATCTAAAAAAATATCTGGGCATTATTATATAAGAGTAAATACTTGGTACCAATGAAGACTGGGAACTATTGAATAGAAATCACTCTTTTCTTTGTTTAGTAATAAACTTGTTTTGAATTATTCGATTATGACAAATAAACAGCATTAAAAAAGCTTGATCTGAGGCTTGATCCTTAGCAAACAAATCATGCTGAACATATCTATATAGTTAGATTGAGTTGATATAGCTTGCGCCTGTGATTTCTAACACATCTGTTTGTACCTTCATTAGTATCAAATACTTTTCCTTATATAATGCAAGGCAATATAAAAGAACAAAATAAAAAAAAGTCAAATAACTGGTAATATTACATGTATATGCCAACAAAATCAATACAAATAAGTGATATTTTGAAAGCATCACGATTGATATCTCACAAATATTACATTTCTGGAGACTATATTTCCTTCAAAAAATATTATAATAATTTCAAAAATGTTGCCGATATTTATTACATCATCTTATTATACACTTGAAATAAAAGAAAAGAAAGTTAAGAGAGAGATATAGAGAAGGACATCCTTCCTATAAGCGGTTCCAATGGCAATGGTAATTGGATTCTCACCCTTCGTCTCCGGTCAACATCATTATGGCCATAGGAATTCTCAAAGCAAGCGTATGAACTGAAGGCGCTCCTGCAAAAAAGGGTACAATTACAATATCCTGTTTGGCTCTCTCGCTCTCTCCTCCGTGGGTTGGTGGCTACGTCAAATAGCGTGCGTGGTGATCATTACAAAAGGAGAAGAATATGCGCTGCGCGTGAGGTGCCAACCCCACACACCACCAACACTACCTTCTCTTGTTAATTAGCACTCAAAGTGAGGAGGAGATTGATTCCTTGATCAGAGAAAAAGTTGTGGGCGAGGGGAGATAGAGAGAGAAGATGCAGCAGTAGAAGAAGAGGAAGAAGGAAAGGGAGAAGAAGGGATCTTTGTAGCTTTTATGATGGCAAGAATCTTGTTATTTGTCGCAACTCTCGGATCAACAGATGGGTTCCTGCCGACGATGTCGTAGAGAGAGAGATAGGTAGTCCGAGGATCTGATATCTTCCTTTCACTCTTCTGCGGGAAAAGAAGAGGGAGAGAAAGGTTGGAGAAACCGATGGGGTGGAGGTACAACGCTGGGCTGTTCTTGATTGGTACAACAGTCCTCATATGGGTAACATCAGCAGAAATAACTCAAGTATGCCCCTCTCTCTTTGTTCTCTGTTCCTTTTCCCTCCTCTTTCTCTCTCTCTCTCTTTAATTTTCTTTTACGGTTTTGAGGTTGAATTCGATTTACTTTATGGGTTTTGGTTTGGGCAATATGTTTTTGGTTCTGTATTTTAGTAATTTACAGTATTACATGCAATTTGCAATTCAACCTCCTCTGCATCAGAATATTTTCTTCTTTTCCGATTACTTTGCTCTGCCGTTTGTTACTCATTGAAGATTTTGATTTAGATTCGTTTTGTTGGCTGATGTTGTCATGATGGGTATTTGTTATTTGAATTGAAATTTTCTTTACATTTCCTTTGGGTTTGGAAGGGCCAGCTATTCTTTTGTCAGATGCTACTAAAACCAAGTGTGGAAGCATCCCAGTTGAAATTACAGTAGATTGCCAAGTACTTTATATCCAGTTCCTATGTGTTCTTCTGATTGAGCGTTTTATACAAGAGCACAAAGAAAAAAAAAGGTAAGATATCACAGTATGATTCACAATTTAGGCGAGACAATTGAAGGAATGTCAAGTTGCAGGTGTTAGGAAATGTTACAAGCAAATAGTCGGTGTTATAGATTGAAAGAAGCAGTTGGGGACTTTGCTATTTCACAAACAATTATGGTGGTTCTGTGGGCATTATTGGTGGAGTTAGAGAAGAGTGAGCAGTTGACAAGCAGGGATTACCTTTATTATCTTATAAGGACTTATGCAAAGGAATCTGTTATGGTTGCATCAAATATGTGAGTGATGAAATTAAGAAGAAACTTGTCATGGGACAACTATTGTATCCTTTTATCTATTGCAAAATGCCTTTTCTTGTCTCCCAGATCCACTAAAGTGCAAGCCAATGAACATAAAATTGAACTTGAAAATCAGTGGAGCAGGTTACTCTGGACTTTGATACCCAACTACATTACATAGCTGGATTAATTAGGGATGGCAGTGGACTGGGGGGAAACGGGGCCCAGCCCTGCCTCGCCCCGTTTGGACCGGGGATGGAGGACATGAAATGGGGATGAAGGCGGGGATGGAGGTTAAAATCAAAACCCGTGCAGGGATGGAGGCTGGGATGGACTTATGCTTTCCTCCGCCCCGCCCCGTCTCCAATCCTTCTTTAGGGATGGCAATGGACCGAGAGGAAACGGGGCCCCGCCTCGCCCCGTTTGGACCGGGGATGGAGGACATGAAATGGGGATGGAGGTTAAAATCAAAACCCATGCAGGGATGGAGGGAAGGATTCTGAGACGGGGCGGGGGTGGAGACCTTGTCTCCCGCCCCTGCCCCAGTCCACTGCCATCCCTAGGATTAATGTGTGGAAATCAGCAGTTTTATTTTGTTTTTGTTTTTTCAATTAGCATTAGCAGTCGATATCAAATAAAGAAAAAGAAGAAGAACAAGGAGTACAAGTATAAAATAGTGATGGCGTAGCTATTCTTCATTATCCATTTAACTTTTTGGTGCGTGCAATACTTGTTGACATATAATTTCCTTATTGCCACACTGCCAATCAAACTCCCTTTTCCCTTTATTATGGTGCAAAATTGTCCTGGGAAACATGGGAGCGTGCTACATTTGCAACAATCCTCATTAAAATCATCATGCCATTGATGGGGTAGAAAACTTTGGCCCTGATACCTTCTAAGTTGAGTTTGGATTGGTTAGTGGGGGTTGCAGCCAGGAAAGCAATCAAACATTTAACATCGACCCTTTGGGAAATTCTAGTTAAGTAATTTCAAGACAAACAAGATTGGTAGGAATATTTGCTGTTGCGCGGATGGTCAAAGAAATTCAGGTCACGTATAGATGTATAGACGTATGAAAGATTTATATAAATTGAAAATTATATCAAATTTTTCAGTATTTGATTTGAAACATGCAGCTATTTTCTTGCCTTTGACTTCATGGCATGCTCTCTCTCTCTCTCTCTCTCTCTCTCTCTCTCTCTCTCTCTCTCTCTCTCTCTCTCTCTCTCTCTCTCTCTCACACACACACACACACACACACACATGTGCATGCACTTTGCACTATATGTATGTATATCCGATTGAACATCATAAACTGATACCTCTACATGATTTTTTTTAACTTATTAACATCCATCTTTGCAGAAAATATTTACAGATTATAAGCAGCCATTTGCTCTCACCTACCTGGGAGCATCTCTTATGGTTGTTTATCTACCTATAGCTGCTATCAAGAACTGGATATGTAATGAAGTTAAAAAATGTTCATCAAAGAGGAGTAGAGATCCAGAATCTGATGATAACTCCTCCACTGGCTTTGATTCTCTTCTGAAATATGATGTGCTGCCAAAAAGTTTGGAAATGGAGATTCCAAACATTCTGACTAGAAAGGACAGTGAGATGGACCTTGCTGCACAGGAAGAAGGAACCCTTTTGATCACGAGGCAAAAAGAAGAGTTGGAAATGATGAATCCAAAAAAAGAGTTCACGAATAAGGAAATTGCCAGATATAGCTTTTACCTTGCTCCTATTTGGTTTCTAAATGAGGTTAGTGTCCACCGGACTGTAAGTTCTTTACTGGAGAATATTGCTAGTTTACTCTGGTTCATACATCTTAGAGCTTGTGGTTATACGTGGTTTTTGCATTCTTTTTCTTTGTCTGTAAATAATTTCTAGTTTCATAAGAATTATAAATGAATGAAGTGTAATAGGGCACATGTTGCTCTGTTCTTGTTATTAATGTATACATTTATACTGAGTCACTGACACAGTTCTTCTGAATGCAGTATTTGTCAAATTCTGCACTTGCTCGCACTAGTGTTGCAAGTACAACAGTCTTGTCATCTACTTCAGGCCTCTTCACTCTTTTCTTTGGGGCTCTTCTAGGACAAGACTCCTTAAATGTAGCAAAAATTCTTGCAGTTTTTGTCAGCATGGCTGGAGTTGTAATGACAACACTTGGGAAAACATGGGCTGCCGATGAGTCACAGATTAGTACTCCTGGGTATAGTTCTATACTCAATTTCAACATGCTGATTTTGTCTCTAATTGCAAAACATCTGGAATCCTCTTCTTTTGTTGATCAAATTAATTCAATCATGCACATGTTGGTCTTATTAAGATTTTAAACCAAGCTTCCTCAGCAAGAATTTGATGCTAAACTGCCAATTGTGTTTCCTTTTTTTTTCTCCTAAGGTCATTTCTCTTGATGTCTGACTTGAAATAATTGTACAATTCAATCTCAAACTTTTTCATGTGCAGAAATGCAAAGCGTTCTTTGGTAGGAGACCTGTTTGGCCTTCTTTCTGCTGTGACATATGGCTTATTCACTGGTCAGATGTGATTGTCATCTTCTAGTACTGCAGTGCATTTTTGGGGGCAGTTTTTTTTTAGTTCAAGATTTAAATGCTAACACTGATTTCTGAGTCTCTGACAATGTATCTTCCAGTGCTTCTCAAGAAGTTTTGTGGAAAAGAAGGAGAGAAGATCGATGTCCAAATGATCTTTGGGTATATTGGCTTGTTTACACTTATTGCACTCTGGTGGCTTGGTAAGATTCAATATGTTTTCTTTTCTGTTTGTTTATAGATTTAGTTTTTGATAACTAAGGGATGACCTTTACTTGAATTTGAAACCAAGATCCCTTGCTTAAAGTAGCATGATCCTATACATCAAGCTATCTGATTTGATCCTTTAGTTCTTATTTAGATTAAAAATACTCTGTTAATTGCCATGAAGCACTGTTTGCAGTTCTCAGCTAGGTTTGAGCTATATCAATTATGGATTTCAAACCCATGCTTATTTGTTCCACATGAAGGAACAAACATCCTTTATTCTAGATGAGGTTCTATGATGATGGTGTTTGCAAATGATATAGTACTTTTCAAATTAGAAACATATAAAAAATTAGAACTTTAAGGGAATAACTTACGTAGGCCCTGTTTGGATTTGTTTTTATTTATTGTTTACAAAAATAAATTAAAACACATTTTATAAAGAAGATGCCTTTATTTTTAATTAAGTAAGTGTTTGGACCACCAATTATTTTAAACTAGAATGAAGAACAAAAGGAGATGTGAGTCATGGTGGTGGTGATGGGGGTGGTGATGATGATGGACGTGGCGGCGGCGGTGGTGATGATGATGGACGTGGCGGCGGTGGTGGTGATACTCATGGTGATGGTAATGAAGATTGTAATGGTGGTGGTGATGATGGAGGATGCAATGATGGTGGTGGTAAAGAGGTGGTAGCTATGTCACAAGGACATGGATACGAGGATGCATAGCGCGGTTTTGACTTGCAAGTTCGAATTTTTTTTCTTAAAAATATGGCATGAGAGCACAACATTTTTTAATCAATAAAAAACTGATTTTTTTATATTCTAAGCATAGTCACCTGTATCGTTAAAGGTAATTTCTCGACGAGGGTATTTCTCGGAGAGATTTTCAAAAGTTGATAAATCTTGCAAAATTCTCGGGAAAATCTCAAGTTAAAAAATTGAAAAAAATATAATTAACAACAAAAAAGCTAAAATAAAAATAAGTTTTGCATTATTTTTCTTTCAAAGAAGCATGTTTTAAAGGTTTTAAAATATGAAAGAAACAAAAAAATAGGAAATTCAAACATTAAAAAAAAAAGAATTTTTCTCAAAAAATCTTGCGATAATATCACAATATTTTGTTTCTAGTGATATTTTGAAAATATCATGATATATTCCCGATATTTTTTGCTGCCTTGAAATAGCCGATAATATCATGATATTTTCAAAATATTGGTGATATCGGTGACAGTGATTCTAATGTTAAAAATACAATTTGTATTGAAATAAAACTTTAAAATATTAAAACAGTAATAAGATAATTTTGAAATATTGTTCGTACGTGCCAGTGTTGGTGTCCACGTGTCTGCTCATGTCACCCGAGACACGCCACCAAAATGGTGTCTTTGTGACATAGGGTGGGGTGGGGTGGGGTGTTGGTGAAGGTGGTGAAGAGGTGGTGATGAAGTGGTGATGGTGATGACAATGGAATTGGTAGTGATGAATGCTGATTGTGATGGTAGTGGTGGTGTCATGGTGGTGATAGTGGTGGTGGACGAGAAGTGGTGGTAGAATGGAAGAAAATAAGTAGTTGTAAAAACAAATAATGTTTGTCCCTCCTTGTTTTTGAAAAAATGGGGTGATATATCATTAAATTTATAAAATCTTGTTCAAAAAAACAAAAACAAAAGAACCAAACACCAAAACTTGTTACTTAAAATAAGTATAAATAGCAATGAGTTATTTATAAACCCATCCAAACAGGGGGATAAAATGGATTGACTGTTATCATAGTAAAAAAAGAACATATGGAATGTAAGTTTGGTGAGAAAGTGCTTGTGAGGAGGACATTATTATTTTACATGGAAGGCCTTCCATTCAATAAATTTTAGTACTTATTCTCTACATATAAGATGGTGGTTTGATAAAAATACTATGTCAAAATTTATGTGGGTTGGATTAAAGTGGAAACAAGTTGATGAAGTTTAAGGTGGTGAGCGAGTGCTTGTAAAAAACTGCAATAAGTTATTATGTGGTGGAGAGTGTTGGGACAACTCAAAAGCAAACAAGGATAGTGCATGTGATGGAGATGTGCATGTTGAAGTGGGCCTGTGAAGGAATGAAGAGATAAGCTTAGAGATGGTTGGGGTCAAATGAGATTGCTTGATGGTTAGATTGCATTATCATAATCAAGGTGTCTCACATCTGAATTCCATGGGGTTATTCCCCCAACATGCCTATTAAAAAAAATGAAAAGATTAGTAATAATTGACATCCAGGAATATTGCCAGCCAGAAAGAAAAATGTTCCATATATGATGATTTGGGAGGAAAGAATTACCAAAAGTGTAAGACCATTCATAAAGAGAAGAGAAACTATTAAAAGGGAAATGTAAGATTGCAGGGTGGCAGATTTTAGCTGTAGACAAAGAGAAGAAAAACAACATTCATAAAGCTAACGTATGTAGTTGGGATAGGGCAGATAATAATGATGATGGTGATGATGATGTATTGGACTGTTTTTACAATAGAAATATATGAATTGAGCATGTAAACTTTGTTTTTAGCAATTGTATCAATCTGTTTTGTAAGATAAATTGGCATTGTATGTAGAACAGGCACTTCCTGGTTAGCTCATGCTACAGTTTGTTCACTGAACCATGGGTAGTACTGGTGCCTGAGAGACCATTCAAAACCATGGACTTCTTTAAAGGCCATGATACTTGCTCATTCCTACCGAACCTCTTTGAATACACAGTCTCAAGTTTTTTATGCCACTCTACACTTTGCCTGATGAGTCATGAAATGATGTGCGTGTTTTACATGTTTTTTTTTTATATTTACACAGAGAAACCACCCCCAGGATCATTGACCTAGCCGTGCTGGCTTTGCCTGCCGTACTTACGATCACTGTCCTGGCAGCGTAAAACTCTGTGGGCTTACCCCTTGCCCCCAGGGAGTCGCCACACTTCGGCTTGCGCAAGGGGTGACACCCATGGGATTTTAACTTAGACCACCTGCTTAGTGGCCTAGATCCCATCCCATAATTCGACTTGCGTATTTTGCATGTTGCCTTTCTTTACTAGATAGTTGAGTTAGCTTGGCTTGGAGAGTACTATTTTTTATGGGGCACCTCAGAATGAGCTCATATTAGGTGGACACAACATGGAGGGAAGAAATGGTACTATATATATAAAGATAGATAGAGAGAGAGAGAGAGAGGATAAATTTGACCAGCATTTTGCACACCTCTATGTATGCGCAGATTGAAAGGTAAATCTGAACTTGAGAGAGCATGTAATGGCCTAAGAAGGATGTTCTTGTGTTGGTTCTTGTTGTGTGGGCACGGTATCTGTCCATGTTCTCCCTTTGTATTGTCTCGTTCATGTGTTCTAAGGTGTGATACCATGTCACTCCTTGCTATTTCTTTTAATAAGTTTTTACTATTTTATCATAAAAGAAAAGAAAATCGAGTACATGAATTCCATATACATCTATTCTAGTGATAGAAGAGGAGTTCAAAGATCAAATCCCTTGGATGTGATGCCTGTTGATTTGTTAGAATGAGGGAAGCCCAGTTGAAGGCATTAGCACTTCATCTGCTGATGAAATCATTAAAATCTATTAATCTAGTATATTGGGTTATTTAGGCAAGTACCCTTATGCATACTTAAGTATTACAGTAGTACATATTATAGCATGCACATACATAAATATGGACTACTATCAGAGGCTTCACAGAAGAATAAGTTTAAAAAATGTATTGGCTCCTAGTCTTTTAGGCATGGATACACTAACTAAACAAACTTTTTTTTTTTACATGAAGAAACCAAACCTAGGTCATTGACCTAGCTGTTCTGGGTTAATTTGCCGAGTTTACAGTTGTGCGTCCTGGTTCATAAAACTCCATGGCTGGAACCCCCAACCTAGGGCCCCTTGCTTGGGCTTGTGCACAGGAACTGCCTCCCCGAGATTTTGAACAGGTGATATGTGGCATTCACTGCCCCCATATTCAACGACCCCCCCTAGCCAGGAGGATGCCCCTGCAGGGCTAACAAACAGGTGCATATAGTGTGAAGTTTTAAATTTGAAAAATACTTATGAACTTCAGCATGAAAGAGGACACTTTAAGTATCCAAGTCATTAACAATTCACAAGTACCTTAGCAAATGAAGCTATTTCAAAGCAGAGAGAACAAGCTATTGAAGAGTCATAAAAACTGATGCCATAAAATAACTCGCTATCTCAGCTATTCTTTTAATCATAATTAGGAGCCCTTTTACACAGAACATATTTGCTTCCATTGGGCTGGCCATGCTGCTGTTGGAGAGAGAGAGAGAGAGAGAGAGAGAGATTTTGCTTATTGTTTAGATGGGATATAATTATTGGACAAGTCCAGGCTATTGTTCCATGGATATGTAATGAAATTCTCTATGCAATTGATGGCCCATCTGCATGACCATATGGTAGCTCCATATAGATTTTGCTCATCTTTTCAATGCATTATTAAGGAGGCCCCATTACAGATCATCGTCAATTTTTCTCTAGAATATTACATATATTTGCCCGTCATGTCCATATGTTAATTTGCATTTACTTTTACAGTGTGGCCATTGACTGCTCTAGGGATTGAACCAGAGTTCAGCATTCCTCACTCTGCTAAGTTGGACGAGATGGTCCTTGCTAATGGTTTTTTTGGAAGTGTCCTCTCAGACTACTTCTGGTATGTGAATTAGAATATTGGTTAATGTTTATCAATTGTGATGGAATTAGATCATCTTACAATGATTTTCTTTCCTGTACGCAGGGCACTATCTGTAGTTTGGACCACACCCTTGGTTGCCACCTTAGGCATGTCTCTCACAATACCATTGGCAATGATTGCTGACATGTTTATTCATGGCCGTCATTTTTCAGCAGTGTATATTCTTGGTTCAGCTCAGGTAATGTTTTCACTAAATTCCTAATAACCTTAGATATTTGTATCTGCATATCTTGCACTCTTTTGTGTGTGTGTGTGTGTGTGTGTGTGTGTGTGTGTGTGTGAGAGAGAGAGAGAGAGAGAGTCTCAATCTTGTTAATTTCTAGTATATATATATAGTGATATTTTCAAAATATCGCAATATTTTTTGAGAAAATGTTGTTTTTTTATTTTAAGTTTGCATTTCCTTTTTTTTGTTTCTTTTATATTTTAAAACCTTTAAAACATGTTTCTTTATATTTTTTAAAGAAAAATAATGCAGAACTTATTATTTTCTTAGCTTTTTTGTTATTTATATTTTTTAAAATTTTTGAAACTCCTGAGATTTTTTGAGATTTTCTCAAGATTTATCAACTTTTGAAAATCTCTCCGAGAATACCCTCGCCGAGAAATTACCTTTAACGATACAAGTGACTATATATATATATATATATATATATATATATATATATATATATATATATATATATATATATATATATATATATATATATATATATATATATATATATATATTGAGAAGGGAGACCCCAACCGAAGGAAGGCCCAAACTCTCCAAATCACTTTTGAAAATTGATTTAAAAGTGTTTTTTAGCTAATATGGTCATACGGTCCGTGGTCAAAAACCTAGGAGCCAGCTCCTGTAGCAAATTTTTTTTGTGTGCGTAGAATTTTATAATGTGCTAAAAATCAATTGTTCGAAATTTAAAGTTTTCTATATCATAAAAATCCAATCCGTACATAAAAAAGTTCACAATAAGTGTCGGCTCTTAGGTTTTTGATCATGAAGATCACCTCTGTATGATTGGATTTGCCAAAAAATGTTTTTAAATATGATTTTTAGAAGTGGCTTTGATGGTTTGTACCTTTGATTGCCAAATCTCTCTCTCTCTCTCTCTCTCTCTCTCTCTCTCTCTCTATATATATATATATATATATATATATATATATATATATATATAGAGAGAGAGAGAGAGAGAGAGAGAGAGATTCTCAGCCTTGTTAAATTT
Organism: Nuphar pumila; assembly: GCF_984573655.1. Classification (NCBI taxonomy): domain Eukaryota; kingdom Viridiplantae; phylum Streptophyta; class Magnoliopsida; order Nymphaeales; family Nymphaeaceae; genus Nuphar; species Nuphar pumila. Next base: position 98,101,720 of record NC_143254.1, read on the forward strand.
CTTGTGTACCATCCGTGCATGTGCTTACGTGTGGTGTGTGTTAAAACATGGTTTGTGCTTGCACTGATCTTGGGTCCTTTCCCTTTACTGTCCAGGTATTTGCTGGTTTTGTAATTGCCAATGTTTCAGATCGTTGTTCGCATAAGATGGGATTATAGAGAGACCACTTTATTTTGAATGTCAGTCTTGCAATCATTATTTTGTTATAGTGTGAGTGGAAGTCTGTGAATCTTCCCACTTGTACAGACCTCAAAAGAAATGTATAATTTCATCTCAGAAAGGAATTGTGAGCTATTCATACCCCGCAATGCTGAGCTTTTGAATGCCCTTCTTGTTGAGAGATGACTTGGACCATAAGTTTATCCAGGTTAACCTGATCCATTCCTTTCCAATTACAGACGACCGTAAGTTTTTTTTTTTACTTTTAGCTAAAGCCCTGGGCGGAAAACTGTGCTTTAGCAGCGGTCAAGAACCTAAAGGTCCAAAATTCAAATTTTTTGGACGCTGCTGTCCGTCTAAACAGAATTTGACGAAAACCTGTTCGAAGATACAGTTTCCGTGTGTGTGTACTTTTTTTCTGGGGGGGGGGGTGTCCCCCATATGCATGCTGATGACCAACGTGGCACCCTGTCCATGGGGATATAGGGACTGGTTCTTTTTTTTTTTGAGTTTTTTTCCTTCACCTCAGTATGGGGGGTTCCTCCTGAAGACAATAACATGTAAGCTGGCCCAGCTTCACCTGTTTCCGTAGCCAAGTGGAAGCGTTCAGCGGCATCCTACAACCTTTCCACGCTCCACAAGGAGGAGCTTGTTCAATGAAAGCCTCACCAGACAGCATCCGATTATTTCATGTTCAATAAAGAGTCTGACACCTGAAATATCCCCATGGATATCTGAATCCAGTGAGCTATTTAAGCTAATTGGTCTCAGATTAGCTAAGAACTTTTTCCACCCGACTCTACATCTGATTAGACAATATCTGATTAAGTTAATTTTTTGTAACGCCAACATCCAAATCGAATCGAATCCATTGACATGTTGAATAGTAGTGCTTGGGTCTTTAGTCAAAAAATCAGAATTGTCTTGTAATTAGGTGCCTTGCTATTCTTGTAAAAGAGTGGTGTAAAGAGATTTCAAGTGCAAGGTTGGCACTTGCATAATAATGTAGGGGTAGTATGGGCATGTTAGTTTATTGTTTTAGTGATCTGATCACGATGTTTTGAGATATGAAAGTCGATCTCCAGAGAAGTTGATGCCGACACTTGTCCTCAATAAGTAGAGATTTATTGGAAAACTAGTAGGTATAAAAGGCCATTAAGGTTGGGTTTATACCATGGTTTAACTTAGTGATGCTGAAGATCTTGTCATGCATCCCGTAGACAACTCTCAATAGATAAGGGTGTGCACTGTCCACATCACCTAAAATTTCTCCAACAGAACAGCCTTGAAGAACTTAATAGATACGTTTCAAAAATCCCCCATTAAGATTCCTCCTTAAAATTAGCATGTCAATCTTCTAAATTTATAAACCCTTACACCCAATCATAATAATAGGGAACAACCATAGATACAATTGTGCATTTAATTTTTTTAAATGAAAAGAAAAATCTCAAGGATCAACAGGCAATCCTCACTCTATTATATAAGACCCATAGAGCCCACCCAACCTTTCCATACTAACCATTGCAGAGTATCAGGCATGGCAAGGAAGAAGGTGAACCTAGCTTGGATCACAAAAGATTCAGCAAGGAGGGCCACCTTCAAGAAGAGAAAGAAGGGATTGATCAAGAAGGTGGCTGAGCTCAGTACCCTCTGTGGCATCAGAGCTTGTGCCATCGTCTTTGGCCCAAGTGAGCTTACGCCGGAGATCTGGCCACCGACTCCTGCTGCAGTGCACCAAATCATCGACAAGTTCAACAAGCTACCTCAGGTAGAGAAGACTAAGAAGATGTTGAACCAAGAAGGTTTTGTCAGGCAAAGGATAGCCAAACTGAAGGAGCAGCACGCTAGGCTAGCCAAAGAAAACAGGGAGATGGAGTTGAAGACCAAGTTGATCAAAGGTATAAAAGACAAGGCTGTTTTGCATGGTGCAGGTGTGGAGGAGCTACATGCTCTTGTATGTCTTGTGGAGGCGAGGTTGGCGAAGGCTAGGGGAAGGAACAAGTTGCTTAGGTCCTTTGGGCCACTGTCAGTGCCTCCTTCCATGCCGATGCCGGTGTCGCCGCAACTCCCAGTGCTGCTGCCGTCGGCGGGGCTGCAGAGGGAGGAGGACCGACGTGCAGTGCATGGGACGAGCGTCAATCATGTGTATCATGAGGAACAACAGTACTTGGTGGACTTTCTGGAGTGTCTTGAAAATTATCCTCCTGAGTGGCCATATGCAGATGCTAACCAGTGGACTTTTCCTGGTTCTCATGTGTGAATAATGGCTTCTGCTGGTCCTTGTTCTTCTCAATGCAGATTTGAATTGTTAGTCTTTTTTGATCGGTTTTATGTACATATTCTTCTTAATCGCGTGCTAGAAGAAATTATGGAAGTAGTAAGCTGTGTGATCACCCTTGGTGAAAGTGTATCTTGTTGGTGATTATTAAAAATAAAAAGGTTTTTGTGTTAGGGGAAAAAAGGGCTTGAAAGAAACCAAAGGTCTTTGCTTCTTTTTTTTGTCTGATGCTTCCATGTGCATGTTTCTCTAATCTTCTTATTTCATACTAACTGTTAAAATTGTTGATGCTATGTTGAGGGTCTGTGATGGATTTTGAAGTTCTAGCCTAAGTTTGAGGATTCATGCATGCTTTCAAAGCGACACCCACGCCTTAAGTTTTCATATCACCCTAAATACAAGCTAAGCGAGAAAGGAAGTGGGCATCATTTTATTCACAGATGTCATGTACAACATCAAAAAACGATGAATTAACAAAGCATAGATCAATCATTCTTTTTCTCCCTTTTCTCTGTGCTGACAGACAAGTCTCTCTCTCTCTCCTACACTTTACTTTTCTTGGTTCCTCCAACATTTCTGGATTTTCATAGGAAGTTAGGGATGGTATTATGGACACGATTGGTCCCACCATTAATGATGTCCTTTCCAGAAGATGGACAACCAAGAATTCTCGTTAAGGAGGATGAGCAATCACCAATATTTTTTTTTGAAAGAAGAGCAATCACCAATATCTGAAGAGTCATCTGCACATTCATACATATGTTTGTCCTAAGAGGTAGAAAAATAATAAGGGTTTCCTCGTAATTATGTTTTTGGAAAATGAAGGCATAAGATTATATATTTCGGCGGTACCATATGCAAAAAATCCCTGAATCTCATTCATCAAAAAAGGAAACATGTTGAAAATTGGTTTAAAGCAACATAATAACCTTACTCATAAAAAAAATCAGTACATTCAATGAGAGAAAAATGTTGCTTCATCCTGTTGCAGTCAGTACAACCATGTAATGCTAGTTATCAAGGATGATGACTTATAAAAAGAAAAATAATTTAAGGAGGATGAGAGATATGAGATGACTGGATTGCTATGTTCTCATTTTTTTTAATTGGCAAGCAGGGGTTTGGCGAGAGCGGTTCCAGCTTGCCACGTATACAGTTTTTGAGAATGGGAAAAATGCCTTCTCATTTTACCCCTCCACTTAAAAAGACGAGAGATTTCTCTCTCGGTGGATTCAAACCTGCCGGAATGGTTCCTTACTGGCCGGTATTCCGGCAGAAACCGGCCAGACTGATTGAGCTGAATCAACCAGTCCGGCCAGTTGAGCTGAATGAAGAGAGAGACAGAGAGCCGAACCAAGCATCAACATTACTAAGACAAAGGGTCAACAAACGTTGAGCCGGCCAGCGAACAAAACAGCAGACCCAAACTAAGGGCCGAAAAACACGAAAGCAAACAGAAAAACATGAGGACAGAAGGCCAAAAAACAACTAAGGGAGAGAAACGTTTTTCTCTCATTGTTGGTGGAATAACGGTATTCCTGCAGCAACCTGCCGGACTGGTTGAGCTGAATCAACCAGTCCGGCCAGTTGAGCCTAATAATCAAGAGAGAGAGAACATTTTTCTCTCTCATTGTTGCTGGAATACCGGCCAGAACGTTTCTCTCTCATTGTCGCCGGAATACTGGCGGGCAGTAAACCAGTCCGGCCGGTTGAGCAGAATCAACCACGAGAGATCTTATTTTTGTGAGGGTCTTCACATTTTTCTCATTCTCAAAAACTGTATACACGATCTTCTCGGGGTTTGGCAGACCCCCAACCAATTTTGTCCTCTAAATTCACAGGCAACGTCTCTTATCCACATTCGATAGATGTGTCAGAATCAAGTTGGAGGTCCAAGTTGACCCACTTTAGTCTCCGGTCAACCTTAATTGAAAAGCCCCTATGAATTTTAAAATACTCTTTGACAAGCTGAAGTATAGAATGATTCTTTGATGTCACAATCAAATTAATGATAATGACTGACACTTTCCAAATAATCAATAAGCAACAATAATTTATATATTATACTAATATAAGTTGCTTCATCAGAGCTTATGCAAGTATAGTTTACAATGCCCCACCATCATCCAAACATCTTCTACGGCAATCAGTACTCAATTGCTCTTAAATTTATATTTTAACTAATTTGATGTGTTTTCTTAAAAAACTTATAATTTTTAATATTATTTTTCATATACAAAATCACAAATATATGAATTTAAAAAAATCACATTCAAATTTTATCCTATCCATGTGAACCTCTTCTCAAATATATGATTATTTTTTGCAAAAGTCATTGTTCTCGTAACTATATCTCTAATTCAACGTCAAAAACTTAAGTTTTTATAGTTGTTAGAAAGCTAAGACACAACCTTATAATTTTTATGTTTTGAATTAAAATCGAAAACCCCTTTAAGGTTTTTGTTTATAAGCTCTAAAACCATAATAGAAACACGTTATGCAAACTAGAACAATCGAATAATTAATAGTTTCTGAAGATGTTTCAATACAGAAAATGAACAATTCTTAAAAAATACAAAAAAAAATAAAAAAACTAAACAAAAATATATTTTCAATGATATCTAATTTGCTGAAAAATAATGAATGGGCACTAAAATACAACCTCGACAGCGTTTATAAAACTTGAAGAAGTTCGCATAAAATATATGTAAACTTTCTGATATTCGCATAAAATATATGTAAACTTGAGAAAGTCTGCATAAAATATGTGCAAACTTCCTCAAGTCTACATAAAATAAATGCAAACTTCCTCAAGTCTGCATAAAATATATGCAGACTGGGGAAAGCCCGCATAAAATATATGTGGACTTCCTCAAATCAGAATAAAAATATATGCAGACTCGAAGAAGCCCTCATAAAAATATATGCAGACTTGAGGAAGTCCTCATAAAAATATATGTAAACTTGAGAAAGTCTGCATAAAATATGTGTGAACTTCCTAAGTTCGCATATATTTTATACGAACTTCCTTAAGAATGCACATATTTTATGCAAACTTGAAGAAATCCACACATATTTTATACGATACAAACTTTCTCTAGACTGCATAAAATATGTGCAAATTTGGGAAAGTGTCCTCATAAAATATGTGGATTTCTTCAGGTCCGCATAAAAATATATGAAGACTTGAGGAAATCCTCGTAACAATATATGTAGACTTGAGAAAATTTGCATAAAATATGTGTGAACTTCTTCAAGTTTGCATATATTTTATGTAGACTTCCTCAAGTTTGCACATATTTTATGCAAACTTGAAGAAATCTGCACATATTTTATGCAGGCTTCTTCAAGTCCGCATATATTTTATATAGACTTCCTCAAGTTTTATGAAATGTTGTCAGAGTTATATCTTAGTGCCTCTTCGTCATTTTCTAGCAAATCAGGTATCGTTGAAAATGTATTTTTGTCTAATTTTTTTGTTCTTTTTTGTTTTTTTGTTTTGAATGCTTCATTTTCTAAGTCGAAATGTCTGTTGAAACTACTCATTATTCAGTTGTTCTAATCTACATAGCATGTTTTTATTCAGGTTTTAAAACTAAAAAACGTGAACCTTAAAGAAGTTTTTGATTCTAACTCAAAACATGAAAGTTATAGGATTGTGTCTCAGCTTTCCAACGATTATAAAAACACAAGTTTTTGACTTCGGATCAGAGAGATGCATATCTAAGAATAAAGATTGTTCTATAAAAAATAATCAAACATTTGAAAAGAAATTTGCATATATAAGAGAAAGTCGGTTAAAAAGGATTTTTAAATCTAAATATTTATGCTTTTAAACATGAAAAAATTATCAAAAATTACAGAGTTTTTAAGAAAACATGTCAAATTAGTCGTCCAATACAATCATTTTCTATTTAAATTTATTGTATAACCAACTGAAGCCTTACCACTCGCATCCAATTACCCAAGTCATAAAAGTCTTTGGTACATAATAAAAGAAGGAATTAAAACTGAATAGTGATATGTTGACCCATAATAAAACCAAAAGATATGGACCTTGTATTCTGCTAGTTGAAAAAATACCAGGAATATAATTGGGCTTGAGAGAAGAGATGAGGGAAATTTTGAAAAAGAAAATCCAAGGCTTAAAAGGCCTGTTTGTTTCGTTCTGACAGAAGGGAACAAAGTTTCATGGAAGTGACACAAGTTTCTAAAAGCTCCAACCAGGTTGCCTTTCCAATGAAATACCTTCCCCATGGCCGGGAGGAATGAATGCATCACATGAAAAAGAGAGGTAGGTTAGTAGGAAACGCTGGCTCCCACAGCATCGCCAAAATGGACTTTTCCCACCTACCCTTCAGGTGTTTGTATGGTAGGAAGGTATGCACTTTCCTGTCAGCTCAGCATTTTCTCTTTAAAATACTTTGAAACAAAGGGACCCTATGAATGGGCCCCTTTCAATGAATTGGCAAGATAAAGAAAGTCTCTCTAGAGCCATTGACAGGGACAAAGATGAACATGTTCTAGAAACTCCTCCAACGGTTGGTGATGCAAGCAACCACAACAGATGCAAGGTGATTCGTTTCGTTTATCTCAACACAGGTTTCTACTTCACATTACAAATTAATTTTCTTTAAAAACAAACAAATGCTAATTTTCCCATTTGGAAGCAGTTTAATTTGCTAGTGAACGGCACATGCCATGACACTCCAGTAATGTAATCGTTTCTGTTGCTTTTCATGATTACTTTTTATTGGTTGTATTAAAAAATACATGCACCATGTATCATCACAAAATTCACATAATTATGGATGTGCAGGATATCTCCTACCAACCCTTGATATCATTGCATGTCGGTTGCTTCATCAGCTATTTGCCAAGTTATAGCTAGGAATAAGCATCAGTTAGTCAGACCTTTATCATCTATATCGGGATAACTGATTTTCTCACCACATTTTCAATGTTAATGAGTCCGGATCGGGTGCAATATGATGGTACAAAAATTGTGCATTAAGCATCTGATTGCCCTCCATCAAGTCTTGGGCCCCACACCTGACAGTCCTGTCCCCAAGATGGAGGGTGATGAGGTGTTTAATGCACAGATATTTGTGCAATCATATTGCACCTGATGTTTTCACAATGTTAATGCAAAATTTTATCAGTAAGCTAAGAGACCCAATAGCAGAGTACATGATCCCGCTTCTCAGACCTGCTATGGCTAAGTTGCCATCCGTTGTGTAAAAATCAATCTGCAGAAGGGAATAAAGGTTCAAATACACATATCATGCCAGGAAAGTCAATTTCCCTTCTGTTTTCTTTTGAAACTGTATCTAGGGAGATGAGATATATAGAGTAATAGAGAATAATAGCAGAAGTCTGTGCTACTGATTCATGCATAAAGATGTTGAACGCTAGAAGAAGATTATTGCATCTTTTTCTTTCTGATAAGCAGGCTGGGGCGAACAAAATCACATGCACAAGGGCATTTTGCCAGATCAATTACTTCTCAAGCGCATCGCCAATTATACAAGACATACTTCTCATGGAAGCATATGTTGCACAAAAACCAGTTAAGTACTGCATTTGGTTTCATCTCCTTCCTTTTTTCGCAGAATTCTCTATTTTTTCTTTTCTTTTCTCTATTCCTTTTTTTTCTTTCTTTGATCTTTTTGATACTACATGCAGTGCATGACGCGGCTATGATATGATATCCCATCACAGCCTCATTTTTAGTTACTCAGTGGGAGGTATAAAGAGACAGGTTTTTTTAGTACTGTGCAAGTTAAAGGTCAGGGTACAAAATCCGCAATTTCACATGCACAGATATAAGCAGCATTATTTCAAGTTTAAAAAACCGGATGCCCACATTCACAGATGTGGTGCACTATGCAGTTTAATTAGTCACTGAATTTTACAAATACAAAGTTTGCATAGTCTGAATTTTACAGATATAATACTTGCTTAGTCTGATTTTTACAGATACAATACCTGCGTCAGGTACTACATCAAACTAATAACAAAGTTCAGAATACAACAACAACAACAACTACGCGTTCATCCCAAAACAATTGGGGTCGGCGATATGAACCAAAAAAGAAAATCATTCTGGGTCTTCCACATGAATCCTTCTCCTCCAATCATTTCTATCCAATGTCATGTCCCCGGTGAGGTTCAAAGCATTCATATCCTTTCCTATCATCTCCATCCAAGTCTTCCTAGGCCTACCCCGACCTCTTTTAACTAATATATTTTTTCATTTCTCCATCCTTCTAACTGGAGCATCATTAGGCCTTCGCCGAATGTGTCCAAACCACCGTAAACGATTCTCTCTCATCTTATTTTCAATGGATGCAACGCCTACCTTCTTACGTATCTCTTCGTTCTGAATCTTATCTTTTATTGTATTTCCACACATCCATCTAAGCATACGCATCTCAGCTACACTCATTTTTTGAATATGATGTCTCTTGGCAGCCCAACATTCCGTACCATATAGTAAAGCGAGCCTAATAGTCATCCTATAAAACTTTCCCTTCAACCGCAATGGCATTCTACGATCGCACAACACTCCAATTGCACTTTTTCATTTCATCCACCCAACCTTTATCCTATGATTTACATCTCCATCAATTTCTCCATACTTTTGAATGATAGATCCCAAATATTTGAAATAATCATCCACCGGTATTTCTTGCTCACCAAGATTTACTACACTCCCATCACTACTTTGTTGCTTACTAAGCCGACATTCCATATATTCTATCTTACTCTTACTCAACTTAAAACCTCTTGCTTCCAATGTCTGTCTCCATAATTCTAACTTAGCATTAACCTCAACTCTAGACTCATCAATCAAAACAATATCATCAGCAAACAACATACACCACGACACCTTTTCTTAAATTGATCTCGTAAGCTCATCCATCACTATAGCAAATAGGAAAGGGCTTAAACGAGATCCTTGATGGCACCTTTTCTTGAATTGATCTCGTAAGCTCATCCATCACTATAGCAAATAGGAAAGGGCTTCAAGCAGATCTTTGACGTAACCTAACCGTTATAGGAAAATTGGTTGTCACCCCTCCACAAGTGCGGACATTGGTTACTACTCCTTCGTACATATCTTTAATTATACTAATATACTTGAGAGAAACACATTTCTTCATCATTGTCCACCAAAGAACATCCCTAGGTACTATATCGTATGCCTTCTCCAAATATTTGTTCCTCTCTCTATATCTCTCAATAAGTTGTTTAAGATGTATAGCTTCCATAGTTGATCTTTCAGGCATAAAACCAAATTGATTCTCGGATATCATGACAACCTTCCTCAACCTATACTCAATCACCCTCTCCTAAAGTTTCATAGTATGACTCATGAGTTTTATACCACGATAGTTTGTGCAATCTTGTATATCACCCTTATTCTTATATAGAGGTATCAAAGTACTCTTCCTCCACTCATTAGGCATCTTATTTGTTCGCCAAATCTTGTTAACAAGATTTGTCAACCATTCTAAACCTTTCTCTCCCAAGCATTTTCAAGCTTCGATAGGTATACCATCTGGGCCAACTGCCCTTCTTGATTTCATTTTCTTCAAAGCCTCTGCAATTTCTTTTCTTTAAATCTTGCACATGAAATCATGATTCATCTCATGAAAAGGAATGGAGAAGTCTCCAAGATCCTGAGCATGACTTCCATTAAATAGCTTATCAAAATAATCTTTTCATCTCTCCTTAATTTCCTCATCTTTGACTAAAACCCTTTGCGTTTCATCTTTGATACATCTAACCATACCCAGATCCCTCGATTTCCTATCTCTCATCTTTGCAAGCATATAAATATCCTTCTCGCCCTCTTTGGTATCCAACTTGTCATAAACCTCCTTATATACCTTATCCCTCGTGTTTCGAACTACTTTTTAGCTTCTTTCTTTGCTATCATATACTTTTTCAATGATAGCAAAGAAGTTCAGAATAACTATGGTTATATTAATTATCATTCCAATAATTTGGTTAGTGAAACCAGTGTTATGAGAGGCGTATGCCTCAGTACTTGAAGCGTACGCCTCACAGGCGAGGCGCACGCTCAAGGTACAGAGGCGCACACTCAGTACCTAAAGCATTCTGGAATTGCTTTGAATATATAATTATCTAAAATAATTTCAAATATAACATTGTTTGGATTGCCCTCACTATGATTTCATCTAAATGTTTGATGCAAGTTTCAATAGCATTAATAGCTCCCGATTAATTGCGTGGTGGTAAACCACTAAAAATCTTGCATTAGTGTAACTAACTTAAATTTACATATACCTGTATACAAGTAAGAGATGTGCGCAAAAGTGCATTGCTGAAAAACTATAGTTTCATGATAGTTCTATTGCATGTATGCATTTGATATGTCCAAGAAAAAAATATTTATATGCATCACTAAGATTTTTTTTTTGTTTAGGCCGTTTTTGATGGAAACAAATTCAAGGTTATAATTTAAAAAATTGGGAGCTATTTATTTTTCAAGTCCTTCAAAAACCTTATATTTATTAAATCAACCATCAAACAAACTCATATATGTAAATAACAAACTCATATATGTATATTTATATTAAAAAACCATTTACCAGTGCTATTTTATTAATATTATATATTTTATTATTTTGATCATGAAGCTTACACTTCAACGCCTCGAGGCTTACGCCTCGCTTCATAACATGCTCAACGCCTTGTTTCGCCTCATCACATTTAACAACCTTGAGTGAAACATCTTCCCACTTCTCAAGATACAAATTTTCTCAAGGATGACGACACATTCGAGCTTTCCAGGAAAAGAAGCTAAAACAAAATGATGAGATTAACATCGATACATACTAGCACAATTTCTGGGTGATTCCTTTATGAATTTATACTCGTCACTAACATTGATACATACAGCAAACTCCTAGTCCATTAGAAGACATGTATGGAATGAAGTGAAACCACACCTGCAGGACCTCCTAGCCACGATGGTCCAATATCCATCAATGTCTTTATGGTATCATTCTGAAACTTTCAGATGGCATATCCAGAATTCTCATAAAACAAAGCTACAAAATTGGATGCAAACTCTAGCCTTCACCCCTTTTAATATTTACTTTCCGATGGCTTATCCAGAATTCTCATAAAACAAAAGCTACAAAATTGGATGCAAACTCTAGCCTTCACCTTTTAATATTTTTGCACCAGGTTCATGCCTACTGGTTGACTGAAGGAAACATGAGCAGGAGTTCAGGAAGAAAACAATCATTGACGAGAAAATAGGGCATCATCCTCTACACACTTTTGTCACTGAGTTGACAACAATGTTGAGCACTAAGGGAATAGTGGATAAGCTGTTGTAGACGCCATCATAAAAGCATCAAATTTATAGGAGTATCTGCCAATGAAGGGCTTAAAACATACTGAAGAATTTCAGAAAGGGATTTGGAATGGTCTTTCTAAGAGCATAAAATCATGAACAAGATTTGGAACTTGCAGAAGCAAATCTCCTACAAACTCAATAATGATAAGCTGATGAACGTAATGATGACCACTCAGAAAGTAAAGGAAAAAAGAGTAGAAGAATTATGCTACAAGTCACAACTTATAAGAACTTCCATGACTGTTGAGGAATAATCTCCAACATTTAGAGACAATACAATATTATTGTGTATAACAGACATTATGTTGGTGGAGTATCGAAAACTCCTTTGCCAGGGATATATATATATATATACCAAAAGAGTAGGCATCTATAGGATCTCTACAAGAATAAAATTTTCATAGACCTAGAAATGCTTGCACATCCTAGGTAGAAGTAATTTAATGCTACAGGCTACAGCCAGGGAAAAACGATCCATATTCACTTCAAAGATTTGATTGACATGGGAACACCGACGATTTGCACATATGATAAACACTTACATGTACAATGATCCTGTACATGGTTAATCTCAAGATCCAGTGTGACATGCCGATTGTGTCTTGAAACGCATAGAGTGGAGTCAATGCTGAAGCCATGTTGCATCAGCTTGAAACCTTCTCATCACAGACGCATACCAACCTCTCCAGGCTCAACCAAACATTGTCCATTTACATTTAGTTCACAAGTTATTAGAACAAGACAACAATCCTAAAGAGGGGCAAGACCCACTGTAGAGCACTCAATAAAGAGGAAACCTGAAAGCTGTCATGTTCGTGGAAAGAGAACCCAACCCATTGCTTGACTTAACAAATGGATAAGCTGTTAGTGTTCACAATCATAACTAATGGAAAAGTTATCACATGGTAAAGACATGGTTTCCAAATCCAAGGACGAGAAAGTCTCATTTTAGAATGTAAAGATGAGATAGCAGGATAATAACAAATGCACTGCTGTGGCAAACTTGCTTTTTTTCCCCTGCGGGTGCAAACTTGCAGCTTTTGAAGAACTCTGGACAAGAATAAACCACTACTTCTGAATAATGCAAGAGGAGAAAAACCATTTTTACATCATTCAATAAAAACCATACCTTTATGGGTGAAAAATTTGTGACCGCAGCTGTAAGGAATGCCTCAAAAATTTAGGCTCCTGTTACCCTCCTTGAGAATTTCATTGTTCTCAAGAGAGGTTCTCACAAAACTGACAGAGCTGTTAAATTCAAGTAGTGCTTCTCAGCAGTCATATCGGAACAATAAGAATCATTAGTTGCAACCGATCCAACAAGAAGCTGATTTCACCAGTAGCTGAGCTGGTGAGGATCTTTTCTGCATGTGAAGATCAAATGGCTAGACAAAGAACTTAGGGCTAAATTGTCCAGCTTCAATGTCTTATTGACCAATCTTTCCCATGGGCTATCGAGGAGCAACCAGGTTGTCACTTGCTTTATAAAATAGCTTCTGCTGTACATAAAACATCATGTATCCTTGTGCAGCTGTCACAACTCCGTCACTAACTTGAGTAATCCATGCATCATCACATTTATACCACTGATCACTGAGCCTTAAATAAGTCACATAATGGCCAGCATCAAGTTTACCTGCATGGGTAACCACTGCAAACAATTCGAACTGTGGGGATAATCCCGAGGGATATTCTATCTCATCACCATCAAAAGAAAAGATTCTGTTGCCAAATCTGCTCCTGATGATAGAAGAGGACAGGTATGGGGACATGTCCAACGAAAAAGGGAATTGCAAATACCTATCCACCTTTCTTGACATATTTCTAGTTGATGAATGTTCGAATCTTTTGATATGAAAACATGAAACCAGAGGGAGCTTTCTTATGGACATCTGCTTCAAGGACTCTTGCCTGACTTTACAGTGTTGGCAGTAGAACTTCTGGTCAGCGCCCAATTTTTCAGGCCTCGTAAAGCGATCTAAGCACCCCCTGAGGGTAGATATTCCCAAGCTTTGGCTCGATATTACAGAATCAGTCTCTATGTTGCAATTATAGGACTTTGAGTTGGTCAATTTTCCAGATCCATGGCTTGGTTCTAGATCCAATGAGATATCAACACAGGGGTCGTATGTGGTAGATGTGAAACCACAGACAGTACATGTCACATCGGATCTTAAAATCCCTGAAAACACTTTATGTGCAATACAACCGCAGTCTCCATGGCCTGCAACATCAGTCACATTCAATCATTAAACTTTTTTTATAGGGGTAGACAAACTTTAATCACTATAAAACTATTTGATAGAAATGCCTTCACACAAAATAGCCATACTGTTTTTAGATGCATTGCACTCGAACTCTTCATGCACAAAGAGAAAAAATTACAGTAATCTTAATAAATCCAACCATATAACTGTTCTCTGATTAGATATAAGGATAGAACTGTCTGTTCAATCTTCAAAAAATGTATGCATGATGTTCTATAGTCTGGAGTGATTTTTTGATCATCTCTTGAAGGGAGAGGATGCTTTCTTTCGACTCCAATCTGGCTGGTTTTCCAGTGGAACTTTGTAAGAGTTGGCCACATCTTCCATTCACCATGGACCTACCTCAAAAGAGTCATAATTCCAGATCCACATCCTCATCGGAACCTTCATCGCAAGCTGCGACGACGGGAGGAATGGGAAGACCCAAGAAGCTCTGGAACACGGTGTTAAGAAAAGATCATATGACAGAGAGCACAGCGAAAGAATTTCCAGAACCAGAAGGGTTTGGTAGAGGGGTGATCACACACATGGTGCGCATGAGCGTATGCATACATGCATGCAATGTATTAATAAAATGTAAACAAGAATTTGATAATACTACAGCTAGTGGAGACATAAAACTACTAGCTAAATCAAGTAATAAACTACCACCAATCAAAAGGAATACATCCCTATCTCCAAATGATTTAAATAAGTCAGAAGTCCAGGCGTCCTCGCGGATTCAAGCTTCAAATGCAGATACAACCAGTTTCAGTGTCCCTCATCTTCTCATTGCGCACATGCACGTGAGCATCCGTGTGTGTGTGTGTGTGCGCGCGTGAATCTTTTCTTTTCCTCTTTTTCTCTTTGTTCAAAATGTACACTGGAACTCTGACGTAGGACATAGTATATACCATGCCACAGAACCAGCAAAAATGACTCCCAAGTAACTTCAATGTCGAAAATTTTTACCTCCATTTCGAATATTGGATTGAGAAGGCTGCTCCCGTTCGTGGATTGCATCAAGCATTGAAATGAAAAACTCATGAGCATCTTGCTGCTCATAGCTTGCAAGGTTTGCCGCGTGTTGCCACCAACTGCAGTAAAAGAATAACTTGTAAAAGTAATCAATGAAAATGTATAAAATTCAAAAATAAAGAATTCTACATAATGAATCCAACATGTGCACGAACTTTGATGAAAAAGAGAAAAGCAAACAGTGGATTAACAAAATTCATGCTTATAGCAGTATGAAGCAGCATTAAGCCTTTCAGATCTCCACACTTCCACAGCCTTCAGTCAGTTGATTGACCAATAGACCAGCTGCTCTTGCCGAGGCTCCTCACTTGCATTGCATGGAGGGTGCTAGATTCTGGGACGTTTTTCTTCACGCTTCCCATGTTTATGCAATCGTTAAAACTTCCAAACTCTCTCTCTCTCTCTCTCTCTCTCTCTCTCTCTCTCTCTCTCTCTCTCTCTCTCTCTCAGCGTTCAGAAGCCATTACAACAGCTCTTTTCAGTATAAAAAGAACGGGTAAACCGAACACCAACACAAGTTTTTATGACAATATGAGACGAATCGAATAGACATCCACTTCACATCCTACATCATTGAATTTTCAATGGGATAGGATCAGCCCGCATCCACCACGCTAGCGAATATTCACCCAAAAAAAAAAGAGAGAAAAGGCATATCTTAGAAGGAGAAATGAAGACACATAAGAATGCGGAATCCAAGCATAACCATGACTCCTTGTTCAATCATACACGCTGGCCCAAATATAACCGGTGGTAATTTTAAATAAAAAAGAGGAAAAAGGGGAAACTATCACATCAAAGAAAGGCAAGTACGGGTCCGGTACAAATGCAATCCAATGAATTAATGTTGTGGCATCCACTCATCATTCCAAGATCCAGCAAAATCGACAGAAATGTAACACAATCCCCATAAACAACCATCGAAAGATTACAATCCATCACCCATATAGTGTATACGTGCGAATCTGCACGTGCGAGAGAGATGGCACGCTTCGGACGACACCCAAGTACCCAAAACTCCAGATGCAGGGATCAAACTAAAAACACATGATTTCATGAACAACCAAGATCCAAATATAGCACGCAAATCCAATTTTCTGATAACGGACTGTCCTCGGAAAAACTTGCTTTATCCAGAAGAAAAGCGGGATAAGTTGTGAAATCGAGTTCACAACTAGATGCAATTTCTCAACTCATCTGGACAAGTGGAAGCACCCATAACGCCCACCTTTACAGAAACTACAACCACCATGATCCATGTATTAACGTAAACGGAAAAGAGGAAAAAAGTTTGCTTTTTTGTTCAGGAGATGACGATTCACCTGTAGAGGAACCTCGCCGGACTGTAAGGCGTCCGATTGCTGGAGAAGACGGCCGAGAAGATCGTGTCCAAGTCGCAGGCGAGGCACAGTCGGGCCGCCGTCTTCTTCCGGCAGGTGTGGCGGTTGTGGCGATCGCTCAGGAAATAGTTCCTCAGGGGAGGGGTGTGAAGCAACGCCTGCAACACGGAGTTCATGAAGCAGGTGTTTCCCAGATTGTTGAGCCCCCTGAGACCCCACGGACCGCGGTCTTGGGCAGAAAGCGGGACCGATCCCCTGCCCATCAACGCCTCCTCCCGCGAATCCGGCATCCACGGCCTGTAATCGACCACCTTCTGCCGTTTCCTGAGGGTGGCAGCGCGGATCCCGTTGGCAGGGTGCGGAGGCGGAGAAGGGGACGAGGGCGGCAGCGGCTTCGGCGACGGCAGCTCGGTGGCGGCCTTCTGGGCGAGGACGACGGTGGTATCGAAGTCGCGGTCGTAGACCTGGTCGCGGCAGGCGCAGCAGAAGAGCTCAGCGCGGTCAACGTCGACGGCGATCTCGTGGCCGGGGCGCGCCTGGGCGTGGGCGCAGGCGTGCCAGGAGTCCGGCGGGCGCCAGCAGGAGACGGTGGCGCAGGTCAGGCAGGCGTAGAGCCGGCCGGCATCGGCGCCGCAGGAGTCGCAGCGGGGGACCTCCTTCGGGTCGCGGCGGATCGACGCCCGTCCCGGCGGCCGGATCCGCAGGCAGCGCGCCAGGACGCGGAAGCCGTTGAGGCCGTGCCTCTCCCTGTAGTCGGAGAGGTGCGCGCACGGCCGCGGCACCGCTACGCCGTGCTGCTGTTGGTTGTTGTTGGTGGTGGTGGTGGTTGTGGGGGTGGTGGCGCTGATCCTGGTGGCGGACATCGGGAGTAAACCCTAACCCTAGGCCTAAACCGAATCATGGATCGGCGGGATCGTGAGAATCCGGGAATTCCGCTACAGAGTTTCTGGAAATCATCAGATCGCCGCCATTCTCTCTCTCTCTCTCTCTCTCTCTCTCTCTCTCTCTCTCTCTCTCTCTCTCTCTTCGTCGATCAATTGCGGAATCGCGTCTCTCAGAACGAATCTCGCTTCCTTCGATCGGGAAGACGGAGAGAGAAGGGGAAGAGAAGAAAAGGGGAGCGTTCCTATCGCACGATTCTCGCTCCTCGCATCGAAGTTGTGCTAGAGAGAGGAAAAATTAAATTTGTTATTTACTACAAAAAAAAGGAGAGCGGATCCTGTCAAACGCTGGGTGACACAAAAAAAAGGGCCTTTGCTTAGCTTGGTGATATTTCTCCCTTGTGTGTGTGTGGGGGTGGGGGGGTTAAGTATTTATAGGACGGCTCATTGGGTTGCTCCTCACTAACATGGATCCGGGGTAGATCCATATCCAACATTCCTATTTGGATCTGGGACTCATCAAGATCCAAGTTGTTTAGTGCATATATTCGGGCTTTGGCTTGAAAAGGGTGGACTTGAATCCATACACCACATTTGGTATAGGGATAAATCAAGTAAAGTTTGAAGCTAACTTGGACTTGGATGGATCTCAACATGCTATTTGATTGTGGTTCTTGATCTAGGACAAGCATGACCCTTTGCTTTTTGAAGGGAAAAAGGATCAGATTCTCAAACCAAGATTTCGTAGGTGGGTCTCTATTTGAGTAGGTCTTGATGGATTACAAACGTTCAATAGGTCTAGACTAACTATTTGGTTGAGTAAATCTACTTGCCATGGCTTGGTCTAGTTTTAGAATGACTCGGTGAGTCTGCGTTAAAAGATGCCAAAGGATCGGGTTTGGGTTGTATATCTAACTGAATTTGAATTGGATTAGTCAGGTTGATAAACCAGATGCTATCTGGTTAATAATCAAATTCAGATTAGCTAGGCAGTATTGCATCTGAATCTAGCAGGTAATCTGACTCGATTGCATATAAATGTATAGGATTAGCTGGTCCAATCCGGATTCGCTATTGCATTTTTCCATCCAACTCTAGATCCAAATCAGAATCCAATTAGCCCAGATCATATTAGGTCAGATTCGGTAATGCTTAGATTCAAAGTGAGGTCATCCCTCCCTAATCTCCATTTTGTTAGCATTAATGAAAAAACGTGTTGTCAGGTTGGAGCTTGGTAATATGAAGCATTATATATATTTGTGAAATCTAGTGTTTCCTTTTTTCTTGATAATGGGAAAAAACCCGCCTTCCTCGCCAAGTTCATCGGTATAAAGTCCTAGGTTCCCATTACCAACGGGCGCTCCGCTTGTCTGGCAGTAGTAGCTAGTGCACATCACCTTGTATTTGGACGTTGCAAGTTCAAATCCCAATGGTATCGTTGTATAATTGGTAGGGGTCTGCCTAACCCCAGCTTGCCTTTTTTAAAAAAAAAAACTAGGTCCCCGTTGCTCACTAGGGATTTCAACTGTATAACCAGCTTCAGCCTCAACCAGAAGGATGCACCCCCATGGGTTTTGAACTCTTGACTTCCTGTTAACTTGGTAGCATTCATGAGATACTCCTACCAAATGAGCCACACCAAATCTAGGGTTTCCTACCATTCACAATTTTAAGTAAATTGTTTCCGATGTTGAAGCAATCAGATGATATTATCTTAATCTTAATCTTAATCTTCACACTTATTAAAGTTGATAAAAGGGCAGTTTGGTGCCAAATTCATTTGTTTTGTCATCGTCTTCATCATCATGAAGCCTTTGCAAGTTTTATTTATCTACCAACAGGGCTCTGCTTGTCTGGTAGGAGCAGATACTGCACGTCACCTTGTGTTGGGACATTGCAAGTTCGAATCCCAATGGTATCGATATATAACCGGTAGGGGTCTGCCTAACCCCATCTTGTCCATAAAAAAAAGTTTTATTTATCTATTTCTGTCTATCTAGGGCTATAACTTCGGTCGCTTGCTTTACAAAAAGATACATGGAAGATTACATAAGAAACCTGATAGTTAAAATGCAATTTTTTTAATATTAAACATGCAATGCATATTGCTTATTATTATTTTAAAGGTCCTCCCCATTTCAAAAATTTGAGGAAACCGAAACATTCTACTAATCAGAAAATTGAATTTCCTTTTTTTTTAAGTTTTAGACAAGAATCTCCTATAAATTTACAAAGCTTTAAATTTGATGTTATTGAAGGCAAGGAACTATTGAAGATAAATCACATTCTCTTTTTATTTTTTAGGTTTTTTTGTTGTTGTTGGGATCTTGTGTATTCTTTTTGTTCAGTTCTTGTGGGTGTGAATTTTTTTTTTTTCAAAAATTCCAAGTGGGGAAGACACTGCCTCTAACACAAAGTTCATTGGTGTAAATTCTTAGATCCCATATACCCACTAGGGGTCTGTTTGTGTATCACGGTCCACCCTTTCCTTTCCACAGAAACGGAGTCGGGCCACCCCTCCACGGAAACCCTTTCCGCTGAAAGTTGAGGGTCCCATGTATTTTGGGCTCCTTTTCTGCGAGGAAAATGAGTCTGCAGTTTGTTTGGTCATGGTGGAGCTCGCGGAAATGCACGGCCGTCTCCCTTGCCCACCAAAGAGTACACCCAGCTTCCACCTTGTGGCAAAGGACACTCATTTGATTGCTTCTATATTTGATTCAAAGTACTTAAATTTGTCTGCCAATTTGCAAATTTGCGAATTTGCGATTTGCGACAGATGATCCCAATTTATAAAGCTCGCAAATCCCAAAGAAAAACTCCGATCATCAGTCTACCAATTTGCGACAGATGATCGGAGTTTTTCTTTGGGATTTGCGAGCTTTATAAAAAATACAAAAAATATCATAAGAAACATGTTTACTTTTTTTTTATATTTACACAGAGAAACTGCCCCCAGGATCAAAGACATAGTTGCGCCGACAATGTATGTCGTACTTATGGTCGCCGTCCTGCCGGTATAAAACTCCAAGGAGTAAGCCCGGTCGCCGTCCTGCCGGTATAAAACTCCAAGGAGTAAGCCCTCAGGGAATTAAACCTATTTACTTAAATTGCCTTTTTTAAGATTAGGAGTATATGCCTTCTTTTTAGGACTGCAACACATTTTTTATTATAATTTTAAAGGTTTTCTCTACTTAAGAAAAATGTGTAAAAATATTATACTAATCAGAGAACTGAGCCTCCTTATCTTTTCAGTACTTGGCTGAAAATCTATTAGGCAAGAATCTCCTATAAATTGTACAATATGAAGGTCGATTAACTAGTTTGATATGAATAGCTTTATTACGACAGGCCAATTAACTATTAGCTTGTGAAAGATTATGAATAGTCTCAAAAGGCATCTCTAATTAAAAGATATTCCATATTTTAATTAAAACATTTCTTACATAACAAAGATTTTTACTGATGCATTTTTGTAGTAAACTAGTCCTAGATTAGAATAAATTGCTCAGATATAAATGTGCATCATAACTATAATAACTTAGACATCAATTTAATCTATTCCATTTTCAAAGATATGGAGCAGAAACCCAAATAAAATTGGATTAGATGTAGTCTTATAGATGTGCAACCCTAGATTAAATATACAATATATGGATATAGACAATCTATGTAACAATGATATACAATTCGAGTCTATGGCCAGCAGGGTGGCTGTGAGGGTGCTGAGATGAAGGTGCCAGATCAAATCCTGCTAGCGCACAGGTGTGTCCATAGCTTTTAGAGGTGGGCCATGTAAGGCAAGGTGGCGCGAGGCCCTACTTAGGGGTTTTCTTGCTTGGGAGAGGGTTTCTTTTCATCAAAATTTGAGTTTAGACTCTAGAGATAAGGATTTTCTTTTCAAATCACATTTTCTATTCACATTTTTACATATATTCAAGGTTTATATTTTTAAAGATGTGTGGAACAAAAGAGGCTAAAATTAATTGGCTAATTATGCTAAACTAACTAAATGTGGGTGTGTGAGGGCTTCATTTTGCATGAATATAGTTGTGCACCCTTTGCACCCAACTACAACAATTAACTATTTGCTGTTATTTCCAATCATATCATATTCTTTCGAGATCGAGAGAGAGAGAGAGAGAGAGAGAGAGAGAGAGAGAGAGAGAGAGAGATTATTAGTAAAGACTAGCTTTTGGGGCTTGTCCTCTGCACTGCAAATGCAACCTATGCCACACATGGATATATACGATAGGACAAAGGATGTGCTACTTTTGTGCAGTTCTCCAATAAAAAGAGTATATAAGGGGATGAGACACGAGTATAAATTGAAGTGTCCCTGTGAAATAGAATACAAGGTATTCTCCCCCTCCTAAAAGCAAATTGGTTCCATTCATCATACCCTATGTCATCCCTAACTTCATACCTCTCCTTGGAATTTAATTAATGCAAGTTGTTTTGATCAAATCGGACTCCACAGATGTTATCTACATCGTTGATTTAGTGAAGAACGACATATAAATTGCCAAAATCCAGCACATGTGCTGGATTTATTTGCGATTCAAAAATCAATGGTTGACAAAACATAAAATTTTGTGATTTAAAAAATCATATTCTTTAGTTGAAAAAATACTATTCAAGTATTAAATCGGCTATGTTGAATCTATCTATAGGGTCAGATTTGATCAAAACAACTTGCATCATAAGAGGGGTATGACATAGGGAATGAGTGAAACGGAACTGCAACCTCTATCTCTCTCTTTAAACTACTTTCTTCGTTTTTTATTATTTATTTACGTTATTTACTTTGTATGGAGTCTTTCATATTTGAAGGCGATTTGTGGGAGTTTTTGTGATTATTCTACTTTTTGGGGGCAAATAAAAATTCCTATTTTCTTACTCATGCTTTGATTTCTGTTCTGGAGTGTTTGTTTGTTTTGCTTTAATGGATGGTTTGTAGGGCAGTAGGGGTAATTTTTTTTTTATTTTTGAATTTTTTTCATATTTTACTCTATGTTGCTGGGATTTTTGTGATTTCTGTTAGGATGTTTTTTTTTTTTATGATAGACTACGTAGTTTAGACTGATATCGATGGTGACATTTTTTATGTCATTTTTTTAATTTTTATATGTTATGTTGATGATTTTGTTAATAAAGCATGCTTATATCCCATTGTAGAAGTGGTTGCATAATTCATAATTCTTGAATATGTAATATTCATTTAGCTCAGATTCAATAATACATTTTTTTGCATAATTTAAGGAAAAAAATCCATCACCAACCGCACCTTAGCTAGCTTCTGGTTGGTAAAACCCTTAAGGTCCTCCTGCCCACCGGGGAGTACACCCAGCTTTGACCTTGTGGCAAGAGATGCCACCAGTGGGTTTCGAACTTGTGACATCCCGTCAACTTGGCGACATTCACAAGTCACCCCTATCAGATGAGCAGAGCCCTTGTGGGCAGATTCAATAATACCTTGATCTGAACTGCGTTTGACTGAACGTACATCCTTACCAATGTCGCCAATCTATACGATGGACGGCATCCAACCACCATGAGTTTTGCTTTCATTCTCTGTCATTCGTTCAAGACGGTCTAGGTACTAGACCCAAGGGATTTGGCATGGTGGGATGGGGCCTAAACTGGGCAGCCTAGGTTCAAATCCCATGGGCATCACCTCCTATTGAAGCCGAAGCTTGACCATTCTCTGGGGTCGAGGGGTAAGCCCTAAGAGTTTTAGGCTGACATAGGCAACAACCATAAGTACTGCAGGGCTGAGCCAGCACGGCTAGATCTCTGCACCTGGGGCGGTTTCTCCCAGTAGAATAGAAGTAATAAAAAAAAGATCAATGTAATTGCATACTTTTAGTGTTGCTGCTTCACCTAATCACCCTTCATGGCTTATCTTAAGTCCTAAAGATAGAGAGTGATTAGGTGCATCGCCATAATAAAAGTGTACAATCACATTGCACCTGATGCTCCTCCTATTGATTAATGGCACTAAATGACATCTACAGGCAATCCAACCCTGATGGTTGGATGCCGTTCATCACATGGATGAAGGGCATCCGAGGAACCCTTTGAGTACCCTGACTTGACCTCCCACAGTCCCAAAAGCCTTATTGTCTTTTAGTCGATTTGCATTAACCAACAATGATGAGATTTGGTCATATTCTCTCACTGATGACCCCACTCTATGGTACAAAACAGTAAATGCATGAAAGTGTTTGGATGGAAAATTGGGTGAGCAATTAATGGTGAGACCGGATCCAATGATGGTTAATTTCATAGCCTATCTCATTGTTTTGTCAAAATCTATACGTCTATCTTTCAGCACAAGAAATTCAGTTTGGAATTTTGAAAAAAATTGAACCCTGTCATTGCATGCCCAAAAAATCCATTTTTTTTAGGCAGGGCTTTGGGGTAGGAGTCCGCGTCGAGCCGGTCTAGGCCATTTACTAACGGGCCATTGATGGGCTCGAGTTCGAAGAGAAGTCCATGTCCCAACCCATTGGCCCAACGGGGAAATGTGAAGCGGGGAGGGGGGGGTGTTCCTACCTGGCCCAATCTTAAAATGCATAAATGCTTGACTGGAATTATAAGTTAATGAGAATAGTAAGTTTTCATGCAACTAAATCTTAATTAGTATAATTAATTAGGTAAATAGTAATAATTAACAAATGGCAAGTTCCCATGAAACTAATTAAGTAAATAATAATAGTAATCGAAATTACTATGTAATAGCTGATTTTTAAAATTTTATATTATTAAAAAGTAATAAATAACTTGGGCTCATCGGCCCGGCTCTCTAGCCTGTGGGCTGGCAAGAGCCTGACCCACATATATAATGGGCTGGGTTTCAGCTCAGTACCAAACGGGTTCAGGCCTAAAATCATGGCCCAAACCTGGCTGGGTCAGCTTGGCCCATCGGGCTCACGAGACGGTTGCCCACCCCTATGTGGGGGTGTGTCCTTTGCCACAAGGTCTACCAACCCAGTAGGATGGGAGAGTACCTGCAAGTTTTACATCCACAAAAACAAAGGGGCGCTTTAGGGCTAGTAGGAGGTGTCAGTGCACGTCTCCTTGTGGTGGTACGTTGTTGGTTCAAACCCAGGTGGTACGTTGAATAAGAATTGGTTGGGGTCTGTCTAACCCCTGCTTACCTTTAAAAAAAAAAGCTTTACATCCACGAAGGATGATTAGTGAAGGGGAGTTTGATTCGCTGGCAGCAGCTCTGGACATGGACGTGGTGTCCTGTCCTGTACCTATATGCATGTGTCCTTATCCAAGGCTGGACAAGGTTACTTTTTGGGGTTTCTTCTCTTTTTTTTAAAGGCATCTAAAGGGGTGTTTGAATCGTGAATGCGCATGGACAAGGAAACACATTCCTTCATGTACTATCTACAGACAAGATAGGACGTGCTGTTCAGCCCTATCCAGTACCATAAAAAAAAAATTCTATGCGTCTTGTGGTGTCCATCTTCCGTTGTTTCGTTGGGGGGGGGGGAGGCATAGAACAACAAGAGACATTGTTTTCCCATCTACGGGATGCACCAGAGATATGTCAAGGCATCGACCATTTGCATGGGCGTGCATGGGTTCCGCAGTTTGGACAACCCATGGACAAGTACTGATGGTGCATCTAACTTCCCCCTAAGGGTGTCCTCTCCACCCTTGTTCAAGGGGAAGAGCAGACACCCTCATTAGACAACAAAAGGCATCTCAAAGGGATGCATAGGTTGTAGTGTCCTAAAACCTGTGTTTGTATAGGCACGTGGGCCCGCCGTGTTGTGCAGACGATGAACATTGTAGATAGCTAGCACAATTAATAACACCCTAAGAGCTTGTTTGGTGGCCCATCCGTCGCATGATTTGGGACAGCGTTACCACAAATCATGTGGTCGCCACCAAACATCCATTGTGTCTCTGGAATGATATTTCACCGTTTCAACCCCTGTTACGCCGAGAACATGAACGGAAGAACAAATTTAAAAAAAAAATGAGCCAAAGTGAGTTTTCTCGACCCTCTAAATCTCTCTCTCTTGTGTAGTGGTTGACTGTGAGGGCAATAGAGTCTCACTCTCTCTCCCCCCTTCTTTTATTCTTTTTACCCCTTTTTTGTTCTTCTCTCTCTCCCCCTTCTTCTTCTTAAGTTTTTTTTTCTTTGATTACGTTAGATCTTCTAAATAATTGGGGGTTTTCTTTTTTTTTCATTGATTAGGATTTAATTTGAGTTTTTGTTATTTAATTTTATCAAGGCCTTCGTTTGATTTGATGAGGGCTTTAAATCAAATATCTTTAGTTAGGGGTTTAGATATTTAATTCTATTAGGACTCTTTTTATTTGATTTTCTTTAATTAGGATTTTGAATCAATTTTTAAATTAGGGCTCCTTATACTTAACTTGATTAGGGCTTTTTTTGTATTTTATTAGGGTTGTTTTTCTTTGATCTTCTTTCATTAGGATTTGAATTAAGGGTTTTTATATTTAATTGTATAGGTTATGTATGATTATTTATGTTTTTTTATTTTATGGCTTATTTTTCTTGTGGTTTACAAATTTTTTGTTTATTTATGATTTATTTTCTTGCATTTTAGGGTTTTATGATTTACTTATGGTGTTTAATTTTTATTGATTAAGGTTTTTTTCTTTTATTTTTATTGATTAGGGTTTTGAATCACATATCTTTAATTGGGGTTTTATATATTTAATTTGTTTATGATTTTTTTTTATTTTTTATTAAGATTTTGAATCAATTTTTTATATTTACTTTTATTAAGGTTTGAATTAAGGATTTTTATATTTAATTTTATGCTTATTTATGAATTATTATTTTTATTATTTATTTTTCTTGTAGTTTATGGACTGGGAGACAGTACATGACGTCTTGTTCAGCCCTGTCTAGAACCCTAAAAAATTCTTTTTTTTTCTCATGCATCTTGTGTTGTGCAGACGATGAATACTACTGTTATCATAATAAATACACCCTGACGGCTTGTTTGATGGCTCATCTGCCACGTGATTTGGGACGGTGCAACCACAAATCATGCGGTCGCCACCAAACGTCCATAGTGTCTCTAGAACATTATTTCATCATTCCAACTCGTGTTACGTTGAGAACATGAACGGAAGAACAAATTTTTTTAAAAAAAGAGCAAAGGTGGATTTTCCTGACTCTCTCTTAATTTATCTCTTGTGCAATGGTCAGTTGCGAGGGCAACAAAGAGGTCGATGGCAAGCTCTTTCTCTCTCCCCCCTTCTTTTATTCTTTCTTCCCCTTATTCGTTCGTCACTTTGTCTCCCCCCCTCCCCCCCTTTTCTTTGTTCTTCTTTTTCTTTTTAAGGCTTTTTTTATTTGATAATGTTAGATATTTAAAATAATTAAGGTTTTTCTTTTATTTTTATTCATTATAGCTTTTTTATTTTGTTTTTCATTAATTAAGTTTTTTTTTCATTAATTAGAGTTTTGAATCAAATATCTTTAATTAGGGCTTTTGTTATTTAATTTTATGAAGGCATTCATTTGATTTTATTAGATTAGGGCTTTGAATCAAATATCTTTAATTAGGGGTTTAGATATTCAATTCAATTGGGATTTTTTTTCTTTGATTTACTTTGATTAGGATTTTGAATCAATTTTTAAATTAAGGTTTTTTATATTTAATTTGATTAAGGCTTTTCTTGTATTTGATTAGGGTTGCTTTTCTTTGATCTTCTTTTATTAGGGTTTGAATTAGAGGTTTTTATATTTAATTTTATGTATTATTTATGATTTTTTTATTTTATAGTTTATTTTTTCATGTGGTCTAGGGTTTTTTGGTTTATTTTATTGTATTTTAGGGTTTTATGAATTATTTATGGTTTATTATGGTCTTTGATTTTTATTGATTAAGAGGTTTTTCTTTGATTTTCATTGATTAGGGTTTTGAATTAAATATTTTTAATTAGGGTTTTAGGTAGACTTTTTTTTATTAGGGTTTGAATTAGGGCTTCTTATATTTAATTTTATGGTTATTTATTTTATTGTTTATTTTTCTTATAATTTAGGGGGTTTTAGGTTTCTTTATGATTTTTACTTGCATTTTAAGGCTTTATGAGGCCAATCTCTTCACACTCCCTATTACAGTCCTCAAACATCCCATTTATTTCCAGCTAGCTCAATAATTGAATAAGCCTCACTATTTATTTATGATTTTTGTATTTGTATATAAAAAATATGAATTTTTATTTTTTCAAATGTCTTAGAATTTAAACAATTTTTTTGTACTTGGATTCATTTTAATTAGATCCAATATTATACTGATTAAATCATTTATATAACAAATATGAATTCTTATTTTTATCAAATTATGCAAATTTTAAACATTCTTTAGTTTTTAGATCCAATTCAAGATCTGAAGTGAAAATCCATAATAAACATGTTAAAACACTCATAACTGAGCGAATCGAGTCGTGCAATCCAAAACAAAGTTATCCAACCCATTATCCATATTATCCTCGCAACATAAAACAAAAGTTGGACATAAGAAACATAGCTTTCGTGAATAAGCCACCAAACGTTGTTCGAAGTACAATTATTACAGAACATACAAAACATGTGTTTTGTTTGTTCGTTCCATCCAATCTTGGACAAGCCACCAAACAAGCCTCGACAGTTGAGATCACGTGAAATATTTCACGAATCTTGAACATTCATCCGGTCTGAGAAACAAGTCTCCATTTGATGGTCTTATTTTGCAAGCCACTGCAACATTGTTTTTCTTCCCACCCTCCATGGAAGGGCACAATGATATCACCTTCCTCTTGGTGGCTTCTTTTCTAAATCCAAATACATATTTTTCTAAATAGATGCTCCCACAATCTCCAGACTCACAAAGTGAATGCGTCTCCCTGAATTTGAAATAAAACTGGATTTAAGGGTCCAAATATGGCTATGGATCAATGTTATCTGAATCTAATAGAAACAGTCCTTTACTGCTGAATCGGTTTTCCTTTTATATTTTGGTTTTATGATAATTATAATATTTATTGCTTTTATAACCAACTCAACCAAACTGAACACCAAACGTTCGGCAAGTTGACCTAGAGCCAACCTAGACATAAGTTGGGTTTGGTCTGACCAAGGTTGGCCCAATCCACAAAAGCAAGTGTCACTCAACCTAGTACTAGTTGGGCTCGCTGGTTGAATCTATGTTTCTAACTTGACTTGAACCCCATTTGCCATAAGGGCGACCGACCTGGGTCAGGTCTAGGTCAATACAACAAGTAGCCCTGACATAAAACAAAAGCAGGTTAATCTAGAGGTTCAAGACCTGATAATGACTGGGTTGGGTAGTGCTTAGGTAGGGGTGGCAAAACCTGACACGACCCGCCAACCCGCCTCTTAGGCGGGTTCGGGTTGGGCTTAAGCCAACCAGTTTAATAAACGGGTCGACCCGCCTAGGGGTGGCAATCGGGTCGGGTTGGTGGGTTGGCGTGTCAGCATACCTCAACCCGAACCCGACCCGTTTATTAAACGGGTCGGCTGTGGCAAACACGAACCCAACCCGTTTAATAAACGGGTAACCCGACACGACCCGCCAACCCATTTAATAAATGGGTTGGGTCGGGTAAACGGGTTTTCAGGTTCTCGGGTCGGGTTGGCGGGTTGACGGATCGGGTTGGCAGGTAGGCAGGTTGGCGGGTCGGGTTGGCGGTCGGGTTGGCGGGTTGACGGGTCGGGCAGACGGGTTGGCGGGTCGGGTTGGCGGGTTGACCCACCCGCCTAACCCGTTTATTAAACGGGTCAGCCGGGTTGGCGGGTTGGCATACCCCCAACCCGAACCCGACCTGTTTAATAAACGGGTTACACGGGTTGACCCGTTTATTAAACGGGTTGGCTTAAGCCCAACCCGAACCCGCCTAAGAGGCGGGTTGGCGGGTCGGGTTGGCGGGTCGTGTCAGAAATTGCCACCCCTAGACCCGCCTAACCCGTTTATTAAACGGGTCGGGTTGGGGGTATGCCAACCCGCCAACCCGTCTGACCCGTTTAATAAACGGGTTAGGCGGGCGGGTCAACCTGCCAACCCGACCCGCCAACCTGACCCGCAAACCTGAGAACCTGTTTACCCGACCCAACCCATTTATTAAATGGGTCGTGTCGGGTTACCCGTTTATTAAACGGGCCGGGTTCGTGTTTGCCACAACCGACCCGTTTAAACGGGTCGGGTTCGGGTTGAGGTATGCTGACCCGCTGACCCGCCAACCCGAAGCGATTGCCACCCCTATGCTTAGGTCATTTATTTCAATTAAATGCAGTCAGTATAAATCACCTACACTCCTCTATAAGAGCTTGATGAAGCATGTAAATTTTCAAGCGTTGAGGGGATAGGGAGGCGCTCCACCAAAAACTGAGGCAAGGCCTAAGCCTCCAGGCGCAAAGCTGAAGCCACAAAATTTATTTTTTAAAATTTAAAAAATATTATAAAAGAACATCTAAAAATACAAATAAATAAAAAATACTTTATTGATGAAGCAACCACCAATAAGAAATAAAAAATGTCAAATAAATATTAAAAAATATGATATTAACGTGTAAAAGTAACTCAAAAACTTATTATATAACTGAAAAACTGATTATATAATTGAAAAAGTAATTATATAACTTAGAAACAAATTATATAGCTGTAAAAAAATAAATTATATACACAACATAACAGGATTAAAAAAACTATAAAAGAGTAACTAAAAATTTCCTTTTTTTCTTCTTTATTCACGCTTCAGGTTGGCGCCTTGAGGCCCATAGGACCTCAAGGCGAGGCACACCTTTTGCGCCATGCTTTTAACAACACTATTCCCATCAAACGCAAAGCAACTGCGAGTAAGTTTACCTTTCAAACAATAGGAGGAAAAAAAGTGACAACATGACTTGGAAGCATAGTTACCAAGAAACGAAACGGATACGAGAAGCGATGCATGAAGAGAAAATGAGTATTAGAAAGTATTATGAAACGGGAAGCCGGATATAGTTGTTAAGCCATTAAAATGCATGAAAAATAAAAAATGAAATACATAGAAAGCAATATGAAGAGTCAACAAAAACAAATAAGAAATAACATAAACACAAGTATAAAATGATATCAAACCAACATGCAAGTTTGTTATAAAAATTATGAATTATTTTATAATATGAAAATTGTAAGAAGTGAGAGAGAAGCAAATGAGAAGTGATAAGAAGCGAGTTAAGAAAGCTAAAGAGAATCAATTTTAAAAAGTAAAAAAGCAAAAGAGTTTTTCGCTTCCCAAGAGTGTTCCTAGTGTGGCAAGAAGTTTTGTGTCTGTATGCTTGGAAGTGTGGAATGAAACTATCTGCAACAGGGTTGGATCTCTCTGGGTTCAAAAGTACAAAACCCTTGTGTTCCTTCTTTGAAATAATGGATCTGCATGAAATTGGGACCAAATCCACTTAGTACCGGGTTGATCCTGCCCTTCGACCTAGGGATGGCAGTGGACTGAGGCAGATGTAGGGAAAAACTCTCCATCCCCACCTCGTCTCAAAATTTTGCCCTCCATCCTTACACGGGTTTTGATTTTCACCTCCATCCCCAGTTCAGTCATCTCCGCTCCAAATGTGACGGGTTTAGACGGATCCATGTTTCCCCAGATCCACTACCATCCCGACCCGGACCGCACCTTCGTAATCGTGGGCTTGGTGTTGCTTTGTCGCACCAAAAACAGTCCCAATATCCACCGTCGATCGAAAAAAATGGGCGGTCCGAATAAGGGAGATTTCCCATCTGGCCGCTCGGTATATATCCCCGATTCTCTACGTTCGCCTCTTCACACCGAGAGACGATCGGGCCGATCAAGGGATGGAATCGTCCGTCCTTCTCATCTCTCTGGCGATCTTCGCTCAACTCCTCGATCCTTCTCTCGCGATCCCTTCCGGGTTAGTTTTCTTGTCGCGTTTTTCCTGTTCTTTTTGCCCTACTTTGATCTTCTACTCTTCCATCTACTCACAGAGGACGATCCCCATCTGGGAGTTCCGATCCTTTCCTTTGAAGGATAGCATCGTTGATCGATCGAATTCGTTAAAAGTTTGTTTTTGTTGCCTGCTTTGATTGATTTGCTTACTTTTCGCTGCTTTTTCCTCCGCAGCAATGGTGATGGTTACACGATTAATGGCCAAGTGAAGATCCAAGGTACTACTTTGATCTTCTTTGGACTTTTTTGTAGTTAGCTCGTCCTCATGGTCCGAAATTATGAGGTTTAGCTGGCAATAGTTGGCGTCTGGTTGAAACAATCTCCAGAAAAGTAGGATTACTTGGGAAATTGCATTGATATTTGACATTGCAAGTTCCTAGCTTATTTCTTATATCAAGGTACGAGTTGGTAGTTCCAAAAACCCCAAAACATGGTGCTGTGATGCAAGTTTGATCTAAATCATGGGGTTTCTGATCTTGCTTCCTTTCTGTTTATTGTGTCTGGAGTTGAATTACTTTGGATCAATCCTTTATGGTTCACTGTTGTATTTTTGTCTGGTTAGTTAAGCTCAAACTGGACTGAATGGAGAATAACGTAGGTGAGATTTGTATGGCATGCGTTTGTTGTTGGATTTGAAAAATTGAACTTTAGGCACATAACATAAAGGATCTCCGCTATGATTATAGTCGATCAACTAGGGACCTTTTTCAAATTGTTTTTTGCTTATTTTTAATCACTTAGGACATCCTTTTGTTGATATGAGCGGACAATTTGATGCGCATATTGGAATATACCTTTTCCTTTTCCAATTCTATGTTGGTTTCACAATCAATCTGTTGCTACTATTTGGAATTTCGTGATGTTAATCGTCATGCATGGATGGATTTTTGAGTGAAGGTTTTCCATGCCTTTCTAATGCACATAGTCGCTTATTACTTCTCACTTATATGTTTTTCTTGGCAACCTTTGTCATTAACTGCTCTTCTAACCTCATGAAACTGATCAGTTGTGTCTAAGATTTAAGGCTCATCTTGTGGCAAACATCTTTTTCCTTTGTGAATTTGTGGAATAAAATGTTACTAAAAGTTATGTTGACATCAAAATTTAACCTTGGAAGCGGCCTGATATGAGCAGTTTCTTATTATGTGATCCTTCTACTATCACAAATGACCTTGCTTCCTACTTTCGCTGTTTATCAGATACTTTGTCTACAACGTCTAAGATTTGGGGCTCATCTTGTGGCAATCATCTTTTCATTTGTGAATTTGAGGGATAAGATGTTACCAGAAGTTCTCTTGACATCTAAATTCAAGCTTGGAAGCGTCCTGATATGAACAGTTTTTTATTATGTGATCCTTCTATTTATCACAAATGACTTTGGTTCCTACTTGGGCTCTGTATCATACACTTTGCCTACAACTGGCTTCTCCTACAGTTTGCTTCTGTCTTTAGCATGACTCTGGTTGCTGGACACTCATTGCACTCCACAAAGTGTCCGATCAACGTGAATGTTTTTGTAATGCTTGGGAAAAAGCATTTAGTGAGTAATGATGTATGAACACCTGGCAGACATTTAGATGGCACAATCATTATATGGTCGGAAGGATTTTTTTTTTGAGTATGTGAGTTTGCTTTGTTTAGGAGTTGATGGCTTTATATGTACGATCTTTGTAACTTAAATAGGTGTACTAGGGTGTGTGCGACTTCTTCATGCAATTTATATATCATGTTTTCTGTCAAAAGAGTACTGAAACAAACATATTATAGACAAAAAGCTCATTGAATGTTTAAATCTAAGAGTATCTACAATTGTCAAACAAAAATTTTCTAGTGAAATAAAAAAAAAATCATGTTGATGGTCCAATATATGT
The DNA here is from genome assembly GCF_984573655.1 of Nuphar pumila. NCBI lineage: Eukaryota > Viridiplantae > Streptophyta > Magnoliopsida > Nymphaeales > Nymphaeaceae > Nuphar > Nuphar pumila. The sequence goes on from NC_143254.1 coordinate 98,134,892, forward strand.
GTGTAAATGATAAGAGTAAACTGTATAGTCAAAAGCACTAGTCGGTGCTTGGCTGCTGGGCCCTCTAAAAGCCCTAGTGGGGGCTAGGCAGGACTAGTTGGTATCAAAAGTTGAAGAAAAAAAAATGAAGTACAGAATCTACAATCTGTTGCTAAAATCAATAGCAAAGATGTATCCAACATGAAATTAATCAAGAAGATAAACATAAACAAAATATAGCATGCCTTAGCACATTGTAAAATTGTAATTTTGCATTACGGCTATGTTACCGGGACACACTGTTTTAGGTGGCGTACTTGTCGACACGGGGGCGGGTACTGGACACGCCATTTTGTGTGTCCTATATTTTCAGTATATAATATATTATATTTTCACTTTATAAATATATATTTAGATTTTATTCAGTTTATTTTGAATTCATTTTGTATTTGTGATATATATATATAGCCGTGTCTCCATACCCACATTTTTTTTGAATTGCCATGCCGTACCCAGATGACATAGCATTACAACATTCTATAGTTTGTTCCATTGTTGTTGTAATAAAAAAATATAAAATCACTAAATTAAAACAAGTGAAAAGAAAAAAAATTAACTTTAAAGTTTAAACTTAGAGTATATGGAAGAAATGTGGAGTGTGTGTGTGTATATATATATATATATATATATATATATATATATATATATATATATATATATATATATATATATATAGAGAGAGAGAGAGAGAGAGAGAGAGACCATCCAACTAAAGAAATGTACAAACTGCCAAAGCTACTTTTAAAAATCATATTTAAAAGCATTTTTTAGCAAATTTGACCAGACATGTGATTATCATGATAAAAACTTAAGAACTGACTCTTATTGCGAACATTTTTTATACACAAATTGGATTTTTATGATCTAGAAAACATCAAAATTTTCAAACTGTTAATTTTTAGCACATTATAAAATCCTACGTATGCATTGAAAAAATTTGCTACAAGAGTCGATTCTTAGGTTTCTTACCATGGAGATCGCATCCATACGGTCATATTTGCCAAAAACACTTTTAAAATCAATTTTTGAAAGTGGTTTGGACGGTTTACCTTTCTTTGGTTGGTCCCCCTTATATATAGAGAGATGGGTGTCTTATCATACACTCATCCTGTTCGACGCAAAATCGGGCTTATGTGTGCCGCTGATCGTGTGCTCGATCAGCGGCACACAGAAATTTGCGCAAAAAATGTTTTTAGCGGCAATTCAAAACTGCCTCTAAGGCTTAAAATAAAAAAAAAGAACTCACACCGCATGGCCATGCGTTTGACTTTTGTCTGACAAAAGGGGGGCATCCAACCAAAGAATGGTCCACTAGAAATATGTGAATCAAAGTATGAACTAATATTTTTATAGGTTTATTTATTTATTTATTTTCTTAAATTTCACCATACAGATTTGATCTAGATAGTTGGTTTTATAAAAACAAACTCTTGGATCATCCGATTAAGATGCATAAGAAGAATCTTTTAAGGCTTGAAAATCAATGACTTAGAAATTTTGTAAATATTCAAGCATCGAAAAATTACATTTTTTCATTGAAAATACGTGATACAACAATCGATTCCTAGCAAATGGACCACGCCAAATGCATCTCCAGGGTTGGATTTGCAAAAAAAGTGTCAAAAATGCCTAGTTCACACTTTGGTTCACATATTTTCAGTTAACATATTCTAGTGACCTTAGTTGTCAAAGGCGCAGCGTGTAGCCCCACTGCTTGGGCTTTTGGGTTTGGGGCCCTTTTTTACCGCCTGGGCACTGCCTAGGCTGTTACTGACTAAGCTTAAGGATAAATTTATCCTTTTTTACCTTGCCAAAGAAAAATGAGGAAAAGTATAAAAGGGGAAGAGTGTAGTCATTCCCCTCTCTCTCTCTCGGTTTGTTGCAGTCAGAAGAAGAAAAAGACTAGAACATGCTCTCTCTCTCTCTCTGTTTTCTTCTTCTTCTCTCCCCCCCCCTTTTCTTTCTTTTTTCTCTTCTTTTTCTTTTTCTTGTTTTTCCTTCCTTTTTTTTCTATAGTTTATGTTTTTAAGTTATATATATATATATATATATATATATATATATATATATATATATATATATATATATAACCAGAGTTGCCAGTCGAGGAGGCGGGAGCGGGAAGCGATTCGAGAAGCGAAAGTGGGAAGCGAGGCACTTTCAAAATTTTAGGAAGCGGGAAGCGTGGGACGACTTAGAAGCGAATTAGGATTTGTCTCGGAAGCGAGGGGGAAGCAAAAAAAGAGAAAAATAAAATAAAAATACAAAAAAGGGGGAAGCGAGGGAAATTTTTTTGCGCTTCCCAGCATGCTTCGGAAGCGCGACATTTTGCGCTTCTGAAACATGCTTCAGGGAAGCACGCTTCCCCATTCCCTATGGCACTTCCGGCAACTCTGTATATAACTGAGTCTTGTGTTTCAGTTATATATTATATATTATGTATTTCAGTTATTATAATATGTATATTATATATATTGTCTTTGTCTGTTACATATATATTATATATATCTGTGTGTGTAATTCATATATAATCTATTTGACTATTTTTGAGTTATATATATATATATATATTTGTGTGTAATTCATATATATTCACACACACACACACACACACACACACATATATATATATATCATGTATGTATATTTGACTATTTGTTCTCTGTATCTTTTCTCACATACACTCACACACACAGATGCTGATTCACACATATATATCTGTTTTTTGTGTATATATATATATATATTAACATACTATAAGCATATATTATATATGAGTATATGTAATTATGTATAGTTTTTGTGTGTATTGTTTCTGCTTTATATTTATGTTTGTCTCAATTAGTAGCTATGTCACATGGGTGCGGGTGCGGGTTCGGGTGCGGGGATTCGGCACTTCCAAAAAACCCGGGTGCGGGGGTGCGGCAGGGGCAAAATGTAATATATATATATATATATATATATATATATATATATATATATATATATATATATATATATATATATATATCAAGGGGGTCAGCAGCTCTGTCAGCTGTCAGCAGCTGACAGACAGCTGCTGCGGCTGACAGCAGCTGCTGCAGCTGACAGCAGCTGACAGCTGCTGCTGCTGTCAGCAGCTGACAGACAGCTGCTGTCAGCAGCTGTCAGCATTACTTTTTTTAAAAAAAAATTCGCAGCCCATTTGGGCAATTTTTTTTTAAAAAAAATAAATCCAAAACAAGAATGGACCAAAATGATCCTGGGTGCGGTCAACGCACCCAGGATAGGGTTGACCGCACCCGGTGCCGCACCCGCACACGCACCCGCGTCGAGTCGCGTCGACGCGGGTGCGGCACCCTGCTAGCCGAATCCCTGTGACATAGATTAGTAGCTATTTCTTATCTTTTTCACATTCACACACACACACACACACACACACACATATATATATATATCATGTATGTATATTTGTTTTGTGTATCTTTTCTCTCACACACACTGATGCATATATATATATATATATATGTTTTCTGTATGTAAATATATAATTATATATATTAACAAATTGCCTATACAACAACAACAACAACTACGCCTTCATCCCAAAACAATTGGGGTCAGCGATATGAACCAAAAAAGAAATTCATTTTGGGTCTTCCACATGAATCCTTTTCCTCCAATCATTTCTATCCAACGCCATGTCCTCGGTGAGGTTCAAAGCATTCATATCCTTTCCTATCATCTCCATCCAAGTCTTCCTAGGCCTACCCCGACCTCTTTTAACTAATATATTTTCCCATTTCTCCAACCTTCTAACTGGAGCATCATTAGGCCTTCGCCGAATATGTCCAAACCACCGTAAATGATTCTCTCGCATCTTATTTTCAATGGGTGCAACACCTACCTTCTTACGTATCTCTTCGTTCCGAATCTTATCTTTTATTGTATTTCCACACATCCATCTATTATATATATTTTCTGTCCTAATTCTTGGCCTATATAGTTTAGTTTTAGGATTTTTTAATGTTTAGAGATGAAGATTAGCATATGAGACAGTTAAATGGGATGTTTTTTAGTTATTCTGAACTATTAGTAGTTCAGTTATGACTTATGACATTCTAGTATGACTACTTGGATGCGAATTTAATATTGTTAAGGCTTTAATTGTGTTTAAATGATTTAATTGTCTTTTATTTACATTGTCAATTGCATGGTTTGTTTATTCAATTGTTTATTTTTTCTTCTTATTTGTCTATTGCTTATTTTATGTCTATTGTTATTTTTTTTGTATACATGATTTTATTTTTTGTATATTGTTTATTTACATTGTTAGTTGTATGGTTTGTTTATTCAATTGTTCATTTATTCTTAAATTTTTTTAGCATGTTATTTAATATAATGGTATTACGGTGTTCGACAACATGTTGCATTTTGTCTATTGTTGTTGGTTGATTTTATGTTGTATACATGTTTGTTATTAATTTTAGCAGTTTGTTTACATATTTTGTGTATTTTTTTATTTTTTTTAATTGAGGGGTACTAACTAGTCTTTTTAGGTGCTCACTGACTAGGCACCGCCTACCACCTTTGACAACTAAGCTAGTGACCCTATATATATACACTAATGTGTTCCTTAGCCCCCTTTTTCGTTAGGTCTCATTAGGCCCCTTAAAAAATTGTAGTTTTAAGTATTTTTTTCTCACGTCTAACACCGTAGATGTGATCTATTGGTTTTGTTTAGTGGGAACCAGCTTTTGGATAACCGGAATCTGACCTTTATACAGGTTTTTCTGGTGATCCAAAATCAATGGCTATGAAGGTACCAGTTTTTTCTGGCTCAGAAAAAGCATGTTTTTTTCGTCAAAAAGCATGATCCAAGAGTCGATTCCCACTAAATCGAGCATGCTAAACACATCTAACGGTTCAGATCTATCATAAAACACTTAAAACCTACAGGGCGGAACGAGAAATAGGGCCTATATATATGTCATTAGTCACAAATATCGGTCTTGGCTATATCTTGGTAAGGCAATTTCTCATGATAATATAGGTTTTGTTGATAAATATGGGGAAAAACTCAGCTTAAAAAGTTTTGAAAAATATAAAAATAGCACAAATAAGTAAGAAAATAACATGTTTAGATAATAAAATACACGTGTAATAAAATAAATAAGTAAAAAATATAAAAGAAAGAAGAAAAATGTAGTTAGATATAGAGAACAAGTAAAAAAGATAATAAGTAATTGATAATAATATGATGTTATCGTGATATTATCACAATATATATAAATTTCTGTATCGTGATATTTTTCCTTTAATATTTTTATGAATTTATAGAGATATTATCGCTATGTTTTCATATATATATATATGTGTGTGTGTGTGTGTGTGTGTGTGTGTGTGTGTTTTATTGTTTTGATGTATATGTTTAGTTATAGGTCAAATAAAAAAGTTGACAATGTTGTCCTTGCCGCTTAGGTAGGGACAGTCTAGTTGCCAACTAACCAGCACAAATGAGCCATACCACCTTGTTGAATGGGCCTAGGCGGTAGGGCTGCACCTTGCCCAACTAGCTGTTGGTCAGTGATTTTGACTACATAGAAAGTAAATAGACATTCATTTGTGTTATGGATCATGAATCATAAGCATGGATTAGAATAGGAATGCAATATAACTTTTGCCTGTTTTTGTTCCTTTTCTTTGTTATATATAATCATAGTTCATTTACACATTAGCAAAATATTCTTGACTGATATAACCATGTTGGATGAAACACAAGAGATCTATCTTGGGCAATCTCATGAACAGAACAGAAATAGACTGATAGCAAAAGTTTATGGTCTAATCACCATTACATGCAATGTCCAGTTCCAAAAATATCTGCAGCTAAAGCTATCTATCAAACCAAAAACTTGTGATGTTCCAAAAAAGTGAAAATGATAGATCCGATTCCACACACAGTAAAGATTTATGATACGTGTATAAGGTACCCAATGTTTGTGGGACTCCCTAGGACAAATAAGCAAATTGCTTCTTCACAAAAAAGACTGTGAGGTTGTAAGCTATTTGAATCCGATTGCAAATGATTTCTTATACTTTTCAGGCCATTCTCTATAGTATTGCATGAGAGTGTATGCATCATGATAAGGCGAAGATTTGAGGGTTCTAACAAAGGAGATATGAGAAAATAGTGGGCTCTAATAATCTGTTTAATAGTTATAATAGCTGTTAACTTTTACCGCCCCTTATTAGCTTTATTCATTACCACAGTTAAGTTCAACATGGAATGTCCAGGTTAGATAGTGGCCTTGTTCATTAAGCTGAGCGTTGAAGGCTCAGTCAGCTTCCATTTTCAAAAAAGAAAAGCTGAATCAGCTTCATTGATGGAGGGATGACCACTGCATCCTGACCTTTTACTTAAGGTCATTGTCTCCTATTCCAATTCTTTCTTGAGAATCCTTCAATTGCCAAAGATTATTTAGATTTGGCTAGTTCAACAAGCAAAGATTAGATTGTAACAAGAAAGAAAGAAGTTAGGGAGTGCATGTCTTGTAAATAACAATGATCCAGTGATCTCATGGGCATTATAATTGATATTACTGGGTCAGTTAATGTTTATCTTGGTGAGTTACTCTACTCTTGATGTGTGAATATGACTATACATGCATGTCTGTTGCACTTGCATCTAAGTGACGTATATCTTTGACTTAGTATCTGTACATCATTATCTTGTACAAACAATTTTTAGCCTTAGGGCTTATTCCTCATTCGACTAGAGTGGCTTGCACTTTTGTAAAGTTTGGAGAGGTTCGTTCCTTGAGGCTACACTTGCACCTCTTAGTCATGGAAAGATGGTTGATGCCAATTTTGTTATTCTTTATGCCATTTGGATACTTCTGAAATCTATATAATAAATAAATAAATACTTAATTCTTAGCATGGGATGAGATCAAGAAAAATGAAGAGCATTGACATGCAATTATATATTCGTATAGATATGGAAAATCATTGACGGGTACGAGAACGACAAACATTGGATTGCTGTCATAACAAATCTATTTGAATGTTTGTAAAATAGTAAACATTTTTTGTCTTCTCCCTCCCCTAAACAGCCAACAACACCAATATTGGCATGTAAGAAAGGTTTGGGCATGTTGTATGGAGACCTATTCCACACCAATGAAAAAGGTTGACACGATGCAAGTGGAAGAAATTAGGAAAGAGGAAGACATTGAGAGGTGACATGAAGGCTTGTAAAGTAACCTAAGTTGTAGCTCTAGATAGGAAGGAATGGAAAAAAAGGATCCATTAAGCTGATCCCATGTAGTTTGGATAAATCTTGATGATGATTATAGGATTTGCTTACATCTCAATTGTTAGTTCTGTTAAAATGTATCTCCAAAAACATTATTGTAAGTATATATATATACTTATATACATAGAGATGCGTATACATATATATATCATATCATATATATATATATATATATATATATATATATATATATATATATATATATATTCACCCAAAAAGGGCATTATTGTAATTTCCCATCTTGCGCATATTCCAATTGGAATATGTTGTAATTTTCTTTTTCTTTATTTTTGCATGTCTTTTTCATTTTTATTTTTTTTTATTTTTTTGTCATAAAGGTACATTGGGGGTCCCTCCAATAGAGTCGTTGGGGACCCCCCCCCCCCAACGACTCCTTTGGGAGCCCCCTCTTGCACCTCATTTCTCTTGTATAAATAAGGGTGTTCCCCCTTACTTCTCCTAAGCTTGAGAGTCTCAATCATTTTGTTCTTTCTATAAAATACATGCCATAGTGCATGTTTATTATTTTTACGCTTTTGCGTACTTTGTTCAAGTGTTGTGAGAGTGCCTTCGTGCACATCTTTTCTAAAAGTATTTGTGCTCGTATGCGTATTGTCTTGTCATAGACAATTTTACATGGTATCAGAGCCAGGTTGATTATTGAAGATCGTGGGATTCTCCTTTTTTCGAGTGCCTCAAAAAACGTGCCTTCCGATCTTTGAAGTTTGAAGTGGTGGATCTTTCTTATCAAATATTTTAGAAGAATCTTGTGCAAAGTTGGTGTTGAAAATATTGTGTTGGTACGCTTTTCTCCCTCCCTCTTTACTCTCTAATAGGCGAAAAAGAGTCTCATTTTGCTCTTGGTTTCAAATTAAACGGGTCCAATTATCATGTTTGGGCCGGAAATATGGAGGCTCATATAAAAGGGAAGGGCCTATGGGGATATGTACTTGGCACAATTCCGGAACCGGAACCCAAGATTACCGTGGTAAATGGAAGCGAAATCAAGATTCTTGAGGGAGAAGAAAGAACGAAAGCCCTTGAAGAATACTCCAAGAAGCACGATGAATGAGAAATGAAGAATTTCAAGATTCTTTCATGGTTTTTCTCATCCGTGGAAACCAAGATGAATGCCAACATTATTAAGTTCAAAAAGGCATCGGAAGCTTGGCATTATCTTGAAAAAATGTACACATCAAGGGATCTATCTCATAAGTATTACCTTCAAAAGAAGGCTATCTCCCTTACTCAAGGTGAAATGACGATTAGGGAATACTTTGCCGATCTTTCCTCTATTTGGGATGAGCTTGCAATGCTTTAACCAAAATGGAGTGGAGAGGCAATTGAACTCCGTCACAAGCAACTTGAAGAAGATCGGTTCTTCAACTTTTTGAATGGGCTAAGGCCCGAATTTGAGCAAATAAGGTCATCTCTTCTTTTCTCTTTTTCTCCCCCTTCTCTTGAAGATGTTCTCACCAAATTAAGTGGTGAAGAAACTTAGTGATGATGATGTATCATTAAACCATGATGAAGAAAATGATGGTTGCGGACTTCTTCATAAAAGCTCTTTGTTCGCCCAGATTTCATTTCCTTCTTGGCAAACTTGCGGTTATCGCATCGTAAGTTTGAGGGGGGGTGTTAAAATGTATCTCCAAAAACATTATTGTAAGTATATATATATACTTATATACATAGAGATGCATATACATATATATATATATATATATCATATATGTATGCGTATATATATATATATATATATATATATATATATATATATTCACCCAAAAGGGCATTATTGTAATTTCCCATCTTGCGCATATTCCAATTGGAATATGTTGTAATTTTCTTTTTCTTTATTTTGCATGTCTTTTTCATTTTTATTTTTTTTATTTTTGTCATAAAGGTACATTGGGGGTCCTCCCAATAGAGTCGTTGGGGACCCCCCAACGGTCACAAATGTGATCGTTGGGGACCCCCCAACGGTCACAAATGTGATCGTTGGGGGCTCCCCAACGACTCCTTTGGGAGCCCCCTCTTGCACCTCATTTCTCTTGTATAAATAAGGGTGTTCCCCCTTCTCCTAAGCTTGAGAGTCTCAAGCATTTTGTTCTTTCTATAAAATACATGCCATAGTGCATGTTTATTATTTTTACGCTTTTGCGTACTTTGTTCAAGTGTTGTGAGAGTGCCTTCGTGCACATCTTTTCTAAAAGTATTTGTGCTCGTATGCGTATTGTCTTGTCATAGACAATTTTACAAATTCAACGACAAAATTCAGCATTTGCTTCCATAAATTGCCTTAGATAAATAATTTAAAGTAGGATAAATTCTTGCATGCCTTCAAACATGAAATATAACAATACAAACCACATGTCATATATGCCAATCATACAATTTTATTTTAAGAAAAGTGTGGATGCATATTTTGATAGACAAGAAAACAATATTGGAGTGTTTTTCTTTTTCACTCGGCTATTCGTGTAAAGCTTGATATGTTGTTTTAATGTTCGTACTCTTGGCCGTTGTAGAGATGTTCTAATTAAGGTTGTCTGTATCGTGCTGTATCATATGATACGGTACATATCGTACGATACAGTATGCTACACATCGTTACTTTTGGGGTTTACGATACAATACACACTCGTATCACGATACGAGTATGTATCATACAATACACTCCTGTATTATGCCGTATCGTATGATACACCTTCGACGCACTTTAAAAAGGCCGAAATTTAATTTTTTTATTTTGGGTTTTAAATACCTTTTGAGGAACAACTTCTCCATTTGTCTAGATGTCATTAGAAGTGCATTTCCACCGTTTTTCACCTAAAGAAGTGGGTTAAGGTAAAAAAAATGCATTTCCACCATTTTTTCACTCAAGAAAATGGGTTTAGATAAAAAATCTTTATTATGAGTAAAATTATAAAGCTACTCTCCAATCCGCAAAAATTAAAGTTTTATATCAAGATATATATCAATCTCCATACTCCTCCACAAAGATGGCATCAGATGATCTGGCATGGCAATGGGGTACTCAAGTAATGAGTGGAAACCGATTGAAAATCGAGTGCAACTATTGCCATAATACTTTTGTTTATGTAGTATGAAAGTTTGAGTCTTGTAGCATGTGCTTAATTGCAAGATATTTAATATTTTGCATTGTTCTTGTGAGATAGTCGATGTTTGATGATGTCTTATGCAATTCATAGAAACATAAATGCTTCATATGTGATTTTATGGTTGTATTTTGTGGAATTCATCATTATTTCATGTGATGTGATTTTTTTAGATTTTTTATTAAAATTTTCTGATTTTTCTTTATTTTTTTGGATTTTTTAAATTTTTTATTAAAACTTTACGATACGTTTATGATACGATACGTTACGGTGTTACTATTGGCCCGACCGATACGAGTAACGATACACTACTTACAATCTTGGTTTTAATAACTATGAGAGGGTTTTGGAAACAATATTTAAAGATATCATGTTTTTTTACCCCTTTCTGCTGCATTATATGCAACCTAAATTTTCTTCTTAAAGAAAATAGAAATCCTAGTGTAAGCTTTTTCCACTGCATACTCCTAGTTGCATGATTCTTACGATAAAATTGTTTTCTGCTTGTAGGTGTGGGAGCACAAAGCATTGTCCTTCTAGGAAAAAATTCAAATGTTAAAGTATTATTTAATGGTGGCGAGAGGGTCACTTTTGTCAGACCAGATGGTTTCTTCTCTTTGTATCCTTTATTTTATCCCATTTGACTGTTTTTGTGTAGCTTATGTTGTTCGGCATTGCACATATTCACATTGCAGCAGTTCACCCATTTTTTCTAAACATCACTGTTACCCGATGATATGTATATTATAGAGAAAATGATCCCCTAAATATCTGCTGATTTGTAGAGGTATGAAACATTTCTCCTCAGAATGTCCTACAACTTTTCTGGTAATTCCTGGAGTATCATTGTCTCATACTCGTGGGCAGCATGGCCTGGAAAACTTATCTTTGAGGTCCTGTTTTGGATCACTGCATCACTTTTTTTAGGTGGTGATATGAATGATATATTTTTTGCCCCACAAGCCAGTTCAACCCATGGAGCATTTGTCACTGTGCGAGCTTGTCTTTATCCTTTCCAAGACAATGATGCTGCAGAACATCCTATCTTCAGCCACATGCTGTTGCATGGTTGGCGAGATAATCCACCCAATCCTTTGCTTCTTGAATTCAAACTATAGCATGGAACTAGATGCAATGATCAGATTGTGGTGCCACCACATCTGTGGTGGGAAGTCTCAAGTTCTGTCATCACAGGGGACTGACCCCAGCAAATGAAGACTTAATGACAATCAGCTGCACTATACAGCTGATTGAGCCTCTATACTAGATAATAGCAAATGAGTCATTCTTCAGTCATCTGATTACTGGAAGTACTCATGTTTATGACCTAGGCATGGCCAAATTGCAAGCATTTACTCCAATGTGGTCCATCGGTCCATGTACCACTCATCTAAAGTAACAAATATGAGGGTACTCAATGACTGACCCAATGAAATTCTCTTACCGATATGCTTTTCATGATATCCCTATTCTTCCCTTTTTGCCACATCTTGGCCAAGAGCCAAAGCAAGATCTGCATTTCTACTGCCTTCTTCATGTGTAGAGGAATCAATACCCGCTCCTAACCCATGCAAATTATATGATGCATATTAGATCATGACCATGGTAGTGTGAAGGTAGGCATCTATTTCCTCTCATGCACGATGGGAATATTGTTTGGCTATATTTCCTGCCCAGAAATATTTCCCTGTATAGAATTAGAAAGAGAGGTAGTCTAAGAATGATGCAGTAGCTAGTGACACAAATATCTTATGGGGAAAATCCTATTTTTTCCTTGATATCTCAATAGGATGGATGCTATGTCATCTGATTTTCAATTCTTCCTGTTTATTTTGTATTGTTTGTGGCCCCCACTCATGCATGTTCTTGCTTTCTTAAAAAGAATGTATGGGCATGTGGCTGATTAACAGCATCACTTTAAATTGAGCTAAGATTATATAATTTGTACCCGACTTGTTGATCGTCTGTCCCTTGACCTAAAGAAAAGCCATGGTGTGCCTGCTGGCACACATCTTATTGAAGTTGCAGCTCTAGGTTATTTCTTCTCCCCGGTTGGTAATCCTTTCTTGCCATTTGTGTTCGTCATATTACTGGTGCAAGGACATTGGTTATGAGGTGGAAAATTTATGTGCAGGTTCGTGTCGATGTCAGCGCCAGGAACCCGGGTAAGGTTCAAGCGGCACTGACAGAAATGAGGAGGAGTTTGAATGAGCTGGTGCTTGAACCATTAAGAGAAGAGTATTATTATGAGGTGAATATACCAATTCCTTTCTTCCCCACTTCTTCCTTGCTGCCCTGGAAAAAAAAGGAAAAATCTTCTCTTTACGATTGAACTTTTTCTGGGGTTTTCACATCAATCTTGTGTTGCAGAAAAGAGAACCCTTCTCCATTATGTCTCTCTTGAAGAGCCCAATGGGATTGATGATGGGTTTTATGCTGGTCGCTGTATTTCTGTTGCCAAAATTAATGGAGAACTTGGGTAATGCGCATGCACTACAAATTGCATTTTGCTCTGGTCTCGCTACTAGAACCGATTCTAACAGATGTTTTGGTGTGTTACCAGATCCTGAAGAAATGCAAAGAGCTCAAGAGCAAATGCGAGGCCAGGGAGTCCCATCTCTTGCAAACTTGCTGTCTGGGAGTGGGAGAAGTTAAAGCGGACACAGTTTTTCTATTTTCCATTAAACAGATTGAGTGGTGGTTGGTTGCTTGAAAGATCAGAAACCTCGGGAAAGACTGGCCTCCAGTATCAGTTTAAAGGTTATTTGTTTTTAATGCATGCACTTGAACGATGAGATATTTTTATTTTTGGAACAAATGTTCACTACGACGAAGTACAGGTCACGGTGCAAGAATTTGGTGCAAGAATTTAAACATATATTGCACATGATTATGTGCTTTAATTAGCTGTGCAACTCCATTAACATGTAATTTACCCAAGGGAATAGACAAAAAAATCAATGCATTTGTGTTTTTGCTTTCAGATTTGATGCATGGCTGAAAAACAGGAAAGATAAAACGGTTGCCAAATCGAATGTGGAGTTGTAAAATCTGCATAATCATCTCTACATCCAAGGCCTTAGAGAGATGATTCTATCATAAATGTATGGTTATGCCATGTGTCATCCATGGAATTGGCAGCCAATCGCATGTCCCCGAGAATTCTGTTGAATCAGGTTACAGATTGATAATCCGTGAAAATGGAGGAAACAGCATTCCAATTGTTCCAATTTTGTCATGTTTCTTTTTTGAATGGCTCCATGCAACAAGTGACATTTTTTGTGATGTTGCTGAAATATGTTTGGGCCTTCTTGTGAGTGTTCCCTGCTTATAGCTTGGAGTCATGATTTCAGTCACACATGATCTTGTATTGATTTCCTGTACGCCCGTGCACCCGTACAGGGTGCCTGTTTCTTTTTATCTTATTGTCATCACAACTAGTTACGGAGCCTGCAGATCTTTAGGGCATGTTTGATCTTGTTGCGAGGGATGTGAATGCCATTTTTCACATGTTTTTCAACAAACGTGGGATGCGGCGGAACACCATCCGCCGTGTCCCACTTTTAATGTAATTAACGTCCCACCCCACCCCCTGTTACAAAATGAACAGGCACAGGGGGGACGATTAGCCCCAGAAAAAAAAACCTCGACGGGGGCGCCCTCCCATCCTCCGTCTCTCTCACCCCAACTCTCTCACTCTCTTCTCTCACCTCGACGCTCTCTCCTCTCTCACCCCAACTCTCTCACTCTCTCTCACCAACAAAAGCAAAATAAACCAAGGGGAGAAGAAAAGGAACGACTTAGGCCCTAAAAGAGGAGAGGGTGAAACATAGACATCGATCTCATCTCTCTCCCACAATCTTATTCAAGTTTTCCTCGTTTCTCCCCCACAAATCTAAGGCTTCTACTTGAATCTTTGATGGGTTTTCTTCGTTCTCTTTGATGGGTACTCTCTCTCTCGCGCGCATTTATTTATTTGTTTGTTTGTTGATTTGGTCATGTGGGTTTCTGTCAAAAATGTGTTTTTCTAAGATCTGGGTTTGGATTTCGCAAACTTCTATTTGTTTATTCGGGAAAAGAGAGCTTCTCTCTCTCTCTCTCTGGAAGATGAGGGTGAGAGGTTTTTCTTTTATTGAAATCTCTGGCCTTTAAGGATTCTTGGATTGAATTTTTTAGAGAAGTCCATTATTTTTTGGGGCTACTTATTTGTGGGGTGGTGGCTATTGATCGGGAGAATCTGTTAGTTGAACTTGATTTAGGGTTAGGATACTTATTCATGTATCATTGCCATATATATCTTTTCAGAGTCTTCTTGAGGTGTGGTGTTATGATTTTTGATCTCTCTCTCTCTCTCTCTCTATCTATCTATATATATATATATATATATATATATATATATATATATATATATATATACACACACACACACACACACGCATGCCTGCTCGAATGCGCAAATGAAGTTCATATATTTCTCAGGCTTAACGAACACACTTGAGATGTTTGCAATGCCCTCTCTTGGATTTTCTTAAGATCCTGTGATTGTAAATCACAATCACAACATTTTCTCAAAGTTAAGAGAAGGGACTTGTTTCACTTGTAATAGTTTCCCAGGGTTGTTCTTTTTGCATTTGGGATTTTCTCTTTTCCCTTTTTTATGTGTTGTTTAATTGGATTTGTTTTGTTGTGTTGTTATAGTGACTTTTATAATGAATTGCGCAGAAAAGTTTATATTTCTTTGATGGTGAATCCAAACTAGTGAAGATGGAGGGAAGCAGTAGGACTAGTTTGATTTGTACATGAAGCTGAAGGATTCAATTTATACAGTTGTAAGTGTTGAACTGATCTTTCTTTGATTATGGATTATGATGGGGGCATCAGTCTCTCTGATGACGCTGGGATGGTGATTAGAAAGATTGCTACCAATAGTGTTGACAGTTGGATCCCTGGGTTGAATGATCAAGCAATTTGGGCAACAAAGGAGGATTATAGTGCTTTGAATGAAGATTCGGACTATCTATCAGCTTCCAGCTTTGATCGGGGGCAGTCACAATCTCGATCAGGAAGTGAACCTCCTCAAAAAAGATCAAGGAACGCTCAGGGAGATCCACAAGGAAGTGAATTTGGCAGGGAATCCTCATATGTTAGTCGATCAAAGGCAATTGAGAGGATGTTTTTTAAGACAAAACTCTGCGGCAAATTTAGGCAAGGTACTTGTCCTTATATAACATTGCAATTTTGCTTATGGAATAGAGGAGCTGAGGAAGCCACCTCCCAATTGGCAAGAAATTGCCTCAGCCCAAGATGAGGATCGCTCTCTGACTTCAGAGCAAATAGAGGAAAACCAGATACCGTCTTTGAGTTCATCAGGTTTAGGAAGAGAACAAATATCTTATAAAGGAAGACACTGCAAGAAGTTCTACACAGATGAGAGTTGTCCTTATGGAGATACATGTACTTTTGTACATGATGAACAGTCAAAAGCTCGGGAAAGTATAGTGATAAGCTTGGGGCCTACAGTTGGTAGTGGTTATGGCAAAGCTTCCACTTTCATATATCAGGATCAATAGACACCTTGCCCCCTTATTAGTCTTGCTACTTTGGACCATGCTTGGTGAAGAATCTTCACAACTAAATTCAGTATTACCTTTATTGTATATATCCATTGTTCACTATATCATCTAGTGCTAAGGTGAAAATATCCAAAGGAATTCCTTTTCCAATAAGAAGTTAAAAGTAGCTAAAAGACCATTTTGTGGCCGTTATGACTGAATTAAGAATTTTTTTACATATGCAAGGCATGTAACACATTCATTTTTGTTTACCAATTTCAGCATAAGCAACTGTTTCATTTTGTCTTTATCAACTTTGAGACAAAACAATGGTGGTAAAGAATAAGTGACATTAAAAAAAACATTTGTTTTTACTTTATTACAATTTTTTGTACCATGTCTGTTTGGCCTCACAGATTTTGTAGTTCTCCAAATATAATTTTCTGTACCTCACAGATTTTGTGATATTTTTTGCACTATGGTTTTACAAATCCCATGTCCGTTTGGCCTTGTATTGTGGTTCTGCAAATCCAATGTCTGTTTGCAAATGGGTGTTACCTTGATGAAAATACTTTGTATCCACATAATGAACATTCAACTTGTCCCTAAAAATCAGCTAGGATAAAAAGATTATTGGAGTTGATGTTGCAATGTCTGTTGGTACACGGCAATGTTATTCATTATTTTAAACTGTTCATGAAGATGCACTAATTTTCCATGCTGATAGGACTTCTAGCAAATGTAATAATGAAGTTTGAAGGTCATTCTCTCTGATGCATCTAGTTTCATATGTTTTTTCTTGTTTTATTGTGTACTGTTTATCTTAAATGTTCTCTAGGTGGGTCCTGTTTGATATGTCATTCTTTCCACAGCTTTATCTTATTAAGTGAGTCAAATGTTTGCTTTTCTGTGGATTCTTGATAATATTTTTGAAAGATAAATACTGCATCATCGGCTGCTATGTCATGAAAAATCATGTTCTTGCCATAGCTAAATATTGCTACATCCAGTGCTTTGTCATGACATTTTCTGTCATTTTTTTATGTAAAATTGATATTTTTTTATTGTCACAAAATTTTACCATATTGTGGGAATTAATTTTTTGAGACCTTTGAAACCTTTCTTAATTGCACATTACAATCATATGATCAAACGTCTATTATTCTTTTTTGCCAAATTCGGGTAAAAAACCATATCCATATTCGGGTCAAAAATTCATATTCGGGGCAAAATCTAATTAGACATCCATATTCAGGGCAAAAATCCAATTTTAGATTTTCATATTCGGGGCAAAAATCCAATTTGAGATCCATATTCGAGGCAGAAATACATATTTGGGCTAAAAATCCAATTCGGGGCAAAAATTCAATTTGAGATCCTTATTTGGAGCAAAAATCTTATTCAAGGTCCATATTCAGGGCAAAAATCTAATTTCAAATCCATATTCATGGCAAAAAATCATGACTTTAGATATAATTTCGTAATTGGATCCATATCCGGGCAAAAAACCATAATTAACTTGTGAAAACATATAAAATGGTGGATGAATCGGGTCATACGATCCAAAACGAAGTAATTTAACCCATTATCTATGATTGTCCAAGTTGTCTGCACATTGTCATCAAACAACGGACATTTGAAACATAACATTTGAGTACAGTCCAAACAAACGTTGGACTTGGAACAGTTATTATGGAACGAACGGAACCAATGTTCTCTTCCTTTCTTTTTGTTCATTTTGTCCAACCCTGGACAAACGATCAAACATACCCTTAAGGACGGAATCTCTATATGAGATCACTTGGATTTGAGATCCAAGATATCCAAAAGGCTCCCTTACTGAAATTTCAAAAGTTTCACACTAGCATGACTTAAACGCTAAGTCTATGGGGAAGACTTATTAATTCATTGGATAATAATTACAAAGTGAATGAAGTTTCCAAGGAAATTCATGTCGTGAATGCTGAGGTGAATGTGAGACTTTAAACTGGAATGAAATTTTGAGATTGATCTATATACTTTGGGTATCAGACTCTCGACGCCCTTCAAAACTTGAATGCCTTGAGCCCGACCCACCTAGACAGGCGCGCGCATAGCGTAGTCAGATTGATTTATGCATATGATCATCTAATCGTTGAATTTTGGTTCACTGATTTCTTATTTGTGATTTAAGAAATTGGCTCAACCCCCAATTTGTTCAAGAATTTTGTTATTTCTGAGATTTTTTGCTCTTTAAGAAATCTTGTCTAAATTAGTCTCTCATAAGCTTGCTCGGTTAGGGAAGACTGTTGGGGAAATCTTGCTGAAAGATGCACCACCACACTGGTCACCTGATCTTTTTTGTGCCTAAAGTGGTAGCGTTGCAACACAGCCAGAATCATAAGGCCATAGCTCATATGGATCTAAAATTAAAGGTAAACCCAACCTAGTCTGATTCATTTGGGTTTGGGTTTGGGTTTGGGTTTTGGTCTGTTTTTCCAATCTTATTCACATGAAACTCAAATAAAACATAAATCCTGACCCAAATCCAAACCCGCCATTCATGTTGGGCACACCCTTCAAGATCGGGTTTGTTGAAGGTTTGAAGCCCCCCCTGAACTGACTACCCATTTACACCCCTTTGCTAATTTACATAAATTACCAACCAAATGATTATGCATAAGAAGAAGAGAGAGAGAGAGAGAGAGCCGAAAGTAATTCAACATTACCACTTATGAAGATCAACAAAATGTTGAACCCATGAACTGAACAAGAACAAAAGCCAAAACAAATAAAGAAAGCACAAGAGAAAAGAACATTAGACAGATAAAATGGGCTCACGCCGGAGCCGCTTGCCCAGATTGCGACAAAGGATAGGTAGCATCAGGAGGTAGTGGAAGATCACTAAGATGCATACGCAAGATCGCATAAACATCTACCAAGATTTTATGCACCAGGTTTTGAATGTTAACTCGAATATGACGAAAATGAGCATCGTTTCGCGCCATCCAAACAAACCACCAAGAAGTAAACAACCATGTCCGCTAGATGAACCTCCACCTCTTACTGCGCCTAATACAAACCGGCCCCAAAATCAGATCTAGTGCAAAGGACTCCTCCTTAACAAATACTTCTGGATGCCTCCAGGTCCTGCTAAAGATTTCCATAAATATTGGGCAAGACCAGAACAAGTGAAACGTAGATTCTTCTGCAGCTTGACAAAGCACGCACCAACTCGGGAGTTGAATGCCCCACTTCTTTAAATTACTATGGGTCTGGATCCTATAGTGCAAAATTAACCAAGCCAGGACTCGAGAACGGGGGGAAGGACCCTTCGCCCAAAGCACATCCTCGGACAACCAATCAGCCCCTGGCGGTAGCAACGATCTATAGACTTTTTTGGTAAGAAACTCTCCGCTTGGTGTCAATGCCCACTGCAACCACTGACCAAAATTTTCGGAGACCTCAAAATGGTCTCTAAAGCAGGCTAAAGCCCTCAACCACGATTTACGTAAGAGAGAGAGAGAGAGATAATGTGAACATCCAAGTCTTGGGAGTTGGGTTACAAGACAAATTGGTTGGAAGAAAAGTCATACAAATATAGGGCAACTCTGATAATTCTTGGACAATGTTTTTAAAAGTCTGATTATTGGTGGGATGAGTGGTTCTACTCAAAATAGGTCCATCGCTGATCCAAAAAAAAAAAAAAACTCAAAATAGGTCGAAGTATTTGGTTAGTTTTCTTTGGATGGTACTGTTCAATGTAAACTTAGACTTGCAGTTGTTCCAGCATAACTGCAGTAACATCTTTGAGTCACGTTTCCACAAACAATCTCCATTCACAGTTGAAGGCGATCCCCTCAACCCAGGGTTGATCAATTCTGTTATTAAGATGAACTACTAGGGGAAATGGCATTAAAAGAAAACTAGAAAAACGTTGGATTAAAAAATAAATAAAAGTTTCTTTTGAGGAAGAGAGGAGGAAATAATTCTTCTTTTCTAATGGCTAAGTATGGTTTTGGTTGGATGTCTTATGAATCTAATTTCATTTAATCTGTTTTGTAATAGATTTTCGGATCTGATTAGCTATTCTGGTCTGATTTCATTTATGGTGTTTTCATCCAAATCTGAAGCCAGACTTGGAACCGGACTTGATCCAAACAGTTTGCTAACAAATATATACATATCCAATTAGGGGAAATAGCTGATTGTAAATATCCAATAAAGGTTCTCTCCATCTGCATCTAAAATTGGCTCCAGATCCAGATAAAACTGCATGTGACCATATTGGATTTGTGAATGCTTACATTCGAACCCAGTCCACGCCATCTACATCTCCGGTAGGGCCATCAATGGGTCAGGTATGTACTAGGTCCTGACCAATGTAATATGCAGGTCAGGTTTGAGCTAAGATGTTTCTCAAACCCATCTCCACCTGAGCCCAAGTATTTTTCCGTATGTTTCTAAATAGTGTGTCTATGCGAGTGCGTGCACCATGCACACTCAGAAAACCCATCTGGCTCTGGTACTCGACCCCCATCTTGTTGGAAAGCAGTTTCCTTGTGTTTATGTTTGTGTGTGTGTGTGTGTGTGTGTGTGTGCGCGCGTGAGAGTGTGTGTGTGCACACTAAATGCTTTTAAATTTTATGTTGAGTTTGAAAGTCTACTTTCTCAACCCGACATAACTCGGACCTTGAACCCAAACCCAGCCACTTGTGATTTGGATGGGTTAAGGTCACCCTGATGGGTTGGGTATATGACCTGTTGATAGGGATGGCAGTGGACCGGGGTGGGGCTGGGGGCGGGGGACAAGGTCTCCACCCCCACCCCGTCTCAAAATCCTGCCCTTCATCCCCGCCTCCATCCCCAGTCCAAACGGAGCGAGGCGGGGTGGGGCCCGTTCTCCATCGATCCACTGCCATTCTTAAAGAAGGATCGGGGACAGAGACAGGGACAGGGCGGGGTGGGGAAAAGAGTAAGTCCATCTCTGTATGGGTTTTGATTTTAACCTCCATCCCTGTTTCATGTCCTCCATCCCCGGTCCAAACGAGGCGAGGCGGGGCAGGGCCCCATTTTTTCCCGGTCCACTGCCATCCCTACCTGTTGACAGCCTATGCAGATTAGGTGCAATCACATTGCACACTTTAGTTTGCCGTTGCACCTGATCTGCCCTCCATCTTTTGTTGGGCCCCACAGGACAAGCTGTCCCAGAGAGATGGAGTGAAGTCAGGTGCAGCGGCACACTGAAAGTGTGCAATGTGATTGCACCCCTCTTGACAGCCCTAGTCTAGTCTCTATCTGCCCCAGTTGGCCATCCCAATCTCAATAGTATTTGAGACTGGTCCAACACGGTTTCTACATCCTCAAGTTACAAGAGACTTGGTTTGGTTGTCATGATCATTGATCATTCATATTTTGAGGTTATTGTTATGATGTTGTGTAGGGTACCAATTTGTTAAAAAATCCATAAACTTAGGTTTAGCCGTTTAGGGGCTGTTTGGATGACAAGGGCAAGACCTGTTTTTTTTTTTGACAGAGAAAGCTGGGGTTAGGCAGATCCCTACCACTTATGCAACTATACCATAGGGATTCGAACTCTCAATGTCCCAACACAAGGTGTCGTGCACTAACTGCTCCTGCTACACAAGCGGAGACCCCCCATTGGTGGTAAGACCTGGTTTTCAGCAAACCTAGTTTGACAAAACCAGTCTTAAAAGTCTTAAAAAGCTGTTTGGGTGACAAAAACCTGGTTTTTAGGTATTTGGTCATACAAAATAAATAAATAGGGCCGGGCATTTTCCGGCCAGAATTCATTTATTCCGAACTAAAATTAAAAAAAAGAAAAGAAAAAAAAGGGCTGGCTGGCCTAAAATGGCCGGACAACAGTGAGGTGGAGAGAAGGGGCTTTGGGGGTGGAAAAGCCCTCCCCCGATAAGCCAAGTTTGAAAGTTTGGGGTGGGATTTTTTTTTCAACTTAACTGGGTTTCTGGGTTGTTCCTAAAACCCAGTTAAGTGAATCAGGTATTGGTGTCATCCTAACATACTAAAACCTTTTTTTTTTTTGCTCAAAAACCTGGTTTAGACCCAAAACCCAGTTTAAAACTAGGTTTGGGGTGTCATTCAAACGGAACCTTAGGTCATCAAGACAGAGATAGGGATGTGGAACACTTCGGATTTAGGTCTGACATTCAACCAAATCTGAGTCGTCTAATTTGATTTGATAACGATAGTAACATCTGATTAACAATTGGATACATATATTGTTTAAAGATTTTAACATTCCAATATGAATCCAGTTACTTGTAAAAGCCATCCCCTACTAGCTATTTAAACTAATTGGATCCAGATCCAAGTAGTAGTTTTTTCATCTAAATCTGAATGACCCGTATTTTGGATTATGTTGAATTTGGTGGTGTCTATATATCCAAATTAGGGATGTCAATGGGTCGGTTGTAACCCGACATCCGACCTGAATCAAAATCAGATTAGTCAAATTCAGTAGTCAAATCCGGATCTGATTAGAGTCTGAATTCGGGTTCAGTATTGAGTTTTTCATTGAAACCCAACTTGAATCTGATTAAAATCCGAATTCGACTAAAACCCGAGCCCTATTAAGTGTAAATATCGGGTTTAAAGCGAGTCGGATCCAGATTCAATTTTAACTTTTTCCATCCGACTCCAAATCCGACCTAGTGGAATCCGATTCGGTTTTATCTTTTCCATCTCAATCCGACCCGTTGACATCTCTAATCCAAATCCACCCCGTTTACATCCGTAGCTAATGATGGAGACCGAACTAAGAACTTGACTAGGGTTCTTTTTTCAATAATGATGAAAGGGCACGAGTTGGTAGAAGTTTTGTTTGCACTTTCCTTCTCACCTTCTTTCTTGAAAAATGCATTTGGTGACCATAGTGACAAAGTGCTATTTTGAAAATATCATTAAAAAGTGATGTTTAGAAATATTACGAAGAAAATGTAATATATTAGTCTCGGTTTTAAATGGCCAAAATATCATAATGTTATCGTGATGTTTATGTTATATCGGATATTTAAATGGGGCACATATTTATATATTTATTTATTTGTTTCTTCTTCCAAATATGTTTTTAATGTTTTCAATTATTTATTTTTATTGATATTTTGCCGATAAAAGCAAAAGGAAAATGAAACTTTGCAATTTGTCGCGAGAGTTTGGCTGCCGTTGTTTTGCCGTTTTAAACTGTTTTCACTATGCACCAACAGGGGCTCCGCTTGTCTGGCAGGAGAAGTTAGTGCACGTCACCTTGTGTTGGGACGTTGCAAGTTCGAATCCCAATGGTATATGGTTGTATAACTGGTAGGGGCCTGCCTAACCCCAGCTTTTTCTGTCGAGAAAAAAGTGTGAACTTTTTTATTTTGGAGCAAAAAACACAAAGTTAAATATACATTGTGAGAAATAACAAAGTGTGCTTTTCTAATTTGAATTTGAAAATTGAAAAGTAATCTTTTTAATTTCAACCATATATCACAAAATGTCATTGCTTTTTAATAGTGTTTTAGTTATTTCAATCCATTGAACACTGTAAAAATCAATATAAAAAGATTAGAGTTAAATCAACTAATATACACAAAGTCCGAAGCAGCAAACTAAATATTTCTGAAAATTTATTAAAAAATCTTGGTAGATTTATAATTGAAAAAAAATATATCAAAATAAAAACGTATATTATCATGGTACTCTGAAAACAAATTATTTGAACTTCTCGTGAGTTTACAGTCACCTTCACAATTTGTGAAATTGAAAATCTCCCCGATATTTGGGGCTATGGTCAAAAGTGTTCCAGCAAAAAAAAGGAAAGACAGAGAGGAAAAGCGTTCAACACACGCTCACAGTGCATTGACAATGAGTTGTCTGCTAGCTGGATTAGTTCATTTGCCCATGACAATCTGTTTTTCAATTTGTCTAAAAGAAGCAACAACGAAGCAGTGCACGTTCGAGGCGGGTCCCTTGGTTGCATATGTTCAAACTTCAAAGGCTCAGTTCTCAACCGAAACTCAGTTACTAGTTAAATTACAGATGGAAATCGAACTCATCATTGGCTCAGTGTAGCAAATTACAGAGGTGGTAGCACTCTGTTTGGCACACAAACAATCTTCTTTGTCGAAAAAAAAAACTTTACTTCACATAAAGATATAAAATTTCCGGAATCTTTCTTTGGATCATCAATCTAATTGCTCAAAATTTTCTGCAGTCCCCCTTTTGTTCTTATCGGTCCTCTTATTACTGTAATTGACCTTTACAATATGATTTGTCCTACTAATATGGAAATATACAAATTGTATATGACTAGACAGGTACTATAGTCATTGTCCTACTTCTAGGATGCTTACGTCAGTTATTCAATTATTAGCTACATGATTATAATATGTCATAATAAACAGTTCCTCCATCTCCCAAAATGGGACCAAAAGGAATAAAATAAATTACAATAAAAAAGATAGAAAACTGTACAGGCAGTTTTTGTGCATTGCAATACAAAAGAAATCACGCTAAACCCATCAACTGAATAATGTAAATGTAGCTAACATCCCCAGTTGTCTCAACCCCACATGACATGAAGTGATGAAACACACCAAATCAATAATTTAGCACTACCCACGATTCAGTGTTAGATTACATGAAAAAATGGCAAACAAAAAGAATGAATGAACATTAGTGCAAGGACAGGTTAGACTCTTGCAAAGACGGACTACAAAAGCCTTTGCAAACCACCTGCTTGAAAAATTACAGGACTGATTTCAGCATTTGGAGTTGCAGGCAATTCAGGGCACACTCTTCACACAGGCATTGGTGCATCTGCAATCATGTTGAGCAGTAGAATGACGATGCCATTAGTGAGTACTTGATTTTTGACAGAGGTCCACATTCGCGTGCAAGCTCGTCGATGTCTCGGACAATGTTAAACACTGCCTCTGGCTGCGCTAGGTTGAGTGCATTCTGTGACATCTTCCTCAGCTCTTCTGCTTCAGGGCCAAACCAACGGGCAACCAGATTGGCTGTTTCCTTTGGGCTTTTGGAGAAAACTCCTGCTCCGTTCTCAACAACATAGGGCACATTGCCGACTTCCTACAAGACACAGTAGGAGAAAATGAGAAGCCACATTGAAAGTTTCAGTTCTATAAAATGGAATTGCACAATCCAAGTTATCACTAAAATCAACTCATGTAGGACATTTGAAGTTCTCCACAAAGGAAAATATGCACTAGAAAGCACCCTCTTTAGCTCTATATTTCTGGAGTTCTACAGCATGACACCAGAACAATAAAATAAACTCATGTCAAGAAAATTCTATTTTGCTAGAAAGGAAAAAATGTACACTAAAGCATCCTCTTTAGCACAATGTTTATGAAGTTTTACAGTATTTGAACACAGCAACATTCCAAATACTTGACGCCAAATATACCATAGTATAAATAGTTTTTTAAGGAATTATATTGGACATTTGAGGGAAATAAGAATTACAAAAAATTCGTAGGAAATATGCAGGGACTGATTATTGGCAGTCTATGCATTAGAGGGGAACAAGACCGCAGTATCTATAAATAAAAATTTTCCCAACTTCTAACCAAATAAAGGTTTTAGCATTAATAATCACTTACCTGTCCAGGAATGAAATCATTGAGGATTATGGGTAGCCCTCGGATCAGAGATTCAGCAATGGTGCCAGGTCCAGCCTAAAATTTTCAGAATCAACATCACGAGCAGCATCAGATACATTTATCTAAAGACTAAATCACAAAATACTGAATCTGAGAAACAGAAACCAGGAACTACATTATTACCTTAGTGATAATGCAATCACAAGCTGCCATCCATTTCTCCATTTGTTTCTCAAAGCCCCTTATCTACAAGAA
Organism: Nuphar pumila; assembly: GCF_984573655.1. NCBI lineage: Eukaryota > Viridiplantae > Streptophyta > Magnoliopsida > Nymphaeales > Nymphaeaceae > Nuphar > Nuphar pumila. The sequence goes on from NC_143254.1 coordinate 98,160,777, forward strand.
AAGGTAGAAGCTACATTTGTTACCAAGATAAATCCAAGGACCTCCATACACAACACTTCAGTCATAAACACAGAACGAAGAAATAAAGCGGGTTACCTTTACTGGGACCTTCCATTCAATTGAGTTTAGTGCAGAGGCAAGAACTTGATTCCGTCCGCAAATTATGACGATCTGTCCTATGGGCTTGCCAAGGGATTCATCATACAGAGCTTCCCCAAGCGCCTTTGCAGTTTTCTTGACTGGACCCATACCCTCCCCACCTCCCATCAACAATACTGCAGGTAGTTGCTGGTCCATTTCTAGTTCTACTCTTATCTTGTCCTGCATAGAGATGGTTGATAAGATTATAAGTCATAGGTTTGAAAATGACATATTTTGAGTTTAGCTGCATGAAGAGCACCACAAACCTTGGAGAAAACTGCTTGACAGAAGGACGGGCGAACAGGCAGGCCAAAAACACGGACCTGAGAAGACTCCAGACCATCTAACATGGCCCTCTTCGAAACCTCCTCTGATGGGCAATAGCATCTTGTAACACCAGGATGAAACCTGAATCACATCATGCACCCAAAAGATTTATTGGTTAAAATTTGAATTCGACACAGAAGTTTGTACTAACTTGCTTCCTGCAGTAGACACTAGTTCACATGTAAAAAACAGTTCACGATTTGAACTCCTTAGAGATACCAACCATGTGGGGTGACAGGTGTTGAGATCTGTAATTACTGTAACAAAAACCACTTTCTTATGAAGACCCTGCCATTTGAGCACCCAAAGAGGAATATGTTGCATAAGAGGGTGAACGCTGATGATAATATCTGGCTTGTACTTCATTAGACCAGCCTCCACCTTTCTATTCACACAAACAACTTAGATTAGAGGGAGGACATCGCACTATCCTATTTTAAAATGAGAAAAAAGATTTCTTGTATCATACTGAATAAGTCAGAGCAAGGTTGTAAGTATGGTATTGTTACCTGTATCGGTAGGGCCCAAAATAAGATATGTATCGTATCATATTGTAAAAAATCATATTTTTTTAATACAAATTTTCAAAAATTTCCAAAAAATCATGAAAAAACAGAAAAAACTAGCAAAATTTCTTAAAGAAATCATAACACATGAAACAATGATGAATTGTACAAAATACAACCACAAAATCATATCAAGCATTTAGGTATTTATGAGTTGCATAATACATCATCAAACATCAACTATCTCACAAGAACAATGTAAAATATTAAATATCTTGCAATTAAGAACATGCCACAAGACTCATACTTTCATATTACATAGACAAAAATATTATGGCAATAGTTGCATTTGATTTTCAATCAGTTTTTACTCATTACTTGAGTGTCTTATGCAGCAAGGGAACCGAAGCCTTCACGTAATGGGTGCCGACGTCGAAATTCGTTGGTGCAGTGAGGGAATCGACGTTGTCCCATTAATGGACTGACGTTGGGCTGCTCCTTCCAATACACGATCGTGCAACACACAATGACCCAATGGCAACATTGAAACAAAGACTCGGATCAATTTGATTCGATCAGCAGTTATTATAAGATTGGAAATGATTACAATGAAAAGTAAACAAATAACTAGCAAATGAACAAATGAGGCTGGAATGAAAGGAAAAAAAAAACTCAATAAATGAAAGTTGCGGCTGAATGAGACCAAAAAAAAGAAAGCTCAGAAAATTCCAATATCCCCCACGCAACCCTAGAATAGGGTATTTAAAAGGGATCAACTAGATCCGGACCTGTGCTCGTCTGGAGTAGGTATGAAGGGGTACATCATCCCTGTGTCTTGGTACCATGATCTGGGTCGGATCCACTACGCGGGTCCGATCTTTGATCCCATCGTGCAGGTCCGGTCCCCTGCCTGAGTCAGGTTGTATGGATCTGGGTCGATCCTGCTCTGCATCAGTGTCTCATTGCCATGACGGATCATCTGATGCCATCTTTGTTGGAGTGTAGATCCTGATTTCTATCTTGATATAAATCTTTAATTTTCGCAGATCCAACTTTGCGGTAAGTTGGTAGGGAGTTGTAGGAGAGCAGTGCCCCTCGAGGCAGAAATTTTTTGGAGGGTAACTTTGTAATTTTACTTATAATAAATATTTTTTGTCTTACCTTATTTCCTTGAGTGAAAAATGATGGAAATGCATTTTTACTTTAGCAAACCGCAAAAGCACTCTCCCTTGCACACATATCGACCCCCAAATCGCTTTCAAGAGTCCTAGGGTGGGTGAATACCTCTCTAATGGCTTTTACACAGATGGATATCTCTCTAATGGCTTTTACACAAATGAGAAAGTCAACCCTCAAGAGGTCTTTAAAACCCAAAACTGAAAAATTATGATTCAACCATTTTTTAAGTATACTAACCCTATATCGTATGATATGGCCCTATATCATACGATACATATGATACAACAACGATGCACACTTGTATCATGATACGAGTGCGTATCGTAGCGTTATTCCTTATAATAAGGATACATATTGTACTGTATCATACAATACGATACATACAACATTGACTCAAAGTGCAACTTAATGGTATAAATTATAAAGAAAAAAAGATAAGAATTATTATCAAAACCATTCCTTAGTTATACCAGATCTGGTACCTGAATCCAAATTCTTCAACAAGAGGAGTCTAGAAGGTCGGTCTCACAAAGAAGACCCAGCTCTCAAGGAGTCCAAGAAATCAAGACTCCTCGAAAAGGCGGATCAAGAAGGAGATGCCCCTCAAAAATCGAGTCCCATTGGGACTTGTGAATTGAAGGAAGTCCTCTAAGGAGTCCTCCAAAACGTGAGTCCTTGTTTACATGTTATTTTAAGAGCCATTATTCATGGCAATTGTTGTAAGCTATAATAAAATAGATCAATAGAGGACGACCTCACCAAGTGAATGTTGTGGTGAGGCTTACTGTAGATATAGGATCAATCCGAACCGAACCACATAAAATCGTGTGTTATTGTGGGTTTTTGTTTTGTGTGATTTGCATCATAATATGCTCGTTTATGGTATCAGAGCTACCACTTGGGCGTGCTGGCATCCTCAACATCGTCAAGCATGATCACGTCTCCAAGCATGGGTGCAAAGCTAAGTTCTCCTTTTCCCGCTCCAACTACTTTGCAACACTTTCTAGGCGCCAAGTTGTATACAGACAACTATTAGTTGTGGGAAACTCAATTCATCCCACTATTGATTTCATATGAGTTGTATGGATTCATTGACGGATCAAAATCATGCCCAGACAAGTTTATCATGCAAGATGAAAAACAAATTCTGAATCCTGAATTTGTTAAGTGGCAATGCCAAAACCAACTTCTTCTTAGCTAGCTTATTTCCTCCTCAACCGAGCCTATTCACACGCAAGTCATTGGTTTGAAAACCTCACTTGAGGTATGGGAAACATTGAAAGAGACCTATGTTGCCCAGTCATGATCACGAGTATTGCAGTTAAAAGATCAACTGCACACTCTCAAAAAATGAGAGAACACTATTGATGAACTATTCCAAAAAACCAAGTCTATCACCCACCAACTGACTATGGCAGGCAAACCTGTGTTAGATGAAGATATTGTTTTATTCATTTTGTGGGCTCTCCCCGCTGAGTATGCAGCCTTTAGGGTCTCCATATTCACTTGCTCAAACCCTATCTCTATAAATCAATTGCACAACTTACTTCTGACAAAAAGAAGCACATATAGTAGAATCGACTACTGTTAATCATGATATCACCCTAGAAGAAAATTTTAATCAGCGGTCCAACAATAATAATTTTGGTCGAGGATGTGGTAGAGATTTTTAGCAAGGAGCTCATTTTAGAGGTAGAGGTCATGGGTGTCAAGGTGGTCGAACCTACAATTAACAGAACAATCAGTGGGTGAACTGCTAGTATTGTGAAAAGTTCGACCACACAGCCCGCTATGGTCATCTTCTTCAGAGAGAAAACCCATCAGCAGATTTATCGCCCATGACCTACCAAGCATCCACATCCAATTATTCATGTGAAGGTCGGTTTCCAAACTGACGCTTCTTATCACATGATGCCAAATTTGAATTCTCTATCTCTTCATTCTGACTACCAAGGCAGTGAGTGACACTGTCAAAGTTGGTAATGGGACAAGTTTGCTTATTTCTCATATTGGTGAATCTATATTATCTAATGCTGAAACAAAATTTGCTTTACGAGATATTCTCCATGTGCCTCAAATTATAAAGCAATTGTTATATGTTCAAAGGTTTACTCATGATAACAATGTTATTTTTTAGTTTCACTTGTCTTATTGTTGTACTAAGGATTCAGAAACGAGGAAAGAAATACTTTGAAGAACGACCAAGAATAGATTGTACCATGTCCACCTCAATCCCAGTAAGGAGGAGGCTCACGTAGGAGAGCGAACAACTACATCACAGTGGCACTATTGGTGGGGCCACCCAGCATTGGGAATTTGAGAATCGTCTTACATGTTATTTCCAAATTTAGCTTACCTATCTTTAATTGAGTTGAGTCCAAGGTGTGTGATGTTTTCCAAAGAGGAAAACACCATAAACTTCCCTTTACTGATAGTTTGCATGAGATTTCTAAACCTTTAGATTTATACCTAATCTTAGCCACAAATCTCATCTTGAAATCATGTTTAAGAAACAATCAAATTATAACTTTCTCAAAGTGTTCTGATGTGCCTATTACCCTTATCTCAAACCTTACCGACATCACAAATTAGATTATAAGTCCTCCCGTCATATCTTTCAAGGTTATAGTTCCAGTCATCATGGTTACTTGTGTCTTAACCCAATAAACCAAAAGGTCATTGTATCTCGTCACGTAGTGTTTGACGAAGAGTCATTTTCCTTTAAAAGCAAGAAGCCTTCTCAAAATAGTCAGGCACCTTATCCAAACCTTGCACCAATAGTCATTGCAGCTCTTCCTTCCCTCACTTCCATGGCCTCCCCATCTACCTCTTCTTCACTAGATGAGTCTCCCACTTCATCGCCCATAGTTGAGCCTACTCCCATTGTGGACGATGGCATCTCTACCTTATCTCTACCCGTTCCACCCTCTCCTCCGTCTCCTTCCCCACCCCTCAACGTACTCATCATATGATCATTCGTGCCCAAGATGGAACGCTTAAACAAAAACTTTTAGAGGCCACAAAAATATTTGTTACCCATTGATCTCCTCTCAAAATTGTTTACCAACATTGAGTCCACTTCCTTTAAACAAGCTCAATCCGAAGTCCATTGGCGTGCAAGCTGAGTTTTCGACCGTGATCCATAATGCAACGTGGACTCTTGATCCTCCTGACCCATCACAAAATCTTATTGGATGAAAGTGGATTTATCGCATTAAACGGAAAGTTGATGGTTCTCTTGATCGATGTAAAGTTCACCTTGTTGCTAAAGGCTTTCATTAGGAAGAAGGCATTAATTACCTTGAAATGCTCAATCTTGTAGTCAAACCTCCCACCATACGAGTAGCACTCTCTGTAAATCTGGGTCAACAGTGGCCTATTCACTAGCTTGATGTTCACAGTGCTTTCCTACATGGGTCAATTGATGAAGACATTTATATGGAACAACCTCCTAGGTTTAAGGATACCCGCTTTCCTCACTATGTATGCAATCTCAATTGATCTCTCTATGGGCATAAACAGGCTCCTCGGGCATGGTACCAACATCTCAGTAATACTCTGTTGGCTAATGGTTTTAGAGAATCACGGACAAATGCTTCCTTATTTATTTTGCGCATAGCAAATTTAACTGCTTATATCTTGGTGCATGATGATATTCTTGTCATTGGTAGTTCTCCTTTTGTTCAAAATCTCATTTGCAGACTTAGTCTAAGTTTTACATTGAAAGATCTCGGTCCTCTACATTATTTTTTGAGCATTGAAGTTGTCCACCGTCAAGATGGTCACTTACTCTCACAAAGGAAATATGTGCTTGACATTATACATCGGACGTGTATACTTGGTGCCAAGCCAATCAGTACTCCTATGTCTTCTTTGGTATGGTTAACCTCTTAAGAGATTTCCTTTCACAATCCGACTCTTTATCGCAGTGTGGTGGGTGTCCTGCAGCATGTGACTCTCACTCATCCTGATCTCGCTCTCCCGGTTAATCGGGTTTACCAATACATGCATCATCCCACAGTTAATCACTGGGTCGTTGTGAAGTGCATCCTTCGTTATCTCAAAGAGATTGTTCATTATGGGATACTAATTTGTCCATCTAAATTAGCCTCTCTCATAGTTTTTTTGGATGCCGATTAGGTTGGTTCTCCCGACGATAGAAAATCTACGTCCGGCTACGTCGTATTCCTTGGTCCCAATGTCATCTCTTGGAGCTCCAAAAAGCAGTATGTTGTGGCCCGCTCCAGCACCGAAGCAGAATATCGGGTTGTAGCCAATGCTACCACCGAAATTGCATGGGTTCACGCGCTATTCCGAAAGCATGGTATCTCGGTTCACTCGCCACCTACTCTATGGTGTGATAACGCGTCCGCAACGTACCTTGCAGCCAATCCCATCCTCCATAGTTGGAGCAAGCACATCGAAATTGATGTGCACTTTGTTCAGGACCATGTTGCCAAAGGACGTCTTCGTGTATCTCACATCCCTTCGTCGGATCAACTAGCATACATCCTTACCAAACCGCTACCTGCTCCACGTTTTCAGTTTATGCAGTCCAAACTCAATGTTTTTCCAGGCTCCTTGCGTTTGCGGGGGATGTTAGAGTACCAGATCCAATACCAAACTCGGTACCCGGATCCAGATCCATCAACAAGAGGAGTCCAGAAGGTCGGTCTCACAAAAAAGACCCAGCTCTCAAGGAGTTCAAGAAATCAAGACTCCTCAAGAAGGTGGATCAAGAAGGAGACGCCCCTCTGAAACCAAGTCCCACTGGGACCCTTGTGAATCAAAGGAAGTCCTCTAAGGACTCCTCCCAAACGTGAGTCCTTGTTCACGTGTTATTTTAAGAGCAATTATTCATGGCAACTGTTGTAAGCTATTATAAAAGAGATCAATAGAGGACGCCCTCATCAAGTGAGTGTTGTGGTGAGGCTTACTGTAGATATAGGATCAATCAGAACCGAACCACGTAAAATCGTGTGTTATTGTGGGCTTTTGTTTTGTGTGATTTGCATCATAATATGCTCGTTTACAGAGCACATAAAACATGGCAAGCCAGTTGTTAAACAACAGGACACATATCTTCTTCATATGCCTTTATACATGCCAAAAAATTAAGACCGTATGAAACATGACTATCAGCAGAGATAGGATTTTCTCAGCTTGGGAAACCAAGGAGACATACTTGGCATAAATTGCAGATAGTGTGGCAAGATAGAGGCAGTGAACCCAGCGAGGCGAGGTGCCATGGAATGCGACCTTCCAGAGCTGCACATGCTTCACCATGAACTTGTATGATCTCTCCATGTCGTTTAATGGCCAACCGGTGTGATCCTTCCAGACATCCTTCACAAACACCTAACATCCCAGACCATGTAAATGAAAAACCATCAAACCTTTAAAAACACTACAGATCCAAAAAACAAAACAAAACCAAACTCATAAAAACTGAAATGGGAAATTTGACAACTGTGAAACCCATAAGGAAAAGATACTCAGAACATAAAATTCAAAGATCATGGTTATTAAAAATTAAAACGACCCAAAATATTCGGAAAACCAGACAATTTATTTGGAAAAGCTTCCGAATTATGCAGCAAATAGAAACAAGAGTAATAATACAAAAAACCTCACGGTGAAAAAACTAACAAAGATCTAGAAAAAAAAAACGACCTTACTGAAACAAAAAATATATAGTAAATTCGAATCAAATTAGTCAGAAAAGATTTAAAAACAAACAGAAACAGAACGAGAACAAGAAGAAAATGAAACAGGCACATTTAAGTTAAATTTTCACCAAACAGATCATACCCATCAGACTAAAAGGCAACGCCTAGAATCAGATAAGCAAAAAACTAACACCAATCATATTCCTAGCAAGATCCATTCAGAAAAAGGGGATCACCTGAGAACCCCGAGTAGAACAGAAAAAAGAAAAAGAAAAAGGACCACCATCATAAAACTAACCCATCTACTAAATCCTCCAAAACAAAACAGATTTACCTTGTATTCATCCCCGAATTCCAACTCGAAGGCGTCCTTGATCGCCTCCGCCGATGCCCTGTGGCCGCCTCCGGTGTCGCTCATGAGGATGAGAACGTTCTTGGTGCGCTGGGCGCCGATCTGCACCATCTCCATGTCGTTGTCGTTGTCGTCGTCATGGGAGGAGGAAGAAGAGGGCGAGGAGGGGGAAGAGGAGCACCTGTTGTGGTGGTCATGGCCGAGCACGCTCTCGAACGCCGTATCCCTCACGGACATCACCATCTCCTCTCCGGCAGGGAAGGCGCGCAGCAAACTCTCCGGAAAATGTTTTCCAACGCCCCTTCGTCCTCGCCCCGCCTCCTCCGTTCCACCACAGCGTGGAAGGGTCGGTGACAGAAGGAGCCTTTTGAAGTCAAAGGAAAGGCATAATGGGCCCTACGTGGCGTCCCACGTGGACCACCTGGCCAATAGGGATTTGCGAAGGAATGGGCATTGCTCCCGTAAATTTCGTCTGTTAGATTCGAATTTTACGTCGGAATGTTCCAGTTGGGAGATCCGCATCTTAGCTCTGGTGAGGTCATGATACTGAATACCGGTTCAACCAGTTATTATATCACATGGACACGATAAATTAGACACGGGACACTTTATTCTAGTAAAATTTTCCGACACGACCCGGCGGTAAATTGAAGTTAGTCATGGTGACACTTGAGAGTGAATTCTGGAGTTTTCTATGTAAATGTTCTTGCCTTATAGGATCTGCATATGAGTTGCACTATGCATCATAATTTGACCCAGTTTAAGAATGGATCTAGGCATCATTATCCGTGCAACCGGTTGTGAAGGAGTTGAGTTAGAAGACGGATCCAACTCTGTTGGTGCACGGGTGTGTCCATAGCATTCAGAGGTGTGCCACATAAGGCAGGGTGGTCTTGGGTGTGTTCATAGCATTCAGAAGTAGGCCACATAAGGCAAGGGTTTTTCATTATTTAAAAAAAAAAAGAAAAAAAAAACGTCATTATCCTTTGACAGCATTGTCATGTCTCATGAAAATGAAATTTACATCCTTGATGGCTTCATTTTTTACTCCTGGGAGTACTAAATCCAGGAATCAGACACTCAAGCTACCTAAAATGCAACATGCTTCATTTGTCAATCTGCATTTTCTTTTTCTTTTCTTTTTTCTCTGTTAACTGTTTTTTTATTTATAAAAATGACTAAATTACATAGAGAAATGGGTTTTTTTTTTGTTTTATAAAGCTGGGGTTAGGCAGATCTCTACCAATTATACAACCATACCATTTGGGGTTCGAACTTGCAACGTCCCAACACAAGGTGGCCTGCACTAACTGCAGACAAGTGGAGCCAACGTTGGTACAAAGAGCAATGGATTTTTGTTTTGTATTTTTGGTTTAATGATTTTTTTTAGCAAAGTCACTGATGATTATATGCTTTTTAAAAGAAAATAGCTACCATTTTTAACACTAAGGTTGCATTTGATCGACACAGATCTTTGAGAAGATCTGCGGACATAATGATCAAGGTGTGGGCCGACCTCCATTAAATCTTTGAGTTTCCAATACTCATAATTGAGTATCTGAGATACTCGTATTAGGCAAAAAACCCTCAAATATGGATTTTAAGTCCCATAGTGGATATCATACTAGAGATTCTCGGATCTTTGATATGAAGATCTCTAATCAAAAGCCCTGAGATTCAAATGCATCATAAAAAAAAAAAAAACAGGTTGAGTGGAGTAATGAAGGAATGCATGTCTAATCATAGGATCTCGTGGCTATCTGTTTTTTTAACAAAGAAAGCTGGGGTTAGGCAGACCCCCACCAGTTATACAACTCATACCATTGGGTTTTGAACTTGCAACGTCCCAACACAAGGTGACGTGTTAAACTTGTGCTATTAGATAAGCGGCACCCCCACCCACCAACAGGGGGCTCCGCTTGTCTGGTAGGAGCAGCTAGTGCACGTCACCTTGTGTTGGGACCTTGCATGTTCAAAACCCAATTATATAGTTGTATAATTGGTAGGGTTTGCCTAACCCTAGCTTGCATTTAAAAAAAAAAAGACATCCCTTGTAGCCTTTACTAATTTTTGCTTCAAAATTTTCACATTTTATTTGTTTTTCTATATTTTGGCTTCCATGTTGCCCCTGGTGGTTACTTTCTTTTCTCCTATGAAATATTACCACGTTCAAAGGTGCTGCTTTTGAAATACATTTTTGTTTAAACTCTTGTAATTGTTTTACCAGTATATAGTCTTTCATAAGCATTTAATTGTGTCAGCTATATCCAAAGACTCAGTGATAATTGTCTATTTGAAATGGTTGAAAATCTTAAAAGTGTGTATTATCATTTAATTTGAGATATTATGTGCTGAAAGCGGGCTACCATCTACCTACAATTCATCATACGGATAAATGGACAACCCAAGATCAAATATCTTTTTACTGCTTTGGATTGATGTTTTGTTGTTTTGCATTGTGTTGAATGAAGTGCTACACTCTTTGTTGTTCATTTTTTAGTAAGTTCATTTTTTAATAAATAAGATGAATGTATGTACGAGCATATTTATTTTTTAATGAATGGATGAACAAGTTTATTTTAAATAAATGAATGAATGATTGTATGAACATATTTATTTTTTAATGAATGAAATGAATATATACTTATGAACACGTTCATTTTGAATAAATGAATGAATGATTAAATGAGCATGTTAATTCCTTTAACGAAATGAAAAGAATATATATATATATATATATATATATATATATATGAGCAAATTGATTTTTGAATAAATAAAATAAATATATGGATGAACAAAATCATTTGGAATAAATGATTGTATGAGCATGTTCATTTTTTAAAGAATGAAATGAATATATGAATGCACATATTCAATTGAAATAAATGAATGATTATACATGTTCATTTTTTTTAATGAATGAATAAATATATGGTGTTCAACATATTAAGGATTCACACAGAAAGTGTAACATATTTTAATATTTGTTATAAATTTCAACGGTCTTATTAGATTTATATGTATGTAATTCTTAAGAATTGGATTCTCATAACCTAGGGATTGGTCCTGTTGGTTTTGGCAGTGGGCTGCTGCCTGCTTTGGCAGCACACTCTCTTGTATTTATCATTTTCCATCTGTTACGGATTAGCTCAAGTGGGCCTGAAACTTTTGCTTGTTTCTTGTTCTTGTAAATTGAAATTAAGAGATGGAGGTTTAGAACCAATTGCCTGCCTTCTTTTTCAGGTTCCTGTATCCATGTTCATGTTGATTTAATAGTTTGTTGTTTTACTGTTTCTCAGAGTTGGCAGTCTTTGTCTGACTTTGAAAAAGCAGTCAAGCTTTTAGGTGCTTGTGAGGAAAATTCTCTTAGGAAAACATTTTCTGACTTTGGCACAAAACCAAAAATGTTGTCATATAAGCTGCAGGAGGTACTCACAAAGTCAGAAAAATGGGATTACAACTTGTGTTTCAGAAATGTGTTCATTTCATGTTATTGTTGCTTGGTATACTATGTTGAGCTCTAAAGCCATATTTTTACTTGTCTATGAAGGCCAACAATGTGCTGATGAATTTTAAAGAACCTTTGAAGGATTATGTGCGTGCAGCACAATCTATAAAGGTGAATTTATGATCTTCAGTTTGCTCAATCTAGAGAAAGTTCAATTATGATAGAAAATAGGCTTAGAGATTTTCATTTATTTTCTCCTTTGAGTAATTGCAGCCAGATGAAAACTATAATGGGATATTTATTTGTTTGATAGGTTACCATGACTGATGCAGTGAACATGAGGGTCTTTGCAAGATTCAATATCGAACTATGCCAACCAACTATGAAAATAAATGAATAACTAAGAAAATGCTGAAAATAACTTAAAACAAGAAAATAAAAGAATTTTATGTTTTAACTTCACTTTTGATTGTCCATCTATATAGGTTTCCTAATTCCTAATTTTTTGTTATCATTTGGTTCTCACTTATAAATAAATGAGATATTCTCTAATTCTAATCCAAATAAACTTCTTAATTTGATAATCAAAGATAGAACTTGTCCTAATCTAATAAAATATGATATTATATCTAATATATAATCCAATATATATTATAAATGCACCAAAAAGTTAAAAATGATCTAAATCCAAAATATCCAAATGATAACAAAAAAATCTAAAATATAAATGAGATCCAAATGGATCCTTATGAAATTGGGTTTCTTGCTCCACTCTAAAAGGAGGGTCTCCCCTGAGCCCCACAAGATTCAATACCGAACTATGCTAACTAAATATGAAAATAAATGAATAACTAGGAAAATACAAGAAAATAACTTTTAACAAGAAAACAACGGAATTTCATATTTCAACTTCACTTTTGATTGTCCATCTACAAAGGTTCTCTCATCTATAAATAGATTAGATATTTTCTAATTCTAATTCAAATAAACTTCCTAATCTAATAAAATTGAAATATTAGATCTAATACATAATCCAATATCTACTATAAATGAACAAAAAATTAAAAAAGATTTAAATCCAAAAGATTCAAATGATAACAAAAAAATTAAAATATAAATATAATCCAAATAAATCTTTATAGACTTGGGTCTTCTGTTTCACTCATGCATCAATGGCCAACAGAGCAAATGCTTTCAAGCAGCAGTGTGAATTGGCAGAAACAGCCAGGTTGAAGTGTATAATTCAAGGTTCAGATTTTTTTGTTACCATATGTGTGTGAGAATGCACACGTACAGGTTTTCTGTAATCATACGTGTGCCAGGATATGCACAATAAAGGCTTTGAGGGGGAGCAGCCGTGGTGGTATCCCATGTGGTAAGCGGTTGTTGTTTCGGTAGGGGTTCGCCTAACCCCAGCTTGCCTTTCAAAAAAAAAAAAAAAAAAACTTTGAGGGGGAACATACATTTGAGCATCTATAAGTAATATTAATTTATGTATTTCAAAAAACTCTCTGATCACTTTTGTGCTTGCATAACAGTGAGAGGCCGATGCTGATGCGATCAGAAAATGCTTTTGTTGCCATTTTCGTTTATTTATTTATGGATTTTCACTTTTGTAATTCATTTTTCATTTCTTTTCTTTTTTCATTTGTAAGATGTAGTTCTAGGGATTTTTTTTTGTTTTGTTTTCATATGGTTACACAAACCACTCTCTTTATTGGTTGTCTATGTGTATTGTTTTGGCCTCATATGGTAAATTGCCTATACATCTGCTATATTTTGACAGTTATGGATGATTATAGAGTATATTAAAATTAATATTAGATAATATTGATAATTTGTGGGCTACAAATAAGCGTCATAACAATATTATGTGGTAAAAAATATTATGATCTAGATTTTATATTATGATCTATACAATTGAGAGGGATCAAAATGGTACGATCTAAAGAATTGAGTTTAACTGGTTATCAGAAAAGTTTGATATTTTTGGAGATTTTCTTTATTCAAGATTCCAGTAAGAAGTCACTTTCTCAAAGTTGAGGTTGAAAATGTAAAACCCAAAAAATAGGGCTATCCCATCTGAAAAGAACGGGTATAAGAAGCTGAAAAATGTTTGCTTATTTTCTTAAAATATCACTATATAATGCCTATATTTTAGCACGCAATTTTCAAATCAGCTACTTGAGATGTATTACCATATAGCTTGTTTTATTGACGATTTTGTGACTGCGAACAAATAGATTGGCATGCATGGATGTCGGATCCTGTGTGTGTGTGCATGCTAGGGATGGCAGTGGAGCGGGGGGAAACGGGGTTCCACCCCGCCTCACTCGGGTTTGGACCAGGGATGGAGGACATGAAACGGGGATGAAGGTTAAAATCAAAACCCATGTGGGGATGGAGGCGGAGATGAACTTACGCTTTCCCCCATCCAGCCTTGTCCCGCTCCCTCCCAGCCATGATCCCCAATAATAAAATACTAAAATACTCTTTAGGGATGGCAGTGGATTGAGGGGAAACGGGCCCTGCCCCGCCTCACCCCATTTGGACCAGGGATGGAGGTTAAAATCAAAACCTGTGCGGGGATGGAGGCAGGGATGAAGGGCAGAATTTTGAGACAGAGCGAAGGTGAAGACCTTGTCCCCCGCCCTTGCACCGGTCCACTGCCATCTCTAGTGTGTGTGTATTGATCAAAATTAGGGTAGTTATGACTTGGCAATATTTTGAAAATACTGCAAAAGTAAAGCAAAAATTGTCTTGTCATTTTTAACATGGTGATATTTGTCAAAAACACAAATATCATGATTTTGTTGCGATAGTTATGTTTTTATTGGCTATTTTTCATAAAAAAAGTCGATTTTTATTTTAAATTATCCTTTTATTTTTCAGATCTCCTCTCACATATGTTTTTCTGTTTTATTTACTTTATTTAATTTAAATAAACATGAAAGTTTTGAAAATTTTCAAATTCTCATAATAATTTTTAGCTGCCATCATTTTGCCATTTTAAACGTTTCTCACTATGGTTAAGAGTTATGACTAGCCGTTTGATAGAAAGAAATGAGAAAAATGGTTGTCATGTTTTAAAGTCTCCGGTCCAAACAGGGGAATACCTCATCCATCTGATCTGGCATCGTGCACCTCTCAGTGGTCCTTAGGGGGAGTTTGATTCACCGTTCCTGCGCATCTGCAGGACGCCCAGTGCACGGGCTCCTCACGTGTCTGCATGCCCACGCAAACACAGGATATACGAACACGTTTCTGGTGCGTCCCGCGGATGGGAAAATGGTGCTCTGTCTGCGGACAGTGAAAGACAGGACGCGCTGTCAGTGGTCGAGCTCAAACAAACCTTGGCCCAGTTCCATCTTAGCTACTTCTCATATAATAACACATTCACAAAGACACCCAAATACGACCCCACACGTGGATCAAGTTTGACACATGAATTTGGAAAAAATAGGGCACCAAGACACTGTTCTCTGTTTATTTTTTACGCAATAAAAATCGTTTTTTGATACTTTAATAAAAAAATGTTTTTTAATAAAAAATATAAAAAAAGTATGAACAAACTTAAAGATACGTTCAAATAATGTCTATACGTGTCGTAGTCATGCCTGCCGTGACATAGCGTGTCCAATTCGTGTCTGTCAAGCACACAGATATTTTTGCAAGTTAGACAGAGGGATGTTTTCGAACATCGTGAGATTCCCACTCTCTCTCCCCTTGGTCTCGGACACTACCGTGTCTGTCATGCATCCACCGAGCCACTCGCACTTGTGACACCACAATCTGCCCGCAGCTTCAGCCAAGAGAACGTTCATAAGGATTGAACTGAGGAAACGCGTTAGCTCCTTGCCATACGCGCAATCGTAAAGGGTTGATTTGATAGAAATCCATTGAGACACGTTTCTTGATATTCATGCATGCAATTGTATCTTAATGTAGGTTAATTATCTTATTTTAAGTGAATTAAGTTTATTATTAACTGTTACATGTATAAACAGTTACAACCTTTTGGAAGAGAGAGAGTAACCTCCCAACGGTCTTCTTATGGTTAATACCTTACATCTCTCGCTCATAAGGGATATCTTGTGCTTTGATGCTTGTTTTCAACCGAACCTTATATACACACCTTGCATTTTTATGCTTATTTTTAAGAGAAACCTTATATACACACTTTTAAGTGACATTTTATTAACACAGTCTATGTAAAGTAAATTATTTTCTACTTAGACATACTTAGTCTCATCTAACTCACATGTCTAGTAAAAACGTCCTAGTGACTGCCTTGGTTAGTGAATCTACTACCAAGTCACTTAAAAAAATATAATCCAATGTTATTTAAGCATATCATGAATATATTTTAATTTAGCTTCTATATGCTCACTTTTAGAGATATTTGCTCATGTTTGAATCAATCTTATAATAACTTTATTATCACAACAAAGTTAAAATAGATCTCTTAGAATATCCAATTTCAAATCATTTAGAAAGTGATTTATCTATACACTAGCTTCTTGTGTATGTTATGTTATACTTCTTGCATAACCATGCAATTGCCATACCTCTTAATATAAATACATAATAAAATGTTGACTCTTTTATCTCTGTTTTTAGTAAATTAACATCTGAATAACCCACAAGCTTTAGTTTATCTGACTGATAGTATAACTTGAGTTCCTTAGCCCTTTTTATCGAAAAATCTTTTTCACTGCTTTTCAATGAGGAAGCCTATTATTATTTTGATATCTACTCAGAATTTCAGTTTTATACTTTCTATAAATTCTTTCTCAAGATTATATAGTCGATATCCCTTTGATTCTTTTGGGTACTCTATGAAGATATAATTGATAGTCTTGCTATTTAACTTATTTCTCATCTGACTAAGAATCAACATAAGAGTAAGTGACCCTTATTTGTCTTCCTTTTAATGCACAACTCATGAGGTGTCAGCTCTACAACCTTAGAAGAAATCATATTTAAAATACACATGGTAGTATTTATTACTTCTCTCCATTTTTTTTTTTTTAAAGATTTGCATGTGTCTATATGGATCTTGTCATATCCATTAGGATTTTATTTCTTCTTTCTGCTACACAATTCTTCAAGGTGTATAAGACATAGTTGTATGAGGAGTTATGTTATTATAACTAAATAAGGTCTTAAATTCATTGAAGTCATATTCACCTTCTCTATCAAACTGAATAAATTGATTTTTTCTTCCTAATAATTCTTCAATTTCATGTTTATATATCTTAAACTTTTCTAAAGCTTCAAATTTCCTAAAGATTATATAGATGTATTCATACCTAAAGTAATCATCTATAAATATAATAAAATATAAATTTTTTCCATGTTTTTATTATTAAGGGTCCACATATATCTGTATGTACTAGAATCAGTAAGTCATACACCCTGCTACCCTTAGAAAATAGTTATTTAGTCATTTTACCTTATATGCATGGTTCACATTTTTTAAATTCTATATTTTTAAGTGAAGGTAACAATCCTATATAAATTATTCTTTTTATTTTATTAGCATTCACATTTTCTAACCTTAAGTACCATAAATATGCATCCACATTAAGTACACAATCAATATAACCATAAACATTCATTGCATTACTTATAGAATGACTTACATTTAAATGAAAAAGGCTATGACCAATATCATATTGACCCCTGAGCTTCACTTTTTTATTTTTTTCAATAATGACCTTATCATATTGAAAATGAATTTTGAATCCTTACAAAGTCCACTACTGCTAAAAGATTACTTATCATGAAATGTATATAAAGTATATTTGTTTAGCAATAGACTAGTCTCTTCTAATTGAAACATATAAGACTCTATACCGACCACATCACTGTAAGTATTATTTTCTATATACACTTTGTGATCTCTTGACTTCAACTCCTCAATTTTCACAAGTCCTTCATTTATCTTGGTCATATGTCTCATTGCCCCTGAATCAATCCACCATCCTGGGATATCGCAATCTATGATCAATAACTCAGATATTGTGTAGATAATTTCATGTTATTTAATTACTTGTTTTTTTGGATTTACTTTCTCAGATATATTTGAGCAATCTTTCTTGAAATGCATAATTTTTTTCACAAGAGAAGCATGCACCCCTGGTTGCAGTCTTAGGATTCTTATTCTGCACTGGACACACTTTCTTGTATTTATTTTTCTTAATTTTTTTAAAGAATAGACCCTTAGACTTGAGTTCATGAGAGGTTACTAGGAAGGACTATTGGGTGTTCATGATATTTACCTTCTTGTTTTTGTTTACTATCGGTGACATATCTGGCCACCATCGACACCAGTCATCAAATATGTTCACTACTGACGTCCCCTTATTCGACACTTTCTTTGATTCCCTCTCTCATTTTTCCTTTTTGGAAATCAAAGATGTCTGAATCCTACCAGAATGCAACACCTTTGACAATGTTCAATATGGATGCTAGTCATAAGAGATTCAAAAAAGCAAAAAGAAATTTTCCTTTTCATACTCGAAATTTGGGTTTCTGCAATCGTTTTTCGTTTCACCGTTTGACCCCTCTCCTCCCAAAAAAAATGAACTAATTCCTTTTTGTTTTTTTTTCTTTTTCGGTGATAAACACGATACCGAGATTTGTCGAACCCGCCCTGATTCTAATGTTAAGAATTGCCTACGGAAGTATGAATTCGGTGGGCTGAAGCTTGCACAGTTACACTTATAATCATTAGGGACAATCAATTCTCTTACAAAACCCAAAGAATACAATTTCTTTTGCACTATCTCTTTTACATATGATTTCTCATTATCGATCCCGACTTCAAAGAGCCCCTTTTTTTAAACCTATAAGGGGTTGAATTGGGACACATCTTTGGAAGAAATCACCTCAATATAGGTTAATTATTTTATGTTAAGTGAATTAAGTTTATTAATTGTTACATGCATGAACACTCTCAAGTTTATGGGAGAGAGACTGACAATTGGGATAGCCTCCCAACAATCCTCTTATGGTCACTACCGTACAATGGCCACTAAAATTAAGTTGTGTTGGGCTCTACCAACTTTTCTCTTTCTTAGTCTCTCTCTCGCTATATATATGGTGTTTTTGTTTTTAATGGATTTAATAGCCTAATATAGCTGGTTGAGGCTCCTGACACTACAAGAAAAATGCTAATTAGCGACAGACATTTGCGACGAAAAAAATCCATCGCCAATTTGTGACAGATCAGCAAAAGAAAGATTTTTGTCGCTAAAATATCATTTATTTACTATTTTAGCGATGGAAAATAATTTGTCGATAATCCATCGCTACTTTGTAACTGATTAACAATGAATTTTATTCTGTCGCCATATGCTCCACAACTTAACGATGGATCATCGACAAAACTATTTCGTCGCTAAGTCATCGCCATTTGGCGATGACTTAGCGACAGAATTTGGTCATCGCTAATCCGTCGTTAATGTCCCTGTAAATCCCTAATTATTTCCCCTTTTTTTTCTGTTTGGTCTCCGCCGCTTCTCCCTGAC
Source organism: Nuphar pumila (assembly GCF_984573655.1). Classification (NCBI taxonomy): domain Eukaryota; kingdom Viridiplantae; phylum Streptophyta; class Magnoliopsida; order Nymphaeales; family Nymphaeaceae; genus Nuphar; species Nuphar pumila. Next base: position 98,179,937 of record NC_143254.1, read on the forward strand.
TCGCCTCCAGTCGCCAGCCCGCCTCGCTTTCCCTCCGACCCGCCTCCCATCCCCCCGTCCCCCCGTCAGCCCACCTCCCATTCCCCCTCAGCCCGCCTACCGTTCCCCCCGACCTGCCTCCCGTCCCCCTGCTGCCCCCCCTCCCGTTTCCTCTTAGCCCGCCTCCCGTTCTCCCTCAGCCCGCCTCCTGTCACCCCGTCAGCTCGCTTTCTGTCACCCCACCGTCCCCCTCCTGTTTCCCCCAATCTGCCTCCTGTCACCCTGCCAACCCTCCTCCCATTCCCCCCGACCCACCTCCCGACCCGCCTTGGTGACGCCAGAGCAACCACAACGCCGACATTTGTCGTTTCGTCGACCACAGGTGAATTTTTTTTCCACCTTCGTCTGTCTTCTTCCTTAATTTTTTTTTCTTTTTTCGTCAGGCAGCCGAGCTGCCTCCTGCACCATTTTGTTGGTCGGCAGAGGCATCTTGCTGCTTTCTTCTTTTCGACAAGCCCTTGCCGCCTGCGGTAGTTCTCGGTAGGACGGCAGGGGCGAGGCCCTGTCGTTTGCATGCACAGACAAGGCCGTCAGGGGCCAAGCCTCTGTTGCCTCTTCTTCTTGTTGTCAGGCAGGGGGGGAGCCCCCTGCCTTTGCTTATTTTTCGTGGTGGACAAGGGGCAAATATCCTACCTCTATGTCTTTCAAACAGGCAAGGGGGCAGAGCCCATGCCTCCACGATTACTTTCAGATAGGGAGCTTAGCAGGCTCATCCCCATCATTGTTTTTTTTTTTTTGCCAGGGAGGGGCCGAGCCCCTTCCTTGTCTCCTTGTCTTACGAGATGTGAGGGAGTAGATAATTTTGTGTTGTATTATTTTATATATTTATGTGTTGCAGGTACGTAGCTAAGCTAATTACGCGATGTTTAGTGCTAAGCATCGCATGTGACTAAAAATGCATTGCAAAAAAATAAATAAAAAAAATGCAAAGGCAAAAGTAATTCAAATCGGGTAAATACCCGTAGTGAGTAAGTGATGCAATTACATCACATGTTATTTAATTTTTTGGATGCAACACTTTTCTGTTCACACACTCACTTAGTTATGGATATTTAGGACTGCTTTAATGGAGTTTGGAGATCATGCTGAACATGACTTTAATGTATGAGAATAAAAGTGTTCTTATTTTTTGAGTACGGATTTTATGCTAGGCATGGTAGTTGTTAGCGAGATATTGGAATGTGTTTGCTGTAGGTACATGTTTGATATTGTTTTGATATGAATATATTGAAATGTATTACAATGTTTGATGTTTCTGTATCCATGCTTGCATGAAGTTATTTTTTATTTGATTATGCCTTCTATGTGAAATTGTATCATGAATTTGTTGTTCAAATAAATATATTTGTTTCAACATAGCATTATTAAGATTTTCTTTTAACTGGTGATGAAAATATCTGTAATATTTTAGGACAAAATGACTGCAAACCGTGAATGAATGTATCGTAGGATAGTTGATAATGAGGTGTCACATGAATATATGGATGACATTGACAATTTTATTGAATTCGCAATGGCAAGTGTCAGTACAGTGGATCCCACCGATCAGATCAAATGCCCCTGAACGTTGTGTAAGAATAATCGATTTGTAGAACCTCATGGCGTTAGACATCACCTATACAAGAAGGGTTTTGTTAGTGATTATCAAAATTGGACGCTTCATGGTGAATAATTTTAGAATAATTATGATGCAAGGGTGGATGTGGTGCACAATAATCCATATGTGGACCTGATATTTGATGTCGTAGGACCAAAAATGGGTTCTGTTGTGGGACATAGTGATGCACCAACTGAGGTAGAGGAAGAAGCAACAAATGATGCAGTCAGTACATTCTATGACTTACTTAGAGATGCTTATAAACCACTGTGGAATGGTTGCGAGAGTCACATTATTCTGTCTGTAGTTCTTTAACTACTAAATTTAAAGTGCGAGTTTAATTTGAGTCAATCATGTTTTGAACATTTGTGCTCTATTGTGAAGAGTATGTTACCCAAAGATGAAAAATTGTCACAAAATCTCTATCGTGTGAAGGTTATGGTCAATGCTTTAGGTACGAGGTATCAAAAGATAGATGCTTGTCCCAATCACTGCATATTGTATTTTAAAAATCAAGAAAAAAGCAGATCATGTCTATCATGTGAACATCCTCGGTTCAAACCAAAGACAAAGGAAAATTGTAGCATAAGGTCAAAAGAAGTGTTGTATAAGTCACTCTGCTACTTCTCTCTCACCCTTAGATTGCAACGTCTTTATATGTCTTCGAGGACAGCTAAACAAATGATATGACATGCAAATAAAATTTGACATGATGAAGACAAGATCACACATCCTGTTAACGCAGAAGCTTGGAGGCACTTTGATCGTACTCATCAGAACTTCACTTTGGAAGTGAGAAATGTTAGGTTAGGTTTATGTACATATGGATTTAATCCATTTGGGGGTAGATCAACCCCATACTCGTGTTGACCGGTATTTGTCACCCCATACAACCTTCCTCCAAGCTTGTGTATGAAGCGTCAAAATTTTTTCTTCTCTCTATTGATCCTTGGTCCGACGTCTCCCGGCCAAAATCTAGATGTATATTTGATGTCATTGATTGATAAACTGAAACAACCCTATATTTGAGGCCATTGATTGATGTTAGGCTAGGTTTTTGTCTCTGAATGATTAGGATGGAGGTGAATGTATTGAAATGTATTGTATTGATTTGAATATATCGAAATGTGTTGCAATGTTTGAATGTCTTGCATAAAGTTTTTTTCAATTTGATCTGAATGATTAGAATGTATTGAAATGTATTGCAATGTATTGTATTGATTTGAATATATTTAAATGTATTGCAATGTTTGAATGTCTTGCATGAAGTATTTTTCAATTTGATCTGAATGATTAGGATGGAGGTGAATGTATTGAAATGTATTGTATTGATTTGAATATATTGAACTATGTTGAAATATTTGAATGTCTTGCATGAATTTTTTTTCAATTTGATCTGAATGATTAGAATGTATTGAAATGTATTGTAATGTTTGAATATATTGCCAATATATTTTTATTTGTTAGAATATGGTTCGTGGAGGACACAGTCATTGAGCACCCAGTGGTAGCCAGTCTGAGCCTTCATCTTCATGGGCTCCTTCGATTGGTATATCATTTAAATAATTATATATTTGATTAATTGAAATTTACATTAGTTGAATTTCTAACTGATTGTTCTGTAGGTGTTGTTTCGCCTACACATGACCCACATATGCCGAATGCAGGGTCTTCTTAGTGTGACCCACGACAAGTAATTCAAATAGTGTATATCGATGGTCGACCGTAAGTATTTCTTTATCAGTTGTTCAATATTTAACTTATAAAAAATATATATTGATGGTCGTTTGTTAATGTGTATCTTTTCATGTGCAGTACGAGGTTTGAGCAACAAGAAGTAATACGAGAAATTACGAAGTCATTACTGCATTATATTTCAGGACCGGTAGCACAATGAAAAAAGTATCCGAGAGAAGTGTTGGACAACGTAATTTTCTAATTCATGGTATGCAATCATTTATCATAACAAACAGTGTTTTATATTTATGTGTGCTAATGTGCAAACGAGGAGAAAGACACGAGGGTAGTGTGGCATAAGGTGGTTGCCAATCGATTTGCCGACATGCTGCACAATATGAAGACTACAACAAAAAACACAGCTGGTGGGATAGATGGTCCACTGCAGTGGAAGGGCCATGGCTCGGCTACTGTCAGGAGAGATTATTGGGATGGCATGTGCGACAAGTGGGCAAGCAATGATTTTCGAAACCGCTCAGCAAAGGCTACACAAAATCGAGCAGCGATACCCGATGCATATCTACACACAGGTGGATCTAGGACTTTTGAGAGCCACCAGAAGAAAATGGTAAGTCATCAATATATATATATATATATATATATATATATATATATATATTGTCAAATTTATAAATATTTTTGCATACTTATTAATCGATTTTTATATCATGTCATATTGCAGGAAGCAGAAAAAGGAAGCATTGTGCCTTACAAGGATGTGTTTGTTGAAACACATAAACGTAAGAGCACAGGAGATTTTGTATCAGAAAAGGCAAGAGCGACAACAGTATGTGTTTATTGTATTAATAAACATTGAAATATACAAGTTACTTTGAATTATGTTATCATAAATATTGTAATTTGTAATTATTAATTCATATTCTAATTATTACTTTGTATGAGTCATACGAGCATCAAATGATACAACGATATGGCGATGACTCCACTGAGCATCCATCTTTTGATCCTGCAGCATGGGTGACTGCTACAGGTGAACACAAAAAGGATCGTGTGTTTTCGGGTTTGGGAGTAACATGAACACCACACCGGTCATTACCTCCTATAGCCCGGGCTCACAGAGTTCTCCCGCCATCATCAACTCCCAACGTCCTAATGACCCTGCTATGTCTTGGGATGGTGTTTGTGAGTGTCTTGAGGACAAAATGCAACACTTTTTAAATGAAGTCATTCCCAACCTTGAGCGTAATAAGTTGTGCAACTTTTTTTAGGACAAGAGAACTTCATCTGCATTCGACATGACCTCAGGTGCCCGTCAGGTATGCATGATTGAATTGCTATAAATTTTTCCTTATAGTTTTGTTAATGTCCTTCAGTTTATTAGTAGCCTATTTGTCATTCAAATATTTACTTTGTTGCATTAGATTAGTTGGATTTGATATAATTTATTTCATTATGTTTTGTTTATAAATACAAATATTTTGGTTCTCTTTTGTAGGATGACGAAGATGATCAACATAGAGGAACTGATGGAGGCATGGAGGAAGGGGCAGATCAAGAAAATAAAGAGGATGATGCCCAAAGTCTTGGCAATGTTTAAATTTTTTTGTTTAATTTGTTTGACAAACTTGTAATTAATTATAACTTCGCAAGGACTGTACTTGGTAGTTAAAGTTTGTTTAACTTAGCATTTCTGCTTAATTTGTATGCATTTTTTATTTGAACTATTTTTTTATAAGCAGGATATATGAATTGTACGAGAAATTTTTCTCGATTTGCAAAATATTTCAAAAAATTTATTTTAAAATTTTTATTACAAATTAGCGATGGAGTAGCGACGAATATTATCCATTGCTACTCCGTCGCAAATTTGAAGTAGTCGGTTTGCGACAGAATTTAAGCCATCGCTAATTTTCGTCGCCAATTAGCGATGGACATTAGCGACATATATTAATCCATCGATAAATGACAGCGACGAAAATAGCGAGAGATTGAATTTCGTCGCTTAACTAATTCGGTCATCGTTTAACGATGACTTTGCGACGAACATAATTCGTCGCTAAGCCGTCACAACATAGCGACGGATTGGCGATAGATAAATTCCATCGTAATTTAGCGACTAGAGTTATGCGACAGATGATATCCGTCGCTAGTCCGTCTCAAAATCCATCGTAAACATGTACAACGACGAATTAGCGACGGACTAGCGATGGATACCATCCGTCGCCATTACGCATTTTTCTTGTAGTGTGACTTGCAAATAATAAGTGTGAAGTTTGATTTCCATTATTAAAGTATTTTAAATAATAGTTTTTTTATATTTTTTAGGTTGTTTCCCACATCAATCCCTAACTTATGAGCAATTTACAAATCCATCTTTTCCTTATAACGATTGCCATATTCATCCTTGCCTTTTAATCAATCCTTCCAAAATCATCCTTGAGGTTAACTGCCGTGAGCTGAACTGACGAAAACCATCAGAATTAATGAAATGACAAATTTGATCTCAATGATGAATAAAGAAAAAGGATAAGGTAGGAATGGGTTTGAGAATCTGGCACAAGGTGAGGATGATTTTAGAAAATGTTGTTAACCTACTTGTAACTTGGGCCACTGATATATTTGGGTTTAGGTTTAGAATCTCTCTCTCTCTCTCTCTCTCTCAATTTTGCATGTGAAATCCCATCAAATAAATGTTGCTAGGCCATCTTAATAAGGCAGACCAATGTATCACAAGATTCAAAGCAAGAGTGGTACAAATGAGTTTGGATCATGTCAAATATAAAACAAGAATGTAGCTTAAATATGCCCTTACATGCAAAAATTGGGTTCCAGTTGAATCAGTGGATACCTAACGTGTACATGACTAAGGTTCAGTTCCAAATCGAACAATAATTGTTTATTGCGGTTTCTACATAACATGTATATGATGTGTGTTGTTATAGCCTGATAATCATGAAACCATATGCAGGAAATCCGCTTCCTATTGTTGGAGGTTATCCATATTGGTTGGGATCCATTCTCCCAATACAAGTGTTGGTGGTGGGACCTCCATTGCCATGGTTCTGATGGCTCCCACCACATCCTTTGGTAAAGCATACTTAACCTCAACTTGTTTACCACTCAAATCATGAAATGTCTTTTGCAAAACTCTATCAACAACATCCCTACATAAACCCAATATAGGACTTGTAGATATGTCACTTTCTGTTTATCTCACACTTTAAATAAATCATTAGACCCATTCCATGTGCAAATGGTACGAGAGATTTGTCATAAAAGATGTTGCTTTTGTGGAATTGGGTTATTAGATCCAAATATGGTCATTGGGTCTCACAAAATAGAATCCAAGGATCATCAAGGTAGTGGACCCTTGGTATGTAGTTAGTGAAGGTGGTTATTAGAAAGTGGGGCAGGCTTCTTCACAAAATGTGGTGAATCCCCTATGTTACCTAGATGTGAATGTGAATGTGAAAATAAAAAATCTAAAATAAAAAGAGTTATTTATAAGGGATCATGAGATTCACTGCAAAGGAGAAGGGGTTGGGATAACTCAATGACCGAGCATGCGATCTTCACAAGGTTGGAGGTTCGACCCTTTCGGCACACATGCCCCACCATCCATTAGCACACTCTAAACCAGATTCATAAACCCAATCAGGGTTCCATCAGCTTTCTACTATGGGCTTGCAATGAAGATGGGGCCACCTTATGAACAACAATGAGAGTTGTTAGGTGTAAGAAGGGAGGGAAGCGAGAATTCAAATATGTAACGTGGGCTGGTTTCCTTCTGTTTGGAAAGAGTTGGTTTTGATGGCGTGGAATAGTCCCATATTGATTGTGTTTGAGTTTGTTGTGGGCTTTATAAGCCACATGTAAACTCTTACATTTGTTCCTGAGAACAAGAGGTTGAGATGACTACCACACACATGCGTGCACATGCCCACCCGTCGTGCTGTGCCGTTCGGGTAATTGGCCCTTTAGGGCCATATCCAAAGTATCTTTTTGCCCAAAGTTTCTGTGGATATTTGGATTCTTTAACGGGTTATGAGAAATAATAACGGGTCACGACTCCTCGTAGTCCGTGTCCGTTATGGCTCTTCGGATTCCTTTAATGGATCTTGACTCTTCGATTTTCGTTAACGGGTCATACCTCCTCGGATTCCGTAATGGGTTCCTTCCACGCTTTGTAACCGTTCGTGGGTTATAAAAGCGTGGTTAGGGCTGAGGTTACGATAGAACTGAGACACACTGATTTCTATAGAAGAGCTCTGCGGTTTTCTATTTCTCGGTTGCTTTCTTTCTCCTGAGTTATCCTGAATGGGGTTTTCTGCAACTTCGGTTCGTGGAGGTTGTTTTCGAAGGCTGATCTGTCGGAGTGCACCGGTCTGATCGTCGAGGCTATTGTATTTTGGGGGAAGGACGCTGAACCCTGTTTGCACTGTATGTGGGGGCAAATCTTCTCTAAGGGGAGTAATTTTGTACGTCTTAGCCTTTTACATAATCTAAACATGTTTTTGTTGTTTCTATTATGTTCCTTGCATCTGTTTGTCTATTTGCTTGTGTCTGGATTTTAGTGTTATGCAGAACCCGACATGCCTGCTCTCTGTTTCTGTTTCGATTTGTTAAAAATCATGATTTATATTATGCTGCATATTATGATTTATATCATATTTTATATCATGATAATGATTGTGAAACTGTGTGAACCGAAAATATGATCCAACAAGAGTCACCTATATGGGGAGGAAGACTTCCTAAAAAATAGGAAGTTGCAAGAGCATTGGGGATTGCATAGGGAAGAAGGCAAGAAAGAAAATGAGAAGACAATAACTAAAGTGAAAAAGGAAACTAGAGGAACCAGTGGTTGGGTGGTTGAGATCACTTATACTGGTGCAAAAAGGTTAGTTGTCATTATTAACCGCCTAAGGTAAATGGTTGACCATGGTTAACTGGACATGGAAGGACGTTTTGGTCAGTGCAAGGGATAGGAATGAATATGGCTGTCAACACAACACAGGAATGGATAGAGAAAAAAACCTATTTTTTGTATAATCAACCAACTCAAGTTAGGGCTGAACACCTCATATTATGATACGCAAAAATAAAATATTTTTTTAGGAGAAAAAAAAAATGAAAGCTGACCTTGAGATCGTGTTTAGCATAAGGTTGATGCCACCATTATTATTTGTGCCATGAAACCATCATCATTTTTCATGAAAAGTGATTGCTTCACATAAATTGGATCTTATGATATACTGTAGATAATTACACCTACGATATATGTTACATAAAACATGTTAAACACATCTTTATGTATACATCTTCCATTTGGTGGCTACATCCGTGCAAAGTTACAAGGCAAGAACCCATACCATTGTATAGTATCATATATAGTTTAGAATGCCAGTAGACTTGTTTTTTTTTATAGGCAAGCTGGGGTTAGTCTGACCCCTACCAGAACAACAACCGCCCCATGTGGCAGAGGGATTTGATCATGGGCCTTTAGCTTGACACAGGACCCGCTTACCACATGGAATACCACCTTGGGTGAATGCCTGTAGACTTCCTTCCTAGTTATTGCTATTATTATTATTTTTTTGACGAAGAAACATCCTTGCCGAGGGAAAACCCCGGGTGGTGGAGCCTTACGACCACCCTGCCTTAGGTGCATAGTGACAAATATCACGAGATTTATGAAAAATCTCCTGATAATATTGCGAGAAATTGCCTGAAAGTTTAAAACGGTAATTTCGCATGAGATTTTCAAAACATCGTGAGATTTATGAAAAAAACATAAATACCATGATTTAAACATGATATTTATGTTTTAAATGGCTATTTATCACAAAAAAAATTGTGTATTTTTTTATAAAAAATAAATTTATATTTTTTAATTATTTTTTTTATTGCCGAGATTTTGCCAAAAAAAATTGCGAGATTTATGATTTTTTTCAATTTCTCATGAGTTTTTTTGAAAAACGAGAAATTGCCAATAAAAACGTTTGTCACTATGCTTAGGTGGCCCATCTCTGAAAACTACAAAGACAACCATGTCTCAGAGGGGTTAGATCCGGGGTCTTCAACTAACACCTTCACAACCACCCTGCTGGCTGCGCCGGTGACCCCCTATGATCCACTCCGGTTGAATGAGATAGCTGGATGGTTAGGTGGCATTAGGGGTGGCAAAACCTGACACGACCCGCCAACCCGACCTGCCAACCCGCCTCTTAGGCGGGTTCGGGTTGGGCTTAAGCCAACCCGTTTAATAAATGGGTCGACCCGCCTAACCCGTTTATTTAACCGGTCGGGTTCGGGTTGGGAGTATGCCAACCCGCCAACCCGGCTGACCCGTTTAATAAATGGGTTAGGCGGGCGGGTCAACCCGCCAACCCGCTAACCCGACCCACCGACCTGCAAACCCGTCCGCCAACCCGACTCGCTAACCCACCCGCTACCCGCCAACCCGTTTTCCCGACCCAACCCATTTATTAAACGGGTTGGCGGGTCATGTCGGGTTACCCGTTTATTAAATGGGTTGGGTTAGTGTTTGCCACAGCCGACCCGTTTAATAAACGGGTCGGGTTCGGGTTAAGGTATGCTGACCCGCCAACCCGCCAACCCGACCCGATTGCCACCCCTAGGTGGCATTATGTGAATCGATGGAAGTAGGGATGCAGATGGGTCCGATTCAAGATAGAAGTCTTACAATTTTTTGCTGTTTGGGATCTCATTTGGATCTGAATCTTCATTTAGATAGTTCCAGACCCCATCGGTTTGCATCCCTAGATAGAAGTATCTGGTTTGAATCCCACGGCGTTATCTAAAGTTTACCTATAACAAAAAAAAGAAAAAGCTCCACTTCCTTTGGGTCCTTACTTGACCCGACCCGACCCATTTATCAGTTTTGAAAGCCGCTGAATCAACTTCCGCTGTCACATCGCGAGCAGAGTCTTAAGAACTAAGAACGAAATAAACAAATTTTTGTTTTTTTTTCTCCAATCCGTTCCTCTTTCGCTCTTTCTTGCGGATCGTGGAAGAGGAAAAAAAAAAACACCAAAAAAAAGATCGCCTTCGATTTGGGCCTCTTTGCCCTCGCTTCCAATAGCTAGGAATCTTGGGAAAATCCAGGAACTAGGGTTCTGTCGTGTGACGCAGATGATCGATCGAACTTCGGTTCGATCGTTCTTCTTCTTCTTCTTCTTCTGAAAGATCATCTATCAACAAAACAGCGATGGAGGGCAATGCGATGAGTCTGGGGAGTTCGTTGAAGCACGAGAGGAGGTGGCGATCCCACGCCAGATCCTCCTCTCAGAGCAGCATATCAGTCATCCTCATGGCCTTCTTCTCCTGCCTCGCCTCCCTCTACATCGCCGGACGGTCTCTTCCTTCTCCCACGTCCCCGCTTCGTTACGTTTCATGTCGAGTGCTATCGGCCTAACTCGTTCGTTCGTTTGATTGATGTCGTTTGCCAGGTTATGGCAGGACGCCGAGAACAGGATCCTCTTGGTTACCCTTCTTCAGAAGAACAGCGCACAGGTCTCCCTCTTCGTCTTCGTATCTTCCTTAGCTTCCTTGGTTCTTGCTTCTCGTTACCATCGTTGACTCACTCTTAAACGATTTTTTCTAGCGAAAACATCCATCCACGCACAAAAATGGGAGTTTTCGAGGGATCGAAGCTTAAAATGTTTTAGTTCTTTTGACTAGTTCTGGAAATGCTGTTGTCAGGATTGTGTCATTGTGTTTTCGGAATCGTCGTCTTCATGATTTTATGTTTGGTCTTTGTAATTTGACTAGTGATCAGACTCGCATTTTGGGTGTTTTGGATATTAGGTCCCGAAAGTTCTTTCTGTGGAAGATAAACTACTGAGCCTCGGATGCAAGTAAGTTTTATTGGAATGTGGATGCAAAATTCATGTGGGAGAATTTCTTTGTTAGATGCTTTTGGTTTTGACATGTGGTTGATGCATTGGTTTTATGGTTTTCAGGGATTTGGCAAGAAGGATTGTGGAAGCCGAGATGGATTTGACGCTGGCGAGGAGTCAAGGGTACCTTAAGAATCAGTTGGCCAGGGATGGTTCTTCGTCTGGTCGAAAGTATCTTGCTGTTATAGGAATCTATACTGGGTTCAGTAGTCGCCTGAGCAGAAACCGGATTCGGAATACTTGGTTGCCAAAAGGTCAGAACGGTTGAGTAATTGGGTTTCCCTTTCATGATTCACTAATAATTGTGATGTATATGTAGGTTGTAGAACACTTTCTGCTATCATGAGTTTCATCATGGTTACATTCGGTGTGAAATTGTTTTGTCTCTTATGTGGTTCTTGCACAGTTAGTTTTGGTGGAATGTGTTCTCCTGAACCGCCGGTATACTGCCATATGATCGATGAGTTTGCTTGTGATTGGTTCTATTTGGAAATCGTGGTGAGATGTGGGAACTGAGAAGTGTTCAGTTTAACTTATTTGACTAGCAACATTCAAGCAAAGTTATGCGGAGGAAAATATGCATTCCACATTTATATAATTGAGCATATTGTCTTTTATAATGGCAGGTGATGTTGTCAGCATGATGGATAATCATGAGGAAATTTTTTTCTCCTCTGAATCGCAGTGTGTTTTCTTATTGTTTTAGGAGAACACACACACACACATACATGCACAGAGATGAGCATGCACGACGTTGCCACTGCTCGTCGGTGGTGGCTTTTGTGAGACGTTGCCCAAGTTCACAACCTCCATTTCTTGCTTGTTAATGGGCGTCTACTCTAGAACCATGTTCGATCATCGCATGAACGCCTCGAACAGCTGTTCCAGCATACCAAACGGCTGATCGGATGCCTATTGCATGCAATGCTTCAATTGATGTCAACATTAACCACTTTTAGGAACATCACCTCTGCCGGTAAATCCATCACCGAATCTTTGGCCTCGACCATAATTTCTTGAAATTTTTTCTCTTGATCGCCTCCTGACATCGTCACAAGAACAGAATCTTGCTATGATACCAATTGATGAAAACAAGAAGGGCTTGATTTATGAAGTGTCACTCTGATACCAATTGATATAAACCAAGAGGGCTCGATTTACGATAAAACTCTATATTACCCTACTCATATACACGAAAACCAAAGAAAACCAGAAAACTGGGAAAGAACTGGAAAAACAGGAAATAACTCAATTAAGATTCTCAAATCAACTTCAACTCTCAAGTGTCAACTGGCCTTTACAGAAACCACATAACAATTATTTATAGCAAAACATGAAACTCTACCCTACGTAGGATCTTAGATAAGATCTGAATACAAAAACAAACCCAAAACAAAAATATAAATCCTAAATACTCTGGATCCAATTGGATCCTGGATCACTTGTGAACCCGGCTTGCACGCAACTCTGCTCCTGCATCACTTAGCCAACAAAGCCAGTCAAGCCCCGCTTTCTAATTTGGCGGGCCATCCTAGGGTCCAAAAACTGAGCCCAAGGCCAGCTCATATTGGATTGGACTCTAGTGCCCAGGATTTTGACATTCGGCTGGCCCGTGGAGGTTACAAATACCTTAGACCCTGTTTGGATGACATGGGGCAAAACCAGCTTTCTAAGAAACCTGGTTTGTCTCAAAACCAGTAGTTTGCCAAAAACCTGATATACCAAAGTGTTTGGATAATCAAAAACCTTGTTTTGGTCTCAAAAAATAAATAAAAAAATAAAGCAGGTCATTTTTTGGCGGCCACCGACCAAAAAATGGCCAGGTCAGTGTTGTCTTCACCAGGTGACACTGACCTGACCATTTTCCAGACAGTGGCTGGTCGGAAAATGGCCAGCTAAATAAAAAAAAGACCATGCAGAATCATGATCCATATTTAACTTTGGAAAACCGTTTCACTAGATATTGGAATCAAGAAGTCTTTTCTTCTCATGCAGATATGTTTCCATGTTAGATTGATTGGAAGCGGAAGGTTCCTGTTTCCCATGCGAATGATCCTTGGATCAGCATGATATAATTAGACGAATTTGTTACCACTCCATAGCTGGCTTAGAAACCTTGCTGATTCTTAAGTGATATTTTTATTTAAGTTTTTTAGTTGTTAAAAATGATCACATTATTATTTTTTAATCGAATAAAATGTTGAATGTCATTTTTCATGATCTCAGGTGATGCCTTGAGGGAACTTGAGGAAAAGGGTGTCATCATTCGGTTTGTGATTGGAAGAAGGTCTGGTTCCTGAATTCATGAATTTGAACCCAAAATGGTTGTAGTGATGAATTGTTCTTCTTGAATTTTGTCAATGTATAGTTTGTGACTTCTGCAATTTCTTTTATACATCACGGAGGGAATCCTCTTTAATGTCCTTGATCGAATGAGTATACCATTTTTTCATTGATAACTGGCAGTGCAAATCGTGGTGATAGCCTAGACCGTAACATTGATGAGGAGTCTCGTCGAACAAAGGATTTCTTGATTCTAGTAAGCTATTTACTCTTTTTAATAATCTTTTCCTTTATACTATATGTTATGTGGCTTTGTGCACAATCACTTCATGGTGTTAAGAAATTTATTATGTATTGCTGATTGGCAAATGCTTGTCCTCCTGAACTCTGTATGATTTTAGGAGTTTGGAGCTGTCAACTTAGGGTTGATTTTTAGCTTAAAGTTTGAGGAGTACATTGAATCCCTATATTACTTGGCAAGCATAAAACTAGGCTACAATTAAACATCTTGAATCCCTCATGAATGATATAATTGTACTATGAAGTTAACGCAGAATCCTAAATGTTCTTTGAAACCATTCTTTCTTCTCTTGAGGTTTTTTTTCTGAGCAAAAGAGAAAATTTTCCTCGAGTTTGAATAGTCAAGTTTGTTAAAATGTATCTCCAAAAACATGTTGTAAGTATAAATATATATACTTATATACTTAGAGATACATATACATATAATATATTATATGTATATGTATCTCTACATATATAAATATATATATTTATTCATATTTTTATTTTCCTACCCTAAAAGGGTATTCTTGTAATCTTGCGCATATTCCATTTTGGAATATGTTGTAATTTATTTTTGTATTTTATATTTCTTTATTTTTTGTTTTTTTATTTTTAATATTTTTTCATAAAGTGCATTGGGGGTCCCCCAATAGAGTCGTTGGGCCCCCCCCTTTGCACTCCTTTCATTTTGTATAAATAGAGGTGTTCCCCCTTGTAAATTCTCAAGCTTGAGAGTCTCAAGCATTTGCTCCTTCTATAAAATACATGCATCATTGCATGCTCATTATTTTTATGCTTTTTGCGTATTTTGTTCAAGTGTTGTGAGAGTGCTTTCCTGCACTTCTTTTATAAAGTATTTATGCTTGTATGCGTATTGTCTCTTCATAGACAATTTCACATGGTATCAGAGCTCGGTTGGTGATTGAGGATCGTGGGATTCTTCTTTTTTCGAGTGCCTCGAAAATCGTGCCTTCGGATTCTTAGAAGTTGAAGTGGTGGATCTTGCTTTTCAAATATTTTGGAAGGATCTTGTGCAAGCTAGAAGTTGAAGCATTGTGTTGGTACGCCCTTCTTTCCTTTTCTTAACTCCTTAATGGGTGAAAAAGAGTCTCACTTGGCTCTTGGCTTCAAGTTGAATGTGTCCAACTATCATATTTGGGCCGAGAACATGGAGGCTCACATAAAAGGTAAAGGATTATGGGGTTATGTGCAAGGCACAATTCCGGAACCGGAACCCAAAATAACCATAATGGACGAAAGTGAAATCAAGATTCTTGAGGGAGAAGAAAGGATCAAAGTTCTTGAAGAATACTCCAAAAAGCACGACGAATGGGAAATGAAGAACTTCAAGATTCTTTCATGGTTCTTCGCATCCGTTGAAACAAAGATTAATGCTAATATTGTCAAATTCAAAAGAGCATCGGAAGCTTGGCGTTATCTCGAGAAAATGTATACATCAAGAGATCTATCCCACAAGTATTACCTTCAAAAGAAGGCTCTCTCCCTTACTCAAGGTGAAATGTCTATTAGGGAATATTTTGCCGACCTCTCCTCCATTTGGGATGAACTTTCCATGCTTGAACCAAAATGGAGTGGCGAGGCAATTGAACTCCACCACAAGCAACTTGAAGAAGATCGGTTCTTCAATTTTGTGAAAGGGTTAAGACCGGAATTTGAGCAAATAAGGTCATCACTTCTATCCTCATTTACTCCTCCTTCTCTTGAAGATGTTCTCACCAAATTAAGTGGTGAGGAGACTCGTATGAGTCTATGTAAACAAGGATCAAATGTTCTTGCGGTTCCTTGTAATTATGAAGAAAATAATGAGGTCAATGCCGTATCAAGGCCCGAAAATAATGTAAAGACCTATCGTCCTCCTCATTTCAAATCACAAAATCAAGGAAATGATGGTGGACAAAGAGGAAAGAGAGACTATAGCAAGATCATTTGTCATTTTTGTAAAGAACCGGGGCATATCAAGCCTATATGTCCCAAATGGAAGAAACTTCTCGCCATGGCTACCACCGGTGTACCACAAAAGGAAGAGACATCATCAAGTGGGTCACTCTCTTTAAATCAAATAGTGGAAGCCCTTCAACCTCTCCTCAAGGGAGCTACCTCCGGTGCCGCCGTGTCCTCTTCTTCCTTTCCAGGTAAAGTCTCTTGGCTTTTGGACTCAGGTGCATCTTTTCATATGTCCCAAACATGTTTTCGCTTTCGACTATTCAAAAAATGTTTCTCCATCCTTTGTTTCCACTGCGGATGGAACCTCTCTTGAAATTAAAGAAATAGGTAATTTTGAAACTCAAGATTTTTTCATTCCAAAAATTAGATTCATACCTAAACTAAACTTAAACCTTCTCTCTGTTTCTCAACTCTCGGACCATGGTTGCGATATTAAATTTTCGTGTGATAAATGCTTAATACAGGATCGCCGGTCTGGGAAATTGATTGGGGAAGGCTTTAGAAAAGGAGACTTATACTATATGGAATCTCTTTAAGTTCCAAAATCTTTTTGTAATGTTGCCCGAAACAAAGATATAAATATGTGGCACAAAAGACTTGGTCATCCTAATATCACCAAGTTATCTTATTTACATTTTGCGAAGGACCTATGTAAAAGTTCATTTTCTTGTAATGATTGTATTCTCGGAAAAATGCAAAGTTTACCTTTTGAGCAAAGAACTATGTCCTCATCTAAAACCTTTGAAATTGTTCATTCCGATGTTTGGGGACCCACACCTGTTGTCTTAAAAGGAGGTTTTTCTTATTATGTTATTTTTGTGGATGATTTCTCTAGATATTCATGGATCTTTTTTCTTAAGTTCAAACATGAAGTTTTTTCGTGCTTTAAAACCTTCCATTCAATGATCAAGAATCAATTCAACAGTAATATAAAGATTTTTAGAAGTGATTCTGGAGGAAAATATCTCTCCAACCAATTTAAAATATATCTTGAAGATCACAGAATCATTCACCAAAGATCTTGTCCTAAAACCCCTCAACAGAATGGGTTGGCCGAAAGAAAACATAGGCATATCATTGAGACCACTAGAACCCTTCTTATTTCTCAAAACATCCCTAAAAATTTTTGGGCTGAAGCAGCTCTTGCTTCTGTTTATCTGATAAATCTCTTACCTTCTAGGATATTAGGGAAAATATCCCCTTTTGAGATTTTATATAAGCTCGAATCTGATTATAATAGGTTACGAGTCTTCGGGTGTAAGTGTTTCATACTTACGGATAAAAATGACAAGCTCTCTCCCAAAGCTATCCTCTGCGCTTTTCTTGGATATTCTGAAACTCAAAAAGGATTTCGTTGTTATGATCTTCGAGATGATAAGTTATATGTCTCTAGAAATGTAACCTTTTTGGAAAATGAAAGTGGATTTGAAAAAAATGTTTCTCAACAAGAAAATTTTGATTACTCCTTCCTTTTTGACTTATTGTCTAGTAATGATGATATATCTAGTGATGATGATGTATCATCAAACCATGATGTGGAAATTGATGGTGATGTTGAAGAACATAACTCACTCAATGAACAAGAAAACAGAATTTCAAGTGATCCAATAACCTACTCACGCAGAAACCAAGACACCTTTAGAAGTGCTATTGATCAATATAGTGAACTTGTTCCTGCTCTCGATCATCGAAGATCTGAGAGGAATAGGAGACCTCCAACTCGTTTTGTCTCTTTTGATTTCTTTTCACCCCGATATAGGGCTTGTCTTAGTGCCATTCATTCTTATTTTGAACCAAGAAATTTTGAAGAAGCTAAAAAATGTATAGAATGGCAAGAAGCTATGCAAAATGAACTTAATGCTCTTAAAAAGGCTGAAACTTGGGATTTCCAAACTCTACCCATAGGAAAGAAAACTATAGGTTGTCGATGGGTTTTTAAGGTTAAAACTAAAAGCGACGGATCCCTTGAAAGGTATAAAGCTTGCTTAGTTGCAAAAGGGTATGGGCAAGAGTATAAAATTGATTATGAAGAAACTTTTGCTCCTGTAGCCCGAATGGTTACAGTTAGATGTC